>NC_139081.1:4148680-4748680 GCF_965140915.1 Aythya marila
GTGTGTATCTCTCTGTGGTTGGCCTAGATCACTAGATTAGTGCCGTTCAGCCCTGCTCTGGCTTGGCTGCTGCTTTCTAAAAGAGTACAGAAGGTAGCACTAATTTAGTGATCCTGTCACCACAAGTGGGATTTGTTGCTGTGTTTAGGGGGCTTTTGTTTCTGATGTGTCTCCAGGAGGTTTCTGGTTCAACAAAGGATGGAAGTCCAATCATAGTTCTTCTGCTTTTGTGCTTGATGAAGGTGATGGTACCAGGAACTTCAAATGCTGGTGTTTTCTTGGCTTGTGGTTTTGTAGTTCAGATGGCAGCTCAGGTTGTTGCTGGGTTACCCTTCCCTGTGCTTATGCTGGTGGGCAAGGCCTGGCAGTCCGTTCATTGCTCTTGCATGTCTGTGTCTGCTGTTTCCTAGGGAAGGGATCAGGTTTTTAAATCTGTAGGGTCATTTCTTGGAGTTTTACCTTTGCTGCGTGCTATGGACTGGGTGCTGTGCTCTGGTGTTTGCCAAATTGTGCTGCCAGTGATGGGAAGAAATGTTTTGCAGCTACGGTGGAAGCTTATTGACTCTTCTGCTGCCATGATATCAATTATATATGTTTTAAGATCAAATCCTTCTGGGAGGAGAAGGGATTTGGGTCCCTCTGCCCTGAGGAGAAGGTTAACAGGTTGGAAAGGAGCCTCCAGAAGCATAACATTGAAAGTGGGATTACGGATGTCAGAGCAGGTGTTTTGGTTGTATGAATTTGTTATGGAGCTGGGAAATCCTGTGGAGGGGCTGAGCAATCCCTCCCTGTCATGGGGGTGGATATGGGAGGAACTTCTTGATAATGTTTGATATTAATCACTGGTTGCAGACATGCCTTTGTGTAAATTATGTCTGGGACCACAGTGGCTAAGAAACTCCTGAAATCATAGACCAGAGCTAAAAAAAAAAAATACTTCTCAAAAGCTCAAATCTGCAGACCAATTTCCTAGGGCTGCCCATGTTTCCAGCCACCATCTCCTCACATTGTTTTACTAATAATCAAAACAGAAATGCTTATAATGCAGAAGGGTTGAAATATGACATATTTTTAGCTGGTAACTGTTTTCTTTCCTTCCCCAAATTGTAATAGGAGCATGGAAGAATTCAATAGAAGAATGGACAGCAGAAGACTGGAACGAAGATGTAAGTGTCCCTTCCTAGATAGACAGCATTCATTATTTACCTTTTTCAGTCTTTACGTTGTTTTCAAAACCTCAGTGCTCTAATTCTTTCTTGTAGTTATGCAGTGATGTTTCTTGCTGTAATTCCCATTTAAGAGCATATATTTAGAAAAGCTTAATTTTAAATCAAATTGAGTCAAGAAATATCTTTATTTTGCTGGGTGGCCTATATATGGATAATAAAATGTTTTGTCCCAAATTAAATATTAGCAAATTATAGTTCTTTACTGCTTAATTTTGATGGGTGGTATCTGCATACCTCCTCCAATATTATGTAGGGATGTCAAGCCATATTATCACAAGATCACAAGATTTTATGTTGAAGTGCTGAAGCTTACTATCAACTTTAGACCCATCATTGATGCTTTTTGCTTGAAATGTGCATAATTGTTCCAATTGGTCCTCTTCATATTCAGAATATTAAAAGAAGAGCTAGTAGTGTGCTGAAGATGATACTTAATTGCTTCATTCCTGTTGCTTCATCATGATGTGTTGTCTAAAGTACTGGAACAATCTTTTTTCTTTATCAGGCAAGAGACGTCTGCAAAATATTTGACATTTATTGTTTGTTTGTGATTTAAGTTTTCAGTACCATAATAAAGATTAAGCAGTTCAGAAAACAAATGAGATAGCAAGAAATAGGGAGAGAAAACCTTAGTGTTTAAGAGGTTTTTCATTTTTATAGAAACATCTATCATCTCAAGATTATTTTTTGAAGAGTAAACTTGTTTCAGAAGCCATCCCTTTTGCTTCCTGTAGGGTGGCACATCGGTGTTATCCTCAGAGATGTGTTAACAGGTCACGTAACAGATACAAAACTGTCCTTACCCAATAAGGAGGCCATATCTTTTGAGAAAATTAAAAGAACTCTAAAATATGACCTAGTCCTAGGTTCTCTGTATTGGTTACCGCCATCAAATGCTGCTTTTTTGTTTGTTTCTATAAAGCCGTCCTCTATTTCTGCAGTAGATGCTAGTGGAAGGCTAAGGACAATGAAAATGTCTGGCCTTGTTTCTCTACTCTGTTTAGGACTGGTACGATCTCTATCCTGTTGTTAATTTTCATTAATTATGGAAAGCTGGAAGAATCCCTGTAACCTAGGAGAAAGTTATTCATGTGTTGATGCTCAGAAAGAATGAAATGGAAAACTGCAGGCAAATTAGTCCAGAATGTGCCTGGAGAAAAATAAAGGGAAATTTGATTAATCTGAGTCAAAAAAAAAAAAAGAATAAAGGGAAGTACAGAATACAGTTTGTGCAATTCAGTGTTGCTTTATGGAAAATAAGTCCAAATAACTTTTAATTTACTTAAAGACCAAGATTATATTTAAGTGTGAAGATAAAGTATGTCCTTGCAAGAGATTTCATTTTATATCTTTTGTTGTCTTTTAAAAATAATTTCATGATACCAAAAACCACACTAAGTAGATTGTGATCTTTCTTGTAAATTTTGGCAAATAGCCTTTTGCAGGAGGATCCTTACTGAACGTGGGTACTTCTGAGAGGGCTACAAAGCAATCCATTCCTAGGCCAGATGCAATCTAGTGTCTTTATCAATGTTTTGGAAGTAAAAAATAAAATCACTGCTGAATAAAATGTTTGGGAAACCAAAAAATTATTGGGTAATAAAAGTAAACTAGTCATGCAGAGAAATCTTGATCACTGCTAGATATGACTTGTTCAGATGAAAAATGTTTTAATATAGCCAAATGCTACCCCTCAGCCTTTTTTTTCCTTACATAGGAATAAAGAATGCAAGGCGTATCTCCAGAACAAGGGACTGGTTTCTGGAAAGCAGCAACTGAAAATATTTTAGTGTTTTTTAATGCATGATGCAAAAAGAGCAGCTCAGCAGCTCATAACTTTTTGACTGGGGGAAATAGTTGAAAAGTATTAACTGATAGAAGAGGTGCTAGAGTGAGATTTTCAATTTCTTTGGCATAGTTTACTGAATCTGAAAAGGGTTACTTGATTAGCATATGTGTTCAGTTCCTAATCTAGCAGAAAGGCATAATATGATCCTGTGTCTGGAAAATGGAGCCACACATTTAAATGTGCAATTAAACAAGTCTAGCAGTGTGAGTAATGATTGAAACGATCAAGGAAGCTGATGTATATGCTGTCTGCTGATAAAGACCAGGTGCTTTTCTGAAGAATACTTTTGTTTAAATTTTTGTTCTTTAGTCATATATATTGCAAGGTCAGTATTTGAACAGGCGAGTGAAATTTAATGTTGCTTGATCTGAGTAGAATTAGATCTTTGTGATCTGATAGTCCTGGCTGGTATTTATCTTTGATGAAGTAATGAGTACAGTAGGTTGTCAGCGTGATGTTTAATAGGGTGGAAACTATTTGCAGTGAAAATAGGAGGCTGTATTTTTTTGAAGGGACATTTAGAACACGGACAGTGAAGGACCAGACAAATTTTGAGGTACCGTAAATGCTCAAATATATTTTCCTGTTCCTTTTCATATTAACTAGCCATAGGAGGAGCTAACTAGTTGTTAAATGTGTTATCTGCTTGGTGATTGGAAAACAATTTCATAATAGGAACAAGGACTGAAAAGCACAGGCATTTATTTTACTGCAGATGGAGGAAATATCCCTGTGAAGCTGCCACATGCAAATGGTTCGTGATTGTTCATTTGTTTCCTGGGGAATTGACAGTGCCTCAGTGAAAGATTTGCGAACATGGTATATGGTGAGAATAAATGACTTTGTCAAAAGACAGTAATGCTACCTATAAGAAATACTGAATACATCTGTGTAACCAAATAAACCTGTTAGCTGCTGCACAAAGTATGTGTTTGGATAAATGCCATTATTCCCCAGACTTCAGAATTAGTTGCTTGATTTAAGTTTGTGGCAGTTTGCTGGGACAGGGTGCAAGTGTAAATTTAAATGTAGCAGAACTGGTAGCTGAAGACTTGGGAGTTATTTTGCATGCTGGTTTACTTGAGGAGACTGTTTCCTCTCGCATACTTTGAGCATACTTTTAGGCTGTCACAAACATCCTTGGGCTCCTTGATTTGCTTAGTTTTCAGGATTCATCAGTGGTTTTGCCACAGTTGGTCTTTCCCTGTGTTGTTTGGGCAGAAGAAACTGTTGACATTACAAATAACTTAATATTTATTTAACCAAGGGATTGCAGATCAGAGCTGTTGCTCTGCTATTAGTTGACCTCCTTATGCTGTATAATGCAGGAATCTCATAATGCTACAAAAAGTACAGTACAAGGTGTTCTAAAATAACACATGTAGTTGAGAAAGGGCTGAACAGTAAAGGAAGAGGCTTTTTGATCACATAATGAGTTGATTCCTTGTAAGCTTTGATCAGTCCATCGAGTTGCAGGCTTGCAGTGTGATGCACAGGACAGAGCTGAGAAAAGTTCCAAAAAGATGGGATTAAAATACTTTGTCTTGGCAGCGATGGAAGGGAGGGAAATGGAGGAACTGTGGTGAGTTTCAGTTTTTCATGACCCACTGTGGTGTGAGTAAGAGAGTTGTAGCAGTGTATGAGGAAAAAAAATGAACTTTGCCTCTGAGTGGGAGCTATCACTTCCCACTCAGCTCCAGACAGCTTAAATCAGCAGCGATTCACAGTAGCCCAGTCAGTTGAACACATGCATGCATGGATGGATGTGTGTGTTCAGCAGAGCTGCCCATGGGATGGCAGGTGAAATTGGCTGGTATCCGTGATGTGCTTTTAAACTGGGCCACTAGCAGCGTATGCAATTAAAAAGGCGTAATTTCCTGCAAGAGCTATAGTCAGATGTCCCCTTCTAAAAGGATCCTTTGTAACTGTTCGAGTAAAGAATAACCAAGCTATTCAGAATGCAAAGTTACACCATAGTAGTTAAATTTCCAGAAAATCACCCTTAACTAGGGGTGGTGCCCCGCTAGACCTTCTCTTCACAAACAGAGAAGGACTGGTGGAGGATGTGATTGTCGGGAGCTGTCTTGGGCAGAGTGACCACGAAATGGTGGAGTTCACTATTCTTGGCGAGGCCAGGAAGGGGACCAGTAAAACCGCTGTATTGGACTTCCAGAGGGCTGACTTTGAGCTGCTCAGGACACTAGTTGGTGGAGTCCCTTGGGAGGCGGTTCTGAAGGGCAGAGGGGTCCAGGAAGGCTGGGCGCTCTTCAAGAGGGAAATCTTAATGGCACAGGAGCGGTCTGTTCCCATGTGCCCAAAGACGAGCTGGCGGGGAAGAAGACCAGCCTGGCTCAACAGAGAATTGTGGCTTGAGCTTAGGAGAAAAAAGAGGGTTTATAATCTTTGGAAAAGTGGGCAGGCCACTAGGGAGGACTATAAGGATGTAGCGAGGCTGTGCAGGGACAAAATTAGGAAGGCCAAAGCTCATCTGGAGCTCAATCTGGCTACTGCCGTTAAAGATAACAAAAAGCGTTTCTATAAATACATCAACACAAAAAGGAGGACTAAGGAGAATCTCCATCCTTTACTGGATGCAGGGGGAAACTTAGTTACAAGAGATGAGGAAAAGGCGGAAGTGCTCAATGCCTTCTTTGCCTCAGTCTTTAGCGGCAATACCGGTTGTTCTCTGGATACCCAGTACCCTGAGCTGGTGGAAGGGGATGGGGAGCAGGATGTGGCCTTCACTATCCACGAAGAACTGGTTGGTGACCTGCTACGGCACTTGGATGTGCACAAATCAATGGGGCTGGATGGGATCCACCCAAGGGTACTGAGAGAACTGGCAGAGGAGCTGGCCAAGCCACTGTCCATCATTTATCAGCAGTCCTGGCTATCGGGGGAGGTCCCAGTTGACTGGCGGCTAGCAAATGTGACGCCCATCTACAAGAAGGGCCGGAGGGCAGACCCGGGCAACTACAGGCCTGTCAGTTTGACCTCAGTGCCAGGGAAGCTCATGGAGCAGATCCTCTTGAGAGTCATCATGCAGCACTTGCAGGGCAAGCAGGCGATCAGGCCCAGTCAGCATGGGTTTATGAAAGGCAGATCCTGCTTGACGAACCTGATCTCCTTCTATGACAAAGTGACGCGCTGGGTGGATGAGGGAAAGGCTGTGGATGTGGTCTACCTTGACTTCAGTAAGGCTTTTGACACCGTCTCCCACAGCATTCTCTTCAAGAAACTGGCTGCTCTTGACTTGGACTGGCGCACACTTCGTTGGGTTAGAAACTGGCTGGATAGCCGGGCCCAAAGAGTCGTGGTAAATGGAGTCAAGTCCAGTTGGAGGCCAGTCACTAGTGGCGTTCCCCAGGGCTCGGTGCTGGGGCCGGTCCTCTTTAATATCTTCATCGATGATCTGGACGAGGGCATTGAGTGCACCCTCAGTAAGTTTGCAGATGACACCAAGCTATGCGCGTGTCGATCTGCTTGATGGTAGGAAGGCTCTGCAGGAGGATCTGGATAGGCTGCACCGATGGGCTGAGGCCAACTGTATGAAGTTTAACAAGGCCAAGTGCCGGGTCCTGCACCTGGGGCGCAATAACCCCAAGCAGAGCTACAGGCTGGGAGATGAGTGGTTGGAGAGCTGCCAGGCAGAGAAGGACCTGGGAGTATTGGTGGATAGTTGGCTGAATATGAGCCAGCAGTGTGCTCAGGTGGCCAAAAAGGCCAACGGCATCCTGGCTTGTATCAGGAACAGTGTGACCAGCAGGGCTAGGGAGGTGATCGTCCCCCTGTACTCGGCTCTGGTGAGGCCGCACCTCGAGTACTGTGTTCAGTTTTGGGCCCCTTGCTACAAGAAGGACATCGAGGTGCTTGAGTGGGTCCAGAGAAGGGCGACGAAGCTGGTGAGGGGCCTGGAGAACAAGTCCTACGAGGAGCGGCTGAGGGAGCTGGGCTTGTTCAGCCTGGAGAAAAGGAGGCTCAGGGGCGACCTTATTGCTCTTTACAGATACCTTAAAGGAGGCTGTAGTGAGGTGGGGGTTGGTCTGTTCTCCCACGTGCCTGGTGACAGGACGAGGGGGAATGGGCTAAAGTTGCGCCAGGGGAGTTTTAGGTTAGATGTTAGGAAGAACTTCTTTACCGAAAGGGTTTTTAGACATTGGAACAGGCTGCCCAGGGAAGTGGTGGAGTCACCATCCCTGGAAGTCTTTAAAAGACGTTTAGATGTAGAGCTTAGTGATATGTTTTAGTGGGGACTGTTAGTGGTAGGTCAGAGGTTGGACTCGATGATCTTGAGGTCTCTTCCAACCTAGAAATTCTGTGATTCTGTGATTCTGTGAATTTAAAATATTACCATTATATGTGTATTTTTTATCTTGTTGAACCCAACCTGTATTGGCTTAAAACCTATTTTGGTTATAAGTATTCCTGTCAACAGAAGCGAATTAGCCCTACAAAGTTGTAGTGTGTAGCTATTTTTAAAAAGAAAGCTATAAAAAATAATCACCCCCTTTGCCCTCCCCACTCCCTAAACCAACCAGCCAGCCCTCCTCCCCTTTTCCTCCTATGTGTGCAGCTATCTATTGTAACAGAATGGTGTAAACACTACAGGCTTCTGCTGTGGATGGACTAACTGGTTGTACTAGTGCATACATCTACATGCCTCTTCCTTTATTATTGTTTTCAAACTCATGCTTGCAGAGCAAAGAGTTTAAGATGTTATTGCTATCCCTAGCAAAAATGCCAAGAAGGAACCTTGAATGCTAGTTCCTGGTATACACCTGGGTGCAAACCTGCCTCTGCTGGTGGGGTGAGCTGACATGTAAAACAAAGGGATAGGTGAAGTGAGTAAAGGGGAACAGTGCAGTGCCTTAGACTTCTGCAGGGGGATTTATTGCTCTATGGCATCCTAAATTGTGTCCACAAAAGTTATCTTTATGCTGATAATATACTGCCACATTAAGTAGTTTCTACTGGAATATTTTTCAGTTATTATTGCCCAAACTAGAGTAGGTACCATGGTATATCATTCTGTGTGTTCAGTAGATCAAATTTCCTAACACTAATTAAATCGGTACTTGATTCTGTGGTAAAGACTTTGCTGAAGTTTCACTATGTTTTTTTTTTTTGTCTTTTTAAGCACAGCTGCAGCATAACTGGTTGTAGAAGTAGTTTGGCATTTACTTTTATCTGGCAGTACATGACCAGGATGGAACTTCTTCAGATATTGCAGCAGTGAGGTGCAAGAACATTTGTATGATTATTTTTTTCTTTTTCAGCTTTCTGAAACAAAAGTCTTTACTGCTTCCTCTGTTCCAGCTGAGAATCATGTGACTCCTGGGCAAAGGTAAGCTCTTCCCCATTTCTCCTATATCTTAAAAAGCTTCTGCTACTGAAGCAATGTTATCTTGCACATATTAAAGCAGATGTTGGATGATGTTGGTCTGTTCACCCATGTTGTCTGTGATGTTGGATGTTGGTCTATTCTCCCATGTGCCTGGTGACAGGATGAGGGGGAATGGGCTAAAGTTGCGCCAGGGGTGTTTTAGGTTGGATGTTAGGAAGAACTTCTTTACCGAGAGGGTTGTTAGGCATTGGAATGGGCTGCCCAGGGAAGTGGTTGAGTCACCATCCCTGGAGGTCTTTAAAAGATGTTTAGATGTAGAGCTTAGTGATATGGTTTAGTGGAGAACTTGTTAGTGTTAGGTCAGAGGTTGGACTCGATGATCTTGAGGTCTCTTCCAACCTAGACAATTCTGTGATTCTATGAAACATGAGGATGGCCCTGGTCAGAGATTGGCTTTTACAGTTTTGAAAGCAGCTTAACCTTGCTTGCAAATAGTTGGTTCTGTGGGTTCCTGTATTACTTATAATCCTGGTTTTGGTCTATGGATGTGTAGCCAAACTTACCAAATCCATGAGGATAATACTGAGAACTAGGATAATACTGAGAACTGAGAATAATACTGAGAACTTACCTTAAACTAGGTAAGATGGAGGATGGGGCTGAAACAAGGCTTGTTGGAGCTGTGCCAGGGGGAACAATGGCAAGGCCGGGAGAGAAGGCAATGGCCCAGCTGAAGTGCATCTACAACAATGCACGCAGCATGGGTAACAAACAGGAGGAGCTGGAAGCCATCGTGCAGCAGGCAGGCTACGACTTGGTTGCCATCACGGAGACGTGGTGGGACCAGTCTCATGACTGCAGTGCTGCAATGCCTGGCTATAACCTCTTCAGAAGGGACAGGCAGCACAGAAGGGGTGGTGGTATGGCTCTCTATATTAGAGAATCTTTTGATGTTGTGGAACTCGAGGCTGGGAATGACAAGGTCGAGTCCCTTTGGGTTAGGATCGGCGGGAAGGCCAACAAGGCTAGCATCCTGGTCGGGGGTCTGTTATAGACCGCCGAACCAGGATGAGGAGACGGATGAGGAGTTCTACAGGCAGCTGACAGAAGTTGTGAAATCTTCAGCGCTTGTTCTTGTGGGGGACTTCAACTTCCCAGACATATTCTGGAAGCACAACACAGCCCAGAGAAAGCAGTCTAGGAGGTTTCTGGAGAGCATGGAAGATAGCTTCCTGACGCAGCTGGTTAGTGAGCCTACCAGGGGTGGCACCCCGCTAGACCTTCTCTTCACAAACAGAGAAGGACTGGTGGGAGATGTGGTGGTCGGAAGGTGTCTTGGTCAGAGTGACCACGAAATGGTGGAGTTCACTGTTCTTGACGAGGCCAGGAAGGGGACCAGTAAAACCGCTGTATTGGACTTCCGGAGGGCTGACTTTGAGCTGCTCAGGACACTGGTTGGTAGAGGCCCTTGGGAGGCGGTTCTGAAGGGCAGAGGAGTCCAGGAAGGCTGGGTGCACTTCAAGAGGGAAATCTTAATGGCGCAGGAATGGTCTGTCCCCGTGTGCCCAAAGATGAGCTGGCATGGAAGAAGACCAGCCTGGCTCAACAAAGAGTTGCAGCTTGAGCTTAGGAGAAAAAAGAGGGTTTATAATCTTTGGAAAAAAGAGCGGGCCACTGAGGAGGACTATAAGGATGTAGCGAGGCTGTGCAGGGACAAAATTAGGAAGGCCAAAGCTCATCTTCATCTCAATCTGGCTACTGCCGTTAAAGACAACAAAAAATCTTTTTACAAATACATCAACACAAAAAGGAGGACTAAGGAGAATCTCCATCCTGTACTGGTGTAGTGGTTTTACTCAGGTGGGCAGCCGAGCTCCACCACAACCGCTCTCTCACTCCCCCTCTCCTCAAAGAGGAAGGGGGAGGAAATACAACACAGAGAACTCGAGGTTTGAGATGAGAAAGGTTTAATTAAAGGGAAAGGGAATGGGGAAGATAAAACAGAGACAAAAGAAGCAATCAGTCCGCGCGGAAGCACAGAGAGAGAAAAAATTATTCTCTACTTCCCATCAGCGAGTGGTGTTCGGCCACGTCCTGGGAAGCAGGGCCTCAAACGCGTAGTGGTTGTTCAGGAGGAACAGCCCCCTCCCCCACGAGAGCCCCCCCCTTTTATTGCTGAGTGTGACATCAGGTGTTATGGAATATCCCTTTGGTTGGTTTAGGTCAGCTGCCCCAGCAATGTCCCCTCCCCATCACTTGCCCACCCCCAGCCTGCTGGCTCTTGGGGGCTTGGAAGGAGTCCTGATGCTGTGCCAGCACTACGCAGCAATAGACACAACACTGGAGTGATATCAGTGCTGTTCCAGCTACGAGTGCAGAGTACAGCACTGTGCGGACTGCTGCAGGGAAATGGTGACTCCAGCTCAGACAGACCCAATACAACTTCCACCCCTTATTCCATAACATTTGTGTCACAATCAGGTACAGTTTAGTATATAGATGTTCTCATCACCATTGTTTTCTGTCCATTGAAGCATTTTTATGTCTGTACTTCTCTTTATGCTATAGGTCTTTTCCCAAAATGCTCATAAAAACTGTTGATGGTTTCAGCTTCATCTGCCAAAGTGGTCACTCAGGGCAGGCGAAGTTGGTTTTCTTGACACCAGCACCAGCTTAGCTCACATCACTGTTGCACTTGCCCGGTTCCTTGCAAAGTTGACATGTCATTGGTTCTGCAGTGTCCTCCTACAACACATAACTTGGATGACAGATTAATTTTCTCCCAGTGTTAAATCTCCTTGAGGCACACACTTGATATCCCCATCTTTCTGCATTACCCACCGGGTATACCCTGGTCCTTGGGCAAAGACAATCCCACGAGTGGGTTTGCCTTTTCCCATGGCAGGGGCAACCCACAGTGCCTTCCCCATCCACTTCCCCACATGCACTACAGGGACTTTAGCTTCTTTCACCGCGTGTAGGGGTTTTGTTTCAGCAGGACCAGGACGGCTTTCAGACCCCCTGTTGTTAACTAGCCAAGTGGCCTCTGGTAGATTTATATCCCAATGTTTCCATGTCCCAGCACCCAATGCTCGCAGCATAGTTTTTAACAGTCCATTGTACCTCTCAACCTTCCCAGAGGCTTGTGGGTGATAAGGGATATGATACACCCATTCAATGCCATGTCTCTTGGCCCAGGAAGTGATCAAATTGTTTCGGAAGTGACTGCCATTGTCGGACTCAATCCTTTCTGGTGTACCATGTCGCCACAGCACTTGTCTTTCCAGGCCCAAGATAGTGTTTCGGGCCGTGGCATGGTTTACAGGGTATGTTTCCAGCCACCCAGTAGTTGCTTCTACCATGGTGAGTATGTAACGTTTACCTTGGCGGGTTTGTGGGAGTGGTCCGATGTAGTCAATCTGCCAGGCCTCACCATATCGAAATCCAAGCCATCTCCCCCTATTCCAGGGAGACTTTACCCTCATGGCTCGTTTGATTGCAGCACAGGTCTCACACTGATGGGTAACCTGTGTGATGGCCTCAATGGTCAGGTCCACCCCTCGATCACGAGCCCATCTGTATGTGGCATCCCTCCCCAGATGTCCTGATGTTTCATGGGCCCATCGAGCTACAAACAGCTCACCCTTACGTCCCCAGTCCAGGTCCACCTGAGCTATTTCAATTTTTGAAGCTCGATCTACTTCTTCGTTGTTCTGATGTTCTTCGGTAGCACGATTATTAGGCATATGGGCATCTACATGACGTACCTTTACAACCAGGTTTTCTACCCAGGCAGCAATATCTTGCCACAGGGTAGCAGCCCAGATAGGTTTACCTCTGTGCTGCCAGTTGTTCTGTTTCCATTGTCGCAGCCACCCCCACAGCGCATTTGCCACCATCCATGAGTCAGTGTAGAGATACAGTACCAGCCACTTTTCTCTTTCAGCAATTTCTAGGGCCAGTTGTATAGCTTTCACTTCTGCATACTGACTCGACTCACCTTCCCCTTCCATGGCCTCCACAACTTGTCGTGTGGGACTCCACACAGCAGCTTTCCACTTCCGATGGCTCCCTACCATACGGCAGGATCTGTCAGTAAACAACACATACTGCTTTCTGTCTTCTGGCAACTCATTGTATGTCGGTGCCTCTTCAGCACGAGTTACTTCTTCTGTTGGTGCTCTGAAATCCCTGCCCTCTGGCCAGTCCATAATCTCTTCCAGGATTCCCGGGCGGTTGGGTTTCCCCATTCGAGCCCGCTGTATAATTAACGCTACCCATTTACTCCACGTAGCATCGGTTGCATGATGTGTAGTGGGGATTTTCTCTTCGAACATCCAATGTAACACAGGTAGCCGTGGGGCCAAGAGAAGTTGTGCTTCTGTACCAACAACTTCTGAAGCGGCTCGAATCCCCTCATATGCTGTTAATATTTCCTTTTCAGTTGGGGTGTAATTGGCTTCTGATCCTCAATAGCCCCAGCTCCAGAACCCCAGAGGTCAGCCTCGAGTTTCTCCTGGGGTCTTCTGCCAGAGGCTCCAGGTGAGCCCATGCTCCCCAGCTGCAGTGTACAGTATGTTTTGCACAGCTGGTCCAGTACGGACAGGCCCAAGGGCTACTGCACGAGCTATTTCTTGTTTGAGTTGTTCAAAGGCCTGTTGTTGCTCGGGGCCCCACTCAAAAGAGTTCCTCTTTCGAGTCACTCGATATAGAGGACTCACAAGCTGACTATAGCCTGGCACATGCATTCTCCAAAATCCCACAAGGCCTAGGAAAGCTTGTGTTTCGTTTTTGCTAGTTGGCGGAGACATAACTGTTATTTTGTTGATCACATCCGTCGGAATGTGGCGACGTCCATCCTGCCATTTTACCCCCAAGAACTGGATTTCCTGTGCAGGTCCCTTGACCTTATTCTGTTTAATGGCAAAGCCAGCTTTCAGGAGAATTTGAATTATTTTCTTCCCTTTCCCAAAAACTTCTTCTGCTGTGTTACCCCATACGATGATATCATCGATGTACTGCAGGTGTTCAGGAGCGTTCCCCTGTTCCAGTGTCGTCTGGATCAGTCCATGGCAGATGGTAGGTGTCGTGGTTTAACCCGGCCGGCAGCTAAACACCACGCAGCCATTCGCTCACCCTCCCCCTCCCTCTCTGGGACGGGGGAGAGAGATGGAAAGTGAAGCCCGTGAGTTGAGATAAAGACAGTTTAATAAGACAGGAAAATAGTAATAACAATAACAACAACAACAACAACAACAACAACAACAACAATAATAATAATAATAATAATAATAATACAATGGTGATAATAGTACTACTACTAATAATATGTACAAACAAGTGATGCACAATGTAATTGCTCACTACCCGCTGACCGATGCCCAGCCTAACCCCGAGCAGTCTGGCCCCCTCCCCCGGCTAGCCACCCCTATATATTGTTTAGCATGACGTCAGATGGTATGGAATACCCCTTTGGCTAGTTTGGGTCACCTGTCCTGGGTCTGTCCCCTCCCAGCTCTTACTGCACCCCCAGCCTGCCTGTTGGCAGGACAGAGCAAAAGGCTGAGATGTCCTTGGCTTGGTATAAGCACTGCTCTGCAACAATTAAAACATCGGGGTGTTATCAGCACTCTTCTCATCCTAAGCCAAAACACAGCATTCCACCAGCTACTAGGAAGAAAATTAATTCTGTTCTAACTGAAACCAGGACAGTAGGGCTGTGTTTCCACCCCTGGGGCAGTCGATTCCAAGTATACTGAATGCCCCTCCATGTGAAAGCAAATTGTGGCCTGCATGCTGCTGCTAGAGGGATAGAGAAAAATGCATTAGCAATATCGATTGTAGCATACCACTTGGCTGCCTTTGACTCTAGTTCATACTGGAGTTCTAGCATGTCTGGCACTGCTGCACTTAGTGGTGGTGTGACTTCATTCAGGCCCCGATAGTCCACTGTTAGCCTCCACTCGCCATTGGACTTTCGCACTGGCCATATAGGTCTGTTAAAAGGCAAATGAGTCTTGCTGATCACTCCTTGGCTCTCCAGATGGTGAACTAACTCATGGATAGGAATCAGGGAGTCTCGGTTGGTGCGATATTGCCGCCGGTGCACAGTTGTAGTCACAATTGGCACTTGCTGTTCTTCAATCCTCAGCAATCCTACAGCAGAAGGGTCTTGTGAGAGACCAGGCAGGGTAGACAGCTGCTTAATCTTCTCTGTGCTCAAGGCAGCTATGCCAAAAGCCCACCGGTACCCTTTTGGATCCTTGAAGTACCCTTTCCTGAGGTAGTCTATGCCGAGGATGCACGGAGCCTCTGGGCCAGTCACGATGGGGTGCTTTTGCCACTCATTCCCAGTTAGACTCACTTCAGCTTCCAATACGGTTAGCTCTTGGGATCCCCCCGTCACTCCAGAGATAGAGATGGGTTCTGCCCCTTGGTGGCCTGACGGCATTAGGGTACACTGTGCGCCTGTGTCCACTAAAGCTTTTTGCGGTTCCGGTGTGCCAGGCCATCGAATCCACACAGTCCAGTAAATCCGGTTGTCCCTCTCCTCTACCTGGCCAGAGGCAGGGCCCCACTAGTCCTGGTCGGAGTATCTATCAATTAATTCTTCCAAATGTGAAGCAGAAGTCTCTTCGTCAGGGTCAGGAGTAATACTATTCCTTCTACTGCCTCTGGGGGACTGTTCAACAGAAACTGGGGCAGCAATCCTCCTAGGGGCCCTCTTTGTTGCTGCTGTATCTTTCCGTAGCTCACGTACCCGAGCAGCTAGGGCCGAGGTCGGTTCACCGTCCCACTTCCTCATATCTTCCCCGTGGTCACGTAAATAAAACCACAAGGTACCTCGCGGTGTGCGTCCCGGATTCTCCCTTGTTTGAGCCGGAGACTGCTGGCGCTTGATGGCCAAAAGATTTTTCCGTCTAGGTGAGGACGAAGCTATGTGTTCATCTAACCGTTGGGACAGTCTCTCCACAGCTGAAATGCAGCCCCGTACTGGAGCAGAGAGATTTTCTTTATATTTATGAAGTTGATTGGACACGTTGTCCACAGTTGGCCCCATCCCCTCGTCCCAACCCATGACTGCCAGTGTGCTGGCATGTGTTGGGGGTGCAGCCTGTACAAACTTCCGCCACATGGACGCTGTGCATTGGACTTCATCGGGGTCTTTAGGTGCCTGGGCATTGTTTAAATCACTATAAAGCATCTCCAGCACAGCTAATTCCCGAAGCTGCTGGAGGCCCTTATCCATAGTGGTCCATTTGCTTACCTGGTAGACAATATCCTCTTTGTGGGGATACCTTTCTTTCACAGCTGTTAGGATTCGCCTCCAGAGGCTGATAACTTGTGCCTCTCTTCCAATTACTCTATCAATGAGCCTTTCTCTAGAAAGGGATCCCAGCTGCTTGGCTTCATTGCCTTCTAGCTGTTGGGTATTGGCCCCACTATCCCAGCATCGAAGCAGCCAAGTGAGGATGTGCTCACCTGGATGGCGACTGAAGTCTTTTCGTATTTCTCGCAGCTCACTCAAGGATAGAGACCGAGTAGTTTCTGATTCATCTATGATTTCAGTCTCTTCTTCGTGATGTTGCCGTGATAACGCTGCTTTAGAGCCGCTTGCCTTTTCCTCTTCTCCCTCATCTGTAGGAGGAGCTTCTTCCCTTACTAAACGACCTGATCTCCGTTTCCACTGTTTTGTCTTTACTATAGGGGCGACTGATACCATAGATGGTCGGTCCTCTGGGGTGGTCACAATGTGTGCTGTCTCATCATCAAATTCAAGAACCTCCCTATCCCCTTGAGGGTGCTGGGCAATGTTAATTGACATCTGATAGGCGTAAGCCAGACCCCAGCAGAGCGCAGCAAGCTGGTGGAGTTCTCTAGTATTGCCAGGGTCAGGGCATACATCTTTCAAACATTGTACCAGTTTTCTTGGATTTTGTACTTGTTCAGGGGTGAAATTTAGAACCATTGGAGGAGAAAACCGTGATAGGTACCTGCCCAAATCCCCCCACACACCTTGCCACCCACAACTTTGTCTGGGGACAGGTCCTTGGATAATATTCTTAATAAATTGCTTTACCTTGGGGAAGAAGACAAACACTAGACCTAGTAATAGGAGGATAATATCTGACCAGGGGTATCCAAGATACTGAAAGGCTGCTGTAATTAGCCCACAGGGAGAAAAGTAGAAGGCACCACACCCGATATTATTCACTGATTGACTGCTGGGGGCAAAAAAGAAGGCGCTGTAATTCTTAATATTTTCAATAAGATAATCTCCATGAGACCGGGAGGATAACAATGCCGGGCCTGAATACCAAAAAAAACTGAAGGCCAGTATGTTACAGCACAACATGAAAAAAAAAACAAGCACAGACTTCAACACTTTCTGTGATCGGATGTAAAGGAAAAAAGAAAACAGAGAGTGGGCTACATACAACATATCCACACAGAAAAGTATTACCAGAAAACCGAGCATTATGACTACCAATATGTTAGTTGTAAATCCTTCAATCAATGCTATTGTTATCTCAACCCTCGAGCCCCACGTTGGGCGCCAAAAAGGACTGTGGTGGTTTTACTCAGGTGGGCAGCCGAGCTCCACCACAACCGCTCTCTCACTCCCCCTCTCCTCAAAGAGGAAGGGGGAGAAAATACAACACAGAGAACTCGAGGTTTGAGATGAGAAAGGTTTAATTAAAGGGAAAGGGAATGGGGAGGAAAAAACAGAGACAAAAGAAGCAATCAGTCCGCGCGGAAGCACAGAGAGAGAAAAAATTATTCTCTACTTCCCATCAGCGAGCGGTGTTCGGCCACGTCCTGGGAAGCAGGGCCTCAAACGCGTAGTGGTTGTTCAGGAGGAACAGCCCCCTCCCCCACGAGAGCCCCCCCTTTTATTGCTGAGTGTGACATCAGGTGTTATGGAATATCCCTTTGGTTGGTTTAGGTCAGCTGCCCCGGCAATGTCCCCTCCCCATCACTTGCCCACCCCCAGCCTGCTGGCTCTTGGGGGCTTGGAAGGAGTCCTGATGCTGTGCCAGCACTACGCAGCAATAGACACAACACTGGAGTGATATCAGTGCTGTTCCAGCTACGAGTGCAGAGTACAGCACTGTGCGGACTGCTGCGGGGAAATGGTGACTCCAGCTCAGACAGACCCAACACAACTGGATGCGGGGGGAAGCTTAGTGACAAAAGATGAGGAAAAGGCGGAGGTGCTTAATACCTTCTTTGCCTCAGTCTTTAGCGGCAATACCGGTTGTTCTCTGGATACCCAGTACCCTGAGCTGGTGGAAGGGGATGGGGAGTAGAATGTGGCCCTCACTATCCACGAGGAAATGTTTGGTGACGTGGTACGGCACTTGGATGTGCGCAAGTTGATGGGGCCGGATGGGATCCACCCAAGGGTACTGAGAGAACTGGCAGAGGAGGTGGCCAAGCTGTTTTCCATCATTTATCGGCAGCCCTGGCTATTGTGGGAGGTCCCAGTTGACTGGCGGCTAGCAAACGTGATGCCCATCTACAAGAAGGGCTGGAGGGCAGACCCGGGGAACTACAGGCCTGTCAGTTTGACCTCGGTGCCAGGGAAGCTCATGGAGCAGATCCTCCTGAGAGTCATCATGCAGCACTTGCAGTGCAAGCAGGCGATCAGGCCCAGTCAGCATGGGTTTATGAAAGGCAGATCCTGCTTGACGAACCTGATCTCCTTCTATGACAAAGTGACGCGCTGGGTGGATGAGGGAAAGGCTGTGGATGTGGTCTACCTTGACTTCAGAAAGGCTTTTGACACCGTCTCCCACAGCATTCTCCTCAAGAAACTGGCTGCTCTTGGCTTGGACTGGCGCACGCTTCGTTGGGTTAGAAACTGGCTGGATAGCCGGGCCCAAAGAGTTGTGGTGAATGGAGCCAAGTCCAGTTGGAGGCCAGTCACTAGTGGCGTTCCCCAGGGCTTGGTTCTGGGGCTGGTCCTCTTTAATATCTTCATCGAGGGCATTGAGTGCACCCTCAGTAAGTTCGCAGATGACACCAAGTTAGGTGCGTGTGTCGACCTGCTCGAGGGTAGGAAGGCTTTGCAGGAGGATCTGGATAGGCTGCACCAATGGGCTGAGGCCAACTGTATTAAGTTCAACAAGGCCAAGTGCTGGGTCCTGCACCTGGGGCACAATAACCCCAAGCAGAGCTACAGGCTGGGAGAGGAATGGTTGGAAAGCTGCCTGGTGGAGAAGGACCTGGTTGTATTGGTAGATAGTCGGCTGTATATGAGCCAGTAGTGTGCTCAGGTGGCCAAGAATGCACCTGTTAGTGTCAGGTCAGAGGTTGGACTCGATGATCTTGAGGTCTCTTCCAACCTAGAAATTCTGTGAATCTGTGAGAAGACTCTTCTGCACAAAGACTAGTTACAGGCAAGAATGAAGATAGCTGGGAAGTTTTGTGCTGTTGAAAAGGAGGCACTTGCTTTGTCAGGGAAACAGAAATCCTGCCCCGAGGAGTCAAAAAGTATTCAGAATGCAGCATTTGTCAAATATGTTAACAGAAAAGTTTGCATTAGCAAGATGCTGAAATTGCTGATAAGCATCGTGATTACTTGCCTTTACTCATGATTGGAAGATCAGAGTGTAAAAAAACCAGCAGTTTCAGCCTTGCTGTGGTTGCCTTCATTTTCACTGAGTGCCTGGCAGGTGGTGGTACAGATCTGTTGCCTGCATTAGTTAACATTTCCTCAGGTCAGAGGAGAGTCAGATACCACGAGATCTGAAAACTAGATGGCCTAATGGTCCCGAATATCCTGGTACAGCTGTATTGCTGAACTCCACATTGCAGCAAAACTTTCCATGTAACATGGTTATAATCCATGTAACATGGTTAAAACCTGGAGGAGTCACGGTGTCAGTTCTTCTGGAACTTATATTCCTTTGCTTCTTAAACGTGATATGCTAATACATTCGTTGTTCTGATGTAAATATTCTTCCAGTGGATGCCCCCCAAATTATGTTAGAAAATATTTTAGTTCATCACATTAAGTTTTGGTAATTTTTTACTTGCCAGAAGAAAATTTGGGGCATTAAGAAATCTAGTGATGAAAGCACTGAGAGCAACTCTTCAGCCCAAGCCTGCAGTGTGTTTAGGAAAACTTTTCCAAAAATTCTGGTATCTTATATTGTCTGAATGCTTTATTTTCCTTGCATAAACCTCTGTTAGATATTAACAAGCCATGTTAAGTGTAAGAAAGCATGTTTCTCATTCTGCTTAGGTATTTGTGGTAGTGTAATTTTGGATATGTGGCTGCTGTCTGAGAAACATTTATTTCTGCTGTTCTTAGGACTTCCATGTCACCACATGTTCACTCAATTGCCATATTTGTGACTTGATTCTTGACTGTCATCAAACCCATCGTGTACAGAGGGTAGATCCCTGCCTGTTTTTAGAGGGATAGTGTGATGTACAATGTGGATAATTGATATATATATATAATGGGCTGGCAGGTAGGATCCACTCAAATGTGACGTATCTTTTATAACTTGTCTTCAGTTACTTGATTATAGTGATCATATAGGTTATTTATGTGATATGTGATGTTACAAAAGTTGATCTTTTCAGACAGAGTGCAAAGATAATTTCGATTGTAATTGTAGTGGAATGTGTCAGCTAGCAGGATTTTTCTTCCTCTGTTCTTCCTCTTTGTGTGTAGAGTTTTTGTGGCAGACAAGCAATATTCTTAAAAGCTATTGATCAGTATTAGTTCTATTGCTGGTGTGGCAGCTTTATGTAATATTGTTACTGCTTTCTTCAGTTTCAGCACAGCCAAATCATCATGTTTATTCTAGCCAAACTTTACTTTTCTTACAGTATTAATTTGGTAACATTGCTTCAGAAGCCTGTGACTTCCACTCAAGAGACAGAAGGCAACTCATTTGAGACTCCCCAGCAGCAGACCTTTGGCCAAGCCCTAGTCTTCACAAATTCTCAGCACAGCACCCAGATGGCATCAGGAACTGGCAGTTCCAGTGCTGTAAATTCCTATTCTCCTCAGAATCTGGTAAAATTATCTTATTCTTTGAGTGTTCTTCATGAAGAAATACTTCAGGTTAAGCAGCTTTTCCAATACTGGTCATTTCATGAAATGTTTCAGTATTAGTAAAATTTGTGTCCCAAATGCTGAAGAACTGGGATTAAGAATAGCCTCTCTCACACATACGCAAAAAACTTTTTTTCTGTTTATTTTTTATTTATTTTTTGCTAGGCAATTTTTTCTTGGTTTACATGAAGTTACTTGTATTAATTTTTGCGTGGGGAGCAGGTGTGTTTACTGCATGCTGATTTAGGATTGAATTGTTTGTGCTGAAGAGTTCTATGCCAGAAAACCATGATGTGACATTTCCAAGCACATATCTAACTGCTTTTTGTGGAAACATGACTGTTTCTTAGTTTTCTGGAGTGATGAAAAAGGCTTCCCTTGTTTAATGATTATGAGAGTTAAAATTGGGCACTTGTATTCTTTGAAAATTTCTTCAGCTATTAGTAATTAAATGTTTTTGGGATGTGTGGATTCAAGAAAATTACTTGTTGCAATCAGTGGTAAAAGTTTATTAGTGATAACGAGATGATCTGGCCATATGCTACATCTGAATTTTTAATTTGTCATTTATTAGTAATCTAGGGCTGAAGAAGTTTCAGTTGCTGCCAAATAGCAGCTGTAGACTCTGATCTTATTATTATTTTCAAGTGATTTATTAAATCTTTAACTCTATTCTTCTGTTCCTTTTTTTTTCTCCTTGTCTTTTGGTAGTCTGCAGTTCTTTGTTCTGGCTTTGGAGAACTTGGATCCTCTAAATTGGCAAACTCTACTGGATCCCAAATCTTGGACCAATTGAAATCTCCAGGTTTGGATCAATTTACCTCTCAACAAAACAATAGTAGCTCTACCACCACTACCACAACTACCGCATCATCTTGGGATCTAAAACCACCCATTACTCAGTCCTCAGTCCTCAGTCAGTTTGGTAAGTGCTTTCACATAATCTCTCTCTCTATTAGTCTGTAAAATTTCTTAATGCCAATGACAGTTTAAAATGGCCTTGATGAAAGGCTTTTTAAAATGTAATTCTAATAATAAAATTGGTTGCAAGGTTTAAGTTAAGCTTATCTGCTGGTAATAGATATTACAAATATATCACAAACTAAGTTGTGATGGGCTAAAGCCTATCCATAGAGTCTTTAGAAGTTGTTGAGCCTTCATGTAGTGACATCTTTGATTTGGTATGCCTGTCTATTTAAGTGGAACTTTGATGTGACTTCATTCTCACCAAATCCTGGAAAAGAAGTATTTTAGTCTTTGTGCCTATGCTGCTTCTAGCTGAATATAAGGTTGTACCATATTTTTTCTCCCATTTTTTCCTCTTATAACTATTACATGAGTTTTGAATGAGCACTACATAATTTCTTCATAAAGTGCATCATATCTCCTTGTTTGAAGTCTGCATGTGCTCAGAATGATGCAGATTACTAATTTTGTCTGTTCGTAATTGGATGGATTTTTCATTTAATTAAGTACAATTGACAGGAACAGCGGTGAACGTGATAAGAAGCTGTTCTTTGCAGTTCAGTTTGTAGCAGTGTTCTCACTAAAGAATTATAGTTCTTGTATCTATCTCTTGTATGTGTGTGTTTTCAAATAGGTAAAGCAGCCAATTTGATAGCAGCTGTAATATTTTACATGCAGTAATTCTGAAAAAAATGTTTGTATGCATTTTGAGTTGCTTTCTAATGCACTTTGCCAACTGAATAAAAACCCCTTCAGATTGCAAGTGATATGGACTTATGGTTGATGGCCAATGCTCCAAGCTGTTGTTTGGCTTTCACATCTGAAAACTGGGGAAGAGAAAAACATAGGAGAGAAAAAACTGTCTGTATCCAGTGTGTCTTGACTTTCAGCCAGATGGAGATGGTAGATGAATTCCTCCTTGTGTTGAAAATCTTTGCCTTTGTGGGGCAGGAAATCATAACTCATAATACATCTAAATTGCAACTCCAAACACCTTGAAAGTTATCACAGTTTATTGGCACAGTTAATTGCAGTGAAACTTGCCATCTTTGACTAAAATAATCCACAAGCTTTTTGATGCCTAACGTAAAGAAAGCTAAATAATGCTTGATGAAATGTGTTCATTTAAGATAAGGAATATCAAATGTTGGCATTGTTATTGCAATGGTAATATTCTATATGGAACTTGTATGATGCATGCACTAGAAAATAATAGCTGTCAAGTGTGTCAAGTCACCCAGATTCTTTCATGAAGAGCAGAGTTTAATGCTTTAATTTTTCTTTTTCCAATTACTGTCCAGACTTTAAATCCCAGCCTGAACCATCCCCAGTTCTGAGCCAGCTGACCCAGCGACAGCAGCAACAAACACAGGCAGTCCCTGTTCCTCCTCCTGGGCTGGAGTCCTTCTCATCCCAGGTGAAACTCCAAGAGCCGTCCCCAGTAGACACCTCTACAGCTGTCAGCAAAATGTTACAGCTGCCCAGTATATCTATGGAGAACCAGGCAGGGACTGCCCATCAAACCCAGCAGAAACAGATAAAACCACCAAAACGGAGGATAACTCCAGCATCCAAGGTGGGTAATTTGGTGGCACCAAGTACTTAATCATTGCATATAAGTTTCTAGGGAGAAGAGGGGCAAAGACCATCATATGTTTTCTGTTTATAGAGCAGGGAATTCTAAGCTGGATAGTTCTACAGTCCAAAATAGAATGATGTTGTCTTTTCCAAGCACATACCTGATTGTTCTGTGTGGAAAATGACTGATGCTGAGTGATTTTGGATTGACTTAACTGGCCGCAAATTGAATGTTGGATGAATGGGGGTGGGCATGGGTGATGGTTGTGTATCACAAAATACAGTGGCTAACACTTTCAGCCCCAGATTGGATCCAAGAATCTATAAATGAATTTCAGATTGCAATAATGGAATTAATTTGTGATGCAAACTGGGGCTTTGTGACAGATATAGTTAAGAGGAAAGATTGAGGCAGTAGCTGAAGAAGTCTAGTTATGGGAGAAGAGTGTCAGTCACTGGTATCTTTAATACAAATAGTACACAGAAAGGAACTGTGGCTTATCTTTCCCTTTTAAGATTCCTGCTTCTGCAGTGGAGATGCCTGGGTCAGCTGATGTGACAGGGTTAAATGTTCAGTTTGGAGCTCTTGAGTTTGGATCAGAGTCTGCACTCCCGGAGTTTGGATCAACTTCAAGCAGTGAGAATACCAGCCAGGCGAACAACAATAGCTCGTACTCAAAATCTGTAAAGTACGTGTGAGTTCCCCTTGTGCCTTCTGAGATGTCCTCTTGAAGGGTCAAGTTCTTGTAAAATATGTCAAGGCACCATTACTGTGTAATGGGAGGGGGAAATAGGGTGGCTTGTAAGGCTGTTTTCTGTGGATGGCATGTTAAAAGAAGTCTCTCTTCTAATTACAATCAAAACCTCACGGACAGGTTGATTTGAAGCTGCAGATGACATGAATGGAAAGAACCTTAAAGCAAGCTACCTTTTATAGAATTGCTTCCTCATGTTTGATTTTCCCGATTTTTAAATTTGCCAGAGGCTTTGTTCCTTACAACTTCAATTTTTCTGCTTTTGATCCAGGATAGATGAACCTTGTACCATATATGTGTGTCAGTAGATTGGCACCAGATTGCAGATCTGATGCTCCTATAGAATGAGAAAAGCCAAGCTTTTCAGTCTGCAGAAGCTTTTACTGAAATGCTGAAATAGGTGATGATAAAGACAAATGTGTCAATAACCCATTTTTATTCCTTACTCTTTTAGCTTTCAGTAGAAAGCTTCCTGAAGTTTATTCAGAAACACTAGTAAAAATGAACTTCCACATTCATTTCTAGTTCTATAAATGATTTAAGCTGTTTAGAAAATAAAACTCCTGCATGTTTCAGGGTTGTTTTTTTTTTTTATTCTTTGCATATTGTGTTAGACTGCTACTGTAATGTTAGATTTCTATTCTAAGAAGATTAGGTGTTTATCATCATATTCTGGACTTTATGGATCTAGTTTATTAAGAAAGGTTATAATCATGAATTTATCCTTTGAGAGGATGGAAATAAGTTGACAAGTGTGTGTCAAGTATTGTTTGGTTGGGCTTACGGGAGGAAGGTGAATGGTGCTTAAAGCAGCTGGTGTTTTTGAAGTAATTATTGGGGACCAAAACAAAATTGTATTTTTTCATGATTTCCTCTAAAATAAATAGTGTAAATCTGACTATGTCTTATTTAAGTAGTTTTAGATAGCTGTGTAGGAGCTGATATTTTCATGAAGGTGTTTGATATCTCATTTACCATCATAGTAAATAATTTTTACTTTTTCCAGTGATCCTTTGAATACCTCTTTGCCAATATCCAATACAGTACAGGAGTCCACCTACACAACCTCTGCCATCACCTCTTCTAGCCTGACCTGCTCATCCCAGAGCACTAGCCTGGTAACAACAACTTCCTCCTATGAACAGATTTCTGTGCATAGTAGGATAGCGTACCAAAGCTCCATGGCTCCATCTGAACCACTCCCTATTGCAGTTACGGTGAGTGAACTTCAGAAATAAGACCTAGAAAAAGATGAAATATTCTTATTCATGTTGGACTCGTATAACCCTGCTACGTCAATGTTTTTAACCAAGCCAAGTGGTTTCTTTGATTCCCAAGCCCACCCTGTTATTTGTGTTTTCTTTTCCTATTGTGTAGCCGTTTTGGGCTGTACTGTATTTGGGATATAATTGCGTCCTCTGATTTTATGGGTCTTGACATCTTAAATTGCCGCCTGACCTTTTTTCTTAGTAACACTTCAACATTCTAGTTGAGTTTCCTTCCCTGAGGCTTAGCTTTTAAAAAAGGAACTCACTGTCAATGTAAATATTAATCATGGTATTCTGCCATAACTTGACAGTTTCTATTCAAAGGCATATAATTTATTAAATTTATAAGGAATCTAGCAAATAGATCTCAAACTGGCTTTGGCCCCTCTAGCGTTATTCTTTTGTTGGATTTAAACACCAGTAGGAATTAGTATTGTTTTATTTTAAAAGGATAGGGTGAGATCTGATCAAGGACAGAGGATCTCTTGAGAGATACTCAAAAGCACCTACTTTTTGTATGCAGAATGTAGGTTTGTTTAAAAAGAATAATTTATTGAATGTTTAAGGAACTTGTGAGAGATTGTAAGTTTATTTACTTCTGGCCTTTGTTATGTAATGGTTCAGTCACACTTGTCTTCTGCACTAGCTCGTATGTACTGGCGAGGATCAAGCGTAGACTATCCACTTCTATATTCCAGCGTTATCCAAAAAACAACTGGTGCTTCTTAAGTCTTATCTTTCAATGGAAAAAAAATGGCGTCTGTGTAACTTGGATAGTTAAAATTGTGAGTTGCATTAGATCAAAAGCACAACCATTTCCTAGATGTTAATTCAATCCTTTCTTTCATATTGGTGTGAACCTGAAGTTTGTTATATACAGTACATGGGAAGGTCTCCTGCTGATGGGTGTAGTATGGGCAGTGTATGGGATTCTGTATGTTCAGGACACTTTGTGCTCGAGAATTTTATGTGGTTTTGTTAAAGGCAGTAAAAAGCTAATTTTCTGCCTGGTTTGTCTTTCAATTTAGAATGAATATAGAATTTTGCATGAAGCACGTTAAATGTGTGATTCATTTGGAAAATGTGATATACCTATGAGATGATTTATTAATTTCTCCTGTGTTTACAGAATGGACACAGTGGTGGTAGAACACAGGCAGCTCTTGACAGTAAGTTTACAAAGCTTGGATGTGTACAGGACTCTAATGACTCTTTCTAGTCTTTCTTTACAAATTGGTATGCACACAGTTGTAGCAATATGACATCTGGTTTAAGGTTTTATATAGTTGTCGTGGTTCCGCTCGAGTGGGCAGCCGAGCTCCACCACAGCCGCTCTCTCACTCCCCCTCCTCAAAGAGGAATGGGGAGAAAATATGTGAAAAGGGCTCAAGGATTGAGATAAGGACGAGAAAATCACGCAATAATTATTGTAACGGGCAAAACAGACTCGGCATAAGGAGATAGTAAGATTTATTGCCTACAACTAACAAGCGAGAGAAGTGAGAAAACAAAGGAAAAAAAAACCAAAAGCACCTTCCCCCCCCCATCCACCCTCTTCCACCTCCTCCCCCCGAGCAGCGCAGGGGAACGGGGAATGGGGGTTATGGTCAGTCTACAGCACTTCTTCTCTGCCGCTCCTTCTCGGTCACTCTCGTCCCCTGTGCTGTGGGGTCCCACCCACGGGATGCAGTCCTTGATGAACTGATCCGGCGTGGGCTTCCCACAGGCAGCAGCTCTTCCAGAACTGCTCCAGATATGGGTCTGTACCACGGGGTCCATCCCTCAGGAGAAAACTGCTCCAACCTGGCTCCCCTACGGGCAGCAGCTCCTGCCAGATCACCTGCTCCTGCGTGGTCTCCTCTCCACGGGCTACAGGTCCGGCCCGGAATCTGCTCCGGCAGGGGCCTTCCACAGGCGGCAGCCTCCGTCGGTGCAGGGCCACCTGCTCCACCGTGGTCTCCTCCACGGGCTGCAGCGTGGAACCCTGCTCCACCGTGGTACTCCATGGGCTGCAGGGGGACATCCTGCTTCACCATGGTCCTCACCACAGGCCGCAGGGGACTTCTGCTCCGGCGCCTGGAGCACCTCTCCCCCTCCTTCTACACTGACCTTGGTGCAAGGCTGTTCTCCCACTCCCTTGACTCTCCCGGCTGCTGTGTGGCGCAGCGTTTTTTCCCTGTCTTAAATATGCTCTCACAGAGGCGCAAAACAACATCGCTTATTGGCTCGGATCTGGAAAACAATGGGGCCCTTCCCAAACATGGGGCAGCTTCTAGATCTTTCTCACAGAAACCACCCCTATGGCTCCCTGCTACCAAAACCTTGCCACGTAAACCCACTACAATAGTTCTGACTAATTTTTGGCTGATCAATCTGAGTTTATTTTGTACTTACAGAGGATGTACTGCTTGCTTATTGGAGAAAACTGAAATACGGAAACAGCTCTATTGAATCTGTACCCAGTGTGTATAACCCTGAGCAGTCTTAAGCATTAGAAAAGCTGCTTTGCTGTTTTTTTTTCCCCTTTTTGGATTTCTCTACTGCAAATTACTTAATATACAATTTCTTATACATTCTTCCAGCTCTTGTTTGGAAAGCTGCAATTAGCATTTAGTGGCAATGAAACAGTCATTCTTTGAAAGCACCTCTTGCTGGGTGTAATGCTCAATTGCTACCCTGTGGGACATAAGGGTGACTAACATGCTCCTTCTGCTGGGTTGCTTGCTATCTTGCAATAGATTAACAGTGTTGTCTGATACAGACAATACTGTTCTCTTCATTTTGGCCTTTTTCTTTTTTTTTTTTTTTTTTCTTGGCATGTGGTAATTTACTTGTAGCACCCCAGTAGCTCTCTTCCCAGAGTCAAAATAATTAAAATGTAATTTTCACTCTTTTGACTTTTATATTCTGGGTTATGGAAGTTTCTAGCAGCTTGAATTAAAATCTTTTGGAATTCCAGCACTTCAGTTTTAAGTCTATCAATCTTTTAAACATCTCAGGTATGTCAGCAGCAGGACAGGTTTTTTTATATTTCTGAGTGCCAAGAACTTGAGTATTCAGACCTATAAACTGTTTTGTTAATGCCAATTTCTGTTCAAGTGAGCAGGAGGAAGGGTATATGCCTAAACAGTTACTTATTAAAGATTTTAATGGATAGGACAACTTTGCAAATAGAAAATTTATTTACTCTCATGTATAGAATTAACCATTTTGTAAATTCACTACGGGATTTGTCTTTTTGCTATGGAAAACAAAGATCTGAGATTTTTTTTGTAATTACTGTGTAACAGTTTTATTAGTCCCTTTTTCTATACTGGTTCCCTTTGACAGCATTTCTATTTTTTTCTTTATCTCAGGCCCATAAACCAGAATCAGCCTTCTACTGTGTATCTATTTCATGTGTCCAAACTATTTTGAAATTCTCTTTTTGTAAACATTTGAAAGCACTGACTGTTTTCCTTCCGTATATGCCGCTAATATCCTTAGTTGGTCATCTCTCATCTTTCCTACTGGTGCTCTTTAATGTCCAGGTCTCATCCTTCCTAAACATGAAGCTGTTCAAAACATGCTAGGATTATAATTCTGACCATCCTATTTGTCTTCTGGTTTTCTTCTTAATGAAGATGGTGATTCTGTCCCTTATACTGGGGGTGTCTACTTTGATTTCAAGGAGTGAATCACAGAATTGAAGGGGTTGGAAGGGACCTCAAAAGATCATTGGGTCCAACCCCCCTGCCAAAGCAGGTTCCTCAGAGCAGGCTGCCCAGGTAGGCATCCAGATGGGCCTTAAATATCTCCAGAGAAGGAGACTCCACAACCTCCCTGGGCAGCCTGTTCCAATGGTCTGTCACCCTCACTGTGAAGAAGGTCTTTCGCATGTTGGTACAGAACTTCCCGGGCTCTATCTTGTGGCCATTACTCCTTGTCCTCTCCCCGCAAACCACTGAGAAGAGGTTGGCCAAATCCCTCTGTCTCCCACACCTCAGGTATTTATACACATTGATGAGATTTTATTTTTAAAGTGTTACATGTTTGAGTCAGTACTCCAGACAGATTAGTTTTATGTGCTCTTTGTACCCCAATGATCCAAATCTCAGGCATCAATAGTGCTGTGTAGGTTGGAGTGAAGAATTGGAGCTGTAGGTAAACTTTTGCAGTGCCTTTAAGAGTACAAACACGTTCTGTTTGAAGAAAGGGATTGGAATCAAATGCAAAGAACTTTGAAATGAGGATGGACTTGTGAGCAAAGGCTAATAATCAGATACTGGGAGGTGAAGCATAAAAGACTGTAGTTTACTACATGTGTACAGGTAAAAATTATAATTCTGTGAGTGAAGAGCTTAAAGAGAGAAATTGATAGTTCTGGTGCCATCTGACTTTTCCTTAATAGCCAGATGGCTTAACACCATTCCTTGTTCTTAACAGCCAGATTTTTGTAAACCAAGGTAGAATACTTAATGTTCCTGAATCCAGCTTGGGAGTCAGGTATGCTGGAATTTGTCTCTGACTGCCTCTTTTTCAATTCATTGCAGCTACTTCATCAGTTCCAGTGTCTAAGACAGAGCCTTCTCCCTCACTATCTTCTGCTGGTTCTATGCCTAGCGTGGTGTCCACCACCACTTCGCTTCTGTCTTCAGCATCGCAGCATGCGGCAACGTTGCCCAGCTTGTCTCAGTCCAGTGACTTGGCCAGCAGCTCACTTTCCCAGTTAAGCAGGTATGGTAGGAGTTGTGGTAACCTGTGAAGGGAAAAATGTTCTGGGGAAAGGGCAAATATAAGGGTGGCTGACATTGGGGTTATCAGCTGACAGGGTGCTCTTTTCTGACAGTAACTGGAATTAAGAGATTCAGAAGAGGATGTTTCTGTTTGCAAAGTAGGGCTGCCTCTTTATGTTACAGCAGTGCTGCCCTCAAATTTTCATGGCATATAAACACCTTTGTGTTTCAAGGGGCTCTATGCATGCTGGTAGGAGTTTTAGTTGGAAAACTGTTGGGCAGATACTGAGTGCTGATATTGTATAAACTCACTTTAGGATAGAATAAATCTTGTGGTTAAAAATTAATGAGAACAAAATATACGACATCTTGTTATCTGTCGACCTTCTGTTATGTTGAAGCATCTTGTTAATTGAAACATCCCGTTATCTGTCGACCCTCAGTTAGGCTGAAACTTGAGATAACTTGAGTCAACCTTCTGTTATGTCTTGTTAACTGAGACATCCCGTTATCTGCCGACCATCAGTTAAGCTGAAACTTGAGATAGCTTGAGCCAACTCAGCATTTCTGCAGCTTGGAAAACAACTGATTCATCCTACCTGGCATTCTTTAAGCAAAAGGTGAAAAGTGCATCACGAGGAAGACCTACGGTCTTCCTCCCAAAGACCACTGCCCACGTCCTGAAGACCCCGGCCCACAATTCTTGGGAGGCTTTGCGCAAGCGCAAGGACTGATAAGCTAATTACCATACGAAGCGAGAGTAGGCGGGTTTAGGTATTGAATATGTATAGGCGTTAATAGAATATTCATTGTTTTGCTGTATAAATATGAGATGGTTTGTTACTTTGAACATGCACAATAGGTGGAGAGATCCCCCATGCATCCAGCGCTGCAATAAAGAATATACCACTTAAGGAAATTTCGGCTTCGATCTTTGAATCAGTGCCATGACAAGATGATGCCTGAACTCCAGGCATGTCTGACTTGGTTGTGCTGGTAGCTGTTGTCTGAGTCTCTGCCATAGGTCAGATAATTAATGAATGAAGGCTTCTCACAAGGGAAGGGTGGACAAGGAAATGGTTTAAAACTGTATGCTGGACTCAATCATTTATTTTATTGCTGCCTGAATTGGTGTCATCCTATTTCCTCCAGATGGGGAATTGGTTTTAAAGGCTTGAAGGAAAATTAATCTGTTGAAACTGATAATAGTCTGACCCAGCACCTTGAAGAGCTTGTGAAAGAAGTCTTTGCCCTTAAAATAGGTCATATGATTCAGTCAAGAGCTTTGTTAAAAAACACTGCTCTATTTTCTTGTAGCTATTTCTATGGAGAATATTAAAATACATGTTGTTATTAGGATCTCTTTTGCTTCTGATTCACATTATGAGCTTTTTAAACACCAAATCATAAGTGCTTTGTATGTCTGTTTGGCTTTGTTCAGTATTAATTTGTTTATTTTGCTTATTTATATTGTACTTTTTTGTGTTCTTGACCTTGAATGTAAGGTAGAACTTTTAAGTGTAAATGTTTGCGAACCAGTTTGTTGCTTTTCAAGGAGACATTTAAAGAGCTTTGGATTGCAAATGAATGTTGGTGCTGCTGTTACTACCTCAAACTCACAGGCCTGGTCAGGTAGGGAAAAAAGTGGTGCTAATGCAGAGCTGCTTTCTAAAATGAAGTTATCTCAAATGTTTTTCATCAGTAACTTCCTTATTCTCAAATTTTACAGTATGTATAAAACTGAACTGATTGTTCTGATTCATCTTTTGAATAAGGAAAAGGCTTTTAGGGGTTGTAGTGGTTTGAACAAGCATTGATTAAATTAACTAATTCTGTAGTAGTATGCCTAATTTTCCTGCTTTCACAGGTGCTATTTGTTTGCTTTTTTATTTTGAGCCTTGCCTTTTGAAGAGAGTATCGAGGCTGTTGGCAGAGTTATGGAGCACATACCTTAACAGATCTAGTTAGCTGAACTAAAGAAATGCAGTTAAAACATGAGAAATGTTGTGAAATGTTGTGAAACCAAAGCACTGCCTCACCTAGTACCTGTCCCCTGTGATATCCAGCAGCAGTTGCTCAGGGAAAGACTAATTAACAAACCATGTGTTATGTGAAACTTTCTGGTATGTTCTGGTTTTGGAATTTACATGACTTGGAAGTATTGCTGTATAATTGCTAAAACTACTATTGTTTTTTTTCTAAAAATATAGTAAACTGATAATTAGAAATGATTGGTGTTTATCATGTTTCTTGTTATTAATAGTTCTCTTATTTTTTTATTAAACAGTAGGTAGATATTAAAGAAAATTTACCTGTAGGGGTGTGTGTGTGCATATACATACAGTGTGTGTATATAGTTTTTTCTAGGAAAAATTCATTGTTAATTCTTTGCAATTTCTTTCTAGCTCCCTTTCCAATCATCAGAGCAGCCTCTCCCTTGTCTCAGTGTTGTCTTCAAGCACATCACATGCAGTAAGTCCTGTTTGCGTTTCAACAGATGTTTGGCATATATAGTCAGTGTTAACCCGAGGATGAAGACCCTCTCTTAAAGTTCATTGTGTCCCAGTACACCAAGAACTGAGACAAGAGGCTTGTCTTGGGAGAAGGACTGCTAGCCCTCTAGTGACAAAAAGATTGTCATTACTACTTGTGATTTGTACTAGATCAAGAATTAAATATTAGAGACTGGCCAGTCATACAGCTTCAGAGAAAATTTTTACCCAGGAAGGGGAGATGGAGTGAAGAGAATTTCTTGCAGCAACTGTATTAAAAATAATATTTAGAAGTGGCTGTCTGAAACTGCTTCAAAAGGTGGAATGTTAGCAATCTACACTGGAGAGGTTAGCAGGCAAAGTGTGGTGTGATGGAATGATATATATCATGACAAATGCTTCATGACAGATGATACTGGAGTTTACCATGTGATGATGTTGTCATGTGAGTAATTCATTAGAGTGAGGCAAATGGTATCGAATACAGTACTGTAGGTGAGATTACACAAATGGAAGTCAGACACTGCTTTATTATGTGATAGTGTACTTCTGTACAATCCCAGTTAGGGTGTGCTGATAGGCTTTTGCTCTTCTTTTATTTGTGTATTTAGTTTGTAATGCTTCATCCTGACTGAATGTGTAACTTGAAAATTCACATTTAGGCAAATGTCCTTCTTCCCTGTTGTGGGAGCTGTTTTAGCTTCTGTGTGTCGATGACACTGTTTTGCAAGTGTCATCAGCTTTTACAGTTAAAGCACTGTATTTTGCTGGATTCAAACCAGGAACTCTGTTATACTTGCGTTCCTGTAATATATCTGGTCTGCGGTTGCTTACCACATTGATTTTGTTGTGGGGCGTTGCAGTTTTAATGTTTTAAATTCCGCAAAGTGCATCGAGGAAATGACAATAGCAGTGTCCTGTATTCTGAAAAAAATACTGTCTTTTGGAAGAATATAGACATTTATTTTATATAATAAGTACTAGCTGAAATGAGTAAACAGTCAAATGGCAAGAAAGAATGCAATGGAGGGATGTTTGAGTTTTTGTGATACAATTCTGTGATGATATAGCTGCCTAATTTAAACTTTAATAATTTTCTTTGAATACTTGAAAATCACAAGCATGCGACTTAGTTGCTTGCTTGGTACATAAGTAATGCATTTACTATTAAACATTCTCTTGCATGTGCTGCTGTTACTTATAAGATTGTCTTTTTTCCACAGCGTCTTCCACTGTGGTTTTGCTCTGTGATCCTCAATCTTTTTGTCTCCTTTCTAGCACACTAGTGTTGAGAACACAACTTCGCTCCAGCCCTCAACAACCTTTTCAACTGCTTCAACCTCAGCCACTAGTAGCACCACCTCTTCGGTTGTCAGCATGGCAAGCAGTATGAACACTACAAACAGCCTTGGCCTGAGCGTTACCAGTGTGTCTATACCAGCTGCTACCACGCGGGCAGCTCCCTTAGTGTCTTCAGGTTTGCAATATTAACAGATCACATGGATAGACAGAGGACTCCAGTCTGCAGGGCTGTCAGTTGAGCATCTCACCAGCAATAACTACGCTAAGAAATCCACACTCTTGAATAGCATTTTCAGTATGCTTTATTTGCTGGCTTATAAAATGAAGCTGCCTGATTTTGTGTATTTGAAGTATTTGTTAGGGTGTGATGTGTGGCATTTATATAGCACGTTCTATCCCTAAAGAGCTTTATAAATAGACACCAGAGCAGTTCTCACTTCAAGTTTTGGACTAGAAGACTTGCACAGTTTATATTCCAGGTTGTGATCAGCTCTTGACCGTCAGTTTACATTAGCTTTCCTTTCAGTCTTCTTTGCGACTTGAATTCATTTGGCAGTATCAAAGTACACTGCAGTGTCCTCATTATCATGTGTCATATCCCTACTGCCACATCTGCAGAGAGGAAAAAAGCTGTCTGATGTGTGGGTTATTCCACAGCAATAATCACTTCTTCCAAAGCATCCACTGACAGAAGGTGGGAAGGCTTCTTCTACTGAAGTGGAAGCAATGCTAAATTTCTTTGCTCTTCTAATCAACATAACCTGCTAAAAGGAAATTCTGTGGAGGGAAGTGAATGATGTAAATATTAAGATCAAACTTAAATACACAAGAATTTCTCATTTCCTATTCCCACTCTTTGTAAATGAAGCGTCTAACTAGCCAAAGTGCCTTTTTACCCTTCTGCTTACTAGCTCTGCTTCATAGAGGCACCTGAGACTGTCTCAATCTTCTTTATTTTCCCAAATGCAATAAGTAACCCACAAAAAGTTTACTAGCGATATTTAGTGCTTTCTGGTCCCTTGCTGGCAGCAAGGGGAAATGTGTTGACAGGGCAGAAAATGAAAGAAAATAATTTGCTCTCAGATCAAGAACAATGCCTACGTTTTACCTTCAGGAGGGGACCAAGGAAAGGAGAGAAGTTCCTGTAATCCGCTCAGAGTAAATGACAAAATTGGGATGTTTTCTGCAGAGGCTATTTTGAATTTAAAGTAGTCTGTGCTTTCCCTTCCTTTAGGTATGGTTCAACTTTTCAGGCTATTTTGAGCATTTTCATCAATTAGCACTAAATTTTACTGTTCTTTAAAAGCTACGATAGTGCAGCTGCCAGGGCTCGTGAGCTATGTTGTCTTGGTGCTGAAGCCTTTTCTAAAGGCTTGTTAAAGTGTCTGCATTTTGGTTCTACAGGCAAAGCTCCCCCAAATCTGCCCCAAGGTGTACCGCCCTTGTTGCATAACCAGTATATTGTGGGACCTGGAGGACTTCTGCCTGCCTACCCAGTAAGCAATTTAATTGTACCTGTCCTTGTTTACTTAAACCTTGGTGCAAGTGGGCCCTCCAGACCTCTTGCTGTCTATGCCAAGGCATTTGTTTTGTCATGTATTGCACCTGGAATTCTTCTTCCAAATGCCAAAGAAATATGCAATATATTCAGTGGGAGTTTACTGTTCATAGAAAATTTCAAAATTGGTGTGGCTGCTGTCAAAGCTGAGCATGTGTTCTGCTGTGGTTTTTGGTGGTATAAGGTTTTAGGCCTTTTCATTAAATTTAGACTTATTCAGGTTTGTGTTACTGGAATAGACTTACCATAGTAATGGTCGAACTGTGCGATGTGTCCTGTCTGTCATAGTTTGAAAGGCTGCACAAAGATTTTTGATGTCTGACCAAGATCAACATCTCATTATCTAATTTTTGAATCAGAAACTAACTGCTTTACTTATCGCATTGAATGTGAGGGGTGAGCTCGATAAAGACATTCATTATGTCTTTGTCATATTCTCTGAAAGAATAATTGCAGAAAAGACTTGTTTTTATTCCCAAATCTGAATGCCCAGTAGATCTTTATTAATTCATGAATGATGCATCTGTAAAAACAGTATTGAAGACTGAACAGGCAGACTCTCCTCAGAGGACTACTGTCACCTGAAAACAATATTAGAGTGACAAGCCATTTTAAGCTCTACTAGCCTTACAATTTTACAGTGCTTCGTGATTACACAATACAGCATAGAGCCATACACCTTTAACAAAGACTTGTCCTAGATCAAACTGTGTTTAAAGCCCCAAATTTGTCAGCATCAGAGAAAAGTGTTATAATGATGTTGTATTTTTATCTGTCTTCAAGCAGATTTATGGTTATGATGATCTACAGATGCTTCAATCCAGGCTGCCAATGGTAAGTAAATAGCTTGGTTTATTTCATTTTAAGCATTATCTTCAGTATTGATCCTCTGTCCAACACAAATTGCTTTGCTCAGTGGTGATTAAGAGCTTATCCTTATGTTCTGGTTTTTTAATATCCACAGTTTCTTTAGGTGATATAAATGGGTATAGAGCGATTGTTACATTTGTCCATCTGCAAACTCCATCTTTTCAAAGTCTTTTCAAAGCTAGTTGAAATCTGAGCATGAGCTTCTCTCTTAGCAAGGGGTGGGCTTGAACAACAAGACATAGTACACAAATTGACAGCCACTGGGTGCACTAACAGGTTGCTGAAGCTATTAAAGCTGGAGTTCTTTGCATGCATCGTGGTAACAAATGCATCGGCAGGTAAGCTGCAGGAGAGGAAGTACACAATTTTCTTTCTTAAATGAATCCAGAATATAAATGATGTATTGGAGAAACTTGAATCACGGGTAGTTAGATTCACAGGGAACCTCAGCCTAGAATGCAGAAAGGTGAGAAGTTGTTTCCCCCCACCCCAAAACTGGGGTAAGGAACTCAGAAAGGCTGGTAGTATGTAACTGAGAAAAGTCAAAGGATTGATTAATGCACTGTATCCATAAAGGCAAAACTGGAGCAATGAGTGAGCAGTGATCTGGAAGGAGGTATTACTGGATGAAGATTGTAATTAAGCAAGTTAGTACCGAGTCTTCCATGTGGAATCTGGGGGTTAGCTAAATGGAGTACAGGGATGTCCCAGACAAAACCCTGTCTGTCTGCTCATCATCAAAATCAAAGGAAGAGTAGGCCACAAGTGATAATGCGGTTAAGATTTGGAAACATTCTATGCAAACAGAAACCACTTGAGAAAAATGGTGTTTCAGAAGAACCAGTCTGACAGATAACTGAATTAGTTAGAAAAAAAAATGTGGACAATATCTGATAATTAATACTAAATTGGGGGGAAAAAAAAGTATTGCCAGAAGAAATTAAAAGTGAGACCCAAAATAAAGTATCAGGTAATGAAAAAAGGTAGAATATTTCCTGTAATGGGAAAATCAAGGCCATGGAAAAAGTACTTAGCTTCAGAAGAGGCTTCATACCTGTCAGACAATTGGAGTGGAAAACTGACATGTCTGTTATTTGGAAGTTGTTCAAGTATTCAGCAGACCTTAAATTTAGGTCCAATATAAATAGCACACAATGATTTGGAAATAAGTGATGAAGGTTTCTGGAAAATCTTTTGTATGAGGATGTCTTACTTTCTAGTGAAAGTTTTTTGAAACCCAGGAAAGTTGCAGTGAGAGCAGATAAAGTCACATTGAGATAAAAGGAAAGACCTGGCAGCTTGATATCAGTTCTGGAAAAAAAATATAGGATGGCTACAAAAATATAGCAGATATGTTGTACAAATTGAGGTGAAGCTATTCAAAACAAGTAAGAAATACTATAATGAATTAGGGAAATGACAATATTGGTATTAAAATAAGAACATGCTTGGATCAAAAAAAAAAAAAGAAAACTATGACAGGTCTACTGCAAGGAGGAGTGTTAGGAGTAGGTTCATGGTTCTACACCAGATGTACTTCCCACAGAACAGACTGTGATGACATGTCTGTGATAATGCGAGTTCATTAATGACAAGGCAATGAAACTGGAAACATGGGAAGGCTCTCCAGGAAGCGTAGGTGGAAGAAATGAGGCAAGGGAGTGAGTGTATGAGCTGTAGCCTGGGCTCAGTGCAGAAGAGCAAGAAGTGCAGGATTTGCTGGGCTGATGTCAGGGTGTGTGCCTGGGGCTGCTGTCACACAAAACATGTGCTGTCCAAGCCTGTGTCTTGGCCCACGGCTGTTGGTTGGGGGGAGTGTGTTTGGGATCTCCTGCCTCATCCCTACTCTTCCATGGGTGTTGTTTGAAGGTTCTTGCTGGAAAGATGGTGTAGTTGGGTTTTCCCCTGTTATTCCCATAAAAGCAGAGGATGCTGGAGTGGGGATCTGGTGCTGTAGGTTTTGGTTTGTGAAGAGAGGAAAAGGAGTTAGATAAATAAAGTAGCAGAGAAGAGCGGTTGCTGGATATGATGCAACATCTCTGAAGTGATTTTTATGAAGGTTCAGGCGGCTGATTCTTAAGTGTGTGCATTCAGTAAGGGACGGTGTCCATGTCAGCTTGGACATTTGGGGGTTACCCCTGCATTTAGCTGACAAGGAATGGGGTACCAATGGTGTCATGGGGACAGGAGAATGTCAGTGAGGCTGCTTTTGTTTCAGGGCAGCACTGGAATTAGTTCAAAGCAGCTGTCCGCAGCTGCCAGTGTGGGCTTGGTGGGGGAGAAAATAAGGCTTGTGCTGGGGATCTGTGTGTGGGGCTGTGAATGCACACCTGCCTGTAACCATTCCCTGCTGTGCCTGTTAAACATGTGACTTACATAAAAATATTTTAGGAATACTATTATTTTTGCTGTTATCTGTTCACTTTTGTTTCTAAAAAAAAAAGTTGTTGTGTGTGAGAAACATCTCAAATAATTTTCTTCAGACAGGACCTTCTGTGAAGCTATTTTTATTCGCGATTGCAATGGTGGGTGTCCTGCCAATTAGGAGTGCTTTTAGTAAACAAATCATAACCTTTTATTCCCTATTACCCGACACCTGATCACCTCCCCTGTTTCCTCATTGGCTGAGTACTACAGGTTCACAAGCTACTCTTTTTTTTTTTTTTTTTTTTTTTTTACTGTTCTCACACTGCTCATCCTGTTTTTCTCAAGCTTCTTCCTTATTTTGGAACAGTGAGGCCTTCTACTGTCCACTTATCTACTTAGCATTTCTCCTTGTTATGACTACACAACTACCTTGGAATACAGAAAATTAGTTCTCTACTGCAAAAACACAACTTTGTTTCTCACAAATAGATTAATACACAATGGAGTTGTAGGTTCTTGGGCAGTTCTGCACAGGGGTTCAGCAAGTTGACAAGAAATGGGAAGTTCAGACTTAAAGGAATGGAGTTAAGTCCATCCTGGCAGGTCTACAAGGGTTGCATGCATGTAAAGGCAGTATCTGAAGTCAAGATAGTACAAATTATTTGTGTATGGCCTTTGCCATACACAAATGTGGTGGGTGACCTGCAGGTGACCTTTTTTGCCATACACAAAAAAGGTGGGTGACCTGCAGGTCTGAGCGGTGCAGCAAGCAGCACGGGGACATGGTGTGCAGGAAGGTCCTGTGCCACATCTCCAGCATGTCCAGCTGAACGCTGAGTGAGGGTGGCATGTCTTTTCCTTTGGTGCTGCCTGAGTGTGGAGCACCTGTGGAGGCCCTGGGGATATGAGCATTTGGGAGTGATCCCAGCACGCTGGAGCAGCCTTTTGTTCCCCGCTGCCTTATACCAGCTCTGGCTGCCATGAGGGACGGAAGGGAAGGGGAGATGGCCCTGTGTTTGTGTCCCTGTGTGGAGCTCGATGCGGTGGTTGTGTGTGGAGGTGGGCTGCCCCCGCAGGAGGTTCTGTGCTGGTGAGACAAGAGCCACTGTCAAAGTTTCTACAAAAGGTGAGGTTTATTTGTTTGCAATAAATAGATAAATAGGAGGAGTGTGGGAGGAATGTGTGTGGCTCCTCTTAGAGCATGGCATGGGTGAGGCAGTGGATGTGCTGGAAGCAGGCATGAGCCTCGAGGCGGATGTGGTCCCCATGCGCAGGGGCTGTAGGTGTGGTTCTGGAGGTGGTGCTGGAGCTGGTTGAGGAGGTTGTGGTGTGCGGTGTGGAGCCAGTGCGCGGGGGTGCTGGGGCTGCTTAGGATGTCAAAGAGTTGTTGGAGGAGGTGGAGGGCAGTGTGTGCGGCTTGCTGTGTGTTGTTGGTGTCCAGGAGGGTGTCTGGGAAGGAGCAAGGTGTGTGTTGTTATGGGCAGGGCTGTGTGGGGCTGGAAGCCATGTTCCGGAGGAGCTGGAGGCTGTCCCAGGGGAAGGTGCTGTCGTGGAGGCACAGGGGACTGCAGGAGAAGGTGTTGGCAGGAGGCATGAGGGAGGAGCGGGAGCACCAGGGTGCCGTAGATGCCTGTTGGTGGTAGGGCTGTGGGCCCAGGCATGGTGGGGCTTGAGTTGTTCTGGGCAGGAGCCTGTTGGAGCTGGGTGGTGGTGCGGGTGGTAGCAATGCTCAGGGTGCTGCCATGTGTTGGGCTTTATGCGGTGCAGCATCTTTCCCTTCATCATCATCCAGAGAGAATTCCCCTATTTCCATTCGTTTTTGCTTTCTGTTTGCCTTTTTCCTTCAATCTTCTGTGGAGCCAGGCGAGGTGTGCCCACATGCTGCAGGCAGGGGCAGCATGCATTTTTCCCAGCACTGCTGTTGGGGTGCTGGGGTGTCCCAGTTGCGGGTCAGGCTGGTTGCAGGCCAATGTGGCTGGGTGGGGGATGTGAAATCGCTGTGGCAAGGGGCGGTTGGGGCAGCTGTGCTGCAGAAGTGTTTTAGGGTTTCCCTTTTGTTGCTTTCGTGGACTGTTTTGCTTGAGTTTTATTTTCAGGTTTCCTTGCCTACCCAAATCAATTTTTCTTATATAATGCTCTGATACTCTTTGTGTTTCTGTTTATGTATGTTTCCCTTTATTTACTTTTTGTTGTTTACATTTGATGAGTTGATAAGACAGAATTACCTGGGAAGGAAAGGATGATGAAATATGGTGTGGTTTCAAGTTACACGAAGTCCCTGCAATCCTAAATCTTTGCCAGGTTATTTCATGTTCAGTGATGGAGGAGGAGGATGTGTATGAAACAGGGCAGCGAGATGCAGAATTGCAGCAAGGTAGAAGGTCCAATTAAATCAGAGAAAGCATTTGAGGTGTCAGGGAATTTGCAGAGATGAGCGTGGAGGAGGATACTTTTCTGGTGTTGGAGAATGTGTAAATGGGGAGAGGAGTGGTGAGGGCATTAACTAGCTCTGGATGGTGAGGAGTAAGTGAACATCAGGAGGAAAACTGCTTGGTGGAGTACCAGCCTCCCAGGTGGAGCTCACCCAGAGAGGGAAGGGCAACTTCTTCACCCCAACTGAAAATGAAATGTTGCTTTGTTTTTGCTGGAGTGCTCTGTTATCTCAGAGTGCAAGCTTGCCAGGGTGAGGACTGTCTTTCTGTAGAGGACCTAGAATATGATCCAAAGCAGTGGTCTCCACCTCTTTTGATCATGCACCCCTATCACTTTGGGGAGGGGGTAAGGGGTTGAGCACCCAGCCCCTTATTTTTTTTATTTCATGTTATTAATGGTATCCAAAAAAAAAATCTTCATATACCCCAGTAGATTGTCTTGGGCACCCCACTTTGCAGTCCACTGATCTACAGTCTTCTGTGACGTAATTTAAATAATCTTTTCTGTTATCAGCTAGCAACTTTTTGCTCCAATTTTCTTTCAAGTTTGTTCTTTTTCTAGTTGTTTTTTTTGTTTGTTTGTTTTTTTTACTTTTAGAGAACAGGGCATTGTATAAGACCTTTAGACTACATCCCCGTTATTTTTATGGTCCTGGCCTGACTTCAAGTCTTTGGCACCCTGCAGGGTCTGTTCTTCCAGGTGTGGTCTTACTGGAAGATGACAGCTCTAAGCTGAGGGTTGGGAGAGAAGAGCTTTTAGTCATTGCCTTTGAGCAGAGGTGGATGCTCAGCAAGAAGTGACCTTCCTCTCTGCCCTTAGATGTATCAGCAGGCTAAGCAGAAGCTGCCATTAAGAGATACAGTGACTGCAGACGATATTAAGTGTCCATAGAGTAGGTTTAGTGTGAAATTGAGGATCCTGGTAAATCTTTAGTTCTGTTTTAAGCTTGGGCAGAAACTGACCTTATAGCTTCCCTTATTCCGTGCTTTTAAAATTCTTATTTTTATAAAGCAGGGTGTGTAAGAGCTACTCAGCTCTGTTATGGTTTCAACTATTAATAAATGATGTCACCTTTGTTTAAGGATTACTATGGAATTACATTCCCTGCTCCTGCAACCTTGACAGGCAGAGATGGGAGCCTTGCTAACAACCCATACTCAGGTGAGTGCTATTTAAAGACAAGGACAATAAGTGACATGTGTTGGTTTCTAAATGCAGGTCATCCTGCTGTTGCTGACGAAGCAGTCATTTTTCCCTTCTGTAGGCAATTTAAATCCACCAATCTGAAAATAAGTAAATAAAAACAAGCTTCTCCCTCTCAATTTTGACATGGATTTTTATTCATGGTTTTAATTGGGAATTCATACATGACCTCTTCTGGGATAAAGTTGGATAGTCTTTGAGAGCAAGTGCAAAATTTTTAAAAACGTAAATGCCAGTGTCATCTAGTGCCTTTCCCAAGCACATACAGGTGCTTGGAAGATACCTGATAGTTTATTTGGTCTTTTCCTTGAAATTCAGCTGGCTGGCTTTCCTTTTTTTGGCACTGGAATAGACCCTTTTAGAACCCTTTCAGCTGCAACCTGTGCTTGGTTATTGCTATTTTAGCACTTGTATGTTGCCACCAGGAGCTGCCTCTAGCAGGTTCTCCCCTGCCCTCCTCAAATCTAATGGACTTCGCTCCCAAAAGCATGTGGTCTAAGAAGCTCTTCCTCATTCTTGTTCTTCAGTTATCAATGTGCAAAGATGATATTAATGCTGTACAGCATATTCAGCAAGAGCTTTTCTTCCACTGCCATCTGATTACAGCTTAAAACTGTAGCCATAGGTATTATGATTCCTATAACGCAGTTATTGAATGTTGTCACTCTTCTTGGCAACCAACAAAGAGGAGTACTGGTCAGGAATGAGATATGATGTGTCATCTTGTTTAAAAAAAAACAAACAGCAACATATGAACATGCTGCTCTGTAGGCTGTCAGAAAAATGCAAGTGTTTTGGAGTTTTCTGCTTCGTAGTCACTTCTCTTGGGAGTTGATTTTGGGTTAATAACCAATTTCCCTTCCTACTTCTTCAATAAGGTGGTCCACGATGCAAGCCTTGCTTTCCTGGCCTTCAGCTACTGTCTCCAGAACTTTGGTGGTGTGAGGAACCGGACATCTAACTAGTCATGCTTCATAAATGAACATTGACAAAAACATGCCCAACACTGCCTGTAAATCTTAACTTGCTCTCAGCCCATGAAGCTTGGCTAATCAGTTTAACCTCCAGGAGAGTCATGTTTTAACCCAACAACCATTTGCACTTTGGCTATTTACCATAGTTCTGCTTTTAGCATATTTTATTGCAATGATCTGATAGTAATGAATCTCCTTGGTGTGCATGAGATGGGTAAGTATCCGTGTCTCCATTCTATCAATGGATTAGCCATGGCACAGAGCTCTGTGCCACAAACAGGCCATGTCCCTGTGGCCATCAGGAATAGAGACCGGGAGAGTTCTTCCCATGAAAACCTGCAGCCTTTCAAGTGTATGGTGTGCTCTTTGTTAGTTTGTGTACTCAGAGGATCCTTGTGGAGAAGCTTTCATCCCTTTCTGATCAGTCTTTTCCTTCTCAGGTGACGTAACAAAATTTGGCCGCGGGGATTCTGCCTCCCCTGCTCCAACTACCACGCTAGCCCAGCCGCAGCAGAACCAGACGCAGACTCACCACACGACTCAGCAGCCCTTCCTCAACCCGACCCTGCCACCGGGGTACAGCTACACCGGGCTCCCTTACTACGCTGGGATGCCAGGCATACCCAGCGCATTCCAGTACGGGCCAACCATGTTTGTAAGTGTGTTGGCTTCAACTGTAACCCTTGCTTCGTACTTACCTGGTTTTTCTCTCTCCACCAAAATCTGGCCTACATCTTTCCCATCCTGCAAAGGATCTCTAAAAAAGTTGTGCAAGGATGAGAAAATACCTGCTTGTCCCTTCCACAAGAGGAAACTCGAAAGGCCAGAACTCATAGGCACAGGTTACTGTAAATAGTAGACAGCTGCAGCTCATGGGTTTATAGTGTTCCTGAAAACCCTTAGGAGCTTCTGCAGAGTCAAATGGAGACCTCAAGAAGCTGTAGAGCAGCACTGGTAGTCTCAGGAGGAAGTTATTTGGAAAGAGGTGATGCTCCAGGCCAGAAGGGTAGATAAGTCTATTTTAGAGTACTGTAGGGACTACGTTTTATGAAACAACCTCTGGCAGGAGCTGGTTTTGTTTGATTCTGGAGAGCGCTGTGGTTGCTTGGTTTTGGTTTAAGGCAAAAAACTTGATTTTTGCAGTCAATTTCATTGCACATATGAAATAAAAGGCAGCTTGAGATGTGGTTGCATTGCAATGGGAAGAAAGGCCATGGGAAAGGGCAGCTCTAGCAGAAAACATGTGGCTTGCACAGAGCTGCTCCAGCAGTGAGTGCCACCTCCCCTGTGATTCCAGTGCTCCTGGCTCCAATTTATTTCCCATGTGAGCTGGAGGTGCCTTCCCCACTAGATGGCAGAGGGAGCTTGCTTTTTGTGCGCTGCTCCCCAGCTAACAGCAGCTTTTGTTATCCTTCCTCCTTTGTCCAGGTACCTCCGGCATCTGCTAAGCAGCATGGAGTCAATCTGAACACCGCGTCCACTCCTTTCCAGCAGGCAAGTGGCTACGGGCAGCACGGCTATGGAGCAGGTACGCTCGTCACTGCGCTTTTCACTGGAGCGTCTGCAGAGCTGCTTGCACCCTGTAACACCTTGTCTTGTACACACTGGCAGGCTATGATGACTTAACGCAGGGAACGGCAGCTGGAGATTTCGGCAAAGGAGGCTACAGTGGGTCATCTCAAGCACAAAACAAATCTGCTGGCACTGGACCTGGGAAAGGTAACACATGAGACTTGAGGTTACTCCTGAGTGGGATTCAGCAGGGCAAACTCCCAGCATTGCCAGTGCTGTGCAGTCAACACAGAAGCCAGCTGTAAACAGGGTCGACATCCAAGCTGTTTCTCCATCTCCCGTATTACAAAATGCATTTTTTTAATGGTCCAAGTGTTCCCTCTAAACCTAACGGCTGAACATCGCATAAGGGTTTGTGTGGCTGATGCGCAGTTTTGTCCTCAATTACACATGGGAGAAATAGTGAGCTGTTTTCCCTGTCAGAGTTGGCTTTGGTGAAGAGTAAATGGTCTCGAAGTAGTGGGATGCTACTGCCAAAATGGTCCTCTGCCAAACACTGACTGGATTTTGAGCCTGGTAGATTCCTGAGATAGCCGTACATTCAGAGCAAGCCAGACAGTTCACGTATCTTGGGGCTGTTTCAGCTGCTGTCCCCATGCTCTGTAACTCATTGCATTATTTCATGCCTACAGGTCCTCTGTGACCATAAAGGCTAAGGAATGTACATGGCTCATGTGAAAGCTTTATTCTGCACGTGCTGGTTAGACCTGAGAAATGTATACCAAACTGCTTAGCACTAACTAGTTCATCCTTGGGCTTAAGCAAATACCAAGCACTTGTTGTGCGTTTGAAACACCCCCTGGACTAGTCAGTACATCAATCTTCAAGCAGGAGCTGATCGTGCTCTCCTCTGTGGCCTGCAAAAAGGAGAGATCTCCTAGGAAGGGTAAAATCTCCTAGGAAGGGTACAGCCTTAGAGTAGTGCAAACCCACCAAGTCCAGGCGTCTGATTCAGTGGCCACAGGAACCACTGCTTGTAATCCGATCCAAGTGATCGGATCCTGTCCTTGTAAACCTACAAATGAGTGGCCAATTTGAGAGTCCCCTTGCTGGTAAGTGGCTGTTCCTGAGCCATTTGTGGCACTAGCTGATCCAGGTGGAAGCCAGCCTGAGCCAGTGATGCTAATTCTGTAGGGGTGGAGGAGCAGGGCAGGCCTCATCCTTCTGCATGATGCGAAAGGACAAGGGCATAAGCATGTATCAGCTGCTGAGGCTCATTGCTCAGCACACTACTGGAAAGCTCTTGAATGCTGTGATAGAGCCAAATGCATCCCTAATCCTGGGGGAAAGCTGGCTTTCTGCAAGCTAAAAGTGTTCACTGGGCAGCAGCTGGCTACGCTGAAGTGCATTTGAATCCCAGCCGTAATCTGTGTGCAGTGGACATGGGTGATTTGTCCCCAGCTGGTTGCCTGCTCTGCAGCAGGGAGCTGAGCTCCTGCTCCTGGCCGGAGTGCTGTTAGTCTGAGAGCACCAAGCAGGAGGGCATGTGAGGCAGTGGTTTCAGGTGCCCCCACTGAGGTACCAGGAGCAAAGCACACATAGGGTGCTGCTTGGCTTTCTTGTTTTCAGTGCCTTTTTGTTTTCCAGGTGTTTCTGTGACCTCAAGTAACACAGGTGTGCCTGATATCAGTGGCTCAGTCTATAACAAGACTCAGGTGAGGAACACTGGACCCTCTACCCTGGTGGCTCCCTGATTATGGGTGGTTTGGTGGGACTGTGCCAGAGCCCTGGCAGCTGGGGACAGTTCCCAGGCAGCTTGGGCTTGGGGTCAGCAGGCTTTGGCATTTATTATGCTGGCTCTGCTAGCTGGAGAGGAGTCTTGCTTTCTGTCCTGCTGCCTCTGCCATGTCCACTCCTGGCCAAAGCTGCTGGCACAGACGCAGAGCTCCCTGCACTGTCACATGCTGTCTCACTCATGCTGTGGGTGCAAATAAACATAATCAAAATTGCCTCTAAAGCAGACGAGTGAAGAGGATGTTAGCTTTTTTCAGAGACATGAGCCAGCAGTGCCCACCCCTGTACCTGAGGGTCTCTCCCATGGGTGCCAGCACCACTCTGCTCCACCTTTGGCTCTTGCTCTGCATACAGGTTCCCAGGGAGAGCAGAAAGTGCTCGATGAGCTGTGCAGTGGAGTTACAGCCAGCTCCTTTCCCCATCCTTGCACCCTCTGTCAGGGCAGTCAGACCCAGTGTGCATCAGTCTGTGCTTCGTGCCCAGGAGTAGGACAGCAGATCTTGGATATGTGTGTAGTGTTAGGGGCAGAGCTTTGGTTGGGGGAGCCAAACCTTAGTGCAATTTCTTCCTGCATTTTTGTTGGGATGCCTTGAGTAGGTCAAATAATTCAGCCTGAGCCCCTGAGAGGTCTGATAGACTGATTTCAGGCAGCTGCTGCCACCCTATGTCCCACTAAGCAAAAAGAGGTCGGGGGAAAAAAAAGGAACACAGTAGCCATGGAAATAAAATTAAGTTTTGGGCATCAGTGCAGAAATACAGGTGAGGAGTTGAACTCAATCTGAAGTGCCCACAGGTATTTGGCCTGACTTGGCTTGCTCACAGGGTTGATGAGAGGTGCAGGGATCTGTGTTCAGGCCACTCTTGTTCTTGTTTGGTCACTGTGGGGCTGTTCCTGCCGGTCTCTGATGCTGTCCCCGTTGCCTCCTGTGCAGACGTTTGACAAGCAGGGATTCCACGCTGGCACACCGCCTCCTTTCAGCCTGCCCTCTGCTCTCGGATCTACTGGGCCCTTGAACCCTGGTGCTGCCCCAGGTTATGCTCCAGCCCCTTTTCTCCACATCGTGCCTGCACATCAGCAGCCTCATTCCCAGATGCTGCATCACCATCTTCAACAAGATGGGCAGGTGAGTCAGCCCCTGCAGCTTTTGCAAAGCGCATATTGCTCCCACTTACCTCCCAGTGTGGGATTTTGGTTTTGTTTTGCTTTGCTTGCTGGGAATGTGGCCTGGCAGGGTTGCAGGCTAGCAGACTAGATGCTGTTTACTAGCCTGGGAGGGCTGAAGGCCGAGTCCTGTTTGGAAAAGGCTGTTGCAATGTGGACACAGAGGGGTGCAGGGGGTGGAAGGTTGAGGCAGCTGGTGCAGTTTGTTCCCTGGACACGAGCATTTGCACTGTGACTGGGAAAAACAAACAAACAAAAAACAAAACAAAACAAAAACAAAACAACACAACAACAAAAAAAAAAAACAAGCTTCCCCTTGCGTGTCAGCTCCAGTTTCTGATTTGATTTCACCAACTGGTGCATTTCTTTTCCTCACTGTAAATGTTCCCTGAAAAAAAAGCATTCTGCTTTGGAGTCCAGAAATAGGTAGTAACTGCTCCTTCTGAACACTTGACATCCTGCTGGTGCAGTCTCTGTTCACCTTGAGAATGCTTCTCTGCTTCCCACAGCCCTGCTGTTCTCCTTGTGGCCTCCTGCCTCTGATGCTGATGTCTCCTCCTGTTCTGATTTCTAGGGTGGATCTGGTCAGCGCAACCAGCCCAGCACCATGCAGCAAAAGTCTCAGGCTACCAAAACAGCCTATGGCACTTCTCCATACTGGACAAACTAAAACCAAAACTGGGGAGGGGGGAGAGAATGAAAGGAGAGGAGAGAGGAGGGGAAAAAAAAAAAAAAAAAAAAAGAAGAGAAAAGAAGCTGAAGCCCATTTCTGGAATTATTAGGAGAAGTAACTCCTCAGCCAAATGTCTGTGTGGGGAGAACTGCATCCTCTGTGCGACTCACCCGCTTCCTCTTTGAGTTGCTGTTGTAATATATTTATGTATGTATTTGTAAATGTAATAGAGCCTAAATGTGTTTTTTCTGCATCTTGCAGCCCATTTTATTTTCTTTGTAGGAAAACTAATTATTAATTTCCCATCTGCACCAGGGCATCCTTCCTTTTTTAAGCTCTATGGGCTTTATACCTCTGTCAAAGGCAAACTGCGTCATTTTTATTGGAGCTGGAGCCCATTTATTTAATGCAGTTCTAAATTCAGGCAAATAAGGATGCCTGCCCCCCCCCCCCAAAAAAAACAAAAAAAAAAAAAAAGGAATCAATATGTCCTGTTGGTTTAATTTCTGCCTCCACCCCCAGTATAGCTGTTACTTTAAAGGAAAAAAAAAAAAAAAAAGGGAAAAAAATGTTTTGTGGTCTTTTCCTTTTCTTTAGTCTTCCCCCTGTCCTCCTGCTGTGGAAGATGAACTCATGGGCAGTTTGGTCACTGTGGCCCTGAGCTGCAGCCTCACCTTTTTATTTTCCAATTTTTAAATAAATAATAATGGGGGGAAAAAAAAACAACAACACTTCTGTTTTGGTTTTGTTTCTCAAGCAAGAGACTTCAGATGGCTCAATGTGTCCTGGAACTCCCTTTTGCATCATTAGAGGCAAATATATATATAATATAGTGGTTTAAATAAAAGTATAAGCTGTGTCTCTTACCTCTTTTTTGCCCTGAGCCACCCTGCCCAGGATCACCAGAGCTGACCGATGGAAACCTCACCTGTCCCTTCCCCCTTTTTTAAAAAAAAACAAAGACCAGGGAGGCAGCTCCTGGTCCTCCTTGTCCTGCACCAGTGCAGTGAATGTTTTAGGAGTTTTATTTTGTTTTAGCCCTTCTTCCATCTAATAAAGGTCTGAGCTTATCACTGGTGTTTGTCTGCATTTTCAAAGGCTCTAGGATCAGTTTTGCCTGTTCCTTTCCCCCTGTTCCTGCAGCAACTGGAGCAAAGCTCAGCTGGGGAGGCACTGAATAACAAGGCAAGGGTGAGTGAGTAATCCTCACTGCAGCAGGGAGAGGATGCAGGGCTGGTGCAGGAGCTCCAACCTCTGCTGTCTGCCTATGGTGTCCTTGGTTGTAGTGCTCTCTCCTGGTCCCTGCAGCAGCAGCCACGATGCCTAAGGAGGGGGCACAGCTTTGCCAGGCAGGCAGACCATCTGCTGCATGTGCACACCAAGAGGAAGGTTAGGGCTAGGGGCTCCTGAGGGAGAGCTGCCTCTAGCTTGTCCCTTCAGGGCCTGGCACTGGTTGTGGCAGCAGCGGAGGCAGTAACTGTGAAGCCATCTTTGGCCACTGAGCTTTTTTTGCACTACTGCCCTGTTGATGGTTGAAGACAAGGAAAGAAAATACTTTTAAGGGTGATAACCAGGTTTTCTACCTTAAATCTGCCACACTTTTGCCAGCTGCCCGGTCTGGAAGCACCCCCTTATGTTGTGTTGGAAGCAGTCAGTATGCATACCCAGCCCTTCACATACTTGAAGCAGCATGCCAAGAACTGCACTGGAGGCCTTTTGCCTGCCCCAGGCTTTACAACGGCAGCCCTCTAGCAGCAGGCAGCCTCCCCACTGCCACCTGCTGCAAACATGCTGGGGGGGGGGTTGCAGCTGTGCTCACCCCACTACCTTCCAGCACTGGCCCATGCTTGTCCCCTTTACATTACTGTTTTTCCACAGCCCCGAGGTGCAAAACTTCCATCCTCTAGCTGTATGGGTGGCACTAGTTTTCTTGTATGCTTACCTGTATCTACAGCACTGCATGACAGTAGAAAGCATCACCAAACATCTCAGGAGCTGTTATTCAGAACTTTAAACAACACAGGCAAATAAAACAGCTCCATTACAGTACAGGGATATTTTCATTTTTTATTTTTTATTAGGAGACAGATGTGCAGAAAAGACAAAATATAACTACTGAAGGAGAGGACAACACAAAAAAAAAAAAAAAAACATCAGTTAATTCTTTCTGGTAAATTATAGTGAAGAAAAAAAAGACAACATGGGATATTAGCTAAGAAAACTACTAAGAAATCTAGTGTACCCTGCTCGTTTGACAATGGTTGAAAACTGCATTTGAAGGAGGCTGTAGTTGCAAATGTAAGTGCTAATAGTGGCTGAGAGAGGTGCGAGGGGGTTAAGAAAAAACAGAATACACAGATCAGGTAAACATTTTTCCTCAAGCTTTTAAATAGTTTCAAAAAACTCAAACTTCAGTTTGCATCTCAGAAAAAGGAACCCAGCAAGTCAACAAACAATGACACTGCAAGGGACAGTAGGGAAGAGAAATTAGTCTAGTAGTAGACATTGTCAAAATAGGTCACTTTTTTCCCTTTTAAAAAAAGGGTAACGGAAGAGTCATGATAATATATTTTTCAAGCTTGGTGTTGTAAGATGCAAGTCACTGGACTGACTGATACACACAGTGAAAACAGTCAAAAGTACACGGGCAATTCTGAAAGATGCAGTATCCTCATTTCAAACCAGGTCATCAGCAGGGCCCTCGCTGCACCACTTCCTATTCCACACTGTAAGCTGCCGGCTGCTTTCCCTGCAAGACGTGACGAGCAGGGGCCTGGGGTAGCCCTGGGCCCACCATGGCCAGGGCAGTGGCACTGAGTTCATGGGAAGGGGCGGATGGGCAGCAGCCTCGCTAAACCCCATGGCTGGCAAAGGGCAGGAGAGGTCCTGCAGTCCTGCTACCATACAAGCAGGACACTCAGGGAGCACTAATGGACGAGGTGCCACCACCACAACTGCCTTTTGTCTCCCCAGCAGGGAGGGATGTGGGGGCAGAGCCCACCTTTGAGGAACCCAGGTGCTGGCAGACATCCTCCCCCTCTCCACTCACTCTGGGAGAGCCACTGTGCTGCGGGGACCACATCCCCATGCCCACAACCACCTCTCCCCTTAGTTTGCTCTCGACTCCCCCTGCAGCTGGTGCCATACCATGAAAAACCCCTGCGATACATGGTGGGGGCATAAGTAAGCACCAGCAGCAGCAGCTCTCATCAGGGTAACTGCCTCTGTACCACTGGGAGGGGAGGGTCTGACCCCACAGGGCTAGCAGCCCCAGCGCTCAGCAGGTGAAGGCAGGGCTGGCTGCTGCTCACGATCCCATCCTAAAGGTGAATTCAGGCTGCTGCACCACAGCCAAACAAAAAGAGCACATTGCAAAGGGGTCAGGGTGCTGAGGAAGAGTTCTGCAGAACTGAGCATGCAGGATGTCCCTGCCCACAGGGGAGGGCTACAAGCTCTGCCATGAGCTCCCAAGAACATGCAGGTGCACCAGCTGAAGCATGCTGCTGAGAAGCTTGGCAAGCCCCATAGGGTTTTTCACTGCACCCCTGGGGCTGCTAGGGAGGAAGGGGGAGAGCCCGGTATCCCTGCTTCAATTCTGGCCCCTGCCATGACCACCACCCCACCCTGGTGCCCATGGCTGCAGCAGGGCTGTACTTACCCACACATGATCTACACAAGCAAGAGAAAAAAGGCTCAGCCAGCACTGGATTGAGGGCACAGGAAGCACATGCACTGCTAGCAAGCACTGGGGCAGGAGGCCATAGGTCTTTCCCCACGCCAGCGACTAGTTTGGGATGAGTGCTGGCCACAACAGGTGGCCACAGGGGCAGCAGGACACATCTGCGCTCCTGGAGAGGGGCAGCTGGCAGCAGGTCGCAGCAGTATAGCTAATCTGGACTGTTTCAACCCCAATTTATCCTGGAAAAAAAATAAATAGCAACCCAGGACTGAGTTGTACAGACGTGAAGTGTTAAGTGTTTATTTTAGGGTTCATATCACAAGCCTTTTCAGAGACAAAGCTGATTGTGCCCGCTGGGGCTCCAGGGGCCAGCTATTTCCTAACTTGAGCAGGCTGAAAAGGAATACTGTACCTTTCAGTAACATCCCATCAAGCTCAACACACACTAGCTTTACACTCTCCGCCCCATACCTTAAAAAGGAAAAGCCACCACCACAAGGCTAAATGAATGTACACATGCTATTATTGTAAATGGAGCAGCTAAACCTTGGCAATTTGTGTAGATTTTTTTTCTTCCCAGTAAGCGCAGCACTTGAGCTCCCCAAAACCCAGCTTCCAATGGGTTTGGTCTAGCTTTAAATACATTAAACATCTCAATGCAAGACTGTATTGAATTCAAGAACCTAAACGCGAGCAACCCTGTTTCGCTGTGAGCATTTCATAGAGAAGTGAAAAGGGGAATTTCTTTTTAAAAAAAGAAATCATAATACAGTGATGAAAGGGTTAAGAATGCAAGAATTCAGACATTCTGTTGAGGGTCTCTAAGAGATCCATAAAAAAGGAGCAAACAGATCCATACAACAGGAGACAGAAGGAGACAATAGGTTTTTGATCCCCCCCACACACACACACACACACTTTTTTTGCTGGACTGCTGCTAGGTTACCGCTGCTCCCTTCTGGCCTGAGTCAGCAGGGCAGTACAAGGGCATAGAGGGAGCAGGTCACGACTCCTCATTGCCAGAATCATCATCATCATAACACTCAGCGTCCTCCTCCTCCTCATCTTCGTCATCAATGTCATCATCATACAAGTCGTCGTAAAGCAAATCCGAACTGTTGTCAGTGGAAGGCACTTTAGTTTTGATGCAGTACTCTGCCAGCGTAGTGGGGACCTTCACACCATCCTTCTCTGCCTCGGCTTTGGTAGCCAAAACCTGTTTCCTGCAGGAGGAGGACAGAGCAGCGTGACTGGGGCTGCACACTGGTGCAGCTCTCCACCTCCCGGCCCTGCTCTCCTGGCAGCCCAGGGCCCAGGGAGCTGTTTCAGCCACCGCCCGTGTCTGGCTGAAGCACCACAAGCAGCACCAGCAACAGATTTAGTTCCCATAGCCCTGGGTTTGGGAGTACTCCAAGTTTGTTTGCAGCATCCACACTTCCAGCGACATATGAAGTTGGTTATTGCACTGGGCCCTGCACGAGCAGCCTGCCAGGGCTCAGAGCAAGGTTCTTTACATTAACTGGCCCGCTGTAGAAGAGCTGTTCAGGGATTTCCCATGGCAACTTACCATCACGGTTTCAGGGGTGGTATCTGAAGCCTCCCCCACCACCAAAGACCAGCCCAACATGCCCCAACCTGGCATTCCCACGGGTATCTGGCACCGCTCGGCTCCCCCAGGGGAGCAGGCAGAGCTGTAACCCCACTGCTGCCCAGGGCTGGCAGGACACAAGCACTCCCCAACACCCCAGGGTGGGCTGCAAGCTGCCTCCTGCTCTGTTTTGGAACAAGGCCAGCTCTGCTGAAGCCAGAGGAGCTGCCGGGGACAAAGGTAACCTCCAGCAAGGCTCTTCACCCAGCTCAGGCCAGCAACCACCCCGCTCAGGTCCAACCACGGCTCTGCTCTGCATGCCCAGCTAGCTGAGTCAATGCAGATGTAGTTGGTATTTTGCCAAGCGAGACAGCAGCCACTCTACGGTAGGGGCTGCTCATTTGTGGTTCCAAGCCACCCTGGCTCAAGTTCATATAATCTTCCAACAGCACCTGATGAACCATGAGCTTCCAAGCAAGGGACAGTCAAGACTGAACAGTGCTCCCAGCTAACCAAACCCCAAGCTTTGCAAACACTTGCCAAATCTTGCTGATATTCCTTCAAATTGGAGGGACAAGAATATGATTCATGAGTGCATTAAGCATGGAATTAGTAGGATGCAGTCAGTTTGAATCACATCCTAAGCAATGCAAGCAGTACTCAAAGGCAAGTGGGGACTTCAAGTGGGATTTACTAGCAGCCAATAGGTTTTGCGGAGCATCATGCCAGATTAGTCTGAAAAAAGAACAATTCAAAGACAGATCAGCCTGGTACTTCTGCTCCAGAAGTCTGCACCAATTTTGTGCTGAAAAATCTAGAGACCAGAAACCTGGACTTGGAATAAAACTGTAGAATTCATTTCTAAAGAAGCAATCGGAGTGAAAATCTGGTTTCAGCAAGTTCTGCAATCAGTCTGTTTTGCAGGATTCGGAGCAGGAGGCTGGTAGCACAGCCTCACACAGAACAAAACTTACCTTATGATTTCAGCATACTCCTTGTCTTTTCCTTTACTGTCCCTCCATTTCCTGAACATGACTGATGCATCCACATTGGCAGGAGAGAATGTGTTGGGCTCATTAAGCAGAGAAATTACACTGAGTAAGATAGTCCTGAAAAAGGTAACCACAATAGCAGGGTCAGGGCTAAAGCATTCATGGGTCATGAATGCTGACAGCTTTTTTTTTTTTTTCCCAGGCGAGGTATCAGAAAAGCATCAGAATGCATTGTTTAAAGTCAAACCTAAGCTAAGCACAACTGACCAAGAGCTAGAGTGAAAGCAGGTATTTATGAACCTCACAGAATCACAGAATTTCTAGGTTGGAAGAGACCTCAAGATCATCGAGTCCAACCTCTGACCTAACGCTAGCAGTCCCCACTAAACCATATCCCTAAGCTCTACATCTAAACGTCTTTTAAAGACTTCCAGGGATGGTGACTCCACCACTTCCCTGGGCAGCCTGTTCCAATGTCTAAAAACCCTTTCGGTAAAGAAGTTCTTCCTAACATCCAGCCTAAAACTCCCCTGGCGCAACTTAAGCCCATTCCCCCTCGTCCTGTCACCAGGCACGTGGGAGAATAGACCAACCCCCACCTCGCTACAGCCTCCTTTAAGGTATCTGTAAAGAGCAATAAGGTCGCCCCTGAGCCTCCTTTTCTCCAGACTAAACAAGCCCAGCTCCCTCAGCCGCTCCTCGTAGGACTTGTTCTCCAGGCCCCTCACCAGCTTCGTCGCCCTTCTCTGGACTCGCTCAAGCACCTCGATGTCCTTCTTGTAGCGAGGGGCCCAAAACTAAACACAGTACTCGAGGTGCGGCCTCACCAGAGCCGAGTACAGGGGGACGATCACCTCCCTAGCCCTGCTGGCCACACTGTTTCTTATGCAAGCCAGGATGCTGTTGGCCTTTTTGGCCACCTGAGCACACTGCTGGCTCATATTCAGCCAACTATCAACCATCACTCCCAGGTCCTTCTCTGCCTGGCAGCTCTCCAACCACTCATCTCCCAGCCTGTAGCTCTGCTTGGGGTTATTGCGCCCCAGGTGCAGGACCCGGCACTTGGCCTTGTTGAACTTCATACAGTTGACCTCAGCCCATCGGTGCAGCCTATCCAGATCCTCCTGCAGAGCCTTCCTACCATCAAGCAGATCGACACGCGCATAGCTTGGTGTCATCTGCAAACTTACTGAGGGTGCACTCAATGCCCTCGTCCAGATCATCGATGAAGATATTAAAGAGGACCGGCCCCAGCACCGAGCTCTGGGGAACGCCACTAGTGACTGGCCTCCAACTGGACTTGACTCCATTTACCATGACTCTTTGGGCCTGGCTATCCAGCCAGTTTCTAACCCAACAAAGCATATGCCAGTCCAAGCCACGAGCAGCCAGTTTCTTGAGGAGAATGCTGTGGAAGACGGTGTCAAAAGCCTTGCTGAAGTCAAGGTAGACCACATCCACAGCCTTTCCCTCATCCACCCAGCGCGTCACTTTGTCATAGAAGGAGATCAGGTTCGTCAAGCAGGATCTGCCTTTCATAAACCCATGCTGACTGGGCCTGATCGCCTGCTTGCCCTGCAAGTGCTGCGTGATGACTCTCAAGAGGATCTGCTCCATGAGCTTCCCTGGTACTGAGGTCAAACTGACAGGCCTGTAGTTGCCCGGGTCTGCCCTCCAGCCCTTCTTGTAGATGGGCATCACGTTTGCTAGCCGCCAGTCAACTGGGACCTCCCCCGGTCCCAGGACTGCTGATAAATGATGGATAACTTCAGACCATGTCTGGCAGTGTGGGGAAGGTGATACAGTACAAACCTCAAGGACCTGACTACAGAGAGCAATGTGCTCTAGAAAATCTAGCGGGGAGAAGCTCTCTAGCACAAAAAGCTATTAAAGCGGTCCCAGCACCTCTCCAGGCTGGGATGGGGAACACTTCTGACTTGGAAGTGGTTTTGCACCAATTAAGTACAGCCCAGAGAGTGCTCCAGCTGCCTTGCCCAGGGGTTCCCACAGACTGAGCTGCAGAGGCCTTTCCTTTGCTATCTGAAGCCAGAGCTTGTATTCTAACTAGAAAAGAAAACAAGTGTGGGGAGGGAACACAGAGCCGAGTGCACTCTGGCACCTGGCCCACCACTTCTGTTCACGTCCTTGTGACAGCAGTGACCAGCAGAGCTCAGCTCAGACCAACTCAGCTCATCCACACCTCCTGGGGATGGTACAGGGTTGGAAACATGCTTGGTGAGCCTGCTCCTGGTGACATGCAGCTCCCTAGCAGCAAGATGGGCTCTTTGCATGTCCCCCTGCAGAACGAGGAGGACCGCAGCAACCCGAGGCCTGCTGATAGGGTTGTGCTGCTGCCCCTGCCCAACTGGAAGTCCAGAGGTTGGAGCTGTGGCCAGATATATCCTCTCTTCAGCCCATGCACCTCTGGGGCTGCAGCAGCACGTGTGGCAATGAAGGACAACATAGATGTTTCCCAATATCCAGGCAAACTGCCAAGCACCAGCAGGATTCAGCTACTGAATCCTCAGCAAAACCAGCATGAACCAGGCACATAAACCCTGCAGATGAACAGCTTTCCTGGGTTTCTAGCAACAGCAGCAAGCTAGCTAGGTACACTTCTCCTCAAGCATTCAGTGAGGGCTACCACCACATCTCACCCAGCCCCTTCTCCTGCATTTCCTACAACTCTCTGCACTCCAGAGCTTCAGCCCCTTGGCACTCACACTGCCACAACAAGCACAAAACTCAGCAGCAAGTCACGTCAGGCAGCTCTACACATGCAGCAACCTGGCTGCAGCTACCACATCTTCACCCTCCTGAGGTTCTTCCACTGGCAAAAGCTTTCAATGGAAATTGAAGGAAAGACCAAAGGCAAGTAATAGGTCCTGGAATACAGCTGTACGCAACAACTGCCCTGCAGAATTGATTAAAGGAGCCTAGGGCCCCCTCTGTACTCACATTGATTTAGAGGTGCACTCAGAGCAGTATATGCTAAGCACATCTAACTGTGCATTTAACTGGGATACAGTGCCAGGAAACGCTTGGTCATTTGGATGCTTAGCTTCTTGAAAATTTTGAAACAAAACACTTATGTCTGGCCAGCCTGCTCAGCATGGCTATCAAGAGAGCCTTCTACAATTTGCTTTCCAAAGGACATAATTCAGTAGGAAGAGAATGACAGCTCTGGAAAAAACTGCTTGGCCAGACTGGAATGATGGGCAGGAGAGTGCCCGTCTTCCACTTCATCTCAACGATTTATTCAAAGGCCTTTGGTTCTTCCCAGCCAGGCTATGAAGACAGGAAGTTAAGTGATTAGAGCAAGCAAAACCTGGGGAAGGCCCAGGACAAGAATTAGTAGCTGGATTTAGCATCTGCTCTACCCATCTTACTTCAAACAAAGTGAGAAAGGGCAGATTTCTACTGCAGTGCCCCAGGCTCCAAAGTCAGTGCAAAGCCACTTAAGCACACCACCAAGGCCAGTGGCCATGAGTTGTGAGACTGTGCTGCTCACCCCCAGCTAGGGTGTGTAGTGGGTTTACGTGGCAAGGTTTTGGTAGCAGGGGGCCATAGGGGTGGCTTCTGTGAGAAGGATCTAGAAGCTGCCCCATGTTTGGGAAGGGCCCCATTGTTTTCCAGAGCTGAGCCAATAAGCGATGTTGTTTTGCGCCTCTGTGAGAGCATATTTAAGACAGGGAAAAAAACGCTGCGCCACACAGCAGCCGGGAGAGTGAAGGGAGTGAGAAACAGCCTTGCAGGTGCCAAGGTCAGTGGAGAAGGAGGGGGAGAGGTGCTCCAGGCGCTGGAGCAGAAGTCCCCTGCGGCCTGTGGTGAGGACCATGGTGAAGCAGGATGTCCCCCTGCAGCCCATGGAGTACCACGGTGGAGCAGGGTTCCATGCTGCAGCCCGTGGAGGAGACCACGGTGGAGCAGGTGGCCCTGCACCGACGGAGGCTGCCGCCTGTGGAAGACCCCTGCCGGAGCAGATTCCGGGCCGGACCTGTAGCCCGTGGAGAGGAGACCACGCAGGAGCAGGTGACCTGGCAGGAGCTGCTGCCCGTAGGGGAGCCAGGTTGGAGCAGTTTTCTCCTGAGGGATGGACCCTGTGTAACGGACCCATATCTGGAGCAGTTCTGGAAGAGCTGCTGCCTGTGGGAACCCCATGCCGGATCAGTTCATCAAGGACTGCATCCCGTGGGTGGGATCCCACAGCACAGGGGACGAGAGTGACCGAGAAGGAGCGGCAGAGAAGAAGTGCTGTAGACTGACCATAACTCCCATTCCCCCGTTCCCCTGCGCCGCTCGGGGGGAGGAGGTGGAAGAGGGTGGATGGGGGGGGGAAGGTGCTTTTGGTTTCTTTCCTTTGTTTCTCACTGCTCTAGCTTGTTAGTAATGAGCAATAAATCTTACTATCTTCTTATGCTGAGTCTGTTTTGCCCGTTACAATTTTCTCATCCTTATCTCAACCCTTGAGCCCTTTTCACATATTTTCTCCCCATTCCTCTTTGAGGAGGGGGAGTGAGAGAGCGGCTGTGGTGGAGCTCGGCTGCCCACTCGAGCGGAACCACGACAGGGTGTTACATCAGCTCCGGGAATTTTGGTACCTCTGGAACTGTACACTGCTTTGACTCAAACTCTACTATTGTGGGTACACAAGGTACACTAACAAGAAGGGATCCCAGTGCATGGGACCCAACACCACTGACAAGTGACTCATGGGGACTGAAAACACCCTCAGCACCAGATGCAAACTGCACCATCCTAGATACAGACTGACCTTCTGCAATGTTCTTGGGGATCTGTTTCTCATTCAGGCCACACTATATTCAAGCTGTTTGCATGAAGAGCAGGGATTTCAAGCCTGCCTTGTGCTTTTGTGCATCCTTCCCTCCTCATTCTGGGAACAGTTACCTTGTCAGCTGCTCCCTATCAGCTGTCACACTACTTTCAATGTTTACAGTGCCATTGTCTTCATCAGAGCAAGTCCCTCCAGATCCCTTTATCATCAGAGGAGAGAAGCCAGTAGAAGCTCAAGGAATCAGCTCTGTTAAGTGCCTTTTTGTATTCATGAATTGATAGAAGGCTCAGAAACAGGTGAATTTCATCATCTAAACCCAAGCAGATATCACATAGACTGGTTGGGAGTCCCAACCAGTGCATCCTGTTACATACCTTACTGAAAGATTTTTTTTTTGTTCCAGCTGCTATCCACATTGTATCTTCTCAAAGCCATTTTCAGAGGTTTAGAGGTAAGTGTGGATTTGTCTTAGCACATTTTTATTCTCTGATATCAAGTAAAAGGTTTACCATTTAGCTGAAGTCAAATGTTAGATATGAATAGTTGTCAAGCAACTCAATGCACTGTTGGCAGCTGAAAGAGCCAACAAAAGTCAGCATCCTCAGGAAGCAAAGCAGCAGTGAGGCCAGGCATCACCTCTCTTCACAAGGTATGGATGTAGCAGCATCTCAAATATTGTGCTGAGTGTACCTGCTGAATATTGAACACCTCAAAGTATATAGTGGAGCCAGGGGAGATATGGAGAAGGGTAGCCAAAATGATCAAAGACCCTCAGCTCCTAAGACCTGCCACCACTTCCTCAGCTTTATGGCCCTGGGGACACAAGGATAAGCAGCATTCTCTGCCACACAGATCATAGCTGCATTCCTTCACAGGAATGCTGGATGTTTGCCATACTTACTTGTGGCTAACTCATCTTGCTCCAAGTGACAGGGAAGTCCATGTTAAAAAAATAAAAACAAATATGGTTGACACCTTTAGAGGTGGAAGCACAGGTGCTCTCCAAGCTGAATGATATCCCACCCTGCAGACACTTAGCCGTGGGCAGCTGCAGTGAATTGCCAATACTCAGCAGGATTTACAAAATTCAGTAACTGAGGAGGCTACACATGCAGCTCATTAGAACTGTGCTCCCCTCATGCACCTCCAGTCCTGCTGCCTTCAATCTGACAAACTCTGGAGCCTTGCAAAGCCAGATGGGACCCCAGCAGGAAGCATTTGTATGAGGCACTCAGCCCAACAGGCAGTGGGCTAATATTTAAGGACAAGTTTTGTTGCCACTTGCCAACACATCCAAGGAATGTTTTCTCGTCAGACATCACCCCTAAGCCCAAAACATTCTAAGAGAGTAAGCACCAAAAATCACATTGTGGTAAGGAAAAGCAGCAACCAGAACTGGCAAGATGAGTTTTACATCGGGCTTTCAGTGCTGCATATAATGAAATAGTCAGAATGTGAGTGTGATCTAAGTAATTAATGCCTTAAGCTGCTTCTAAACTCTGTTTAACTTGCTTGACATCTAGTCCTAACAACTGGAGGAGATGTACTGTTTTTTCATACATTTGATATGGTTAATAGCCATGTGAGCAGAGGGACAATGCAACGTAGCTCAGCAGTACACAGTTTAAAATATTATTTATTATTATATTATTTCCCTATGTCACTCCTGCTGCATGGGTCACTGATCTGCCATTTGGTGTTTGTTCTGTGAGTTCTTTATTGGTAGCTTTATTGGTAGTGTCTTGAAATTAGAATGAAATCCAGTTGATGTTTCAAAAATGGACATACTAGCCTTGAATGCTGCTGGTACTTAGTGATTGTTTGGTTTTGGCAGCAAAAGAACTACCTAGCTAACTGCTCAAGACACCACACTACAGGACAGGAGATAGGGACAAGTATTAGGAGGCAAACTGCAGGTAGCACTATGCATAATTTTAATCCTACGGGGCCTGAATACTCAGAGATGTCCTTTTCTACTAGTTGGTATCTTAGAAGAGTTTGAATAACATGCCTTGGGAAAGGTTAAAATGTTTGAGATCGCTTTAAGAACATGTAAACCTGTGAATATGGCAGACGGCTTTACATCATTAACCCAGCATCAGGACAGAGTACACCCCCAGTATCTTCAGACAGCTTGGTGAATCCCATTCCTACCTGATTCAAGCTCTAAAACCCCCTAAAGTCTTTAATTCCCTTCCAAACCTTTTCCCAACGCAGGCTTTAGTCTAGGAGAGATGACAGGCCTCTGAGGTCAGCTTTGTACACCACTGGTTCACACTGTTACCTGACGTTTTGGGTAGGATTCCACCTCTCAGATGGCAGCTCTCCACTTTGCGGGTCATCTACAGGTGGGTGAAGAATTGAAATACATACATCTCCGTTCTGAAAGACAGAAAGCAAAGTTGAGAACAGCCTGGCTCAAGGTAAAGGTCTGAAGACTCAATTCCATCTCTGGCTATGTTTGAGCAGTTTTGCCTTGTTGATATGAAAAAACGTGCAAGAACTGAAAACAGTTCTCAATCCTTCCTAGGTCTGCCATATTAATATGTTCAAAACCTTCCCTTAGTCTGCAAATTGAAATAAAACAATCTCAGGCCAAGATATTTTAGATAATGTAGTTTAGAGAATGTAGCAAAGCAACCAACAACAGTTGGTAAAGTCACGTAAAACTAAATCAGTCTCTAGACAGCACATACTGCCATTGTGATAGAGATAAACTTTAGTCACGTGAGACCTAAAGTAGGGTTAATTTTTTTCTTCCCCAGTGGTAACTGAGTTAGCTACAAGAATCTTTACATTCAGGGATTTAGCACTCTATCCTAGCTCAGGTATCAAAACAGTGCTTCTCCTGGGATGCGCAGAGGTTGAACAGATGGTGCAAGGCAGGCTGAGGCTGCTCCCCAAAGACATAGCTGTTTGAAATATCAGGTGAAAAAGCAGGAGATGCTCCCTGAAGGTTTCACAGAATCCCTCCCTCCCAGCATGCAAGAGAAAGAATATTTTGGCAGCATATGGAAGCCATACAGCTACATAATCCTCAAGCTGTGTTTTGCTCACCAGCGTTATAGCCTGAATATACATTCAAAGTTTCATAATGCGTACCATTTATAAACTGTTGAGGGATTTTTGAAACAGCAATGATCCCATGGCTTGCTGCAGCTGAGCAAACCAAGCTACCTGGACGATTACGAGGAGTTCCCATGACAGTGTTCCCACATCGCCCAATTGAGGAATTTAGAAAATTGAGTACTAAATTGAGATTACAGGAGTACTGTAGCAATGTTCACCACAGCTGATGTCCTCCAGCAAAGCCAACCCCAGGGGCTTGTGGGGTCCCAGTGCCACCCCGCAGGATGGGGTGAATGACAAGGCTGTCACTTGTCACCTTGATCTAATGTACGGGTTGGTCAGAAGAACAAGAGAAACTGAGGATCAGCTTTGTAGGAGGCTGCAAACAGGCAGCTCCCCAATCTCGGCTATGTCCTGAGGACCCTCCAACACTCTCTGCCCGTGGCAGCTGGAGCACAAAGCAGCAGCACTGCTCTCAGTGGTAGCATCTGCGCCTTTGAGCCCCAGGCAGCGATCCCAGCTACAGATAGCAGCAGCTCACCTGAGGAGCCTCCCAAATGTTTCAGTTCACCATGATTAACAATGACATTTGTTTTACAGTCAAATGAGATCCTACTTCAATGGTGGAGGCTTGCAATTGGTATCCAGAATTCAGCTACATTCAGCTACGCACTGAACCTGCCAGGTATGCTAATTTAGCAAGCCGATGTCGTTTTGAAGCAGCTTTTTGTCAAGAACATAACTACAAAAAGCAAAGTAGCACCTGGAGCTGCTGAATACCCAGGCATACGCTTCTGTTGCTGGAACAGTTTGTCATAACAAGGCAGTTGTTTTTTTTTTTTGTTCATTTGTTTCTTTGTTTTTTAGGGCTCCAAGAGACTTGCACAATCCATAAATATTTTTAATATCACTTTAAGGTGAAATTAACCTTACTAATGCTAAATTACATGCATGTCTATGGCCTATTCTGTATTTATTCATAATTTCCCCTAGCCTATACGGTTTCTCCATTAAACGTCTCCCAGAAAAACCTAATGCTGACCAAAAGAAAGCATTGTAACATGCTGGGCAAGTCCCTCATGTCATCAAGCAAGCAGCACATGGACCAACAGATATTTTGAAATGTGAAAACAAAGAGGGAAATAAGGATGTTGGGTTTTGGTGGGGTTTTTTGTTTGTTTGTTTTTTTCAATAATCAACATTACATCTTTGAGAATTCAAATAGGGTAGCACTACATTAGTCTAGAAGAGCACAAGCATCGTGGGGCTTGAGATCAGCACGAGATTTTAGGGATCAGTGTAGGCAAGGGGAGAGCTTATCCTACATACATTTTTGAAAGACAGGAACAAGGAGGATGGTGTATTTATAAGCCAGAGGAAGAAAAAGCACAGGAACTAGCCTATACTTTATTATGACAGAACTGAAATGCCTTATTACCTCAAAAATAAAAACCCCAGTATTAAATGCGGTTTTACCAAAATCCAGCTAGGTGACCCAAGCAAACTGGAGATGAGGAAAACACACAAGCTCCTCGAGTCTCTGCTCAGAACTGGAACGTCAGCCTCAACCTCTCCATCTGGTCTCACCAGCAGATTCTGCATGTTGCTACTGTCTTTCATCTTCATTACACTGAAAGATATTTTTTTTCCTCCTGCAAACCCTCAAACCCTTTGCTGATTTATTCTCAGTTTCATTTGGAGTTATCCCAGTGCTTAAGTGTTTCCAAAACAGCCTGCAAGCTGCTTCAGATTCCCTCAGCTCCAAGAAATACTGCTACGAACACAAAGTACAAAGCTGAGAGATGGAGTATTTGAACAGTAACCCCAAAATACACCCATCAAGTTTTGGGTTACTTTTTCCTCCTACCTTCAGTTGTTCCTGGAGTCAATTTTTCATCTTTCCCACTGGGACTGGGCCTTTCCAAGATTTGGTTTGTACATAAAAACACCATCCTTGGCTATATGTTAGATTTGATGTCAAGTCCAAAACTCAAGCCAGAAGACTATCAGATGTCTGATTTTAGGAAGTCCCTGGGCATAACAAGGCAATCCTCCTGAGCATCCAGTAATTAGGACGGATTACTACCCTGCTCTGCACTGAAGTTTGGACAGGCTTTTGGCCATTTCTGACTAGAACATCAGTGCAGTTTAGTGTGACACGAAGTGTACTCATTCAGGATGGACATCCAGCAGCAGCAGCTTTATAGAAAAGGACCTTCCAAGCCCAAGGCATCAAGCAAAGCCATCGTTTGTTCACAGTGAGGAAGTGACATTCCTGTTTTGAACGGGACCCAAAGGAAGCCTGCAGAAACTCAGAGACCTGTGACAAGATGACAGAGCTGTACTAACAGGAACATTTGTGAAAAAATGTTTAGCCTCTCAAACTACTCCAAGCAGCAGTCCTAGCAGGCTGACACGTGGTTAGAATATTCTAAAGTTTAACAGGAACCTGACTGGCCTCCACTAAAAGCTTAAATCAAATTTTAATCCAAAACAGGCCTTCAACTTTCAAATACAGCTCATTGAAATTGGGTAGTTTTGAACTGATTGCACTAAGATTAGAAGCAACATCGCACCCATGAAACGAAACACTCCTTCTCACTGTCTTTGCACCAGCGCTGTTGAAGTCTGTCTTGAGCTGCTGCTCTGTAACACGACAGCTCAGCTCAGCCAGGCTGATAAGCTAAAGATCACTTGATATACGAAAGCCCAGCAAGAAACACAGCCTAGCCTATTTGCGGCACACGCAGGGCAATTTGTGCTATGCCCAAACAGTGGCACAGGAGAACAGCTTGGCCCTGCCAGCCCCCATGCTCACGCAGTGCTAGGATGCACCAGGCATCCTCAGCACAGCACTTCCCTGTGCTGCCTTTACCCCGAGCCTCTCCAGGCAGCCTATTCTCAGCATCAGAGACAACACTTTCAAGCTAGGGAGTGCTGCTTTCTGAAGAGTATTTGTATACAAACGTTCCCCTTCTGGAGCTGCTACATACTCATACCATGATCCAATTACGGATGCAACAGCCCACAGGTGTTACCCTTTGAACGTGACCCACACACGCACTGAACTAAGTGCTGCTCCAAGCTGGCCTGCAGACATTTAGCCCAGAGGTATCTGTTCAGTCTTCTCTGAAGAGCAACCAGGCTGCACAGGACTCCTGAAGCTGGACTCTAGCCCAGCTCTGGTTCTTCTGCAGTCAGAGTGCCCTGAAACCAAGCTCCTTCATTCGCAGAAGATTGTTTCTTGTTTCCCCGTTACATCTTGTTGCATCACACAAAACAGTGGGATAAGCCAAAAACGAAGATGTACTTGAACAGCATACAGATAACCACTAGTTGTGTAAGTATCACAGTAGGGTAACACAAAGACCAAACCAGCTTTCATCCAAGAATCCCCTAAAATTGCCAGCACTTGCAGTACAGTGCTTCATCTGGGGCTACAGGCTGCAATTGCAGGTAGGAGAAAGGCTCCATCCCTGCCTGCAAGAACAGCTTTTCCTACAAATTTTAGTAATTAACTCTTGCTGAACCACAAACCTGACATTTAACACAAACAGCTTACCACTTTAGTTATGGCTAGAGATATGGAAGTATGGACAGTACTAAAATTTAAGGAACTAGAAAGCCTTCTCACATGCCTAGGAAAACTTCTTTTAAAAACCTTACCTCATAAACGTTGGGGTGCCACATTTTGGTCAGGAATCTGAAGGTAGGTGGTGAATATGGATAGTCAATAGGAAACTTAATGTGAGCCTGCAAAAAGAAAAAAATATTTTAGTTAGGAAACAGAACAACAGGAGATCAACAAGCTACCATGACAATGAAAAAGTGGAAAACAATTTCAAGTAAGCCCATTGAGCAGTTCGTTTTACATACCAGCGTCCATGTAGAACCACAGTACAACCCTAGTTTCTTATAAGCAGTCTTTGTAACTAAGCAAGAAAAAAAAAAAAAACACCTAAATATCTGAGCCTTACCAGCCCAGGTCAGTCCTGAGAACAAGCCAAAAGGCGTTTGCCATGTCCTGATTCATGCAGCACTATCCAGCAACTGTTGTTCAACAGGGCAAAATAGATGTGAAAATACAAGAAAATGTTTTCTTGCTGGGTTCAGAAGCAGGCTAAAATCATTTGCTATGATGAGAAGACCTGTTCTACATGTGCCAGTACAAAAATTTTAATTTCATCTTTCCAGAGAGAAGATTTGTTAAACACTTGCTTAACTGACTTCTATCTCCTCAATGTATATAAATATCTGAGGGGTGGGGGACAGAAGGATGTAGCCAACCTCTTCTCAGTGGTTTGTGGGGATAGGACAAGGGGCAATGGCTGCAAGTTAGAGCACAGGAAGTTCTGCACTGACATGCGAAAGAACTTCTTCACGGTGAGGGTGACAGAGCACTGGAACAGGCTGCCCAGGGAGGTTGTGGAGTCTCCTTCTCTGGAGATATTCAAGGCCTGTCTGGATGCCTACCTGGGCAGCCTGCTCTGAGGAACCTGCTTTGGCAGGGGGGTGGGACCCTTTCGAGGTCCCTTCCAGCCCCTACAGTTCTGTGATTCTGTGAACTGACACCCAGGTTTTTTTGCCTTTCTTGTAAGAATAAAACTGGTCTACCTGGGTTCTTAATATCATACTTCATGCCACAACAAACATGTCTGAATGCTGTTTGTGTCTGTTTAATAAATCCGTGCAACTCAATGAACCAAACACGGATGGGACAGGACAGTGAGCGTTGCCTTTCCATATGCACAAGGTCAGCAGACGGCAGTGGAGCAAGACTGAGCTGAGTCAGTTGTGCAGAGGCTGCAGAGATCCCAGCACTGGATATGACTGCTGTGCTGCCCTGCCACTCACAGCAGCTGGAAAAGCCAGTGAAGTAGGGAAAAAGGGCTGAACCTGGACAGGTTAAATGCCAGGAATGCTCCTCTCAGAAAATGGGGCTTATGCACCATGCTCTGGGCTGCGGAGCCTAAATCCTCCCCTCAGTGTTGCTCAGCCTGCCAGGACTCCCACCGCCAGCCCCAGGTGGGATCTCTAGAGAAGCACCCAGCCCAGGAGGTGGTCACTGACCTTGTTCACAGGACAAGGCATGGGAAGGTTTTGTCCCAGGTCCCAGAAATATAAGCAGGCAGGCAAACAAATTAAATCACGAGTGATTAAGCAGCTGGCTACAGTTTTACTTACAGACTGGCATACATCTTTGCATCATAACCCAGCTTTTATTGGGCCAAAGTTCCAGGGAGCAAAGAACAGAAGGTTTTCTGTTCAACTTTATAAAACAAGCTGAGCAGCTCACATGGCTTTACGTGCTGCACATCTGCTGGTGCTACTGGCGGCACGTGGGTATGTTACGGCAGCATCAAGTCCTTCCACCACAGGAATTTGCCCCAGCATGCTCATAAGCAAACAACTCAGGATTTGCTTAAACAATCCTAGCCCTTGGTTTAAGGTCAGTTACATGAATGGCACTGTTCCAAGAGAGCAGGCAAATGCCTGTTATCACTACACCACTGCAGAAATAAGCTGCTGCAGTGAGACAATACCTGGCACCAAAATATGCTGCCCAGGACTGGGAGCAGAGCAGAGATTTACCAAGGGCAGGGCAGATTTACTTCACCTTAAGAACTGTATCTCATAGCTGCAGACTTCTTGGGACCACCAGGGTTTTCCCAAGCCCATTCCTGTGCTTACATGCAGTTTCAGGAGATCTAAGGCTTGAAACAGCCCAAGGACTGAGATTAAAAATACAAGAAACAACAAAACTCAGAATGGGGCTAGATACAAGATTTCTTGGCAGGAGCTACATGCGTGTCTTCTACACTGGTATAGTTACTAGACAGCTAAAAAACCTTGCCAGCAGCTTATCAACATCATCTTCACACCCCATATACACGGCTGGGGGCTGAGGAAGCAGGTCCAATCCCTCACAACACAGTCTCTCTACTCCCACATCCTGGGATGAAGCCCTCAGGGCTGGGTGAAGACCACTGGGAAAGCTGAGCCATCCAGCATCCATGGGCTCTGTGCACGACAGCCATGCAGAAGTTATAGGCCCTGGAAGATGGTTTCCAACTTCTAAATCCTGTTCTGTAGCCACAGCTCTGCAATACAAAAGGGCAATCTGCCAGCCTGCAACAGCAAACATTAGAGAATTAATGAAATTGGTGTTTTGCCATAGGAAGGATGCCTTCTGAGCTCCGGCACCAGAAAATGCAACTGGAGAGAAGTTAGAGAAGTCTTTTCTGCTCATGCAGAAGCAGCCGAGAGCCAAGCTTGCCTGTAACCACTCACATGTTCGGAGGACTCACAGGAGCACGCTATCTGTCAGTGAGCCTCTTCTAGCTAGCGTTATAAATGAAGTCTCAACTCAATCTGAATTTAGTAATATTTATAAAAGAAATATTTATAAAAGGTATAAAAGTTAGGTGTGTGTGTCGATCTGCTTGAGGGTAGGAAAGCTCTGCAGGAGGATCTGGATAGGCTGCACCGATGGGCTGAGGTCAACTGCATGAAGTTCAACAAGGCCAAGTGCTGGGTCCTGCACCTGGGGCGCAATAACCCCAAGCAGAGCTACAGGCTGGGAGAGGAATGGTTGGAGAGCTGCCAGGCAGAGAAGGACCTGGGAGTGATGGTGGATAGTCGGCTGAATATGAGCCAGCAGTGTGCTCAGGTGGCCAAGAAGGCCAACGGCATCCTGGCTTGCATAAGAAACAGTGTGACCAGCAGGGCTAGGGAGGTGATCGTCCCCCTGTACTCGGCTCTGGTGAGGCCGCACCTCGAGTACTGTGTTCAGTTTTGGGCCCCTCGCTACAAGAAGGACATCGAGGTGCTTGAGCGGGTGCAGAGAAGGGCGATGAAGCTGGTGAAGGGCCTGGAGAACAAGTCCTACGAGGAGCGGCTGAGGGAGCTGGGCTTGTTTAGTCTGGAGAAGAGGAGGCTCAGGGGCGACCTTATCGCTCTCTATAGGTACCTCAAGGGAGGCTGTAGCGAGGTGGGGGTTGGTCTGTTCTCCTACGTGCCTGGTGACAGGACGAGGGGGAATGGGCTTAAGTTGAGCCAGGGGAGTTTTAGGTTAGATGTTAGGAAGAACTTCTTCACTGAAAGGGTTGTGAGGCATTGGAACAGGCTGCCCAGGGAAGTGGTGGAGTCACCATCCCTGGAAGTCTTCAAAAGACGTTCAGATGTAGAGCTTAGGGATATGGTTTAGTGGGGACTGCTAGCGTTAGGTCAGAGGTTGGACTCGATGATCTTGAGGTCTCTTCCAACCTAGAAATTCTGTGTGTGATTCTGTGTGTGAAAAGCTATAAAAGCTATAAAAGGCATAAAAGGCAAGTAAACAGCGCTGGGTGTGCAGGGAGTCTACGCTCCACCAACACGCACACACAAACATCAAATATTCTAAATATACAGAACATTGCTTTTACATCCTAAACCCGAGTATGCCTATACATACGTAGAATCAGGAAAGGTAACAAACAATTCTTTAGGTTCCATGACTTAACTGTCTCCATTTTTCATTCCTTTTCTTGACTACAAACAAGTCTCCATTTTCCATTCCCTTTTAACAATATGTCTTGCTTTAAGTTGTCAAGCAACTCGGCCTTTGGGCCTTATGTATCCCGTTCTTCCCGGATCAAAGAAAAGCATATCCATCTCCTTTTCAAGGCCAATAGGCCTGGGTCAAAAGGCACGTCCAAGTCAACAGGGGGCGTAACAGCAAAAGCCTTCGATGGTGTAGCAGAAGGATCAGTAAAGAAGCCCGAAGCTCCCTCACTGTCTGGCAAACCATGCGTTTGTGATTGTGGTCCCACATGGCTCTTTAAGGCCTCAGAGATTGCTCGCCAGGTGCCGAGCAATCCCACTGCAACCTTGTCGTTTTTAGTTGCAGAGTCCCTCACCTTGACCTCAGTTTGGTCCCATATTTCAGGCTCATAATCTGTCCAATTGTTAATAAGGAGAATAAGCTGTAAGGTTACCAGGACAGTCTTTGTTCCTAAGGACGTATGATTCCCCATAATGCACAACTGCTTACCAGCGAGAGGCAGTTGTGTGCACGGGTCCGCTTCTCTCAGCTCAAGCTTCTCTCCATCTCCAGTGCGCCTATTTCCAGCGACTTTCTGTACGAGCTTCTCTGAGCAGTTTGCTGAGTCTGTCCAAACCTATCTTCATGAGGCGATCAATGTGCCTGTTCCCATCCTGGTCTCTGTTCTGGTAGCCTGTTCCTTTTCATTCCTTCTTTCTGCTTCTTTATTGATTGTTGTATTGAGAGTTTATAGCCATGGAGTAGGCCGGATGAGAAGCATTTTTGTGAAAATATGCAAGGAGCAGTCTGTCCTTGAGAGAGAGATAAACAGGTGGATCTGAGGCCTGGGAAGATAAGGCAGTAGCTTATGCGCTGTAACCGCAAGTAGGAGAAACAGTATTTTTTGCAACACTTTTAGGCTTAGCCAATAGGATAGTGACCAGTAGGCATAATTATAGCTGTGTGTATAAATATACGGATATCTGCACAATAAAGTTGAAGCTTGTATTACCACTCATATTGAGTTGATCACTTGCTTCCCCACGCCAAAATTGGAGGGTCTTGTGAGAAACACTCTGTAGCCAATAACTTAGGCTCAGGCGAGGATCACAGTGAAGTAGTAATTTATTCGCGATTGCAATGGCGGGCGCCCCACAAGCAGGAGAGAGCGCATCTACTAGTTCCAAAACACAGTTTATATACCTTTTGATGGCAGGACCCTCCCCTGTTTCCCCACTGAGTGGGTAATCCAGATTCACAATCTATCTGATGCTTCACAAACAATGCATGGCCTTCAGTCGCCGGCCTGTTAAATTTCAAATTTCTTTTGACATTTTTACTGCTTGAAGTGGTAATGTTTCTTCACTTATCTGACTTGACTTGACACCGTGATTTTCACCTAATTGTCCTAAGGAGTCTGATTGTCTGCATTTTACAAGGTCGCCTGCTAAACTTTCTTATCACTGTAAGCATATCTCAGTACCACATTCCCTCCTTCTAAACAATGTAACTCTGCAAAAACAACATTTCTATTCCCACAGTCTCGAACCCGCAATTGATGACATAACTTCATCATATCATGTTGCCATTTTTTTTTTTTTTTTTTTTTTTTTTTATCTTGAGGGCAGGCTCCCCTCTTATACCCTTCTCCCCACAGCAGTTCTTTTCAAAACAACTTTTCATTGTTCAAACAACTTTGCAAATAACAGCAACAGCAAACACCCAGCAACTTCTATGCCTTAACAGCTGGAGAACAAGCAACCCTGAGACTGCATGGCATCTCCTGAATCACCCTTCTTTGTTTCCTCTAAACTCTTTTACATTCCTGATAGCCTCATCGTTAAGAGTCTGATGTTATCATCAACCATGGGGCTTTCCGACCCCCATGGCCACACTCCCACATCTCCCCCTTCTTTATTAATATCAACCATTTTCTCGACACGAATTACCACTCCATATATAACACTAGCCTGCATGTTTAGCACGTTGAGATGCTGTGGTAGAGCACAAAGCACACGGAGCCTCTGTACAAAGCCTGATTTCAGAGCCACAAGCCCCTGAACTCAGAAACCCCACACTACAGGCAGGGATTTTCTAAAAAGCACCACTTTCAGGTCCCTGCACTGAGATCATTCAGAAGTTGAAAAGCAAAACTCACCGCTTTCCCAGAGCATTATAAATAGGTCCTTGCGGTTTACTCTGCATCTCTTCTGTAACACAAGTTATCACTGGAAGTTACATAGAACCACTCCACACTCGCTAAATGCTGTTTGAGTTTCTGGTGGGTTAAGTTAGCCAAGAAATTCCAAGATGTGGGAATAGAAATGTTGTTTTTGCAGAGTTACATTGTTTAGAAGGAGGGAATGTGGTACTGAGATATGCTTACAGTGATAAGAAAGTTTAGCAGGCGACCTTGTAAAATGCAGACAATCAGACTCCTTAGGACAATTAGGTGAAAATCACGGTGTCAAGTCAAGTCAGATAAGTGAAGAAACATTACCACTTCAAGCAGTAAAAATGTCAAAAGAAATTTGAAATTTAACAGGCCGGCGACTGAAGGCCATGCATTGTTTGTGAAGCATCAGATAGATTGTGAATCTGGATTACCCACTCAGTGGGGAAACAGGGGAGGGTCCTGCCATCAAAAGGTATATAAACTGTGTTTTGGAACTAGTAGATGCGCTCTCTCCTGCTTGTGGGGTGCCCACCCTTGCAATCGCGAATAAATTACTACTTCACTGTGATCCTCGCCTGAGCCTAAGTTATTGGCTACGGAGTGTTTCTCACAAAGACAAACTGCAAGACTGCTTGCACAGACTCGGCAACAGCCACAGTTACAAGTCAGGTTCCCCCACACACACACTAAAAGCCCAATTTTAAACATATTAAGGGGGGAAAATGGGACTGAAGTAGGCAATAACCACATTTTTCAAATAAAGCAGTAGCTCACAATTCTCCCCCCTGCAGTTTCACCAATCTAAGGTAAATTCAGCTCTGAGCTGCTTCCCACGGATGGCAAGCTCAGCCAGGGACTGCGACATATTCGGAGTGTCAGAGCTGCAGGGCAGCTCACTCCCAGCCTGATTACAACCAAACAGATGAATTTAGGACTCTGGATTTACCTTGTTGCCATCCACACACACCTTCAAGCACCCAGCTGTTACTGCATTTACCTGTTTGACTCCTCCAGCTGAGCTTAAATTAACCAGAAATAACCCTGATTTCAGCTGCTGTCTCACCATGGCTCTTTGACACCACAGAATGCCCTTGATATGGGGAACACAGACCAATTACCCACCCATTCCCCCTTCCCCAACTCATACGTATGGTCCCTAGAGGAAAAAAAAACACTAAGTTAAAAACATGAGCTCCCCTAGTTTGCCATTCAACAGGCCAAACTGTCAGAAGATCCAGCCTTTTGCAGGCATTTACAGTTGCTGCACAAGAACCCCCAAGTCGCAGCTGATTTAAAGATCAAAGCCGAATTTCCTTAAGTGGTATATTCTTTATTGCAGCGCTGGATGCACGGGGGATCCTTCCGCCTATCGTGCATGTTCGAAGTGACAAACTATCTCGTATTTATACAGCGAAACAATGAATATTCAATTAGCACCTATACATATTCATTACCTAACCCCGCCTACCCTCGCTTCGTATGCTAATTAGCTTATCAGTCCTTGCGCTTGCGCAAAGCCTTCCAAGAATTGTGGGCCAGGATCTCCAGGATGTGGGCAGTGGTCTTTGGGAGGAAGGCCGTAGGTCTTCCTCGTAATGCACTTTCTTAATCAGTTGTTTTCTAAGCTGTAAAAATGCTGAGTTATCTTTCGGTTTAACTGAGGGTCGGCAGATAACAAGATGTCTCAGTTAACAGGACATAACAGACAGTTGACTCAAGTTATCTCAAGTCTCAGCCTGACTGTTAACGGATAATGGGATGTTTTCAAATAACAAAATGCTTAAACGTAACAGAAGGTCTACAGATAACAAGATGTTGTTTACTTTGTCCTTGCTAACTTTTAGTAACAAGTTCTATTCTATCCTAAAGTAAGTTTATACAATATCAAACCACAAGCTTTATTCTATCCTAAAGTGAGTTTATACTATATCACAGCACACCACATTTTAAGGTTACTGGGGCATCACACTCATTTCAGCTGTTTCCTATTTTACTGCCTTGCTCCTTGACATTGCCAATGGTGATCGCACTTCAGATTTCAGTTTCCTTCAGTCTCCAGCTTTGGTAAGGCACAGCCCTAGCGAAATCCATATATGCTGAAAAAAATAAAATCCTACTTGATATCCATGTTATCAGCCTGAAAATGCAAAGCTAGTGTTTGTGCCAACCACTGAATTAAGCCCTGATAGTCATTATGAATAATTATTGCAGTGATTCTGAGTTTCCAGAGGTCTTGAAACATACCTGAAGCGGCAGGTACATACTCATACCATCTCCCTCTTGGTGGGAAACACTAACACGAGCAGGATTCCCTTCTAAATTCAGCTGTCTAGAAATTCAGTATTTATTCCACCTTAGCTCTATATGACATTTTGTAGTCTGACACTGACTTATTCTACTCCTCTCTGTGAGAATATGAATGTTGTTTTTGCAGAGTTACATTGTTTAGAGGAAAGGAATGTGGTATTGAGATATGCTTACAGTGATAAGAAAGCTTAGCAGGTGACCTTGTAAAATGCAGACAACCAGACTCCTTAGGACAATTAGGTGAAAATCACGGTGTTAAGTCAAGTCAGATAAGTGAAGAAACATTACCACTTTAAACAGTAAAAGTGTCAAAAGAAATTTGAAATTTAACAGGCCGGCAACTGAAGGCCATGCATTGTCTGTGAAGCATCAGATAGACTGTGAACCTGGATTACCCACCCAGTGGGGAAACAGGGGAGGGTCCTGTCATCAAAAAGTATATTAACTCTATTGGAACTAGTAGGTGGTTTTGAAACTGGTGGGTAACAATCAATAAGAATGTGGATTCTTCCCCAGTCAATAGGGAAACAGGGGAGGGTCCCGGTCATCGAGAAAAAAGAAGTATATAAACCGTGTTATGGAACTAGTAGGCACACTCCTGCTTTTGGGACGCCTGCCACTGCAATTGCAAATAAATTACTACTTCACTGACATCCTCACCTGAGCCTAAGTTATTGGCTACAGAGTGTTTCCGACAAAGGTTAACCGAGATTTTCAATGAATTATCCTTCTGCTAACATGAAGAAGCAGGAGTACTGGGTTGCACTGTGCCATTCTCAAACGCTTTACAGTGCCCAAGTGAGCCTCAGGTGTCCGTCTCTGGCAGAGAGGCTGCCACCCTACATGTAAGCAGAAGATGGGATGTTTGAAGTAGCTGCACACACAATTGCCACTAACCATTTACAAAAGGTGACCAAGCCATATTTAAACCTTTCCTTTTTTTTTTTTTTTTTTTTTCCTTAAAATCTTTTTTTTGCTTTGTTCCTCTTCACCGTGCAAGGGGTACCATACACCAAGTTTCCCTGGTGTACTGCCAAGCACTTCACCATGCAAGGGCTTACCGTACACCAAATTTCCCAACTCTTCCTTTCTCTCCCTTATCTCACGCTTCGTCCGTCTCCGGCCGCGCCCCTCATGGAGCTACAGAACAGCAGATCAGGACTCCACACTCGCTTCGTACAAAAGTTCGTCTCAATCACACATCACACAGAGTCTCACCCAAACCCCAAGGCAATACTTAGTATTTCTTACCTTGGTCTATGCACAGAGTTACTGGATCAATTCTTAAACCCCGAAGTGCCTACCTTCTTCCTTCCCCCACTACTTCACGGATCCTGCCTCTTTAACCAGTCTCGGGCCCTCTGTCAGCTCTCCGCAGAACCACCACCGCCGATGCACAGGACCGCTGAAATCAGCGGGGCATGCCTTCCTACTGCTGTGGCGGTGGGGCTCCCCAGTAGGTGACTGGATCCCAGACGAGCCCCCAAATTGTGACAAACACTCCATAGTCAGTAACAGGTTCAGGCGAGGATCTCAGTGAAGTAGTAATTTATTTGCGATTGCAATGGCGGGTGTCCCACAAGCAGGAGAGCGCGCCTACTAGTTCCATAACACAGTTTATATACTTTTTGATGACAGAACCCTCGTCTGTTTCCACACTGAGTGGGTAATCCAGGTTCACAATCGATCTGATGCTTCACAGACAATGCATGGCCTTCAATTGCTGGCCTGTTAAATTTCAAATTTCTTTTGACAGTAGATAGCTGTAGAGAATGCAGATGGGAACCCTGATATTGCTATCATGGAAGGGAAAAGCAAAGAGAGACTTAGAGTCCTCATTTCCCAGGCAGTCTTTTCTAGGTACAATGCAATCATACATCACATTCCCCTGGGAATCCTTGGTCCACCCCCATGGGAAGGGCACTATCTGGGCAATCGGTCATCCCGAGGCACAAGCATTGCAATTGCTATGGTTGAGACTCTGGACAGAGTATTTGACCCATTCTATCCAGGCATTCACATCCCCATACCCTGTTTCAATCTCAAATGTTTGAACTGCCGCATTTCAAAGAGGGCCTCCTGTTTTCTCTCCTGTTTTCTCCTCAAGTTTCTCCTTCTCTGATGACAATAGAGGATCGTTTCCATACAGCTATTCTCAATCTGGCTGTTGGGTCTCTACCAGTTATTTGTTCTCTCTGCTCGATTGTCGTTGGGCATTTAAATCTCCCCAAGCTAACACCTCACAAGCATCAAACATGACAGACTGTGGTACATAACCCTCTGTCACAGTCACCTATATTTTGAGGGGGTATCCTGTCTTTGCTATTATCTGGTCATGCCTTTTCCAAGTTGCCAATTGACCAAGGCCTTCTCTAAGGCCTACAAATACTTAGAAACAAAATTAACAGTTGAATTTTCCCTGTCATTATTTTTAACCTGTAGGTTTCCAAATAATTATCAATACAAAGAATAAGATATATGTACTACTAGAACAAAAACCCCTTGGGAGCACTTCGATTTGCTATAGGTCTGTCCTTTCTCTCAATCACAATTCACACTCATTAGTTACCTGTGAAAATAAAAGGTTAGTTTACAATTGTAAGCTTTTGTCCCGCTCAGAGTCCACTATGAGATTTTTCTCTTTGATTTCAACTTCCAACAAGTCTTCTGTAGGAACAGCTTCCCAGGTACTAGGGTCAACGGATGCCTTCACTCGAGTATAGTGAGTCCAACCTTTTTTCTCAGTTCCTACGGCTGTTTCAGTGGTTAGTAACGGTCCTTCCCTTTCAGGCCGGAGTTGATTCTTTACAGGTCCGAATCAGGACCCAATTTCCTGGGTGATGGTGGTGAATGGGGAATTCCAAAGGTGGGGTTTGAGCCAACAGCCCACGGGTCCTGAGAGATGACAAAGAAGAGGACAACCCCAGAATACAGTTCGTAAGAAAACTCTCTCTTGTTTTGAATTGTGGTATCTCATCCTTCTGCCCAGATAGGGCAATCCGAACAGCATCTCATATGGTGAAATTCCTATATCCTTTCTTGGTGCTGTTTGAACCTGTAGGAGTAAGCATTTCACCCAAGGAAGTTGGGTTTCTAACGCCAATTTAGTTAATTGCTTCTTTAATGTCTGGTTCATTCACTCCACCTTCCCAGAAGAGGAGAGGTGCCAGACGGTGTGAAAATCCCACTCAATCTCTGAGGCCCGCATTAACCCTTACAGTACTTCTGAAGTGAAATAACTTCCTTGATCTGAATCAATGTTTTCAACTATCGCATATCTAGGGACTATTTGCTCCAGTGATACCTTAGCCACCATGTTTGCAGTGGCAGATACCAAGGGGAAAGCTTACACCCATCCAGTCACGTGGTCAATTAGGACAAACAAGTACTTAAGTCTCCCTACTTCAGGTAACCCAGTAAAGTCTACCTGTATCCTTTGGAGAAGTCAAATCCCTGGCTCCCGTCCCCCTCTAGGTGGGTTACGGATGACCTTTTTATTTACCTTTTGACATATGGTACATCCTCTGCATATTTGCTTCACTGAAGTGTATATTCCTACACAGACATACTTTCTTAGCACAACATCACACATTGCTTGCACCTCCCGATGACTCTTGATGTAAAACAATTAATATTTGCCTCATTGGTGCTTTATTCATCATTTCTCTCCCATCAGGGAGTATCCATTTTCCTTCAGACTTTGTGGCTCCCGATTCCTTAAAAAAAATCTCTTAAAACTTTTTAGTTCTTTCTTAGTTTTTAGCAATTCCCTGAATCCTCTCTGGTTGTATTCTTCATTTTCCCTCAGACATTAGATGCCTTAAATACCTGACTTCTCTTTCTCCATATTGTAATTTACTTTCCAATACTCCCAAGCCCTGCTTTCCCAGAAAGTTGAATAGCTTGTTAATGGCTTCCTTCACAACTGTTTTCTCCTGTCCTGACAATAAAAGATCATCCACATATTGTAACAGTAATACCTCTTCGGGAGGCTGGAATTGCTCCAAAATTTCTTCTAGAACTTGCCCAAATAAATTGGTGGCCCTGTAAACCGCTGAGGTAAAACTGTCCATCTGCATTGCTGCTTCTGCCCTCTTTTCAGGGTCTTTCCAGTCAGAGGTGAATATATCTTTGCTCTCAGGGCCTGAGAGCACCCCATTAATAACACTGTTATTCCAGTCTAACAATTTACTATTTGAATGCCCAATTTAATCATCAAATCCCTTCCCAACAAGTTAGTCCCTGACTCGGGTACAAACAATTATTGCCCAGTGATCATTTTATCCCCTAGTCTCAGCTTGGTATCCCTCAAAATTGGCACTGTTATCCCAGCCCCTTCTACCCCCATCACTTTTTAGGGTTTAATTAGTTAATTTAACCCTTGATACTTTACAGGCCAGTAATGACCTAGCTGCCCGAGTGTATTGGGTTCGATGGCAAGGTTCGGGGGGGGGGGGGCTGTAGTGGCAGCCCCCACGAGAAGAATCCAGAAGCCTCCCCATGGCAGGTAAGGGACAATTTCATCCAAAATTTCTTCTAGAACTTGCCCAAATAAATTGGTGGCCCTGTAAACCCCTGAGGTAAAACTCTCTGCGAGGGGAGCGTCCTGAGACGAACGAAGCGCATGACAGACCGAAAGGAAGTGCTGTTTTATCCAAGTTTTGATTGGTGGTGCCCAGTATATCGGCCTGGCGGTGTATCTTGTGATCCTATTTTTGCTCTTAAATGCTTTGAGTGTGACAAGAAAGGTGGGAGCATTATCGAAGTAACTAACAGTTGAGAAATTTTGGTATATTTGCTGTGGTGTTTGGTCAGTTTCCCAAGTATTGGGGGGAGGGGGCTGACTGATTATCAAAGCGGTAGAACGGAGAGTCATTTCTTTGCTGGTTCGGGCTTGATCCCTGGGAATTTGGTAAGAAGGGGGAGAGCAAATTTATTTAGGCGTCAATACCTTTTTAAACCCCCCTATTGGTGGATACACAGGAGTGATTCCATGTTTTGTATGGGCTTACTAACAAATGCATGGGAAAAAATAGCATTTGGCTTGAAATTCGGTCCTGTTGAAATGTAAATTTTGTGGAAAAGGTGGTAATGTTTGTCTAGAAGACAGAAGACTGAGTGTTTCAGCTGTTTTCCTGAAGTTCTGTGGATTTATGATTGGAACGGGGCTCATTAATGAAATGAAATAGTAAAGTTTGTATGTGGGACAATTTCATCCTGCCCCAAAGGGGCACACCGCTGCCCAGAGCCAAGCCATCAGCAACACACAGTCCGTACCTCTGTGAGAGCACATCCACGAAGACAAAGAAACAAACAAAAGCCTGCTGCTCAACAGCGGCTGGGAGAGTGAGGAGCCAGAAACCTCCCTGCAGACACCAAAGTCAGAGCAGAAGGAGGGGGAGGAGGTGCTCCAGGCGCTAGAGCCAAAGCCCCCCTGCGGCCTGTGGAGAGGCCCTTGGTGGAGCAGGCTATCCTCACACTCCACCCCCCTCCCCGATACTTTGGAAACTGACCAAACACCACAGCAAGTATACCAAAACTTATACCAGAACTTCGAGACTGTTACTTAGATAATGCCTACATCCCCTTTCCCTGCTCATTCAGCTTCAAACAGCTCTGTCAAATGCTACATACTACACCTTTACCACCTTCAGTAACCCTTTTTAAACACTTCTTTCTATCTTTCTCCAACCTGTACTTTCACCAAAGGCTCAGTCATTAGCCAACTTAATTCCATACCTTTCTCCCTCCAGGATGCTGAAACAACATATCAGTATACCATATTTCATCCTGTTATAAATGAGGTCTCAAGTCAATCTGAATTTTGTAATATTTATAAAACAAATATTTCTAAAAGGTATAAAAGCTATAAAAAGCATAAAAGGCAAGTAAACAACGCTGGGTGTGCGGGGAGTCTGTGCTCCGCCAACACACACACACACAAACATAAACATCAAACATTCTAAATACATGTATACAGAACATTGCTTTACATAATAACCCGAGTATGCCTATACATACATACAATCAGGATAGGTAACCAAGTAAACAGTCCTTTAAGTTCCATAACTTAACAGTCGCCATTTTCCATTCCTTTTCAACAATGTCTTGCTTTAAGTTGTCTCCTTGTGAAGGCCAAGAGGCCTGGGTCAAAAGGCACGTCCAGGTCAGCAGGGGGCGTAACAGCAAAAGCCTTCGATGGCTGTAGCAGCAGAGAGGCCGATGGCTGTAGCAGTCGGATCAGTAAAGGAGCCCGCAGCTCCCTCACTGTCTGACAAGCCACATGTTTGCGATTGTGGCTCCACATGGCTCTTTAAGGCCTCAGAGATTGCTCGCCAGGTGCCGAGCAATCCCACTGCAACCTTGTCGTTTTTAGTTGCAGAGTCCCACACCTTGACCTCAGTTTGGTCCCATATTTCAGGCTCATAAACTGTCCGACTGTTAATAAGGAGAACGAGCTGTAAGGTTACCAGGACAGTCTTTGTTCCTAAGGACGTATGCTTCCCCATAATGTGCAACTGCTTACCAGCAAGAGGCAGTTGTGTGCACAGGTCCGCTTCTCTCAGCTCGAGCTTCTCTCCAGCTCCAGTGTGCCCATTTCCAGCGACTTTCTGTACGAGCTTCTCTGAGCGGTTTGCTGAGTCTGGCCGAACCTATCTTCATGAGGCAATCAAAGTGCCTGTTCCCGTCCTGGCCTCCATTCTGCCAGCCTGTTCCTCTTCACTTCTTTGTCCTGCTTCTTTATTGATGACATAACTTCATCGTGTTGCCTTTCTTTTTTTATCTTGAGGGCAGGCTCCCCTCTTATACCCTTCTCCCCACAGCAGTTCTTTTCAAAACAACTTTTCATTGGTCAAACAACTTTGAAATGTAACAACAACAGCAAACACCCAGAAACTTCCATGCCTTAACAGCTGGAGAACAAGAGACCTGCTGCAGAACAAGAAACCCTGAGACTGCATGGAGTCTCCTGAATCACCCTTCTTTGTTCCCTCTGATTAAGGAGGTATTGGGGAGGCATTGGGGAGGCAAGGACAATCCCCAGACATGGACTGTATATCTCGAAACAAGACACTGGAACTCATGATAAGGAAGCGGCAGACGGACAGAGAAACAAACGTAAGGACTATAAATCTCAAAACTGGACATTGGAATTCATTATAAAGATACAACAAACGGAAGAATTAGCAACATCCAGCTCTTGCAATTAAGAAACCTGCCAATTCAGCAGATTCCTGACCAAAGGTGAAAAGTACACTGTGAGGAAGACTCGGGGTCTTCCTCCCAAAGACCCCTGCCCACGTCCCAAAGACCCCTGCCCACAATTCTTGGAAGGCTCTGCGCAGGCGCAAGGTGCCAAAAGGCTAATTAGCATGAGAAGCAAGGGAAGGCGGGGATAGGTAATGCATATGTATAGGTGCTTGTAGAATATTGATAGATTCATTGTATAAATTCAAGACTGCTTTCCGCTTTAGGTATGCACGATAGGTGGAGAGATCCCCCGTGCATCCAGCGCTGCAATAAAGAATATACCACTTAAAGGAATTTCGGCTTCGATCTTTGAATCAATCTGGCACCCCAGATGGGACGACCTCTCTGCCGGACCGCAGGACCCGCTGGGGACAGGACTCCCTAGGGTACCCCCGGGATTTCCCGGAGGGACTCCTCGACTCACTGGATCACTGCGGAGGCAGACAAGGACCCCATCATTGTAAGTGAGTATATTCTTTATTCTGGTTTGGTTTTCTGGTAGACCAGTCATCTGGAACTGTCTGTAAGTCAGAAGGTGATCTTCTGCGAGGCAGTGTTTGGTATATACTTTGTGGTTAGCACCATAAGTATATGTTTGGGGACCTTAAGGAAGGAGCTCGCTTTAAGGTCCATCTGGAATTGTGTTGTCTATTTCGGTTTTCTGACTCATGGAGTATGGTATTTAACTTTGGTTATTGTTACTGCGATTTTGGCTATTTTCCTGGTGGTAATAGTAGGTTCGTGGCATTGTTATAAGAAAGATATCGTTACAGTGTTACACAGTTCGGTTTTCTGACTTATCGCATGTGGAATTTGACTCTGACTATTGTTATTGTGATTTTGGCAATATTGCTGGTAATAGTAGTTTTGTGACATCGCTACTGAAAGATATTGCGTGCCCGTATTTTTGTGAGTGATACGTTTTGTGATACGCTTTTGTAAGTAACACGTGTATTCTGAAAGTGTAAACTGGAAAATGGGGGGGCGAGTAAGCAGTGAAATTCCTAAGAAAAGTACACTGGGTTGTATTTTGAGTCATTGGAAGGATATAGGGGGGGCTCCGGGTGGAAGTGTAAATAAGAAAACTCTGATAAAATATTGTAATCAGTGGTGGCCCCTTTATAAATTACAAGAAGGGGAAAAATGGCCTAAAAATGGGACCTTGAATTACAACACGCTATTACAATTAATGTTATTCTTAAGGAGGGAAGGGAAATGGGATGAAGTTTCATATGCGGATATGTTTTTTACTCTGAGAAACCACCCAGAGTGGCAGAAGGAGTGTGGCATTAATTTGGCCCCACAAGACCCTTTGATTTTATCAATAGAGAAGGATATGAGGAGGGATGGAGTGGGGAAATTAAAGAGGTGTTGTTCGGCATGTAGCATTGGGCAGAGATGTTTAAAATTAAACGAGCCGGAAGAAAGGATGGAAGATTATGTTTTACCACCTATAAATGGTGATGTAGGTGCTGGAATAGAAGTTGAAGGCACTGGAAATGACATAGACTCTAAGGGGTTTACTCCGATAACTGCTCGTACACGAAGTAAAAGAGGACCAATAATCCAAGCCCCTCTGCGTCAGGCTATGGGAGCTAATGGACCCGCTAGAATTAAAGTACCCTTCACAACTAATGAACTAGATGCCTGGAAGGAGGCGGTGAAAGGGTATCGAGGTGATCCAGAGGCGGTGGCTAAAAGATTTGAATTGATTGTGAAAAACTTAGACCCAGACTGGAAGGATATAGAGATAATGCTGGCTGCATTATCAGAAACTGAGAAACAGCTAATAGTTAAAACTGCTAGAACGCAGGTACAAATCCAGGTAGCCTCGGGAGCCCTGCCCGGCACAGTGGAAGTACATGTGCCTAGGGCGGACCCTAATTGGGATTATAATGATGAGAATGATTATAGAATGCTGAAACGATATCAAGAGTGGATTAGGATTGCTTTAGAAAATGCAATACCTAAATCTGTGAATTGGTCAAGACTATATACAATAAAACAGGGGACCTCAGAAACCCCATCCGAATTTCTTGAAAGGCTGAGGGCAGCAATGCAGAAGTTTACCACTATAGACCCTTCCTCTGAGGGGGGTAGACTTCAATTAGTATCCCTATTTTTGGGTCAGTCGGCAGAAGATATTAGACGAAAGCTTCAGAAAATGAAAGAACCAGACGTAAGGGATTTGGAAAGATTAGTAGAAGAAGCCTGGAGAGTGTTTAGAAATCGTTAGGGGAATGAAAGGCAAAAGTTAGGTGAGACGATTGCAGCAGCCACTGTGGCAGCCTTACGAAAGCAGGAAGAATCTTTTCGAGGCAGGAGAAGGGGGGAGAAGGTAATGCGACTCCCCTTGCGGGCTGAACAGTGTGCCTACTGTAAAGAGATAGGACACTGGAAAAGGGAATGCCCGAAGCGGCAAGAGGAAAACAAGCTATTAATGGCTACAAAACAATGAAGGAGACCGGGGGACTCTACCCTAGCAGATCCACTGGTTAAAATTAAGCTAGGGAAATTGGGTCGGGAAGTAGAATTTTTAGTAGATACAGGAGCTACATATTCAGTGTTAAATCAGAAGTTGATGCCAGAAGATTAAGATTTTGTGACAGTGGTGGGGGCAATGGGTAGGCATGAAAAAGCTTTCTTTTTAAAACCATTAGAATATGAATTGGGGAAGCAAATGGGAATACATAGGTTTTTATATTTGCCGGGATCTCCTAGATCTTTATTGGGACGGGATTTATTAGAGCAATTAGAAGCTGAAATTGTCTTTGAAAAGGGAAGGGTAGAGTTAAGAGTAAAAGAAGACCGACTTATAAGTGCACTAAGTTTGGTATTGATCCAAACCGATTCTTTTAATGAAACCCTTCCGGAAATCCAAGATCAAGTTTATCCAGGGGTGTGGGAATCTGATGTCCCTGGGAAAGTGAAGAATGCTGCACCAATAATGATAAAATTAAAACCAGGAGAAAAGCCAGTAAAGGTTAAGCAGTACCCCCTTAGAATAGAAGATAGAAGAGGAATAAAAGATACAATAGATAAGTTTTTGCAATATGGGTTACTGGTCGAGTGTGAATCGGAATATAATACTCCCATCTTACCAATTAAGAAACCGGATGGGAAGAGTTATAGGTTAGTACAGGACTTAAGAGCAATAAACAGGATCACTGAAGACATACACCCTGTGGTAGCAAACCCTTATACACTATTGACCAAGTTAAGGGACAAGTTGGTCTGGTTTACCGTGCTGGACTTAAAGGATGCCTTCTTTTGTTTAACCTTGGCCCCGGAAAGCCGAAACCTCTTTGCCTTTGAATGGGAAAATCCTGACTCAGGACGAAAAGTCCAGTTGACATGGACAGTGCTTCCTCAGGGGTTTAAGAATAGCCCCACGATTTTTGGTAATCAACTTGCAAAGGAGCTTGAATCCTGGGAAGCCCCCAATTCTGCAGGGGTCCTGCTGCAATATGTTGATGATCTCTTGATTGCTACCGAAGACAGGGAAAGCTGCATACAGTGGACGGTAAGCCTCCTTAATTTCCTAGGAATGAATGGATACCGGGTTTCACAACAGAAGGCACAATTGGTTCAAACCCATGTGACGTACCTGGGATTTGAGATCTCAGGAGGACAACGTGAATTGGGGACGGAACGCAAAGAAGCAATCTGTCATACCCCAGAACCACAGACTGTTAAAGAATTACGAACTTTCCTAGGAATGACAGGTTGGTGCAGATTATGGATCAACAATTACGGACTAATTGTAAGGCCTTTGTATGATTTAATTAAAGATAACTGTATAAGACTAATATGGACAGGAGAAGCCCGAGCAGCCTTTAAGAAGCTTAAGATGGAGTTGATGCGAGCCCCAGCTCTTGGTTTACCAGATCTGTCTAAACCTTTTTGGTTATACTCCTATGAAAGGCAGGGTATGGCCTTAGGGGTACTAGCACAAAAGTTGGGACCTTACAAAAGGGCAGTGGCTTATTTCTCCAAACAATTGGATGAAGTAAGTAAAGGATGGCCAGGCTGCCTGCGAGCAGTGGCAGCCGTAATTATGAATATACAAGAAGCCCGGAAATTTACAATGGGGCAGAAGATAACAGTGTTTGTCTCACACACTGTGTCAGCAGTTTTAGAACAAAAGGGGGCCCATTGGTTATCTCCTCAGAGATTTTTGAAATATCAAGCAATATTGGTAGAACAGGATGATGTGGAAATTGTGATAACTAATATTGTGAATCCAGCCTCTTTTCTTAGTGATGCTCCGGCGGAACCTGTGACTCACGATTGTTTAGAAACTATGGAGACTGTGTATTCCAGCCGACCAGACCTTAAGGAGGAGCCCATGGAAGATGCAGAAGAAACTTGGTTCACGGATGGGAGCAGTTTTGTTACGCAAGGGCAACGTAAAGCTGGATATGCTATAACAACTACTCAGCAGGTAATTGAGTCTAAGCCTTTACCCCCTGGAACATCAGCTCAAAAGGCGGAGATAGTTGCTCTCACGAGAGCATTGGAACTGGCAGCTGGAAAAAGGGTAAATATTTGGACAGATTCTAAATATGCATTCGGCGTGGTACATGCTCATGGAGCGATTTGGAAAGAACGTGGATTACTGACTGCTCAGGGAAAACAGATAAAACATGCTGAAGAAATTTTAAAATTGTTAGAGGCTGTAAAACAACCAGAAAAAGTGGCTATTATGCATTGCCGAGGGCATCAAAGAGGATCCACTGACTTCGAGATTGGGAACAGATTGGCTGATAAAGAGGCAAGAAGGGCGGCGGAAAGAGGCCAAGTGGAAGTGCTTGCTTTAATACCAGACGGTAAAATTCAGACATTAGAGAAAGGCCAGGCTCCTAAATATTCAAAAGAAGATTTAAAGTTGATCGAGGATCTAAAAGGGAAGCTGAATGTTGATGGGTGGGCTCATTTGAAGGACAACAGGGTTATTATGCCCTCTAATTTGGTGTGGCCTATGGTTTTGGGGGAACACAATAAAACCCATTGGGGAGCCGATGCCCTGTATAAACTATTAAATCGAGTCTTGGTAGCAAGAAATCTGTATACCACAATAAGGCAGGTAACCCAACAATGTGACACCTGTATGCGTCATAATCCCAATACAGGAAATAGGGTGACGTTTGGTGTCATTGATAAAGGGAACTATCCTGGGCAGCATTGGCAAATTGATTTCTCGGAACTGCCAAGAAAAGGGGGGTATCGGTACCTATTAGTTTTAACAGATACCTTCTCAGGATGGCCCGAGGTCTTCCCTTGCAGAACTAATAAGGCTAAGGAGGTAATTAAGGCACTGTTGAATGAAATAATACCCCGATTCGGGATCCCAGCAACCATTTCCTCAGATAGAGGCTCGCATTTTGGTGCACAAATTGTTCAGCGAATAAGCCAGGCTTTAGGGATAGATTGACATCTTCACACTCCTTATAGACCCCAAGCGAGCGGACAGGTGGAAAAGATGAATCATTTGATTAAACAACAAATAGCCAAAATAGGACAAGAAACTAATTTGACTTGGCCTCAAGCGCTTCCTCTAGCGCTGCTTAGAATTAGGGCGAAACCACGCTTGAAAGAGAATTTGAGCCCTTTCGAGATACTGTATGGTAGGCCCTACACATCCTTATTTATTGGGGAGGATCTAACACAGTTGGGTTCAGAATATTTGTATAACTATATGATAAGCCTCCAAAAACGATTGGACCTAATAGCTAAGACAGTCTTCGGAGCCCGAACCCGAGGACTAGACTTACCAATTCATCCCATTAAGCCAGGGGATTATGTTTATATAAAATTATTTACAGGTCGCCCATTGGAAGAGAAGTGGATGGGACCATATCAAGTACTACTAACAACACATACGGCAGTCAAAGTCAAGGAGCAAGCAGCTTGGATCCACTATTCAAAGGTGAAGAAGGCCCCGGCGAGGATATGGACCACGACCCCAATCGGACCGGCAAAATTGCGTTTTTCCAGATCCTAATGATTGTGGGGGTGTGGTTGTCAGATTTGGGATGGGCAACTTGGGACGAGAACTTACACCTGACCTTAATACAAACTGTATCTCAAGTGATTAATAAGACGAACTGTTGGGTATGCACCCATCTACCAGAGCATGGGAATAAGGGTGTATCATTAATTGGGATTCCCTTGCCTGCAAATTTATCTTGGACTAATTTGTGGGAAAACACATCTTGGGGTCGAAAATATGAAGAAGTTTTGGAACTAGAAGTGAGTAGCTTTGTGCCGTTGGAATCTTACTATGTATGTGTACAAAGGTGTAACCCACCTAGGGGTATGGGGAAACAGGATTGTAGAAATACGGATACTACTTATGCGGGAAATCAGACATCTTGTAATCGAACAATTGATATTAGTACGACTAGCGGCTGGGCAAATTCAACCAGCTGGCCGGTTCCAGAAGGAAAAGGGTGGTATTGGCTATGCAACGATACAGCCCGTAAGGTCTTGCCTGAGAATTGGAAGGGAACTTGCACTCTTGGAGCGGTAGTCCCCAATATGACAGTACATGATGTAGTGCCTCGAGGTTACTTGAGAAATCATATGTGGAGAATCAGACGAAAAATTAACAATCCATTGACACACCGCTTTTCATAGTTTTGTTCGATGGTTTATCCCATGGTTAGGAGTGAGTGAATTGGAAAAGGCAATAGTTAATATTTCTGCAATTATAGAGAAGTTAGAAAACAAAACTCTGGATGCTATAAAGGCTCGACAAGAAGAGATATCTAGTTTATCACAGGTAGTATTACAAAATCGGATGGCCCTAGACTTGTTACTGGCCGTTCAAGGGGGAGTCTGTACAGTAATAAACACAAGTTGTTGTGTGTATGTAGATCAGAGTGGAAGGATCTCTACCGACCTGGAAGAAATATGGAAGCAGACAAGGGTCCTACATGATATCAGTAAAGATGATCTTTCATGGAGTTTTAGTGAAATATGGAATAAGTTAACCTCCTGGTTGCCCAATTTTCAATGGTTGAAACAAGTGTTCATTGCTCTAATCGCAGTAGTAGTATTAGGAATATTTGTGTGCATGCTGTTTAGATGCCTGCTTTGTTGTGTTACTGTAAATAATGAAAGTATCTGATGCAAAAGAATTTGCATGGGAAAAGAAAAGGGGGGATTGATTAAGGAGGTATTGGGGAGGCATTGGGGAGGCAAGGACAATCCCCAGACATGGACTGTATATCTCGAAACAAGACACTGGAACTCATGATAAGGAAGCGGCAGACGGACAGAGAAACAAACGTAAGGACTATAAATCTCAAAACTGGACATTGGAATTCATTATAAAGATACAACAAACAGAAGAATTAGCAACCAGCTCTTGCAATTAAGAAACCTGCCAATTCAGCAGATTCCTGACCAAAGGTGAAAAGTACACTGTGAGGAAGACTCGGGGTCTTCCTCCCAAAGACCCCTGCCCACAATTCTTGGAAGGCTCTGCGCAGGCGCAAGGTGCCAAAAGGCTAATTAGCATGAGAAGCGAGGGAAGGCGGGGATAGGTAATGGCATAGGTATATGTATAGGTGCTTGTAGAATATTGATAGATTCATTGTATAAATTCAAGACTGCTTTCCGCTTTAGGTATGCACGATAGGTGGAGAGATCCCCCGTGCATCCAGCGCTGCAATAAAGAATATACCACTTAAAGGAATTTCGGCTTCGATCTTTGAATCACCTCTAAACTCTTTTATATTCCTGATGGCCTCGTCGTTAAGTGTCTAATGTTATCTCAACCACGGGGCTTTCCAACCCCCATGGCCACATTCCCAAATCTCCCCCTTCTTTATTAATATCAGCCTTTTTCTCGACACAAATTACCACTCCATATATAACAATAAGGAGCAAGGGGAACGGAATATTTATAGCATTGCAAGTGTAAACCAAAGCACGGAGCTGCAGTGTTACATAACTTCACATTTCTCATCACAGCAGGCAGGCAGTTCTTCAAGAGGCTTCTCAAGCTGGCACACCAGCTTTTATTTAAACAAGACAGGTTTGTAACAACTGAACCTAGGAAATACAGTCCTCCAAGAAACTTACCTATGCTGGCTGCCACACAGAAGCCAGCTAAGCACTCACACAGCCATGACTCTTGCCTTTCAGGTGCTGCACTGCCAGCTGTGAACCCTCCTGTTGGGAGCTGGTCCCAGGCAGCAAGTCCTGGCAGAGGCAACTAGCACTTACTCAGCAGCAGGCAAGCATGTCTGCTGGGCTCTGCTACTTCCAACCCTACTTCCAACCCAGAGCACTAAGTACAGCACCACCATCTCCTAGAGAGGAGACATGGTCAGGGTTGTATTAATTTAGATTTATAAGCCTGTATAAATGTAACTGTATGATGCATTGCCTGCCAAGTGTCTGCAAGCTCATCTGATCCTGTAAGGTTTGATGCACCCCTGTAAACTGCCCCCTGCCCAGTGCCTCCCAGCTCCCTGCAGAAACTAGCGCCATGTCAGGAGGCATTCACCAGTGGGAAGCCTGCATCTGAGAAACAAAAGGGTACTTTCACATTACTGCATAATGATGTGCCTATCACCTCTATTATCATAGGCTGCTTCAAGCAGATCAAGTTTAAGTTTAAGCTAAAATAAGTGCATTAGCTGATACATATACCCGACCTCGCTTCCAGGCTATTGTTTTTAAGGTAACAGTGCCTCTTTTTTTATTAGTGAGGAGTCAAATTCAAGAAGCATTCAGTTTTGTGCCATTCTCTACCTCTTTTCACCCCTGCCTCATGTTTTTAGTGACTTGGAGCTCACTGCATAACAATCAGCGTGGCTTAACTCATTAGCAGCAATGACTTGGGCTTCCAGCAAACAGCACAGCAAGGGATGAGAATTAATGAGATGAACCCTCAGATTGTGGGGTTTGTTTCTTCATTTAAAAAAAATAAGTCCCAAAACATTAAAGTGTACGCATCTTGATTTGAGCTTCGGCCTGCTAAGGAAAGGGAGAGTGGCTGGAATCATATTTAATTCATTTCATGATTTCAAAGCAGACACCCACCTTACATCAATACCAAAACTTGGCAGCTCACTGAGACCTCGTGGCAGAAAGCTGCTGCTACTCACTCCGAGAAGCAGTCCTGCTCCCAGCCCAAAGCACATGCTGGCCAGAAACCACCGCAGTACCAGCTCCTGCAAGCCTACGTGCAACAACTGCCTTACAGCAGGCAGAGGACCCCCTTCAGCTCTTACACTGAACAAAAGCGGGTGCTGTGCTCACAAAGTGCTGCTGCTGCAGTCACAGGGACAAGGTATTCAGCTGCTCTGGTGGCTCTGAAGTACTACTGTTGTCTGAACCACGTCTTGAGTGCTTCCTGCTCGGCACCATGCAGACCTCACAGTTGCAGCATGGGCCTAGGGAAATGGTTACTGAAGAGAAACCAGCTCATGTGCAGTCCTCATCTTCTGCAGAACACCACAAGTCACCTCCCTGTTGTAATGAACATGCTCCATTTAAAATCTAATTATAAGTGGCTAGACAAAAAGCCATCTACAAAATGGTTGTTCTTATTAATAGATGAATGCTTGAAAAGACATCTTTCAGGCCAGATGGATATACAAGAGAAAATACAACACCAAAGCAAGAGCTAGCATTGATACTCATACCTATGTTCAAAAAGTTACTGTGTAAATGACTAATATGACATCTAGATAGAGCCAGAATCCTCACTTTCCTGAAATACCTCCTGAAAGAGCCAGCAAAAAGGTGCAAAGCAGGTTGTTTCCTCTGCAGTGCAGTACAGAGGCTTCAGGTACCTGATAAAAGCAGAACCAGTACAAAGGAGTTGAGTTTGCAGATAGCCTTGAAATTCAGCTTGCATGTAATCATAAACATTTACATTAAATTGGAAGGCATACCTGGTAAGAGTAGCAGTCAGGAAGAACCACTTCAGACTACTGCAGGTCAAGAGGCCCTCAAGGTCACAACAGAGAAATGGAGGGGGATAAGCAAGATGAGAACACAGCAGGAGATCCAATCGTTTGAGCAGAGAAAGCTGGACTGCAGCAACATCAGAGCAAATTTGTATGATTGTGCAACTCTTAAGTAGCTCTAACACTACTGCGTACCAGTACAAAGAAAGGAACTGGGATGAAACTGAACAAAGGTTAAACAAGCTTTACATATCTAAGCATACGACAGATATGATGCTTGATTTAAAGTGGCAGATTGAGCGACAGATAAGCAATCATCCAGAGCGTCATACCAGGAAAGAGAAGATCTATCATAGATTGACAGTCTGCACTTAGTGAGAACACAAGTGTGGATGAAGAAAAGCCTTCAAACACTAACTACCGTGGTGAGAAAAAAAAAAAAAAAAAAAAAAAAAAAAAAAAAAAAAGTTGTTTTTGCAGAGTTACACTGCTTAGAGGAAAGGAACGTGGTATTGAGATATGCTTGCAGTGATTAGAAAGCTTAACAGACAGCCTTGTAAAATGCAGACAACCAGAATCTTTAGAACAATTAGGCGGAAATCACTGTGTAAGAAACATTACCACCTCAAAGTCTGTGAAGCACCGGATAGATTGTGAACCTGGATTACCCACTCAGTGGGGATACAGGGGAGGGTTTTTGTTGTCGAGAAAAAAAAGTATATAAACTGTGTTATGGAACTAGTAGGCGCTCTCCTGCTTGTGGGATGCCCACAACTGCAATCGCAAATAAAAATGATACTTCACTGAGATCCTCGCCTGAGCCTACGTTATTGGCTACAGAGTGTTTCTCAGAAAGTTGAGCAACAAGATTAAATGGCAGAGGTAGATTCACAGGAAGAGAGCTCTTGCAAGCGATGCTACAACTATGGCTATGGACAGTTGTAGGAATAGCTGATGCCTGAAGAAAATATTTTAAGAAACTTAAAAGACAGAGCAAGCTCTCTACTGTGAAATATTGCTTTCTATTTAGAGCCTTCTGGTGAATTCTTCAAGGCTTCTTTTTCAGGTTCACCCTTCCTTTAAGGTTTTGAAGTTTAAGGACACTAACTGAATGCCAGGACAGATGATCACAGAATCACAGAATCTCCTAGGTTGGAAGAGACCTCAAGGTCATCGAGTCCAACCTCCGACCTAACGCTAACAGCCCTCCACTAAACCATATCCCTAAGCTCTACATCTAAACGTCTTTTGAAGACTTCCAGGGATGGTGACTCCACCACTTCCCTGGGCAGCCTGTTCCAGTGCCTCACAACCCTTTCAGTGAAGAAGTTCTTCCTAACATCTAACCTAAAACTCCCCTGGCTCAACTTAAACCCATTCCCCCTCGTCCTGTCACCAGGCACGTGGGAGAACAAACCAACCCCCACCTCGCTACAGCCTCCCTTGAGGTACCTAAAAAGAGCGATAAGGTCACCCCTGAGCCTCCTCTTCTCCAGGCTGAACAAGCCCAGCTCCCTCAGCCGCTCCTCGTAGGACTTGTTCTCCAGGCCCCTCACCAGCTTCGTCGCCCTTCTCTGCACCCGCTCAAGCACCTCGATGTCCTTCTTGTAGCGAGGGGCCCAAAACTGAACACAGTACTCGAGGTGCGGCCTCACCAGAGCCGAGTACAGGGGGACGATCACCTCCCTAGCCCTGCTGGTCACGCTGTTCCTAATACAAGCCAGGATGCCGTTGGCCTTCTTGGCCACCTGAGCACACTGCTGGCTCATATTCAGCCGACTATCAACCATCACTCCCAGGTCCTTCTCTGCCTGGCAGCTTTCCAACCATTCCTCTCCCAGTCTGTAGCTCTGCTTGGGGTTATTGCGCCCCAGGTGCAGGACCCGGCACTTGGCCTTGTTGAACTTCATGCAGTTGACCTCAGCCCATCGGTGCAGCCTATCCAGATCCTCCTGCAGAGCTTTCCTACCCTCAAGCAGATTGACACACGCACCTAACTTGGTGTCATCTGCGAACTTACTGAGGGTGCACTCGATGCCCTCGTCCAGATCATCGATGAAGATATTAAAGAGGACCAGCCCCAGCACCGAGCCCTGGGGGACGCCACTAGTGACTGGCCTCCAACTGGACTTGGCTCCATTCACCACGACTCTTTGGGCCCGGCTATCCAGCCAGTTTCTAACCCAACGAAGCGTGCGCCAGTCCAAGCCAAGAGCAGCCAGTTTCTTGAGGAGAATGCTGTGGGAAACAGTGTCAAAAGTCTTGCTGAAGTCAAGGTAGACCACATCCACAGCCTTTCCCTCATCCACCCAGCGTGTCACTCCGTCATAGAAGGAGATCAGGTTCGTCAGGCATGACCTGCCTTTCATAAAGCCATGCTGACTGGGCCTGATCGCCTGCTTCCCCTTCAAGTGCTGCATGATAAAACCCAGCCTTCCAGTAGGTCGTCCTGTGTGACAGCAGCCATGCAGCACCTTCCTATTTTGAAGCCTCCCCAGGAATGAGTCATACTGCTTTCCTGCAAAGACTCCTCTAGACACTCTGTCATTGATTAAGTGACATGACCAGCACACACAAGTACCTGCAACTATAGAGACCGTCGCAGCTTACTCCACAAATGCGCACACTGCCCCTTGATACCTCCAGCAGAGTGCTCCAGCACACTGTCACACTCAAAAGCTGTGACATCTACATGGCCTATTTGGGAATTTTTAACACCTCTTCATTCAGAGAAGAGTTATACCTGCACATCTACAAAGCCTGAGACTTGAGCACAAGACTTGCTGGTTTGTACATGGAATAAAGTGGGGATGTCAAAACCAAGAAGTGACAGAGAACAGAAAATTCACCCTTATTTATATGCTAGCCATGAAACCACAATGATATGCTTCCCCAGCTTACAAGATGAATTTTTGAAAACTTAAGCCCAATGTTGTTCAGTTGTTTGATCCAAGCCAGCACCTCAGCTACGTGGCACTTGAGCTGAGATGCCTACATCCGGGCTCGGTACTGGAGCCAGTCCTCTTTAATATCTTTATTGATGATCTGGATGAGGGGATCAAGTGCACCCTCAGTAAGTTTGCAGATGACACCAAGTTAGGTGCATGTGTCGATCTGCTCGAGGGTAGGAAGGCTCTGCAGGAGGATCTGGATAGGCTGGACGGATGGGCTGAGATCAACTTTATGAAGTTCAACAAGGCCAAGTGCCAACAAGCTTGTTGACAGTTGTGCTGGCCTATCAGTGCATTGCTTCTAGTTGGATTACCAGCAATCAGCATCTGAAAGCCACAAAAACACTTTATGCCGAGTAAGTTGATTTAAATGGTGCTCTGTCTACTGATTTTACATTGCCTTGATTCAATAAGGAGGATTCTTGTCCTCCTCAGACTGCAGATAGCATTTGGTATACAAAATTGTGGTGGTTTTACTCGGGTGGGCAGACAAACTCCACCACAACCGCTCTCTCAGTCCCCCCTCTCCTCAAAGAGGAAGAGGGAGAAAATACAGCACAGAGAACTCGAGGTTTGAGATGAGAATGGTTTAACTAAAGGGAAAGGGAATGGGGAGAAAAATAAACAAAAGAAACAATAAGGCTGCGCGGAAGCACAGAGAGAAGGGAAAAAATTATTCTCTACTTCCCATCAACGAGCAGTGTTCGGCCACATCCTGGGAAGCAGGGCCTCAAAACGCGTAGTGGTTGTTCAGGAGGAACAGCCCCCTCCCCCATGAGAGCCCCCCTGTTTATTGCTGAGTGTGATATCAGGTGTTATGGAATATCCTTTTGGTTGGTTTAGGTCAGCTGCCCTGGCAATGTCCCCTCCCCATCACTTGCCCACCCCCAGCCTGCTGGTTCTTGGGGGCTTGGAAGGAGTCCTGATGCTGTGCCAGCACTATGCAGTAATAGACACAACACTGGAGTGATATCAGTGCTGTTCCAGCTACGAGTGCAGAGTACAGCACTGTGTGGGCTGCTGCAGGGAAAGGTGACTCCATCCCACATAGACCCAACACAAAACTGAATAAAGAATTCCAAAAGCTTCCTAGAGCATGGAGCAGTGTTCATACCTGATTTATCCAGTCCCACAGACAGACCAACTACTATTTTTAATTAAATTGTGTCTATGCACACAGAACATAAGGATATTTAAAATCTGCACCGCAGAAACAAATCCTTTGAGCAATTTTACACCAACTTTAGGGCAGTATGTTCCATATGTGAACATTCTCAGTTCAACACTGCTTTAGAAGACAACTTTTCCAGAGCATGCACTTTGTTGACAGGATCAACTGCAAGCTCTCCTGTTTGCACTCCATTTGGCAAGCCTGCAAACAGATCTCAGCAGCTACACAGCTTCTCAAATCACAGAATCAGTAAGGTTGGAAAAGCCCTCCAAGATCATCTGCTCCAGCCATCCTCCTACCTCCAATGTCACCCACTAAACCATGTCCCTAAGCACCATGTCCAACCTTTCCTTAAACACCCCCAGGGACGGTGACTCCACCACTCCCCTGGGCAACCCGTTGCAATGCCTGACCACTCTTTCTGAGAGGAAAGATCTCCTAGTTTCCAGCCTGAACCTCCCCTGGTGCTACTCGAGGCCATTCCCTCTTGTCCTATTGCTAGTTATCTGCCAGAAGAGGCAGACCTCCAGCTCCCCATAACTCCTGCAGCCCAAGTACGAAGGCATACTGATGTGCTGTATAGCAAAAAGCAGAGAGCTAGTTTCACTCCCTCAGAAAGCTTGGAAATATTACGCTTTTTGTTAATCACCAATACTGACAATGTTTTCTTCAGCCTAGCACAAGAAGCCAAGTCCAAAATAATTTGGAGATCTGCTTGCATCCACCCACATGCCATGTAGTTTCCAGTAAGAGCCCTTAAAGAACTGAAGGACGTGCAGCATCAGCTGGCATCAGGCACTGAGCAAAGCAGCCAGCTTCTGCTAAAAGGTTCAGATGTCGAAAAGGTTAATGCTGTTTCAGCACTTCGCAATGGCAGCTACAAGCTGGGTACCGTTAAAATACTTCAGAAAAGTTTGTCTTTCAGCAGCTGAAAGATTTGTTTCACAAGAAGCTATAGATCTCTATTTCATGACTGTGCTTGATATGCAAACTAAAATTTCTCAAAAAAAATAATTAACGGAACTGAAGTTGAATTATTTTTCAAATAGTACCAGAAATTACACAGCTGCATGCAGACCAACTGAAAGCCCACTTGCAGCAATTGCCACTTGACAGGGCTTGCTTTGGAAGACCTGGATATACTAAAACAGAAAGTATAGCCCTCAAGGCATTCCCTGCCTAATAAATAATATATAGAAAGCTAAGCATCATCATATATTATTTAAATTATAAATATAATAAACCCTGCTGCTGTGTTAGATCTCTGGATGAGAATTACACTGCAAATTGACTGGAAGTCAAATACAATTTCTTTCCCCTTAAGTAGTCTGCAAAGCTATAGTTTCAAGTAGTTACAATTATGTTCCTGTATGAAATCTTTTCCTGAAAAAAAATAAATCAGAATAACCAAGATGCTACTGTGGAGCAAGCATGCAACAGCATGCATTTACAGCTCTGTATGTCTTGGCAGAGTCAGATCAGCACACTATTTACTGGAATGGGAGAACCCTGCAAAATCACCAACAGTTGCAAACAGCTTTCCTACAGCTGCTTTATTCCTTGTCTTCCTCAGTTGTGCTTCTGTACAGGAGCAGTCACGTGCTGGAAATTTTGGACTAGGAAAAGCCTTTATGCTATACATATGGTTTTAATTTAAGCAGTATCTAGCCATGCAAGGGCAATCACTGAACACAGTCAGCTCACAAAACCATCTCTGACTATGCACTGCCATACTGCAAAGAGTTTCAAGGAACAAGTGGTAGAAATACCTGCACTATAACAGCAGTAGAGCATGGGGGACAGCTGCAGGAACTGATTCCAAGTACTTTTCACCATTAGAAAAAACACACAATCACCCTTGCGCCCTTTCTTAACAACTCAGCATTACTGACGATAACCACTGCTCCACTTTCTGGAACCTCTCCTACCCCACTTTGTCCCAATTTTTGTGGCCTCTAAGGAAAAACATTTTGAGCCAAGCAAAACAGTTTTCATCAGAGGCAGTGACAGCAGTAATCTTGGCTGGCACTTAAGGAAGCCTGGGAAGCTGAGGATGAGATCTGAGATCCCCTCTTCCTGTACCAAAAGGCATAGCATTTCACAGATCAGCAGTCTTCATCCTTCCTGCCCCAAACAGCCCTGTGAAATAAAGATGATGCATCTCCTAGGAACAGCCCCAGCAATACCCATAGGGTACACCAAGACAGGATTTCAGGTGACTAGTGCAAAATACACTTGTATACACTGCAGAGAAGGATCAAGTGCCAGGGATCCCAGCCACGCCACCGCTCTCATTCTGTGTCAGGCACACAAACAGCCCAACCAAGCATTACTCTGCCCCTAAGAACTGCCGCATAGCTGATCCTTACAATTATTCTCCATCCATGCATTGTACTGATTCAAACCCAGCACTGCTAGCTCTAATGCAATACAGCACATCCCCCAGTACCTCCAAGAACCTGACCTTTGACTGTCCCACTGTTTACACTACTAATTAATACTAGTAATTATAATTACAAGTTTACACCACTAATCAAAACCTCAAAATACTTTTTTTTTTTTTTAATTATGCCAAACATCTTGAACTCAACAACTCTCAGACTTTAAAGGACAAAGTGGTTCAACAAAATGGCATGTAGTAAGTCACCTCTTCCCCATGCACCAAACAACTACAATCATAGAATCAGTAAGGTTGGAAAAGACGTCCAAGATCATCTGCTCCAACCATCCCCCTACCACCAATGTCACCCACTAAACCATGTCCTTAAGTACCAGCTCCACCTGTGGGAATAAAAATGTTGGTTTTGCACAGAGTTTCATTGTTTAAAGGTAAGAAATGTGGTATTGAGATATGTTTACAATGATAAGAAAGCTTAGCAGGCGACCTTGTAAAATGCAGACAACCAGATTCCTTAGGACAATTAGGTGAAAATCACAGTGTCAAGTCAGATAAGTGAAGAAACATTACCACTTCGAGCAATAAAAAGTCAAAAGAAATCTGAAATTTAACAGGCCAAAAACTGAAGGCCATGTATTGCCTGTGAAGCATCAGACAGGTTGTGAACCTGGATTACCCAGTCAGTGGGGAAACAGGAGAGGGTCCCAATTATCGAGAAGTATATAAACTGTACTATGTGACTACTAGGTATGCTCCTGCTTGTGGGACACATATCATTGTAATCTCGAATAAAATTGCTACTTCACTGAGATCCTCACCTGAGTCTATGTTATTGGCTACAGACTATTTCTCACACACCCTTTCCTTAAACATAGGAAAGTAACATCACTTGCATTTGTTTTAAGGTTCACACAATTGTTAGCGTTCACAAAGACACATAACCACAAAATGATTATATGAAGGTGCTTTTATTAGGTGCCGGAAGTTAGGGGCATGTCTGCCCAAATCTAATTTTGTCCGATTTGTTCACTCACATTCTCTTTTATACCCTAAAATATTACATATGCATTAAGTTTTGCAACACATCTATGCGTATTCATTTCCTAGCTCCGCCTAGCCCCACTTCGCGTATGCTAATTATCTTATCAGTCCTTCTGCGCTTGCGTAGTACTCTCTGGTGGTCATCCAGATGAAGCAAGATGTCTTCATCAGAGTTGAACTTTTTACCTCATCTTCTTGCACATGCTCTCTGAGCCCTTGGTCTCAGTCCAAACTGTAAGGTTGGTTTGACCTTAGTTTCCAAACTATTCATTCACCTAGCAATAATCTCCCAGGTACCCATAATATTTTCTTAACTATCCTTTGTTTAGATCAAATCGAGCATTTATGCTAGTAGCAGTACTGGTTTCACTACCAAGACACCTGTTGCTATGTTAACATCTACCAATATTTCCCCCCTTTGAAAGTATTTCACTCCTTCAAGGAGGGCAAACGCTTTCACTAACTAATTAAAATGTCTCACACTCAGCACACACCAATAACATAATCAAGAAAATTAGAAAGATTAGGGTTGTCACAACATTCCGTAAATCTGAAATCCACTACTTCTGCTTTATGTCGTATTCGCCTTCCTGATTGGGTTCATTTAATCTGGAGTGGATGCCATCTTTAACCCCTGGATTCCTCAGGTTCTCTCTGAAATCCAAAATTGTCATATGCTGGTGGAGGGTATTGAGGATGTGGTTCCATTTGCCGAGCAATGGTCTGCATCACTTTCTGGTTCCATGTTGTCTTCTTTAGGATCAGACTTTTCAGCATTACCAATGTTAACCAAATTAATACCCCTACAATTACCAATATGATTACCGTTTCCAGTAAGGATTTAGCCCAATTACTAATATTCCATCCGCTAAAATTTTTATCCAATCAGCTTGTTGTCATATCTTTCTCTTCCTGTTCTGCATCTTGTTCCACTCTAGCCAGCCGTTCTGTGTCATGTTCTACATCAATAGTCACATTTGGTATGTGGATGCAGCAATGATCAATGCGATCTTTTAGAAATCCGTACACTCCATGTTCCTTTAATAACAGTGTATCTAATGCCCATCGATTTTGTAGAACCATTTTAGTTGTAGCTTGTAGTTGGATATTAAAATCTCTAAAGCCTTCTTTCGTGGCTCTCACGAGCCTACTTGTCCTGTAAGTTTATAAATAATTTCCCTAGTCCTAAGTAACTCTATAAAATCAACTTGCCAGTAATCTGGTTCTATTCCTATTCTGACTCTTCCCATTTCAGCATGTTTTCTCGCTACTGGATTATTTTTCAGACAAATCTCACACTTTGACATGACTGATTTTGCCATTGTTAACATATGTGTAGAGATAATGCTACATTTTAGAAATGTTACTATCGCCTCTGCGCTCTAGTGACACTCATTATGCCTTGTCTGAAGTATTTCTCGCATCACCAAGGGGGGTATTACTACCTGGCCCATAGCAGTTACATACCATCCATCAGAGTTCTTTTGGGCCTATAGATTTACTAATTTCTCATCCTCTGGTGAATATCTTGGTTCCTTGGGAAAATTAAGACGAGTGGGGCCTACCTTGAGTGGTACCAAAGCCATCACATTCCACACCTTCTGAGCAATATGTCGAGCTGCTCGATCTGCCAACTGATTCCCTTCTGATATCTTCAAGGTTCCTCCTTTCCTCCTTGATGGGCTTTACAGTGCATAATAGCCACTTGTTTTGGTTTTTGTACCACATTTATCAAATTTAACACCTCCTCTTGATATCTTATATTGGCCCCTTGTGAGGAAAACAACCCTCTTTCTTTCTGTAATGCTCCATGAACGTGGACCACTCCAAAGGCATACTTTGAATCTGTCCAAATATTTACTATCTTTCCTTTATTCAGTTCCAGTGCTCAAGTTAGAGCTATCAGTTCCGCTCACTGTGCCGATGTTCCAGGTGGTGAAGGTTTTGCTTCGATTACCATTTTCAGGGTTGTTACTGCATACCCTTCATATCATGTTCCATTCTCCACAAAACTACTACCATCAGTAAAAAGTTCCCAGTCATACCTTTCAAGGGGTACATCCTTCAAATCTTTGTGGCTGGCATGAGCATGTTCGATTATTTCCACACAATTGTGTTCCAATGGTCCTTCTTCTGGAACAGTTCCTAGAAATACTGCTGGATTTAACAGGTTAGTCGTTTTCAAGGTTACGTTATCTTGTTCAGTTAGCATTGCCTGATATTTCATCATCTGGCTGGGTGATAACCAGTGGCCCCCCTTTTGCTCTAAAACAGTTGTTACCATATGTGGTACAAAAACTTCAGTATGATTTCCCAAGGTTTCCTTGCTTCCTGGATTAAGAGAACTGTTGCCACTACTGCCCACAAACATGAGGGCCATCCTGCACTTACAGCATCCAACTGTTTGGAAAAGTATCCCACAGGTCTTTTCCAGCTTCCCAGTTGCTGAGTTAGTACCCCTAGTGCTAGTCGTTGTCTTTCATGTACAAATAACTGGAAATCTTTTGATAAATCTGGTAGACCCAAAGCTGGTGACTTCATTAGAGCATCTTTAAGTTTCTTAAAAGCTTCTTTCTGTATTTTTCCCCAAATAAAATTATGTGCCTTCTGCGCTTCATAAAGGGGCTTAGCTATGAGTCCATAATCCATTATCTATAATCTGTACCACCCAGCTATTCCTAAGAAGGCCCTTAGCTCATGGAGATTTTGAGGTTCCGGGATAGCACATATAGCTTTTATCCTGTTGATACCCAGACTTCTTTGTCCCTGAAAAATCTCACACCCCAAATATGTTACAGTTGAGCAAACTATTTGTGCTTTTTCCTTTGAAACTTTATAGCCACCCATTCCTAACTGATTTAAAATCTCAATGGTTATTTGGGTGCAGAGCGACTCATTCTCTGTGGCAATCAAAATATCATCTACATATTGTAACAACAAACACTGACTTCTGGGTACCTGTATTTGTCCTTGCGTTGTCCAGATCTCCAGTTCCTTGGCCAGCTGACTTCCGAAGAGGGTCGGGCTATTCTTGAAGTCTTGTCCAAGTTCATTGTGTCTGTCGTCCATTCTGCGGGTTTTCCCATTCAAAGGCAAATAATTTTCTACTATCTTTATCAAGAGGTATGCAAAAGAAGGCATCCTTTAAATTTATCACTGTAAACCATTTATATTTCTCTCTCACAGATGTTAACAATGTATAAGGATTAGCTACTACCGGGTGAATGTCCTTTGCTATTTCATTTATTGCTCTAAGATCTTGTACCAATCTATATTCGCCATTTGGCTTCTTTACTGGAAAAATTAGAGTATTATATTCCGATTTACATTCTTCCAAAATTGGATATTTAAGAAATTTGTCAATAATTTTCACTATCCCCTGCCTAGCTTCTATCTTAAATGGATATTGTTTGATTCAAACAGGTTTGGCTCCTTCTTTTAATTCCACCTTTACCAGTTGTGCCAGTTTTGACTTCCCTGGTACATCTGTTTCCCATACTATTGGTATAACTGCATTTTCTACTTCTCTTGGGATATTGACAAAGGGTTTATCTTTGATCATTAGGATTTGTCCTATTTTGGACTCAGGTACCTTCATTATTAATTCTCCATCCTCAAATGTTATTGTTGCATCTAATTTAGCTAATAGATCCCGTCCCAAGAGTGGAATTGGGCATTCTAGTACATACAGAAATTCATGGGTTAGTTCCTTAGCTCCAAAACGCAAATCAAGGGGTTGTAAGAATGGCCGTTCCTCCTCCTTCCCTGTGGCTCCAATTATTGCAGTTGTCTTAGTTCCTAATTGTCCTTTTAAATAATTTAACACTGAATATGTTGCTCCTGTATCTATCAAGAACCTTACTTCCTTATCCCCCAATTGAATCTTTACTAAATGTTCCTTGGCTGCTTTATGTTCTGTATGTAGTCAGCTACTAAAATCTCCTAACACCATTGCCTTAGCAGCCTCCTGATTCTGAAATGAATTTCCCGAGAATTGATCTCTTCTAAATAGATACTAATTTTTCCAATGCCCTTCCTTTTTACAATAAGCACACTGATTCAATCCTAGTCTTCCTCCTGGATTTCCAGGAAGGTCTCAGCGACCCCTTCCTATACTAACCCCCCGTCCTCTAGAAATCCTCTTCCTTTCCCTCTGAATCCTTGGTTTCCTCTACTTTGAATTACTGCTAACAAATTCTGTTGCTGCCTCCTAGTGGATTCTTTCTCTATTGTTGTATACTTTCCAAGCTATTTCTAACAACCTATCTATATTTCTCAGGTCTCCTCCTTCCAGTTTCTGTAATTTCTTCCGAATATCCTCCTGTGATTGTCCTAAAAAGATAAGAGCTAATCGTGCTTTAGCTTGTTCTGTTTCTATATCTAGGTCAGTATATTTCTCTGCAGTTTCCTTAAGCCTTTCCAAAAATATGGAGGGAGATTCGGTTTTCTCCTGCCTAACATTATACAATTCGGACCAATTTATAGTTTTGGGCATGGCACTCTGCACCCCTATTTAGACCCAATCCTGATACCTTTTCAATCTCCTCATATCTTCCCCTGTGTTATAGTCCCATTGCGGGTCTTCCATCAGGAAGTTCTGATCTATGTTTCCTGGGACTAATCTATTCCAGATATCCTCTCGCTCTTTCTCTAACTGCCCTTAACACCATATCGTTTTCTATTGAGTCCATTAATGTATCTAATATTACTTGAAGATCATCCCAGTCCGGATTCTGGGTTTTAATTATCATTTTCATTACCCTAGCTACTTTATCCGGGTTTTCCCGATATGTTCCTGCTGCTTGTTTCCAAATTACTAAGTCTCCTGGAGTAAACGGTACTTTAACATATACTGGCCCTTCTGTCCCTACTCCTTGTCTAAGTGAAGCAATTATGTTTTTCTTTTGTCTTATTCCGTCTTTCTCTCTTATCATACATTCAGCAGCACCTTTCTGGTCTCGTCGTCAAGTTCTATATGATACCGGGGTAGCCAAAGCTACTGCTCCTTTTTCTTCTCCCTCCTTCCCCTCACTATCCTCACTTTCTCCCCTGACAGTCTGCCCTTGTTCTAACAGTGCTGATGGTGCTACTTCCAAATCTGTATTTCCATTGTCCCGTCTATAATACATACCATTCTCTAACGCTTGATGCCCTATACAGCGCTTTTCTCCTGTGCATGCTTTACATTGCTCATCAACAGTTATTTTAACCACCATTATCCTGCAAGCGCGTTGCCACTTAGGCTTATCTCACAAATAGAAAAATAGCTCTACATAAGGAATCTCATCCCACTTGCCTTCTCGCTTACAAAATAACATTAATTGTAAGATAGTATTGTATTGCAAGGTTCTATTTTCTGGCCAACTCTCTTCTAATTCATACTGTGGCCACCAAACATTACAATAATCAACTAGTTTACCTTTTCGTAACTCCTGTCCAAAGCCCTCCTCCTTCCAATGTGCTAGTAAACAGCCCAAAGGGGAAGATCGCAGTACGGGAGTATTGCCGTCCAGAATACCTTTAAGTTTTTCTATTTGTTATAGCTATAATCTTTTACCAAACCAGACCACTGATGCTGAACCTGCAGCGCTTTCGCAACTGTCTTACGGACGACGCCTAGGCTTACCCCGGGAATTCCCTAGCCCAACCGTGCGTGGCTTTCGCTGTGTCTGACCGGCAGGCTCCCAGACCAGATCAGTACCGATTACCAGAAAGCACCTTTTCTCTTACCCTTCCAGAGGTGTGTTGTGAGCAGCAGGGTTGGTCGCAGCCGATGGCTCCCCGAGAAACTCCTCGGTGTCGGCTGGAGCTTGATCAGTTTGCGAGCCGCCTCAGCAGTGCCCATGAGGTCCCATCTGGGTCACCAAAATGTTAGCGTTCACAAAGACACATAACCACAAAATGATTATTATATGAAGGTGCTTTTATTAGGTGCCGGAAGTTAGGGGCATGTCTGCCCAAATCTAATTTTGTCCGATTTGTTCACTCACATTCTCTTTTATACCCTAAAATATTACATATGCATTAAGTTTTGCAACACATCTATGCGTATTCATTTCCTAGCTCCGCCTAGCCCCACTTCGCGTATGCTAATTATCTTATCAGTCCTTCTGCGCTTGCGTAGTACTCTCTGGTGGTCATCCAGATGAAGCAAGATGTCTTCATCAGAGTTGAACTTTTTACCTCATCTTCTTGCACATGCTCTCTGAGCCCTTGGTCTCAGTCCAAACTGTAAGGTTGGTTTGACCTTAGTTTCCAAACTATTCATTCACCTAGCAATAATCTCCCAGGTACCCATAATATTTTCTTAACTATCCTTTGTTTAGATCAAATCGAGCATTTATGCTAGTAGCAGTACTGGTTTCACTACCAAGACACCTGTTGCTATGTTAACATCTACCAACACAAGCACTACCATCTTGAACTTGTTAATTTCAAAGACATTGTCACACTGCTGCTATCAATAGATATATTCAGTTACCAAAAAAGTAACTTCTGGGAAGCATGAAAGTAAAAACGCTATCTTTTTTTTTTTTTTTTTTTTAAACATAACACATTGGTGCACCTGAACACACCCAGAGGCAATACTTATACTTGAATATGAGCATCTCCTTACTACAAGATGCTTTGCAGTTACAGATGAGCTCTCCTCCCCTGCATGGCAATAGCAATCACACAGAAATAAGAGAATCCCTTTTAACTCCCACTTTTCACCCACCTATTAGTACAGTCATGAATACTTACTCTAATAGGACTGCCTTCAGAGCTTTTTAGAAAGCTTAATTATCACCTTTGGCATCAATTAGATCAGCAGAATCTGGTGCTTTCTGAAAGCTGCTGGAGAGCAAGACAGCTCACTCACCACTAGTATAGTAAGTGAATTTAGAGGGAATCAAAGCCATTACTATCACAGGAAGCAGCAGAATCCATGTACAGTATTGACAACATCCATTACACATGCTCTTGTTTCAAGTCAAACTTACAACATGCCAAAATGAAAAAACATTTCTCAACAAGGACTTCCTCCTCCCAAACAGGGCATCTGCCTTCTCAGCTATAGATTTCTTGATGCTCAGTCTCCACATCTTGGCCACACTGCTGCTGATTATGGTCTTTAAAGTTAACAACAGACTGGAGTTAATACACAACACCAACATTCAATATATGTTCAAATCAAGCTAGGTTTTAGCAGTAGGGTAAGGATTAGTCTTTTTTTTTTTTTTAAGCCATCTAATTCAATATACATCCAGCTTCAACTTATCATGCTATGCTTTTAAGTTTGGAAAAGTTATCACTCCCCCAGCCACCACAAATGGCAAGAGATTTCCTACACATTCCTGCCTGGTAGCTTACAGCAGGTATCCCAGGTTCACTCTGAAGGTTATTGTGCAGTATCCACTATGTGAGAAGCTCTAAAAAAAGATCACTTTTCTTCAAGGGACCTTTTGATATTCCCAACATTTAGGGAAGTCAGGTCAAAGCTTGCTAGAAAGCAAGAGTCAGTATTAAAGTAACAACAGCACACAACTCATTAGGATAACAAAAAATTCAAAATCCTTAGGTAGTTATCCTATGTCATGCTAAGAAGGACAACATTTGCACTAATATTAGGAATTCTTAACCTTCCTCACAGGATACTTGAGAGTTACACAAATCATGACCCACATCTACCACAGTGAGACAGGGAACAAGATGAAGCATGTTGATTCCTAGGCCTTAGCTAGCAAAATTGTATGTTAACAACCCCAAAGATAAGGGAGTAAAAGACTGTATGCATAGATAATGGAACCAGCAAGAACTGGCTTGATTGCTTAAGTCTGTCAAAGACAGGAAAGGCAAGAAGATTAGCAGTGAGGAAGACTTCTGGCCTTCATCAAAAGACCACCAGAGTACGCCAGATGACCACCCAAGGACTCCATTACACATACAAATAGAGACAGAACCTATGTTAATGATTCTTCAGAGACCTGATGAATATGCAAGAGCCTTAAGGGAAATGAAATGAATATGCATTTGTTCCACTGATATAGACACACTGCCAGTAACCCTTGGTACACAAGTTAGGCAGAGTGATCCCCTCACACCCAGCATGTGCGCAGCGCTGTATAAACACGCCTGCTTTATAACTATTCTGAGGTTATAGTCTGATTTTTATAGAGGCTGATTTCCACAAGTCAACAGGAAATACAACAAGGGATAAAGATGTCTGCCTGTGACTGCATCATCACTTTTTAAATTTAGGCACTAACAAAATAAGTGACATCTTATTGATTTTGCCAATGCCTTCCAAATATTGTCTACTTCAAACAGCCCTGCGATACAAGTTGATTAGACAACACTGACAAGCCAGTCAATGAGTCCAGCAGCACAAGGGGAACAACATTTCATCTGCTCATAGCTCCTGCTCCACTATCCCAGGAAGCCAGCTGCAGCTGCTTAGTTGGAGTTCTGTACTATGGCAAAAAATATCTGCAATTCAGCTCTAATAACCAGCATTTCTTCAACTGCTAAGCGGTGTTTATAAGGCAGAGCAGCAGCTCCTCTATAGAATCTGAAGCATGAGCTGTGATGCAAATGCCCAGTAAGTCTGTGAAGTCAGGGCACTTCGATCACAGAAATATTTCAGCTAGGTCATCAGCTGAGTTGCACCAGACACTTATATAGCATTTTCAGGGGCATCAGTATAAAGCCTGATGAAGTATAAGAGCTTGTGATGCCAGGCTATCAGAAGAAGCTAAATGGCCACCTAGCCTGCTTGCTTGGAATAGCCTCCGCTAACTTCCTAATTCAAGGAAGCTTCCTTAACTTCGCTGAATACTTTTAGTCCTTCCCCAACACATAAGCAAAAAGCTCCAACTGGAAGGTTTTATATGTGGTAACATTTAATCTCAAATTTCCATGCCCTAACAGCTCTGATCTCTTCCCACTGAACCGTTAGGTCATTAGGTTCTAAATTATTTTTGAATACTCTATAATAGGCTAAAAATAAAGCAATTTAAAATAGGATGTGTGCCATTTTGTTCTGCCACTTAAAGGCTGCAAAGTGTTTGCCCTGGATCTTTCCAGTACAGACAGGTAAACACCAGATGATACACTACAGAAGTCAGCATTTAGACTTCTAAATCCTTCTTAGAATATGCTTTCAGAAACCATATTTACTCCAGTATTACTTTCAGTGCAATATACACTTCAAGTAAGTGCTTACCAAACAGTTATAATACAAAGTTAGATTTTTTTCCCTTGAAGCTGTTTTCTAAATTTGATTTAGATTTACAAGGTATGGGAATAAAAATGTTGTTTTTGCAGAGTTACGTTGTTTAGAGGAAAGGAATGTGGTATTGAGATATGCTTACAGTGATGAGAAAACTTAGCAGGTGACCTTGTAAAATGCAGCCAAGCAGAATCTTTGGAACAATTAGGTGGAAATCACCGTGTAAGAAACATTACCACCTCAAAGAGTAGAAAAGTCAAAAGAAATTTGACTTATAACAGGCCGGCAACTAAAGGCCATGTATTGTCTGTGAAGCATCAGATTGTGAACCTGGATTACCCAGTCAATGTGGAAACAGACGAGGGTTCTGTCATCAAAAAGTATATAAACTGTGTTATGGAACTAGTAGGCGCGCTCTCCTGCTTGTGGGACACCCGCCATTGCAATCGCAAATAAATTACTACTTCACTGAGATCCTCGCCTGAACCTGTTACTGACTATGGAGTGTTTGTCACAATTTGGGGGCTCGTCTGGGATCCAGTCACCTACTGGGGAGCCCCACCGCCACAGCAGTAGGAAGGCATGCCCCGCTGATTTCAGCGGTCCTGTGCATCGGCGGTGGTGGTTCTGCGGAGAGCTGACAGAGGGCCCGAGACTGGTTAAAGAGGCAGGATCCGTGAAGTAGTGGGGGAAGGAAGAAGGTAGGCACTCCGGGGTTTAAGAATTGACCCAGTAACTCTGTGCACAGACCAAGGTAAGAAATACTAAGTATTGCCTTGGGGTTTGGGTGAGACTCTGTGTGATGTGTGATTGAGACAAACCTTTGTACGAAGCGAGAGCGTGGAGTCCTGATCTGCTGTTCTGTAGCTCCACGAGGGGCGGGACGCAGACGGAGACAGATGAAGCATGAGATAAAGGGGAGAAAGGAAGAGTCTTGGGAAATTTGGTGTACGGTAAGCCCTTGCATGGTGAAGTGCTTGGCAGTGCACCTGCGTTTTCCGGAATTTGAACGTTAGTGTGTGGTACCCTGCAGGAGGGAAATTTCTGTAGCAGCACACTGACAAGGGCTAGGAGAAGTGGCAAAATGTGGGTTCCAGGGGACTGGAAGGTATCCCTGGAGTAGTGCCTACCGACAGTTCTTCCTGAAGAATGATAAATTGGAAAAATAATCTCAAAATTAGAGGAGATGATAAAAGAAGAAAATGGTTAAATATTGTGTATCAGTCTGGACAAAAGAGCCAATTAAGGAAACAGCAGTGTTTTGGCCAAAATACGGGTCTGATGAAAATTCAGCCCTTTTAAATTTGTGTGTAAACACTAAGATTCCTTTTTTGGAGAAGGAGCCAAGTTATGCTCCCTATAATCCTAATATCGCACCGGTGGCAACAGCAGTCGCTCCAGGAAGGGAGACGGGGACTGCAATTAACAGAGCCTAGAGTATGCTCCTTCTCTAGGGACAGTGTTAAGAATTAGAACAAGGTAGAAGAGATATTGAGAATCTTGCCTTCCCCGGTACTATCAGTACTAACACTGTGTATCCTCTTAGGTGACACCCCCCCCCCCTCCTTACCAGCAGAGAGGTTAAGACTTCTAAGAAGGAGATGAAGTTTTTAATTGAGGACCCCATCAGGCTAGCTGAACTATTAGGTCCTAGGAACTGGTTTAACTTCTACTCTTGGGGGAAATGATGTGTATATGAAATATGTTGTTTACAGGGAAAGAAATGGGAATGATCAAGAGGAGAGCTGCTATACAAAAATGGGAAAGAGAGCTCATCCTCCAGGACTGGGGGTAATAGCGGCAGGTACTTGCCGATCCTGGCTGGAATAATAGTGTGCAACACAGAAATCATGAGACACTTGGGGGCAGAATGAGAAAGTACTTGAGGATGAGTCCCGAGGACCCGGTATTCCAAGGGCTCTTGAAAGTTCATTGTGTGATTAAAGCCTGGCAAGATACACGAAAAATGCTCCAGAAGGTGGGGGGTGGGGGGGGGTGTTGCGAACAGTCACTGGGGGACCCTGCTGCGGGAGGCCCTGGAGGTGTGTGTCCGGAGGGGAGATGAGAAGGAAAAGCAGAGAGCGAAACTAATGGTATTGACAGCGCAGCAGGTAGTGAGGCAGAGGGTTAGAGAAAGAGGAAGAAAATCTTCAGGGGAAGTCAGGGCCAGGATGGAAAGGAGAGGAAGAGAGATGAAGGAATGGCAGGCAAGGAAAGCTACATGTGTTGCAGCCTGAATCCTAGCAGGGACAGGCTTTGAGAACGTTTTGTGTGGCCAGGCTGGCCACTTCGAGTAGGAATATCCAGAGTGGAAGAAGGAGAGAGAAGGAAAATGGGATTGTTATATATGGAGTGGTAATTCGTGTCGAGAAAATGGTTGATATTAATAAAGAAGGGGGAGATGTGGGAGTGTGGCCATGGGGGTTGGAAAACCCCATGATTGAGATAACATTAGACGCTTAACGACGAGGCCATCAGGAATATAAAAGAGTTTAGAGGGAACAAAGAAAGGTGATTCAGGAGACTCCATGCAGTCTCAGGGTTTCTTGTTCTGCAGCAGGTCTCTTGTTCTCCAGCTGTTAAGGCATGGAAGTTTCTGGGTGTTTGCTGTTGTTGTTACATTTCAAAGTTGTTTGACCAATGAAAAGTTGTTTTGAAAAGAACTGCTGTGGGGAGAAGGGTATAAGAGGGGAGCCTGCCCTCAAGATAAAAAAAGAAAGGCAACACGATGAAGTTATGTCATCAATAAAGAAGCAGGACAAAGAAGTGAAGAGGAACAGGCTGGCAGAATGGAGGCCAGGACGGGAACAGGCACTTTGATTGCCTCACGAAGATAGGTTCGGCCAGACTCAGCAAACTGCTCAGAGAAGCTCGTCGCTGGAAATAGGCGCACCGGAGCTGGAGAGAAGCTCGAGCTGAGAGAAGCGGACCCGCGCACACAACTGCCTCTCGCTGGTAAGCAGTTGCACATTATGGGGAAGCATACGTCCTTAGGAACAAAGACTGTCCTGGTAACCTTACAGCTCGTTCTCCTTATTAACAGTCGGACAGTTTATGAGCCTGAAATATGGGACCAAACTGAGGTCAAGGTGTGGGACTCTGCAACTAAAAACGACAAGGTTGCAGTGGGATTGCTCGGCACCTGGCGAGCAATCTCTGAGGCCTTAAAGAGCCATGTGGAGCCACAATCGCAAACATGTGGCTTGTCAGACAGTGAGGGAGCTGCGGGCTCCTTTACTGATCCGACTGCTACAGCCATCGGCCTCTCTGCTGCTACAGCCATCGAAGGCTTTTGCTGTTACGCCCCCTGCTGACCTGGACGTGCCTTTTGACCCAGGCCTCTTGGCCTTCACAAGGAGACAACTTAAAGCAAGACATTGTTGAAAAGGAATGGAAAATGGCGACTGTTAAGTTATGGAACTTAAAGGACTGTTTACTTGGTTACCTATCCTGATTGTATGTATGTATAGGCATACTCGGGTTATTATGTAAAGCAATGTTCTGTATACATGTATTTAGAATGTTTGATGTTTATGTTTGTGTGTGTGTGTGTTGGCGGAGCACAGACTCCCCGCACACCCAGCGTTGTTTACTTGCCTTTTATGCTTTTTATAGCTTTTATACCTTTTAGAAATATTTGTTTTATAAATATTACAAAATTCAGATTGACTTGAGACCTCATTTATAACAGGATGAAATATGGTATACTGATATGTTGTTTCAGCATCCTGGAGGGAGAAAGGTATGGAATTAAGTTGGCTAATGACTGAGCCTTTGGTGAAAGTACAGGTTGGAGAAAGATAGAAAGAAGTGTTTAAAAAGGGTTACTGAAGGTGGTAAAGGTGTAGTATGTAGCATTTGACAGAGCTGTTTGAAGCTGAATGAGCAGGGAAAGGGGATGTAGGCATTATCTAAGTAACAGTCTCGAAGTTCTGGTATAAGTTTTGGTATACTTGCTGTGGTGTTTGGTCAGTTTCCAAAGTATCGGGGAGGGGGGTGGAGTGTGAGGATAGCCTGCTCCACCAAGGGCCTCTCCACAGGCCGCAGGGGGGCTTTGGCTCTAGCGCCTGGAGCACCTCCTCCCCCTCCTTCTGCTCTGACTTTGGTGTCTGCAGGGAGGTTTCTGGCTCCTCACTCTCCCAGCCGCTGTTGAGCAGCAGGCTTTTGTTTGTTTCTTTGTCTTCGTGGATGTGCTCTCACAGAGGTACGGACTGTGTGTTGCTGATGGCTTGGCTCTGGGCAGCGGTGTGCCCCTTTGGGGCAGGATGAAATTGTCCCACATACAAACTTTACTATTTCATTTCATTAATGAGCCCCGTTCCAATCATAAATCCACAGAACTTCAGGAAAACAGCTGAAACACTCAGTCTTCTGTCTTCTAGACAAACATTACCACCTTTTCCACAAAATTTACATTTCAACAGGACCGAATTTCAAGCCAAATGCTATTTTTTCCCATGCATTTGTTAGTAAGCCCATACAAAACATGGAATCACTCCTGTGTATCCACCAATAGGGGGGTTTAAAAAGGTATTGACGCCTAAATAAATTTGCTCTCCCCCTTCTTACCAAATTCCCAGGGATCAAGCCCGAACCAGCAAAGAAATGACTCTCTCCGTTCTACCGCTTTGATAATCAGTCAGCCCCCTCCCCCCAATACTTGGGAAACTGACCAAACACCACAGCAAATATACCAAAATTTCTCAACTGTTAGTTACTTCGATAATGCTCCCACCTTTCTTGTCACACTCAAAGCATTTAAGAGCAAAAATAGGATCACAAGATACACCGCCAGGCCGATATACTGGGCACCACCAATCAAAACTTGGATAAAACAGCACTTCCTTTCGGTCTGTCATGCGCTTCGTTCGTCTCAGGACGCTCCCCTCGCGGAGAGTTTTACCTCAGGGGTTTACAGGGCCACCAATTTATTTGGGCAAGTTCTAGAAGAAATTTTGGATGAAATTGTCCCTTACCTGCCATGGGGAGGCTTCTGGATTCTTCTCGTGGGGGCTGCCACTACAGCCCCCCCCCCCCCGAACCTTGCCATCGAACCCAATACACTCGGGCAGCTAGGTCATTACTGGCCTGTAAAGTATCAAGGGTTAAATTAACTAATTAAACCCTAAAAAGTGATGGGGGTAGAAGGGGCTGGGATAACAGTGCCAATTTTGAGGGATACCAAGCTGAGACTAGGGGATAAAATGATCACTGGGCAATAATTGTTTGTACCCGAGTCAGGGACTAACTTGTTGGGAAGGGATTTGATGATTAAATTGGGCATTCAAATAGTAAATTGTTAGACTGGAATAACAGTGTTATTAATGGGGTGCTCTCAGGCCCTGAGAGCAAAGATATATTCACCTCTGACTGGAAAGACCCTGAAAAGAGGGCAGAAGCAGCAATGCAGATGGACAGTTTTACCTCAGCGGTTTACAGGGCCACCAATTTATTTGGGCAAGTTCTAGAAGAAATTTTGGAGCAATTCCAGCCTCCCGAAGAGGTATTACTGTTACAATATGTGGATGATCTTTTATTGTCAGGACAGGAGAAAACAGTTGTGAAGGAAGCCATTAACAAGCTATTCAACTTTCTGGGAAAGCAGGGCTTGGGAGTATTGGAAAGTAAATTACAATATGGAGAAAGAGAAGTCAGGTATTTAAGGCATCTAATGTCTGAGGGAAAATGAAGAATACAACCAGAGAGGATTCAGGGAATTGCTAAAAACTAAGAAAGAACTAAAAAGTTTTAAGAGATTTTTTTTAAGGAATCGGGAGCCACAAAGTCTGAAGGAAAATGGATACTCCCTGATGGGAGAGAAATGATGAATAAAGCACCAATGAGGCAAATATTAATTGTTTTACATCAAGAGTCATCGGGAGGTGCAAGCAATGTGTGATGTTGTGCTAAGAAAGTATGTCTGTGTAGGAATATACACTTCAGTGAAGCAAATATGCAGAGGATGTACCATATGTCAAAAGGTAAATAAAAAGGTCATCCGTAACCCACCTAGAGGGGGACGGGAGCCAGGGATTTGACTTCTCCAAAGGATACAGGTAGACTTTACTGGGTTACCTGAAGTAGGGAGACTTAAGTACTTGTTTGTCCTAATTGACCACGTGACTGGATGGGTGTAAGCTTTCCCCTTGGTATCTGCCACTGCAAACATGGTGGCTAAGGTATCACTGGAGCAAATAGTCCCTAGATATGCGATAGTTGAAAACATTGATTCAGATCAAGGAAGTTATTTCACTTCAGAAGTACTGTAAGGGTTAATGCGGGCCTCAGAGATTGAGTGGGATTTTCACACCGTCTGGCACCTCTCCTCTTCTGGGAAGGTGGAGTGAATGAACCAGACATTAAAGAAGCAATTAACTAAATTGGCGTTAGAAACCCAACTTCCTTGGGTGAAATGCTTACTCCTACAGGTTCAAACAGCACCAAGAAAGGATATAGGAATTTCACCATATGAGATGCTGTTCGGATTGCCCTATCTGGGCAGAAGGATGAGATACCACAATTCAAAACAAGAGAGAGTTTTCTTACGAACTGTATTCTGGGGTTGTCCTCTTCTTTGTCATCTCTCAGGACCCGTGGGCTGTTGGCTCAAACCCCACCTTTGGAATTCCCCATTCACCACCATCACCCAGGAAATTGGGTCCTGATTCGGACCTGTAAAGAATCAACTCCGGCCTGAAAGGGAAGGACCGTTACTAACCACTGAAACAGCCGTAGGAACTGAGAAAAAAGGTTGGACTCACTATACTCGAGTGAAGGCATCCGTTGACCCTAGTACCTGGGAAGCTGATCCTACAGAAGACTTGTTGGAAGTTGAAATCAAAGAGAAAAATCTCATAGTGGACTCTGAGCGGGACAAAAGCTTACAATTGTAAACTAACCTTTTATTTTCACAGGTAACTAATGAGTGTGAATTGTGATTGAGAGAAAGGACAGACCTATAGCAAATCGAAGTGCTCCCAAGGGGTTTTTGTTCTAGTAGTACATATATCTTATTCTTTGTATTGATAATTATTTGGAAACCTACAGGTTAAAAATAATGACAGGGAAAATTCAACTGTTAATTTTGTTTCTAAGTATTTGTAGGCCTTAGAGAAGGCCTTGGTCAATTGGCAACTTGGAAAAGGCATGACCAGATAATAGCAAAGACAGGATACCCCCTCAAAATATAGGTGACTGTGACAGAGGGTTATGTACCACAGTCTGTCATGTTTGATGCTTGTGAGGTGTTAGCTTGGGGAGATTTAAATGCCCAACGACAATCGAGCAGAGAGAACAAATAACTGGTAGAGACCCAACAGCCAGATTGAGAATAGCTGTATGGAAACGATCCTCTATTGTCATCAGAGAAGGAGAAACTTGAGGAGAAAACAGGAGAGAAAACAGGAGGCCCTCTTTGAAATGCGGCAGTTCAAACATTTGAGATTGAAACAGGGTATGGGGATGTGAATGCCTGGATAGAATGGGTCAAATACTCTGTCCAGAGTCTCAACCATAGCAATTGCAATGCTTGTGCCTCGGGATGACCGATTGCCCAGATAGTGCCCTTCCCATGGGGGTGGACCAAGGATTCCCAGGGGAATGTGATGTATGATTGCATTGTACCTAGAAAAGACTGCCTGGGAAATGAGGACTCTAAGTCTCTCTTTGCTTTTCCCTTCCATGATAGCAATATCAGGGTTCCCATCTGCATTCTCTACAGCTATCTACTGTCAAAAGAAATTTGAAATTTAACAGGCCAGCAATTGAAGGCCATGCATTGTCTGTGAAGCATCAGATCGATTGTGAACCTGGATTACCCACTCAGTGTGGAAACAGACGAGGGTTCTGTCATCAAAAAGTATATAAACTGTGTTATGGAACTAGTAGGCGCGCTCTCCTGCTTGTGGGACACCCGCCATTGCAATCGCAAATAAATTACTACTTCACTGAGATCCTCGCCTGAACCTGTTACTGACTATGGAGTGTTTGTCACAATTTGGGGGCTCGTCTGGGATCCAGTCACCTACTGGGGAGCCCCACCGCCACAGCAGTAGGAAGGCATGCCCCGCTGATTTCAGCGGTCCTGTGCATCGGCGGTGGTGGTTCTGCGGAGAGCTGACAGAGGGCCCGAGACTGGTTAAAGAGGCAGGATCCGTGAAGTAGTGGGGGAAGGAAGAAGGTAGGCACTTCGGGGTTTAAGAATTGATCCAGTAACTCTGTGCATAGACCAAGGTAAGAAATACTAAGTATTGCCTTGGGGTTTGGGTGAGACTCTGTGTGATGTGTGATTGAGACGAACTTTTGTACGAAGCGAGTGTGGAGTCCTGATCTGCTGTTCTGTAGCTCCATGAGGGGCGCGGCCGGAGACGGACGAAGCGTGAGATAAGGGAGAGAAAGGAAGAGTTGGGAAATTTGGTGTACGGTAAGCCCTTGCATGGTGAAGTGCTTGGCAGTACACCAGGGAAACTTGGTGTATGGTACCCCTTGCACGGTGAAGAGGAACAAAGCAAAAAAAAGATTTTAAGGAAAAAAAAAAAAAAAAAAAAAGGAAAGGTTTAAATATGGCTTGGTCACCTTTTGTAAATGGTTAGTGGCAATTGTGTGTGCAGCTACTTCAAACATCCCATCTTCTGCTTACATGTAGGGTGGCAGCCTCTCTGCCAGAGACGGACACCTGAGGCTCACTTGGGCACTGTAAAGCGTTTGAGAATGGCACAGTGCAACCCAGTACTCCTGCTTCTTCATGTTAGCAGAAGGATAATTCATTGAAAATCTCGGTTAACCTTTGTCGGAAACACTCTGTAGCCAATAACTTAGGCTCAGGTGAGGATGTCAGTGAAGTAGTAATTTATTTGCAATTGCAGTGGCAGGCGTCCCAAAAGCAGGAGTGTGCCTACTAGTTCCATAACACGGTTTATATACTTCTTTTTTCTCGATGACCGGGACCCTCCCCTGTTTCCCTATTGACTGGGGAAGAATCCACATTCTTATTGATTGTTACCCACCAGTTTCAAAACCACCTACTAGTTCCAATAGAGTTAATATACTTTTTGATGACAGGACCCTCCCCTGTTTCCCCACTGGGTGGGTAATCCAGGTTCACAGTCTATCTGATGCTTCACAGACAATGCATGGCCTTCAGTTGCCGGCCTGTTAAATTTCAAATTTCTTTTGACACTTTTACTGTTTAAAGTGGTAATGTTTCTTCACTTATCTGACTTGACTTAACACCGTGATTTTCACCTAATTGTCCTAAGGAGTCTGGTTGTCTGCATTTTACAAGGTCACCTGCTAAGCTTTCTTATCACTGTAAGCATATCTCAATACCACATTCCTTTCCTCTAAACAATGTAACTCTGCAAAAACAACATTCATATTCTCACAGAGAGGAGTAGAATAAGTCAGTGTCAGACTACAAAATGTCATATAGAGCTAAGGTGGAATAAATACTGAATTTCTAGACAGCTGAATTTAGAAGGGAATCCTGCTCGTGTTAGTGTTTCCCACCAAGAGGGAGATGGTATGAGTATGTACCTGCCGCTTCAGGTATGTTTCAAGACCTCTGGAAACTCAGAATCACTGCAATAATTATTCATAATGACTATCAGGGCTTAATTCAGTGGTTGGCACAAACACTAGCTTTGCATTTTCAGGCTGATAACATGGATATCAAGTAGGATTTTATTTTTTTCAGCATATATGGATTTCGCTAGGGCTGTGCCTTACCAAAGCTGGAGACTGAAGGAAACTGAAATCTGAAGTGCGATCACCATTGGCAATGTCAAGGAGCAAGGCAGTAAAATAGGAAACAGCTGAAATGAGTGTGATGCCCCAGTAACCTTAAAATGTGGTGTGCTGTGATATAGTATAAACTCACTTTAGGATAGAATAAAGCTTGTGGTTTGATATTGTATAAACTTACTTTAGGATAGAATAGAACTTGTTACTAAAAGTTAGCAAGGACAAAGTAAACAACATCTTGTTATCTGTAGACCTTCTGTTACGTTTAAGCATTTTGTTATTTGAAAACATCCCATTATCCGTTAACAGTCAGGCTGAGACTTGAGATAACTTGAGTCAACTGTCTGTTATGTCCTGTTAACTGAGACATCTTGTTATCTGCCGACCCTCAGTTAAACCGAAAGATAACTCAGCATTTTTACAGCTTAGAAAACAACTGATTAAGAAAGTGCATTACGAGGAAGACCTACGGCCTTCCTCCCAAAGACCACTGCCCACATCCCGAAGACCCCGGCCCACAATTCTTGGAAGGCTTTGCGCAAGCGCAAGGACTGATAAGCTAATTAGCATACGAAGCGAGGGTAGGCGGGGTTAGGTAATGAATATGTATAGGTGCTAATTGAATATTCATTGTTTCGCTGTATAAATACACACACACACAAACATAAACATCAAACATTCTAAATACATGTATACAGAACATTGCTTTACATAATAACCCGAGTATGCCTATACATACATACAATCAGGATAGGTAACCAAGTAAACAGTCCTTTAAGTTCCATAACTTAACAGTCGCCATTTTCCATTCCTTTTCAACAATGTCTTGCTTTAAGTTGTCTCCTTGTGAAGGCCAAGAGGCCTGGGTCAAAAGGCACGTCCAGGTCAGCAGGGGGCGTAACAGCAAAAGCCTTCGATGGCTGTAGCAGCAGAGAGGCCGATGGCTGTAGCAGTCGGATCAGTAAAGGAGCCCGCAGCTCCCTCACTGTCTGACAAGCCACATGTTTGCGATTGTGGCTCCACATGGCTCTTTAAGGCCTCAGAGATTGCTCGCCAGGTGCCGAGCAATCCCACTGCAACCTTGTCGTTTTTAGTTGCAGAGTCCCACACCTTGACCTCAGTTTGGTCCCATATTTCAGGCTCATAAACTGTCCGACTGTTAATAAGGAGAACGAGCTGTAAGGTTACCAGGACAGTCTTTGTTCCTAAGGACGTATGCTTCCCCATAATGTGCAACTGCTTACCAGCGAGAGGCAGTTGTGTGCGCGGGTCCGCTTCTCTCAGCTCGAGCTTCTCTCCAGCTCCGGTGCGCCTATTTCCAGCGACGAGCTTCTCTGAGCAGTTTGCTGAGTCTGGCCGAACCTATCTTCGTGAGGCAATCAAAGTGCCTGTTCCCGTCCTGGCCTCCATTCTGCCAGCCTGTTCCTCTTCACTTCTTTGTCCTGCTTCTTTATTGATGACATAACTTCATCGTGTTGCCTTTCTTTTTTTATCTTGAGGGCAGGCTCCCCTCTTATACCCTTCTCCCCACAGCAGTTCTTTTCAAAACAACTTTTCATTGGTCAAACAACTTTGAAATGTAACAACAACAGCAAACACCCAGAAACTTCCATGCCTTAACAGCTGGAGAACAAGAGACCTGCTGCAGAACAAGAAACCCTGAGACTGCATGGAGTCTCCTGAATCACCTTTCTTTGTTCCCTCTAAACTCTTTTATATTCCTGATGGCCTCGTCGTTAAGCGTCTAATGTTATCTCAATCATGGGGTTTTCCAACCCCCATGGCCACACTCCCACATCTCCCCCTTCTTTATTAATATCAACCATTTTCTCGACACGAATTACCACTCCATATATAACAATCCCATTTTCCTTCTCTCTCCTTCTTCCACTCTGGATATTCCTACTCGAAGTGGCCAGCCTGGCCACACAAAACGTTCTCAAAGCCTGTCCCTGCTAGGATTCAGGCTGCAACACATGTAGCTTTCCTTGCCTGCCATTCCTTCATCTCTCTTCCTCTCCTTTCCATCCTGGCCCTGACTTCCCCTGAAGATTTTCTTCCTCTTTCTCTAACCCTCTGCCTCACTACCTGCTGCGCTGTCAATACCATTAGTTTCGCTCTCTGCTTTTCCTTCTCATCTCCCCTCCGGACACACACCTCCAGGGCCTCCCGCAGCAGGGTCCCCCAGTGACTGTTCGCAACACCCCCCCCCACCCCCCACCTTCTGGAGCATTTTTCGTGTATCTTGCCAGGCTTTAATCACACAATGAACTTTCAAGAGCCCTTGGAATACCGGGTCCTCAGGACTCATCCTCAAGTACTTTCTCATTCTGCCCCCAAGTGTCTCATGATTTCTGTGTTGCACACTATTATTCCAGCCAGGATCGGCAAGTACCTGCCGCTATTACCCCCAGTCCTGGAGGATGAGCTCTCTTTCCCATTTTTGTATAGCAGCTCTCCTCTTGATCATTCCCATTTCTTTCCCTGTAAACAACATATTTCATATACACATCATTTCCCCCAAGAGTAGAAGTTAAACCAGTTCCTAGGACCTAATAGTTCAGCTAGCCTGATGGGGTCCTCAATTAAAAACTTCATCTCCTTCTTAGAAGTCTTAACCTCTCTGCTGGTAAGGAGGGGGGGGGGGTGTCACCTAAGAGGATACACAGTGTTAGTACTGATAGTACCGGGGAAGGCAAGATTCTCAATATCTCTTCTACCTTGTTCTAATTCTTAACACTGTCCCTAGAGAAGGAGCATACTCTAGGCTCTGTTAATTGCAGTCCCCGTCTCCCTTCCTGGAGCGACTGCTGTTGCCACCGGTGCGATATTAGGATTATAGGGAGCATAACTTGGCTCCTTCTCCAAAAAAGGAATCTTAGTGTTTACACACAAATTTAAAAGGGCTGAATTTTCATCAGACCCGTATTTTGGCCAAAACACTGCTGTTTCCTTAATTGGCTCTTTTGTCCAGACTGATACACAATATTTAACCATTTTCTTCTTTTATCATCTCCTCTAATTTTGAGATTATTTTTCCAATTTATCATTCTTCAGGAAGAACTGTCGGTAGGCACTACTCCAGGGATACCTTCCAGTCCCCTGGAACCCACATTTTGCCACTTCTCCTAGCCCTTGTCAGTGTGCTGCTACAGAAATTTCCCTCCTGCAGGGTACCACACACTAACGTTCAAATTCCGGAAAACGCAGGTGCACTGCCAAGCACTTCACCATGCAAGGGCTTACCGTACACCAAATTTCCCAAGACTCTTCCTTTCTCCCCTTTATCTCATGCTTCATCTGTCTCCGTCTGCGTCCCGCCCCTCGTGGAGCTACAGAACAGCAGATCAGGACTCCACGCTCTCGCTTCGTACAAAGGTTTGTCTCAATCACACATCACACAGAGTCTCACCCAAACCCCAAGGCAATACTTAGTATTTCTTACCTTGGTCTGTGCACAGAGTTACTGGGTCAATTCTTAAACCCCGGAGTGCCTACCTTCTTCCTTCCCCCACTACTTCACGGATCCTGCCTCTTTAACCAGTCTCGGGCCCTCTGTCAGCTCTCCGCAGAACCACCACCGCCGATGCACAGGACCGCTGAAATCAGCGGGGCATGCCTTCCTACTGCTGTGGCGGTGGGGCTCCCCAGTAGGTGACTGGATCCCAGACGAGCCCCCAAATTGTGACAAACACTCCATAGTCAGTAACAGGTTCAGGCGAGGATCTCAGTGAAGTAGTAATTTATTTGCGATTGCAATGGCGGGTGTCCCACAAGCAGGAGAGCGCGCCTACTAGTTCCATAACACAGTTTATATACTTTTTGATGACAGAACCCTCGTCTGTTTCCACATTGACTGGGTAATCCAGGTTCACAATCTGATGCTTCACAGACAATACATGGCCTTTAGTTGCCGGCCTGTTATAAGTCAAATTTCTTTTGACTTTTCTACTCTTTGAGGTGGTAATGTTTCTTACACGGTGATTTCCACCTAATTGTTCCAAAGATTCTGCTTGGCTGCATTTTACAAGGTCACCTGCTAAGTTTTCTCATCACTGTAAGCATATCTCAATACCACATTCCTTTCCTCTAAACAACGTAACTCTGGAAAAAACGTTTTTATTCCCACAATAGTTTATCAAGCTCCCTATATCAAGCAGCTTTTTGACAGGAGGGTGGTTTTGATTGTACCAGGCCTTTTTGGAACCTTCTGCTGTTAAAATAGTCAAAGCAGATACAGAAAGAGAAGAGTCCATCTAAACAGCTGAGCAGCTCACTATTAGCGCAGAATTCAAAGCGTTCACATCAGGTTACCTGGATTTCATCCTGTACTCTGACAGTGATTTTATCCCTTAAATTATTCTTTGCCCACAAAAGGGAATTTTTGGCAAACGCAGAACTATTTTCAGAGGTGATTTCTGAACCTTAGTCATAGTGCAAGATGAAGTTACAGGTCTTAAGGCATCTGAATCTGTTATTAGTACTTCTCCAATGTAAGAATACCTTGGGGGATCAGAGGAACATGTAGGAGGTTAAAAGCTCATTTCCCCCCTCCCCCCTTTCTGGCTTATAAGTATTTCTGTCATTGCTATTTCAGCAAAAGTTACTCACAAATAACAAATCCTGCCATAATTACCTGCATTATGCCAGGGACTAGAATTTTTACTTTAAAGTTTCAGTACTGCAGAAGCTGATGTCACTCGCCAAGGAAAACTTCCCTCTAATTTGGCAAGGATACACAAGTCCAATCACCTATAAATTGTAATACTTACATTGCTATTAGAGAAAGTTAGAAGAGACTTGGCTACATTTTTAGTACAGTCAATGCAGCAATAGCTGGTCAAATGCTGGAAGCTTTGACTGAATTAACTGGAACACCAACTAGGTCTGCATTACAGGAACCTGCCTAGTATCTTGAGCACAAATCAGTAGAGACAGGTAGCTTTTAGACATATAGATAAAAATCACATAAATATAGTGACTGTTCTTATTGCTGTAGGGTAAGATTTTTTTCCAGTAAAAAGAAAAAAAGGTGATAAGTGATCCTACCACTAGTTTCCACCCCTTGGTACCCTTAGCAATAAGTAGCAACTTCTGAGTTCCCACTTGGATTTGGAAGAAGTTCTTAAACTGTGACTTCTCACAAGTTACTACATTCAAGATGCTCAGAAACAGCTATTGGATGAGAGGCAAAAGATGTACACTTAGTCTTCCATAACTTCTCCTAACACCTGGTGGTCTGCTTAAGTTTCAGTGCCTGTAGGAATACCTGTCATAGTTGGCAGTTACAAATATGCTTGTGGCAGCAGCTTGTGGCATCTCTGCTTGTTTTGTTCAGTCAGCCTTTCTTTGGGGTTTGTTTTTGTGCCAATATAAAAGAATTAAGTGCTCCATAAGGAAAGTATTAAAACTTACCAGTTTTACCTACAGAACCACAAAACAGCATGTGCAATCACAACAAAATACATAAGATGCCTCAATTTCTCACCACAATGAGCATTATGAGAGCCTAAAACAGTCCCCAACAGTTACAGGTTCTGTAATTTAGTTCTGATATTAATATACAATTCATGCTTTTTTCCTCCATACAGAGTTTGTCTTGCACCATTTTTTTGCTGCAATAATTGCACAACTATGTTGAACAGAGGGACTGCAGAATGAAGCACTTCAGTAGTAGCAGAATTCCCATCACATCTATCTCCCACTATTATGAGCATGAATGTACCTAGAGAAGTCAGTGTTCTTCCCCAAGGATCTTGCTTCATACAGCAAGAGAGTAGCCAGACAGTGGTTATACGAGAACGATCAGCATGGCACTGCTGAATAATCCCACCGCTGAAAACAGCAACTTGCTATTGTAGTCAAATTTATTCCTTGCATAAATCTCAAGTTGCTCATTGCTCTGGGTGCTGCCATCAACCATTGCCATTTCCCAATCTTAAATTTTGCAAGTTATTTTCCTAGAGATATTTGAGTGACTGCAGTTGCCAAGACAACTGCTTCATCAACACCAGCACCTTAGCTCATCTATCTCAGGCTTCCCTTCAGTTCATTGTGACTTCTAGGCAATCAGCTGCCAGAAGCAGTCATTTTGAAGTTCAGCTTTTTCTTTAAGCTTTTATTAGCTTTTGAGGTCTTCTATCCTAAGAAACTCAATTTCCTTTAATATGAACTTTTCCTCTTCTGTAGAGAGAGATTTGTTTCAATTATACTCTCAAAAGAAAGGTTTCCTTTAAAGCTAGAAGCTTAATACCTTAAATTCCAGGGCACTGAGGTGATGAAGCAGAAGATGTGATCAGAGGTACACATCCAAACCAAGTTTATGCATGCCTGTGCTGTCATTTCCAATAATTTAAGTCTCATTCTATTTTTTTTGTTACCATGAACAGAATGACTCAATATTTGTTAGAATACTTATCAAATTCAACCTTTGAAAGACACCCATATATATATTTATTTATTTATGCTTGAACATCACAGAACTTCAACTGAGAAAATAATAAGTGAGTTAGACACATTTTAACAAGGCAAGTCACTGCCAGCCTCCAGTCCCCGGGTAACCACAGAAGCCACTGGCCAAGCCAGCTGAGCTCAGCCAGCAGCCAAGGCCTTGGGGGACACCGCTCACTTCCTAAAAGCTTCACAAAAGTAAAAGTGAACCTCAAACTCTACACTGCAATCACATTAAGCTACAGTCAAACATTACTTTGGTGAATACATATAATTAAACAGCACTTATCAATACATTCAAAATTAAAGCGAAGAAGCCTTTAGCAGTTAGAAACACCAGCTTCCTTTGTAAAAGGAAAGGTACCTGCAGGTCAGTTGTGCTGTAGTTTTCTATTTAAAGTGCTTACTAAGTGTAGAATTTGGCTTTCTGCCCATGTGTTTTAAGCTCGGTGTTGTGGCATAGCCTGGGTAATTGCACTTTGCAATTACCCATAACAGAACTTGGAGGCACATCAATAATACACTTTAAAATCTCAACTTAACTTCCTAGAACCAAGTCTTGCTCTGCAAACATACCAGGTCCACAAAGCAAAGCACCAGGCTGCTCCCCTGGCCATGCTACAGAGCCGTGAGCTGTTCCACACTTCACACAAATCCTGCGTGCCAGTTTCACTATGCTGAGAGGCTTTATTTTGAACCTAATCTTCAAAGCACAGGAGAGAAGACCTGGGCTGGTTGCAGTAGAAGAGCACAGGAGCTGGAACAATTAAGACAGTACAAGACAAATCTCAGAGGTGGGAAATGAGAGCTGATTTCAGATCTGGGTAGCTCTGAAATCAGTGCAGATCCCTCTGACATTTGAAGTGATGAGACAGCCAAAGCATAGTTCTACCCCCTCCAACACTCAGAAGTTTACCCAGATTATTTCCCAATACACTGTTTTTGAGAATTATTTGTGAAGCCTGCATATCTTGTCTCCCCCAGCAAGCCTAGATGCCCAAGCCTTGACTGCTTTCTCTTCAACACCAGGAATGTCCCCCTCCTCCCCCAGGTTAAGTTACACAACCCCAACTTTATTTTTGCTCTTAGGAGTGTGACTTGTCAGTACATCAGGATCTGTGCTGGGGCACTTCAGAAGATTGCTCTTTAATTCTTTTTTTAAGCCAGGAATAAGTAGAAGTTCTTATTGCGAAAATCCCTTTGCTTTTGTGCTTAAGCAGCCTGAAAGCTATTTGATAATTTATTCAGCTGTTCCAAAATTAAATACTGTACTTATAAATATACAAGTTGAATTTGTTTTGGAATATTTCCCATGCTATTATAACCATTTTATATAAAAATGCTAACTTAACTAGGATCATGCACACAAACCCACTACAGATAAGAGACTTGGTCCATATCCTATTCACTAAATTATACTGCCTCTTACTGTTGTAAGGTAGGGCCAAAATGTTCCTTGACAATCAAAGCTATACAGAACCCTCACACTTCTATAGAACTCTTCCAATCCTAGCCCCACAGCCTTCAGAAGAGCACTTCCTTACAGTCCTCAACAGATCTAAACTAATACATTGTATCGGCTCTTTCATCCTGTTTTGTGCAGTACCCACAGACTGTTCTCGACAAGTGCCATGCTTCGCCCACACAAAAGGGTAACAGAGGATGAATTCTGGACTGGGCATCTCTTTCACCCAGTCTGACATCAGATTACTGCCATTCACATTCAGAGTTAAATACTTCTGTGTCACACTTAATAGCTGTACTAAAAGAAAACACAACAAAACAGATACTGAAGAAAGCCTGCTAGCTGTTACCTAGCAGAAGACAATGCTTGGATGGCCATGAGAGCATCCAGAAACAGACAAATCCTTCCCAAAAGGAAGCAGCTCATCTCCCATAACCTTTTTATTTCACATTGACATCTAGTCATTAATCTACAAATTATGATCTAACCATGGATTAACAGTAGGCTTTAGGCTCCGCCTAAATTTCCTCATCCTCAGCTTTACTGGATTACCACAGTTGCACAAGTAATGTATTGCAACCAAGTAGTTTTAACTTAACTGAAGTTCTTTCTAATCATAAGGATTCTTCTACACCATATTGATGCTCTTCTGCCATAAAATACATTCTTCATACATACTTCATTATATCTCTATAAATATACATATTTTATAGTCATAACAGTTACGATTACAAAAGTAGAGAAAAAAATATATACATACACCAAGTTTAATCCAAGAAAGACAGTTATCTACTCTTCCTGCTAGAGTACAGGACTCATTGATTTATACTCAAGTAAAGAAGAGAAGTGAAGGAAAACCCTAGAACTTATCAATACACCCACCTACAAAACAATTCATGCTAATCACAGAATCATCTAGCTTGGAAGAGACCTCCAAGATCACCTAGTCCAACCTCTGACCTAACACTAACAAGTCCTCCACTACACCATATCACTAAGCTCTACATCTAAACCTCTTTTAAAAACCTCCAGGGATGGTGACTCCACCACTTCCCTAGGCAGCCCATTCCAATGCCTCACAACCCTTTCAGTGAAGAAGTTCTTCCTAACATCTAACCTAAAACTCCCCTGGCTCAACTTAAGCCCATTCCCCCTCGTCCTGTCACCAGGCACGTGGGAGAACAGGCCAACCCCCACCTCACTACAGCCTCCCTTGAGGTATCTGTAAAGAGCGATAAGGTTGCCCCTGAGCCTCCTTTTCTCCAGGCTGAACAAGCCCAGCTCCCTCAGCCGCTCCTCGTAGGACTTGTTCTCCAGGCCCCTCACCAGCTTCGTCGCCCTTCTCTGCACCCGCTCAAGCACCTCGATGTCCTTCTTGTAGCGAGGGGCCCAAAACTGAACACAGTACTCGAGGTGCGGCCTCACCAAAGCTGAGTACAGGGGGACGATCCCCTCCCTAGCCCTGCTGGCCACACTGCTTCTTATATAAGCCAGGATGCTGTTGGCCTTCTTGGTCGCCTGAACACACTGCTGGCTCATATTCAGCTGACTATCCACCAACACTCCCAGGTCCTTCTCTGCCTGGCAGCTCTCCAACCACTCATGTCCCAGCCTGTAGCTCTGCTTGGGCTTATTGCGCCCCAGGTGCAGGACCTGGCACTTGGCCTTGTTGAACTTCATGCAGTTGACCTCAGCCCATCGGTGCAGCCTATCCAGATCCTCCTGCAGAGCCTTCCTACCCTCGAGCAGATCAACACACGCACCTAACTTGGTATCATCTGCAAACTTACTGAGGGTGCACTCAATGCCCTCATCCAGATCATCAATGAAGATATTAAAGAGGACCGGCCCCAGCACCGAGCCATGGGGGACACCACTAGTGACCATACTCCAACTGGACTTGACTCCATTTACCATGACTCTTTGGGCCCAGCTATCCAGCCAGTTTCTAACCCAACAAAGCATATGCCAGTCCAAGCCACGAGCAGCCAGTTTCTTGAGGAGAATGTTGTGGGAAACAGTGTCAAAAACCTTGCTGAAGTCAAGGTCGACCACATCCACAGCCTTTCCCTCATCCACCCAGCACGTCACTTTGTCATAGAAGGAGATCAGGTTCGTCAAGCAGGACCTGCCTTTCATAAACCCATGCTGACTGGGCCTGATCACCTGCTTGCCCTGCAAGTGCTGCATGATGACTCTCAAGAGGATCTGCTCCATGAGCTTCCCTGGCACTGAGGTCAAACTGACAGGCCTGTAGTTGCCCGGGTCTGCCCTCCAGCCCTTCTTGTAGATGGGCGTCACGTTTGCTAGCCGCCAGTCAACTGGGACCTCCCCCGATAGCCAGGACTGCTGATAAATGATAGAAAACAGCTTGGCCAGCTCCTCTGCCAGTTCTCTCAGTACCCTCGGGTGGATCCCATCCAGCCCCATCGACTTGTGCACATCCAAGTGCTGTAGCAGGTCGCCAACCATTTCCCCATGGATAGTGAGGGCCACATCCTGCTCCCCATCCCCTTCCACCAGCTCAGGGTACTGGGTATCCAGAGAACAACCGGTATTGCCGCTAAAGACTGAGGCGAAGAAGGCATTGAGCACCTCCGCCTTTTCCTCATCTTTTGTAACTAGGTTTCCCCCCGCATCCAGTAAAGGATGGAGATTCTCCCTAGTCCTCCATTTTGCATTGATGTAACTAAAAAAACATGTCATCTTTAACTGCAGTAGCCAGTTTGAGCTCCATACGAGCTTTGGCCTTTCTAGTTTTGTCCCTGCACAGCCTCGCAACATCTTTATAGTCCTGAGTGGCCCACCCTCTTTTCCAAAGATTATAAACCCTCTTTTTTCTCCTAAGATCAAGCCACAACTCTCTGTTCAGCTAGGCCGGTCTTATTCCACACTGGCTTGTCTTTGGGCACGTGGGGACAGACCGCTCCTGAGCCATTAAGGCTGCCTTCTTGAAAAGTGCCCAGCCTTCCTGGACTCCTCTGCCCTTCAGAACTACCTCCCAAGGTACTCTGCCAACCAGTGTCCTAAACAGCTCGAAGTCTGCCCTCTGGAAGTCCAAGACAGCAGTTCTATTGATCCCCCTCCTGACTTCACCAAGAATAGAGAATTACCATTTCATGGTCACTCTGCCCAAGACAGCTCCCAACCACCACATCTCCCACCAGTCCTTCTCTGTCTGTGAACAGAAGGTCTAGCAGGGCACCTCCCCTGGTAGGCTCACTAACCAGCTGCATCAGGAAGCTATCTTCCACGCTCTCCAGAAACCTCCTAGACTGCTTTCTCTGGGCTGTGTTGTGCTTCCAGGATAAGTCTGGGAAGTTCAAGTACTTTTGAGCAGGCAGTCTGGGTGGATACAGTCTTCCTAGGGAGAGCTCTCTGACTAGCATAGACCATTGCGGCCTAGCTAGTGGAAGACAGCCGTTAGAGGATTTTTTCTTATGTGCAGGGGGATTGCTCTGCCCTCCCTGCTCACCCTGCCTGCAGGAACTGCCATGCCCCACCCTTCTGATGCACCACACTGTTTGCCCATCCAGGTCACCCGCTCCTGGTTGTTCATGCTCCCTTGCGGTTGCTTTTATCAGCTTAGAGGTGTGTTGCTGGTTCCGCCTATGCCTCATCAGCCTCCCTCACCAGAGAGGCCGGGCCCTGGCAGCTCCCTTGGCTGTCTTGACAAAAAAAAAAAAAAAAAAAAAAGCCCTGCCTGTCCCAATCCCCCACTCCACTGCAGAACGTGTCTGCCCCAGAGCTAATCGCCTTGGCAATACACCTCTGATCAGTACAGCTAGGAGATCACAAGTAAACTTGTGCACACATGAGTTTGAGATACAGTCGACAAAGATTCCAACACCTGAAGAGTTTTGTCCTGTCCACCAACCTCTACGCAGAACTTTGCTAGATTTGCTGAAGTACCACACCTAGGTTCCCTTAACATCACCAGCAAGCTTTTTTTGTTGTTGTTTTAATAGCAGAAGTTAGCCACCTTTGAAGTCTTGATTAGAGTAGGCAGGTGCAAAAATACTTCATTACTCTCTTGGAAATAGGCAAAAGTCATCCACGTTCTTAAAGCTGAGAGCTGCAGAGGGAAAGATCAAACAGAACAAGGCTAGGACACCAGGAGCTCTAATTAGGTCACAAGTGGTGGCCTTATGTCAGTCAGCTCTCAGTCATGCCCTGAAGTTCAGCCAGCCCAGTACAGGGAATGAGATGAAGGAGAAGGGAGACACTTGAAGTAGGCTTGGATCCCCAAAGACCCCAAGACAGATTTAAAAAAAAAATCCTGACAGCACCACAGTGATAGGTCTTTTGTGGCTAAGCACACCTAGATGCATCTGCCATATTAACACATCTAACCTCACAGTAGACAGCATTTCCTACCTGGACAGTAAGAAGTATTTCAAGCATATGCCAAAAATTGTTGAGGAAATCCTTATGTGATGTTTCATTGCATCCCTATCAGACCTGAAAAACAGGCAGTGTCATGCTCTGGGATGGGTACAAACAGCCCTTAGCCCAACCTGGCCTGCCCCAACACTCAGCAACATGCCTGCACCAGCCTGCTTTGCTGCAGCCTCCATGGATGTTCCTATTAAGCAGCACAGCTTTGTTGACTGCCATAGCATGCTACTTATTTGTCCCTTGAAGACCAAATATGGTCCCCAGTTGAAAAGCCCCAGCAGAAACATATTGCTTACATCACAGAAATTAACATTTACATACTTAGTAGGTACTGTATAACCTTACAACTTGGATGAAATTTCAGTTTATCCAAGCTGAACATTAAGCAAGCTGTTTCAAATCAGTGAAATCCAAATATTACCTCTAACAGCACTAGAAGCCAGACTTATTCCATAACATCCAGAAGAAAGCAGCCAAGACCAGCAGCCTATTGATCTCATCCCTTATCAGCAGTAACCAATACAACTACAACCTCTTTCTAGCTGGAGAATAGCCATAGATATATGGGTCCAAGACGCAGACTGTGCTGTTATTGACACTTGAAATGGAGCTCCAGAGTGACTTTCTGCAACAACCCTGACTAGGCTGGTGTTTAGCTCCTGACAAGCCTACCCATAATCCTCTGAGGATCAAAACAAACTTCATTAATGAATTTACAAAAATAATCCAGCCCATTTCACAGTGTAAAAGCCAGATGTTTGGTCTCACTGAAGTCTACCTTACCTATCCAGCTTCCCCTAGCAGTATCACTACTGCCATATTTCAGGCCAAAGGCAGCCAAGCTTCTTCCACAGAAATGGAAGACAGCTATCAGCAGGAAAAGAAAAAAAAAATCAGTTACATTTCACAGAATGCATGTTAGTCAAATTAGTCAAAAGCCTTCAGGTTTCTAGAAGTCATTGAAAAATGGAAATTAGTCCATATATTGTCTCAAAGCTTTCATTTTTAGATGCTTCATACAGCAATATGAAATGCCTAATTTACAAGTTCACTAGTCTTCCATAAGGGAAGTGACAACAGGTCCTCTATAGAGGATTGTTTAGACATGACTGGAGTTGACTCAAGAAATAGCTACTTGACACTTACAGAATTATACAGGAGAAGAAATGTTACTGTCATTCACAGAATTTTAACACTTAAGCTTTCAAGAACAGTTGAGCCTCAACACCTTTTTGGCTTAGCATTTTGAATAACTTATGGTCACAATATGTGTTACTGCAAGAAAGCCATAAAAATTGGGTCAGGCAGATCCAGCAAAAGCGGTAGTATCATGAAGAACAGACAAGATTTTCTCTTTCTAACTTAAGCAGCAGCAGCATGAACCTTCATTTGAAACATTTGGGCATTTTGTTACTACGTGAATTAAAGATTAGACGGGATTTAGATAGGGGGCAGAAGACACCCCTCAACCCTGGCTATACACACAGCGTCTCATCACCCAGTCTGGAGAGCAGCCCCGCAGAGAGGGATCTGGGGGTTGTGGTTGACAGCAAGTTGACTATAAGCCAGCATTGTGTCCTGGAAGCCAGGAAGGCCAACTGTATCCTGGAATGCATCAAGCACAGTGTGAAATGTGTTCATCTGATTCATGTCAATATGGAACAATGCTAGGGCCACATGGTATAATGAAATGTGACCTTCTGTCTTACATACCCTTGTATAACTACAAGGGTAAGGAAAACAGAGTGGTTAATGTATGAAGTTCTTGTGTCTTGCAAAGGAATGGTCTAGCATTTTGTGTCAATAGAGAGCTTGAAGGGAAATGTATTTGTAGGCTTCTCCTTGAAGTCTCTGTTATCTGGGGGGTTTCAGAATAACTGCTAACTATTGTTACTATTGCATGGGACACTATGCAAGTCTCTGATATCTGGCCAGGAGATTAAGGAGACGGGGAGAGCTGAAGAACAACTAAAAGACAAAGCTTGCAGGGGACATTGCACAAGTCTCTGACATACAGCCAAGTTGGACAAAGGAGAAGGACAAGAGGGAGGAAGGCTATGAGCCTTCAGCATGAGAGACCCCCAGAGGGACCACCGGAGACTGATATGCATGCTCCAGTAGGAGGGTTTGGATTCCGGAAACTAATTATAACAACCCTGTTGTTTTTTTTTTTTTTTTTTTTGTTTTTTTTTTTAAAGAAGTAGTAATGAATACGTATCAGCCTAGGAGCATAAAAACCAGCTGCTTGATATAACTGGTGTGCATCTTGGTGGAGCAGATACTCCCGACGCACCCAGCGCTGTTTGCTTACCTCTGCTCGTTTAATAAATTGTAAACTTTGATTGTAACCCTATTTGGGACTTAGCCATTTATTACACACAGCATTGCTAGTCAGTCAAGGGAGGTGATCGTCCCGCTCTACTCTGCTCTGGTGCAGCCTCACCTTGAGGTACTGTGTGCACTTCTGGGCACCACAGTTTGTACTAAAGACATTAAACTGTTGGACAGTGTCCAGAGGAGGGTGATGAAGATGGTGAAGGGCCTAGAGGGGAAGACATATGAGGAGCAGCTGAGTTCTCCAGGCTGAACAGACTAAGTGATGAGGATGCTGAGGGGAGACCTCATCATGGTCTACAGCTTCCTCACGGGTGGGAGTGGAGGGGTAGGCACCAACCTATTCTCCTTAATCACCAGTGATAGGACCCACAGGAATATAGTCAAGCTGAGGCAGGGGAGGTTTAGGCTAGACATCAGGAAAAGATTCTTCACCGAGTAGGTGGTTGCACATTGGAACAGGCTCCCCAGTGAAGTAGTCAGTGCACTAAGCCTGTCTGAATTTAAGAAGCAATTGGACTGTGCACTTAGCCACATGGTCTAAACTTTTGGGTAGACCTGTGCGGTACCAGGAGTTGGAAGGGACTCATAAGGATCAAGTCCAACTCTGGATATTCTATGGTTCTAAGAAATATTAACCTCTCACGTTATCCTGTTTAATGCACTACCAAAAAGGCATTCAGCTACTAAGTGGGGGTACAGTTACTATTCTGCAAGAGAAATAATCAAGAGAACCAGAATGAAATTCAGTTTCCTTCAATACACTCTAAGAAGCTTTTTCTTTTAATAAAAGGTGAGTGCTTTTAGAGATCGTTATTCTAGCCAAGGTAAAGCAAACGCTCACACACCAGTGTAGTTTACATCCATGAATTAGAAGCATAGGCCAGCAGACTTGATAACAGGAACAGAGTCTAAACTGAATGCATTACAAACCATGGTTATGCATGGCTCTGTTTTGACAAGGCCAAGGAGTGTGTTTCTTGCAGCAATCTCACTTCAGCCTCTGCCAGTTCTGACAGTGAAAGATCCCCAGTTGTAGAAGAGGATAAGAATTGATTTAAAACCAAGAAATTTTGCGTAGCAGGCATCTATCACCCAAGAATTGACCTAACAGCCAGTTAAACACTGGTCTTTCCATTATTCTAATACCCTAGCAAAGATTTTTTTCAACTTAACCTTCCCAAATATTTTGCTGTTAACATGAAAATGCACATTTTAAATTCTTTAACCAGGGTGTACATCTTAGCTAGAATAAAAGTCACATGGTATCGCAAACATGCCTCCACTGCTATGATCTCAAAGTTGCATCTCTGCAGTAAGAGCCCTTCACTTGAAGCTCTAAATGACTTATATGATTTTAAGAGAACAAAATAGACCAGTGGGAATATCATGTCATGCTTTCAGTACTAAGACCTTAAGGAGTAAGATACAGCCTGCCTGCCAGATCTTTGTTAGTCACAAATACAATGTCTGAAAGCATGATTCACTTACAACAGCCCCTGTATGTTCCCCTTGTTCCCTATGTGATATCCTCAACTAAAAAAAAAAAAAAAAAAAAAAAAAAAAACAGTTTCATAGAGTCCTGGTCACATTACACCTCAAGCAGAGATCCCAAAGTATCCTACTCATAACCTAATTCAGTAGCTTCACCATTTACCCCCTTTTTGGTCGAATCCTAATGCATTTCAGTTATTTCAGAAAATTAGGCTAGTTATTGCTGCTACTGCTACTTCAGGGGAAGGCACACAAGGCCACCGTTTATACCATTGAACTGGTCTGGTTGGACTAGACATTCCCAGTAAGTAGCTACTGCTAATGCTTAGGGGAATTGCTATTAGTATTACTAACTCATTGCTAGATAAAATACTAAGGTTATAAAAATGAAGTACTAGAACTCTGGAAAGCAGCAAGCAAGTTTCACGAGTTCTCACATCTGTGCAGGCACATCTGATCACACACAGCCCAAGTTATAATTAACAAAACCTCTAGTCCATCCACAATATTGTCCATCTGTAATTTGGTTATATTTCCAAATGTAAGTCAGCTACATTCAAATTCAACATCCACCATTTAATCCACACCATTCATTATCACGAATACCTGAGGACAGACAAAAACCACAAGGCCAAACTGCACATCAAAAACACCTGAGTTAAGGTTCAACAAGCAATTTTTTCTTCCTGGCATTTCCTACCTTCCAATGCAAAATGAGCATCATGCAGTAGACTTAAAATGCTACTAAAAAAGGAGATACCTGGTGTGAATTTATCTCCCTGTAAAACAGTGGAGAGTGTAAGTATGACTTCAGAAACAGCAAGGTAAGAACATGCTTGAACTTCTGAGAAGTTACAGAAGTTGTCTCACACTCAGACACCCATTGCACACTGGAGAACTTCAGGATTTACTAGCTGAACAAGAAGTTAAGAACACCCTCTTAACACAAGAAATTCAAAGATTTCCACTAATTCCCAGAATATTAGCCAGACCTAGTAATTAAAAGCATGTAGACAGTTCTATCTCTTGAACAGACTGGCAAGAATTTTAGAGGCACAATTCTTTGCATTGCTACCTAAGAATAAAAATAATGTATTTTACCTTGTCTGAGGATGACTCTGTGCAAACTCATAGAAATAGAGCCAAACAATGGAAAAAAAAGCAAGACAACAGTACTTAATCTTTTCCAAATCAAAAGCTTGTCATTAGACTGAAAATGGAAGAGACGGGCTGTGCCACAGCTTTTCCTCTTGTCATACAGTAGTGCCTAATTGCATGTAAACTTGTATTTTCAGGTATCAACAGATTGGCAAATCATTATCTGCCTTCAGAACATGTACAAGAATCCCACCTGGCTGAGAGAAGCCCTAGGGGAAGAACTATGGGCTTGTTGTCATCATTACCTTGCTTGCTGCCTCCTGAGGAGAGGCAGATGCCCTGAAGAAAGTGGTCTGGAGGGGTCTGTGCAGCCTACAGGTATAGCCTACCAAAAATCTACATGCAACAGCACAGCAAGAGTCGGTTAAGCATTTCTTAGGCCTTTGAGCCAGAGATCATAACTGTGCTTAGTGTCAGTGAACCAGCATCACGAGCATCTTCCCTCCCTGCTTGCAGATGGCTTAGCTGTTCTTCCAGTTCAGGGACTGCCAGCTCCACATGGGAGCTCTTGAGACCTGCAGCAGCAGCTGCACATTCTGTTTATAAGCAGTTCCATGCCCCTTAGTTGCAAACCTCTGCTTATTAGTGATGATACCTAAAGGCAACAAAAATTGAAAATTATGTACACTGAGAGAAATTCTCTATGAGCTTGCAATTCAGAGGCTTGTAGAAGTCAGCTTCTGTGCAGATAGTACCACACTTCAAGAGAAGTAGAAGTAACAGCTAACTGTACAATGGGGATGTGAGGTTCAGGACTGCTCTACCCAAGAAATATTTTTGCGATGTTAGAACTATGTAACTGGTAGAACATTTAAACAAATAGAAGTTTCTTGAGCATTTAATTTCAAGCTTTCTAGGCACTGGTCTACAGTATCAAGTTTTTGAATATAGTACTCATTCTTGCTATCAGACAAGTGGGAGAAAGTCCTGTATTGATCTGCTCTGAAAAATATATTCCTGCTAATTGCTTTGAATTCAAATAAATCCCTTGGAAGAAGCTGAGATCCAACAACACAGAACTCAGCACATGGTTAAAAAGCTACAAAAACCATGGAGAACAATGCCTCAGCCCCCAAATTACTTAAGAAAACTAAGCATAATGCTTGCTTTCCCCCTCACACACCAGCTTACATGTCAAGACTTGCTCATTCAAGTAGCAGGAATACCTTCTGAAATTGCCTTAAGAACCATCAAACAGCAACTCTAACAATACCAGTTAATTTTGCTTGTTTCCTTTCATGTTAGGTATACTCATTTTTCATCTACCCAGCCCAAATCACCTCTGAAGGAGCTTTTAATATTGACTCTTGCTCCACATTAAACATGCCTCTCAACACAGCATACTTGGTGAAACAACTGTGCTTTTAGGCAGTTCTATGTGATTAATAGGAAATTTTACAAACAAACTTTTACCTGCACATTCACTGAAAGGTTTGCTCACAACCTAAGCAGGACACTACTCAACTATAAAATGAGAAGACTTACATTTGTAAAAGACAGAAGTTGTGCTGCAAAGGTACAACTGCAGCAAACATACAGAACTTTAAGTAAGCCACCAGGAAGCATGTTCTAATAGTTCTGCTAGTGTCCTGAGAGCATCATTTGATTAAAACCCTCAAGTTTATCAGTCCCCAAGTTTTGAAGGCTCAAGCATTGAAGCATGACATCGATTTCAAAGCAGACAGAGACATTACCCAGAGACCAACTGGCAACTGATATGGCAAGAGTTTCACCATACAAAAAACTTCAGCCATTGATATCTATCACAACTAACACCTATCATCACCAGATTGCAGCTTAATAAGCTCTGTTATACTGCTCCCCATTTAAACAGCAGATGCAAAAAAAGAGTGGTTTAAGGTGGCATGCACAAACTGTTTACATGCAGTTCTGCAGGCTACAGTGTCATCTGCTCCTCCACTACAGTTATTGTCTGAAAAGCCGGAGAAATATTCCCACAATTTCAAGAGCAATTCACAACTACTGCATAGCTCAAGCTAATAGAGATCTGTTCCATCACACCATGTTCTCCCCAGCTGAAGAAAGAAACAACTCCATTTATGACCCTGGCAGGAAACATTTTATTCTGAGAAGTCTTCCCTTCGTCATTCAAAACAACTCAACATCTGAATCAGTTGTGAGGAAATCATACCTTAAACACCCAATGTCTACTCACCTCTCTCCTTTAAACAAGTTCTGAATAAGTCAGGGATCAAAAAAATCAAGTACCTGTATCTCAATACAACTGATTTAGGCCAGAACACTGGCAGAAGCTTTGGTCAAACTGACAGACAACACCTTGGGGACAGGAGTTGAGGGATGGACACTTGCTCTCGTCCTGGGACCTCTTGGTAGGTCACTGACCAAATGCTACTTCTGTCTCCCCAGCAGGGAATGAGAAGTAACCAGTGCATGAGACAGCTTAACTCCTTCCTTGATGGTGGTAATCTGGAATTCAAGCAAAGGGTTGCCCAAAACGTTATCCCCAGTTAGACTGGATAGCCACAGAAAGTCACTAGATAAGCCAGAGACCGTCAGTGGAGAGGACAGCTGTGTAGACACACTTGGACTCATGACCCAGCCTCCACTGCAGACATGCACCTTCAGCTAACTGTACAATGGGGATGTGAGGTTCAGGACTGCTCTACCCAAACCAAGCTCTGTGTGAAATGGACATTTCTGAAAGCTACTGCCCTATGCGTCCAGCTGAGAGGTCCTGAGCTATGAAGTCCTGCAGCAGAGCTAAGCAGGATGGAATAGTTGATGATATAAGCTTAGCAAAAAACAGTTAAAGTTTTCAGAAGTTACTGGTTTTATTATGGCCCGCACTAAGGTATCAATAATCTAAAAGCACTAAGCAAGACATGTTTTCTGCTTAAATTTATCAAGTGATAAAATCACTGGATTAGCAACTGAAACCAGAGGCAGTTAAAGTGTTAGACCAACTTTGAACAGCAGTAGCTCCTTTCAAAGAGGTGCAGAGAGAGCACTTCACTCATTTCAGTTTATTCAGCTAGTCCAACAATCCATAGAGAAAGGTCATGTTTCTCCAAGAATAAATGGAGGTGCCAAAAGCTGATGTTACCAGTTCTGAAAGCTTCATGACCATTGTGATATATGTTCATCTGATTCCATGAACCATGAATCAAGCATTGCTAACACTTCAATAAAGTCACTTTAAGTGTAAATATATTGAGGAATACCTGCATTTAAGTTTAACCAAAAGATTTTGTACTTTCCTTCCAGTCCCTGTCCTCAAACTACACCTCAAGCAAATGGAAGAAAAAATTGCCAAACCCTCATCGCCAGGAGATTACACAATTACGCAATGTAACCTTTTATTTTTTGCTATTATTTCAAGTTCTACTTATCTAGTCTTAGAAAACTAAAAACATAGAACGGAATAGATAGATATTTAAGTTACCAAAACAAGAAACCTTAAGGATAAATCAGATAGTGATTTGAAGTGGCATTCAACTCAAATATGAGTACATCATGAAGTAAACTCCACCAAATAAAGTTTCAGTTTTACCAGTCTCATCTCTAAAATGTTCACTAAGCCAAGCCTAACATACCTTAAGGTTTGCCTTAAAGGCTCACTACAAAGAGAAGTCAGGAACTTCATGATCAGGACAACATGAACCCTCTCTTGGGGGAAAATTTGTGTCTAAGACTGCTTTTTGAGGAGCTGAGAATTTAGGGTGAATAACTAAAGACTGAACGCTACCAAAACAGAGCAGGCACGGTTCCTTACAGAGGAGAGATCAGAAACTCCATACGACAGGCTCTGGTCACACTGCCTGAAATGAATTCTCTGCTGCAGAGGGGACGGAGGCATCATGAGACCTCCCACTCTCAAACAGGAGAGGAATTTAGAGGAAAAGGTCCTACAGTTCAAGGACACCAAACAGCAAGAGCCATCGCAATCACAGCTCTGGGGTAAAGTAACGCCAGCACTCGTGCCAATATCTGCACTTGCTAGAGGCACATCCTCAAGTCATTTCACTGTCTGCTTCAGCTTTCTTTCCAAGAACAATTACAAACGCATAGGCCAGGTGGCTCCTAAACCAAGTATTTTGACGCCTTCGTAATTTCTCTGAAAATAAAAAAAGAAAAAAAAAATGATGACTAATCCAAGTGCAGGAAGATGTGACCAGTCCATTCTGATGTAGAAATGGCTCAGTTACCAATCCAAAACTGCAGGGACTTCCTGAGAAAGTAATAATAGAGGTGAGTCTAAGAATACACATATCACACCTACACGAGTAAGCCAGCCAACTCATTACAAAAGGAAAGCCTCATGCCAAAATCTTCCCTTCCTTCCAAACAATGAGGCCAAACTGAACATGACTAAATCCATTATTCCCCAAGCTACAGGTTATTTTGGTTTTGTGGGACAGAGTGCTTAAACCCTGGTTCAGAGAGGCCAAGAGGCACCGAAGATGCATGCTAGACAAGCAAAGAGATCCTCCGAGCTTTTGTTTGGTTTGACAGAAGCCAAAGGGCTGACTGGCAATAGAGGGAAGATGTCAGAGGTACCACTAAATCGATAACTCCTGGGAGATACAAGCCAAGTGACATGGTTTTGCCAGAGCTCAAATAGCCACAAAGCACAGAGAGAGATGCCCAGCACAATGCATCTTTTGCTTCACCAAAGCTTTTGTTTCTTTTAAGGAAAATGCACCAGCCTTCTTTAAGTCTTGTTCCTTTTGGGTGAGGAGGTGCCAGATTTCTTGCTTTCTGGGTTTACAAGTGGGGAAATAACAACCACAAAAGTTTTTTTTTTTTTTTTTTTTTTTTTGACTAACAGGAAGATCGAGAGGAATTGAAAGCAGTTATCTACCTTTGCCCACGAAGCATTGCTGTAGCCCTTTGAGGGCCATCCGCTTAAGTTTGGGGATGGAAGGAATGACAACCGGGGGACAACCCAACACACAGCACCATCAGATTCTGACAAAAAGCATAGCCTGGAAGGCCAGCACCCCCAGCTACCACCCAACCAAGGTCCCCCCCGCGGGTTACCATAGCCGGGGGGGAGGCCTCGCCTCACCACGGAGCCTCTGCTTTAGCTAAAAATACAGGGAGGGAGTAAAAAAAAATAAATAAATAAAAATAAAGTAAATTAAATAATTAAAGAAAGGCAGAAAATAAAGGAAGAAAAGGCCGGGAGGCGGCGGCTTCACCCCCCAGCCTCATCCCAACTCCTCGGGGGCGAGGCCTCCAGCTAAAAGGGCTCCCAACGGCCACCGGGGGGGGGGGGGTGGGCACGGCACGGCCCCGCCGAGGCTTGGCGGAGAGAGGCCGGGACCTCCCGGCGGAGACAAAGAGACCGGCGGCCGGGGCGGCGGTTGTGTCGGAGGCCCTGCGGGCGGGCGGGCGAGCGGGCCGAGGCGTACCTTGAAATACCCCCCCTCGTAGAGGGTGTTGGGCGGCCCGAAGATCGCCACCTCCCAGTTGTAGAGGTCAGACTCGTCCACCAGGGTGATGCGGAAGCCCTCGACCGGCTCCTCCTGCAGCGACTTCAACTCCAGCATCAGCGCCTTCTGCGAGCTGCTCATCTGCTGCTGGGCCATGGCACGGCCGCCGCCGGCCTCGGCCTCGGCCTCCGCCTCCGCCTCCGCCGCCGGCCCCCGCCCCGCCCCGCCCCGCCCCGCCCCACAGTACCAGCCCCCACTGCTGCCGCCACTTCCTTTTGTGACGGCGCCCGCTCGCCGCTGACCTCAGCGCGCCGCCCCGGGACACGCCCCGCCCACCAGGACACGCCCATTAACCTTTTAGCCACGCCCACCCCTCTTATGGCCTCGCCTTTTCACTGTGTAGACACGCCCGCTCTTCCGCGGAGACACGCCCGCTCCATGTGTGACTTCGCCCACCCCCTGTGTAGCCCCGCCCCCACCCCGTGGAACCTCGCCCCAGTCTGGTGGAGATAAGCCCCCACCATAGTTCTTAAAGGAACAGCACTCCCTTCTTTCACTACTGCCCCCCCTCCCCCCTCATGTTCTTATATGTTCTTATCATGGCAGCCATATGCCTGCCATGTTCTTAGTGGTGGCTTGTGGAGGGAGGAGGACACAGCCATGTCAGTGTGGTGTTGGGGAAGGATCAGCCACAGCAATGTGTTCCCCGTTCCTGGTGGGCAAATGATGCTGGGTGACAGCGAGAGCACCACTGGGATAGGGACAGGGTGGGTGGCCACCATCCTGGCATGGATTCTCCCTGACATCCTGGTCCATGGTCCTCCATGGAGCTGCTGCACTGCAGGGCAAGGGTGTAGAGGCTGATGGTCCGGAGGCCATTTTCCCATGGAAGCTGTTGGGCACAGAGGCTGGTAGTCCAAACACAGAGGTGTTTTGGGAAATGGCAAGCATCCCATAGCGATCCCCAAACACCCAACAGTGACATCGAAACAGACAGTGCTCCCATAGGCATTGGCGCTGTTTTCACATAGCTCCACAGATGCATGAGGTACCACAGCCAGAAAATGGTTGGGTTCCTTCCTCCCATCCACCCAAGGAGGAAAGAATCCTCCAGGGTCAAGGTGGTGCCCACCACAGCTCCACACACAGGGCTGTGAACACAAAAGCATGGTTAAGACCTGAGACGGTGCCTGTGAGCTCATATTCCTTAGCAAGTCTATATGGAATCAAAGAAAAAAGCGATGATCCAGAAGGAGGACAAACAGCACAGCACAACTGCAGATGGCACAAGTCTGGGTCTCGCTTCTGGAAGCATTAATGCACGCACCTGCCTGTCAGCATATGGGGCCACTCAGCTGCTTGCAGCGTGCCTGGCACAGACGCACGTGTGAGCTGGAAGTCTTTCCTCGGCCAAGACAGGAGAAATAATGAGGAGGTAACACAGCACTGACATGGAAAAGTCGATGTGTATTACCTGATACGGAATTAAAGGGGTTCTAATGGGGATCATTTTAATAGCTAAATGCTATGATGAGTTCTGAATTATTTGTAACGTCCCCCAAAATGTCAGAGTTACTAGAAGGATATTTCTGCTCTCTGTGTACTTACGGTCAAATAAAAATTGTGGATGAATGAAAGTAAAAATCATATAATGCCTTGATGTAAATCTATGGCATTGGATTACGTGGAGTCTAGGGATGAAATGGTTAAGGACCTTGAGATGCTGCAATAGAGATTGAAGAGTGTTTACTTTAGAGATTAGATTAATTTAAAAGATCAAAGCAGTCACAGGCAACAAGAACAGGGCACTGTCCAGAAAGTGGGAACCGATAATGGCAAATGGTTACTTCACTGGACCATGGGACTCAGTGCTGCAGGACTTGGTCCTTAATCCATTTCTGCTACGCATTGCTTTCATCATTCTGCACATGACAGGGCTATTTCACTTTGCAGTGGCCCAAGGTACTTGGACAAACAACCTGGAGAAGCTGTGCCTGACCATCCCTCCACCCCTGTGTAAATTCATCCCTCTGCCTTTCCTCCACCACCACTCACTGATTTTCCACCCTGAGGACAGCCCTAGGGGTAACCATTAGACCTGTAATCCACTTTTTCCAGACCCAATGGAATTTCCTGAATGTATGGGATAGCTGTCACGGATCACCAGTGATCTGGGGCAGCCTGTGCTGCAGGTGGACACTGAAGTCCCCTCCTGGCACTGGGAGCCATGTCTCACTCCCCAGACCGTGGCCCTGGGAGAAGGCAGCATGCTTGCTGTCGTGTTAAGGGGTGTAGCTGATTAACCGTTATGGGCCCGGTCGGATTCAGGGTACTGAACTATCACAATCACAGATTTCACCAATAATACATTAACTGTTAGGGGTCTGGTCGGATATTCACCAATAACACATTAACTGTTAGGGGTCCAGTCGGATTCACCAATAATGCATTAACCGTCAGGGGTCTGGTTGGATTCAGAACACTGAACTACCACAGTCACGGATTCACCAGTAACGTCTAACCACCCTTGCCCTAGTTGCGTTTAATGAGAGCTGTAACAATTCAATCAAGTGCGATTTATTACAGCAACAGGTACACAGGTTCTTTGGATTGCCGGCGGTAGTGGCTGTCTGCAAAAGCAAGCTAGCATGCATGAAATACACAGGTGTTACAGGTGCACAGCCTAGAAATTAATATGTTAAAAGGATCAAAGACTCTAGAAAGATTTATAACCAAGTGTTCAAATCTCACCCAAAGGCATCTCAACTGGGGGGGAAGAGAGGCTCAGCCCGTCGACTGATCCCAGGAGTCAGGAGGGCCTAAGGATGTTGTATTCCCTCGGAATGGTATCTCCCCTGACGGTGAGATCTTCCCTAACATCCCCTCTCTCTTAGGCCAATTTATATTATTTTCTATCTTTTAGGTGGAGCTTGAGTGACTCTAGTCAAGCATATCTTAGTTATGATTGGTGAAAAGTTCTTCCGTCTCCTTTTAAAGTAATAGAATCACAGAATCACAGAATTTCTAGGTTGGAAGAGACCTCAAGATCATCGATTCCAACCTCTGACCTAACACTAACAGTCCCCACTAAACCATATCCCTAAGCTCTACATCTGAACGTCTTTTGAAGACTTCCAGGGATGGTGACTCCACCATTTCCCTGGGCAGCCTGTTCCAATGCCTCACAACCCTTTCAGTAAAGAAGTTCTTCCTAACATCTAACCTAAAACTCCCCTGGCTCAACTTAAGCCCATTCCTCCTCATCCTGTCACCAGGCACGTGGGAGAACAAACCAACCCCCACCTCGCTACAGCCTCCCTTGAGGTACCTGTAGAGAGCGATAAGGTCGCCCCTGAGCCTCCTCTTCTCCAGGCTGAACAAGTCCAGCTCCCTCAGCCGCTCCTCGTAGGACTTGTTCTCCAGGCCCCTCACCAGCTTCGTCGCCCTTCTCTGCACCCGCTCAAGCACCTCGATGTCCTTCTTGTAGCAAGGGGCCCAAAACTGAACACAGTACTCGAGGTGCGGCCTCACCAAAGCTGAGTACAGGGGGACGATCACCTCCCTAGCCCTGCTGGTCACACTGCTTCTTATACAAGCCAGGATGCCGTTGGCCTTCTTGGCCACCTGAGCACACTGCTGGCTCATATTCAGCTGACTATCCACCATCACTCCCAGGTCCTTCTCTGCCTGGCAGCTCTCCAACCATTCCTCTCCTAGCCTGTAGCTCTGCTTGGGCTTATTGCGCCCCAGGTGCAGGACCCGGCACTTGGCCTTGTTGAACTTCATGCAGTTGACCTCAGCCCATCGGTGCAGCCTATCCAGATCCTCCTGCAGAGCCTTCCTACCCTCAAGCAGATCGACACACGCACCTAACTTGATGTCATCTGCAAACTTACTGAGGGTGCACTCAATGCCCTCGTCCAGATCATTGATGAAGATATTAAAGAGGACCGGCCCCAGCACCGAGCCCTGGGGGACGCCACTAGTGACTGGCCTCCAACTGGACTTGGCTCCATTCACCACGACTCTTTGGGCCCGGCTATCCAGCCAGTTTCTAACCCAACGAAGCGTACGCCAGTCCAAGTCAAGAGCAGCCAGTTTCTTGAGGAGAATTCTGTGGGAGACGGTGTCAAAAGCCTTGCTGAAGTCAAGGTAGACCACATCCACAGCCTTCCCCTCATCCACCCAGCACGTCACTTTGTCATAGAAGGAGATCAGGTTCGTCAAGCAGGATCTGCCTTTCATAAACCCATGCTGACTGGGCCTGATCGCCTGCTTGCCCTGCAAGTGCTGCATGATGACTCTCAGGAGGATCTGTTCCATGAACTTCTCTGGTACTGAGGTCAAACTGACAGGCCTGTAGTTTCCCGGGTCTGCCCTCCGGCCCTTCTTGTAGATGGGCGTCACGTTTGCTAGCCGCCAGTCAACTGGCGGCTCCGAGAAATAATAGGCTCCGAGAAATTCAGAGCGCATGCTCGGTGAGGGTTTGTTCGCACCTTGGAGGCAGGTAGCTTTTGGGATGGAGGTGTGTTTTGGTATTATAATGATATTATAATGAGCAAAAGTACACTAGGGTACAGCATTTGTCAAAACATGACAGGTCCTTGGCTCAGGGTAGCAAAAAGTGCAGCTTATCGGTCTCGGTGTGCACAAGAACAATCGAGTCCCCACCTGGTCACAGAGCCTAGCCGTGGTGTCTCCACTCCACTCTATGATCCGTACTGTTCCTTAGGGCTAGCACACCAAGTTTCCCCAGCGCGATAGCATCTAAGGTTGGAAGCCTAGGGAACGCTTAGGTAATGCATCTATGCCCTACCCTGAAAGCCTCTTCAATGCTGTACATTTTCTTTAAAATGTGGATGTTAGTTTTATTTTCCTAGTTACTTTAGGCAATTACACCACACTTGCCCCATGCACCAGCTGCTAATAGGACAAATTTGCCATTGTCCCTGCGGCAAGCACAGCTTTCTCCCTTCCCTCCTCCTGCCACTACGCCCCTCATACTCCTCCAGCTCTTCCAGCTCTCCTCAAGGAGGCCCCCATCACCTTCTCCAGAAATGCTCTGTAGCCGGCACTGGTACCTGGTCCTGAGCCTGTGGCTGTAAAAAACTCTGGGGTTTGGCAGCTTGACATGCCAGGGGTACAGGCCCTTGCAACATCCCATCTCACCCCAGAAACTGTCCCCATCAGGACTGGCACAGGTTTGCAGAAAGCTGTTTAATTCTGCTCTCAGGCCTTCAGCCTGTGGGCTGGACATCTGGATCAGAATGTGGCCCTCACTATCCATGAGGGAATGGTTGGCAACCTGCTACGGCACTTGGATGTACATGGGGCCAGATGGGATCCACCCGAGGATACTAAGAGAACTGGCAGAGGAGCTAGCCAAGCTGCTTTCCATCATTTATCAACAGTCCTGGCTACTGGGGGAGGTCCCAGTTGACTGGTGGCTAGCAAACATGATGCCCATCTACAAGAAGGGCCGGAGGGCAGACCCGGGAAACTACAGGCCTGTCAGTTTGACCTCAGTACCAGAGAAGTTCATGGAGCAGATTATCTTGAGTGTCATCACATGGCACTTACAGGGCAAGCAGGTGATCAGGCCCAGTCAGCATGGGTTTATGAAAGGCAGGTCCTGCTTGACGAACCTGATCTCCTTCTATGACAAAGTGACGTGCTGGGTGGATGAGGGAAAGGCTGTGGATGTGGTCTACCTTGACTTCAGCCAGGCTTTTGACACTGTTTCCCACAACATTCTCCTCAAGAAACTGGCTGCTCATGGCTTGGACTGGCGTATGCTTTGTTGGGTTAGAAACTGGCTGGATAGCCGGGCCCAAAGAGTTGTGGTGAAAGGAGTCAAATCCAGCTGGAGTACGGTCACTAGTGGCGTTCCCCAGGGCTCAGTATTAGGGCCAGTTCTCTTTAATATCTTCATTGATGATCTGGATGAGGGGATTGAGTGTACCCTCAGTAAGGGCCCCTTGCTACAAGAAGGACATCAAGGTGCTTGAGCGAGTCCAGAGAAGCGCGACGAAGCTGGTGAGGGGCCTGGAGAACAAGTCCTACGAGGAGTGGCTGAGGGAGCTGGGCTTGTTCAGCCTGGAAAAGAGGAGGCTCAGGGGTGACCTTATCGCTCTCTATAGGTACATTAAAGGAGACTGTAGCGAGGTGGGGGTTGGTGTATTCTCCCATGTGCCTGGTGACAGGATGAGGAGGAATGGGCTAAAGTTGCGCCAGGGGAGTTTTAGGTTGGATATTAGGAAGAACTTCTTTACTGAAAGGGTCGTTAGGCATTGGAATGGGCTACCCAGGGAAGTGGTGGAGTCACCATCCCTGGAAGTCTTTAAAAGACGTTTAGATGTAGAGCTTAGTGATGCGGTTTAGTGGAGGACTTGTTAGTGTTAGGTCAGAGGTTGGACTCGATGATCTTGAGGTCTCTTCCAACCTAGACAGTTCTGTGATTCTGTGATTGTGAACACTTCTACATTTTTTGTGTGGCTGAGAAGCTGCTTGTTGGAGGAGCTCTGAAGAGGTTGGGTTGTGTCATGCTGGGGGGGATATTTTCTGCCAGTCCCATATTTTTCTTATTTACATCTTGAGTTGCTGGATTTAACATTTTGACGATATGGGATCAGGCTGACTGGCAGGACATGTGGGACAGGAGCCGAGTGCTCCCTTGGTGGCAGGTGCTTCCATCAACACTGGCTTTGGCCACCCTTCTTAGTGCGTCAACATCTGGGCCACATCTGGAAGGGCTGTAGGCATGGTGCTCTCAGCAGTGAGAGAAAGCACTTCAGCTCTGCCTGTCACATCCCATCTATCTGCAATGAGTCACTGGCTTCATCCCACTTCTTCCCAACCCAACAGCCCCACTCTAACTGCTTCATTACATCTCCCTGCACCCCAAACCCTATCAGCCTCATTCATGCCTCTGTCCCCACCTCCCAAATGCACAGGTTTAATGTTATGGACACTATCATTCCCAAACACCTCAGCACCCACTTCCAGCTTCCCCTCCACATGCTCTGCTTTCATTGCGGATGAGTCCAGGGAAGCACCCAACCCGGAGGGCCACACTGTGCCCTTTCCCACTGATGTTACAACACAAGGATTTTCCTGCATTGCTCCATTAACGCCATGTCCCAGCTTCTGAAAAAAACATGGCTTTGCCCAGAGGACAATATAGGGTTGATCCAAACAGCCAGAGCCAAACCGTTTTTGTTGCCGCTCTCCGTGCTACCCCAGCCCAAGAGACAACACCGATTGGCTGCCTGGATGTCTGCTCCCTGAGCAGGGACACCAGAGACGGATACGCACGTGTCTAACTCAAGTGCCAATTTATTGCTACATAGCATAGCTTCTTATACCCGTACACGCGACCGCCCCGGATCCCCGTGACCCTTTCTTCTGCCCACGGTCCCTCTCAATCCTCCTCCCACATCTCCTCCCACATCTCCTCCTTATGCTATATATCACGCCCCTTTTTGTCGCACCCCCTTTTCCCGTTACAAAAGATATTAGCATAGTACAGTGTTAGCTAAAAGCGATGTTGTGGGGTTGCTGAGGGTCGAAGAACAGCAAGTGCCAATCGCTACCACAACTGTGCATCGGCGGCAATATCGCACTAACCGAGACTCCCTGATTCCCATCCATAAGCTAATTCGTCAATTGGAGAGCCAAGGAGTGATCAGCAAGACTCATTCACCTTTCAATAGTCCCATATGGCCAGTGCGAAAGTCTAATGGCGAGTGGAGACTAACAGTAGACTATCGTAGCCTGAACGAAGTGACGCCACCACTGAGTGCTGCAGTGCCGGACATGCTGGAACTCCAGTATGAACTTGAATTGAAGGCAGCCAAGTGGTACGCCACAATTGATATCGCTAATGCATTTTTCTCCATCCCTCTAGCAGCAGAGTGCAGGCCACAATTTGCTTTCACTTGGAGGGGAGTCCAATATACTTGGAATCGGCTGCCCCAGGGGTGGAAACACAGCCCTACCATTTGCCATGGACTGATCCAGTCTGCGCTAGAGCAGGGGGAAGCTCCTGAACACCTGCAGTACATCGATGACATTATTGTGTGGGGTGACACAGCAGAGGAAGTTTTCGAGAAAGGGAAGAAAATAGTCCAAATCCTTCTGAAAGACGGTTTTGCCATAAAACAAAAAAAAGTCAAAGGACATGCACGAGAGATCCAGTTTTTAGGAATAAAATGGCAAGATGGACGTCGTCAAATCCCAATGGATGTGATCAACAAAATAACAGCTATGTCTCCACCAACTAGCAAAAAAGAAACACAGACTTTCCTAGGTGTTGTGGGGTTTTGGAGAATGCACATCCCAAATTACAGTCTGATTGTAAACCCGCTCTACCAAGTAACCCGTAAGAAGAATGAGTTTGAATGGGGCCCTGAGCAACGACAAGCCTTTGAACAAATCAAGCAGGAAATATTTCATGCAGTAGCCCTTGGGCCAGTTCGAACAGGACCAGATGTAAAGAATGTGCTCTACACTGTAGCCGGGGAGAACGGCCCCACCTGGAGCCTCTGGCAGAAAGAACCTGGGGAAACTCGAGATCGGTCCCTGGGGTTTTGGAGTCGGGGATACAGAGGATCTGAGGCCCGCTATACTCCAACTGAAAAGGAGATATTGGCAGCATATGAAGGAGTTCGATCTGCTTCGGAGGTGGTCAGTACTGAAGCACAGCTCCTCCTAGCACCCCGATTGCCGGTACTGGGCTGGATGTTCAAGGGAAGGGTCTCCTCTGCACATCATGCAACTGATGCTACATGGAGCAAGTGGGTTGCATTGATTACTCAGCGGGCTCGAATAGGAAACCCCAGTCGCCCAGGAATATTGGAAGTGATTATGGACTGGCCAGAAGGCAAATACTTTGGGATATCATCAGAGGAGGAGGTGGGTCGTGCTGAAGAAGCCCCACTGTACAACCAGTTACCAGAGAATGAGAAGAAATATGCCCTGTTCGCTGATGGGTCCTGTCGTATTGTGGGGAAGCATCGGAGATGGAAGACTGCTGTATGGAGTCCTACATGACGAGTTGCAGAAGCTGCTGAGGGAGAAGGTGAATCGAGTCAGTTTGCAGAAGTGAAGGCCATTCAGCTGGCTTTAGACATTGCTGAACGAGAAAAATGGCCAGTTCTCTATCTCTACACCGATTCATGGATGGTAGCAAATGCCCTGTGGGGATGGTTACAGCAATGGAAGCAAAACAACTGGCAGCACAGGGGCAAACCCATCTGGGCTGCTGCATTGTGGCAAGATATTGCTGCTCGGGTAGAGAAGCTGGCTGTGAAAGTACGCCACGTAGATGCTCATGTGCCCAAGAATCGGGCTACTGAAGAACATCAAAATAACCAGCAGGTGGATCAGGCTGCTAAGATTGAAGTAGCTCAGGTAGACCTGGATTGGCAGCATAAAGGTGAATTATTTATAGCCCGATGGGCCCATGACACTTCAGGCCATCAAGGTAGAGATGCAACATACAGACGGGCTCGTGATCGAGGGGTGGACCTGACCATGGACACTATAGCACAGGTTATTCATGACTGTGAAATGTGTGCTGCAATCAAGCAAGCCAAACAATCAAAGCCTCTTTGGTATGGAGGACGATGGCTGAAATATAAATATGGAGAGGCCTGGCAGATTGATTACATCACACTCCCTCAAACTCGCAATGGCAAGCGCCACGTACTTACAGTGGTGGAAGCAACCACCGGATGGCTGGAAACATATCCTGTGCCTCATGCCACCGCCCGGAACACTATCCTGGGCCTTAAAAAACAAGTCCTATGGCGACATGGCACCCCAGAAAGAATAGAGTCAGACAATGGGACTCATTTCCGAAACAACCTTATAGACACTTGGGCCAAAGAGCATGGTATTGAGTGGGTGTATCACATCCCCTATCATGCACTAGCCTCCGGGAAAGCTGAACGATACAATGGACTGTTAAAGACTACATTGAAAGCAATGGGCGCTGGGACATTCAAAAATTGGGATACGCATTTGGCAAAGACCACCTGGTTAGTCAATACTAGGGGATCTGCTAACCGAGCTGGACCTGCCCAATCAAACCTGTTACGTACTGTAGAAGGGGATAAAGTCCCTGTAGTGCATGTAAGAAATATGCTGGGTAAAACAGTCTGGGCTACTCCTGCCTCAGGAAAAGGCAAACCCATTTGTGGAATTCCTTTTGCTCAGGGACCTGGATACACTTGGTGGGTGATGCAAAAGAACAGAGAGGTCCGGTGTGTACCTCAAGGGGATTTAATACTGGGTGAGAATAGCCCATGAATTGAATTGTACCATGTTAATTACCATATAATACTGTTTGTTATCACTACCATGACTACTATATACCCTACATGAAAATGATGACTAATTAGAATATATGGAAAAGAATGTAACCTGAGCATGACATAAATGGTATGGAAAAAGGGGTGGATAGATGTCCTGGTTTCAGTTAGAATAGAGTTAATTTTCTTCCTAGTAGCTGGTAGAATGCTATGTTTTGGCTTAGGATGAGAAGAGTGCTGATAACACCCCTATGTTTTAATTGTTGCAGAGCAGTGCTTATACCAAGCCAAGGACATCTCAGCTTCTTGCTCTGTCCTGCCAACAGGCATGCTGGGGGTGCAGTAAGAGCTGGAAGGGGACAGACCCAGGACAGCTGACCCAAACTGGCCAAAGGGGTATTCCATACCATCTGATGTCATGCTAAACAATATATAGGGGTGGCTAGATGGAGGAGGGGCGCTGGACTGCTCAGGGTTAGGCTGGGCATCGGTCAGCGGGTGGTGAGCAATTGCATTGTGCATCACTTGTTTGTACATATTATTATTAGTAGTACTATTATCATCATTGTATTATTATTATTATTATTATTGTTATTATTATTTTCCTGTCTTATTAAACTGTCTTTATCTCAACTCACGGGCTTCACTTTCCATCTCTCTCCCCGTCCCAGAGAGGGAGGGGGGAGGGTGAGTGAACGGGGGGGAGGGTGAGCGAACGGCTGCATGGTGTTTAGCTGCCGGCCGGGTTAAACCACGACAGCCACAACAGAGGGGTCCTCTGAGAGACCAGGCAAGGTAGATAATTGTTTAATGCCCTCTGTCTCTAAGGCAGCTATACCAAAAGCCCACCGGAACCCTTTTGGGTCCTTGAAATATCCTCTTCTAAGGGCCAGTCACAATGCGGTGCTTTTCCCACTCATTCCCAGTCAGACTCACTTCAGCCTCTAATACAGTCAACTGCTGAGATCCCCCTGTCACTCCACGAATACAGATGGGCTCTGGCCCTTTATAGCTCAATGGCATTATAGTACATTGTGCACCGGTGTCTACTAAAGCCTTATACTTCTGTGCGTCTGACGTGCCAGGATATCGAATCCACATAGTCCAATAAACTCGATTGTCCCTTTCCTCCCCCTGCCTGGAGGCAGGGCCCCCCTAATCCTGGTCAGAATCTTCTTCGTTTCTGTGTTTGAAAGACTGTCTGCTGGAAGTTGGAGCAGCAAACTTTTCAGAGAATCCCTTTTTCCTGATTGTTTTCTTTTGCAACTCACGTACCCGTGCCTCTAGGGTCGCGGTAGATTTTCCATCCCATTTTCTCATGTCCTCTCCATGGTCTCGTAAGTAAAACCACAGGGTGGCACGGGGTGAGTACCCACCATATCGTCTTCCTTGTGTGGATGAACGCCTACCCCTGATAGCTGAGACACTGCTCTGTACAGGTGCAGAGGAGAATAATCTCTCTTCAAGTTGGTGAACCTTTTCAGAAAGTTTCTCCACAGTGTTCTCTTTTGGTCGGTGGACACTGGTTGGTTCAGGTGGGGAGGATGATAGATTCTCTTTAAGTTGGTGGACCTCTTCAGAAAGTTTCTCCACAGCTGAGACGCAGGCCTGTAAAGAAGAGGAGAGACTTTCTTCGTACTGCCGGAGTTGTTAAGCCACTTCATCCACTGTGGGTTCCTCATCCTCTTTCCAGGCCATTATTGCCAATGAGCTGGCATATCACAGAATCACAGAATCACAGAATTTCTAGGTTGGAAGAGACCTCAAGATCATCGAGTCCAACCTCTGACCTAACGCTAGCAGTCCCCACTAAACCATATCCCTAAGCTCTACATCTAAACGTCTTTTGAAGACTTCCAGGGATGGTGACTCCACCACTTCCCTGGGCAGCCTGTTCCAATGCCTCACAACCCTTTCAGTAAAGAAGTTCTTCCTAACATCTAACCTAAAACTCCCCTGGCTCAACTTAAGCCCATTCCCCCTCGTCCTGTCACCAGGCACGTGGGACAACAGACCAACCCCCACCTTGCTACAGCCTCCCTTGAGGTACCTGTAGAGAGCGATAAGGTCGCCCCTGAGCCTCCTCTTCTCCAGGCTGAACAAGCCCAGCTCCCTCAGCCGCTCCTCGTAGGACTTGTTCTCCAGGCCCCTCACCAGCTTCGTCGCCCTTCTCTGCACCCGCTCAAGCACCTCGATGTCCTTCTTGTAGCAAGGGGCCCAAAACTGAACACAGTACTCGAGGTGCGGCCTCACCAGAGCTGAGTACAGGGGGACGATCACTTCCCTAGCCCTTCTGGTCACACTGTTTCTGATACAAGCCAGGATGTTGTTGGCCTTCTTGGCCACCTGAGCACACTGCTGGCTCATATTCAGCCGACTATCCACCATCACTCCCAGGTCCTTCTCTGCCTGGCAGCTCTCCAACCATTCCTCTCCCAGCCTATAGCTCTGCTTGGGCTTATTGCTCCCCAGGTACAGGACCCGGCACTTGGCCTTGTTGAACTTCATGCAGTTGACCTCAGCCCATCGGTGCAGCCTATCCAGATCCTCCTGCAGAGCCTTCCTACCCTCGAGCAGATCGACACACGCACCTAACTTGGTGTCATCTGCAAACTTACTGAGGGTGCACTCGATGCCCTCATCCAGATCATCGATGAAGATATTAAAGAGGACCGGCCCCAGCACCGAGCCCTGGGGAACGCCACTAGTGACCGGCCTCCAACTGGACTTGGCTCCATTCACCACAACTCTTTGGACCCGGCTATCCAGCCAGTTTCTAACCCAACGAAGTGTGCGCCAGTCCAAGCCAAGAGCAGTCAGTTTCTTGAGGAGAATGTTGTGGTAAACAGTGTCAAAAGCCTTGCTGAAGTCAAGGTAGACCACATCCACAGCCTTTCCCTCATCCACCCAGCACGTCACTTTTTCATAGAAGGAGATCAGGTTCGTCAAGCAGGATCTGCCTTTCATAAACCCATGCTGACTGGGCCTGATCGCCTGCTTGCCCTGCAAGTGCTGCATGATGACTCTCAGGAGGATCTGCTCCATGAGCTTCCCTGGCACTGACGTCAAACTTCCGCCACATGGGTCATGTACACCTGACTTCATCTGGATCTTTGGATGTTTGTCTGAGGTCTGGATCCTCATAAATCACTTCCCGTACGGCTAATTCCCTCAGATACTGGATTCCCTTCTCCATAGTGGTCCACTTGCCTGGTAGACATAAAAGTTCTTCCTTGAAGGGATACCTTTCCCTCACAGCTGAGAGGAGACGCCTCCAGAGGCTGTGAGATTGTGCTCCATCTGCAATTGCTTTGTCAATGCCTGCGTCTCTAGCAAGGGATCCCAGTCGCATGGCTTCCCTGCCCTCTAATTCCACACAATTGGCTCCAGAGTCCCAGCATCGGAGCAGCCAGGTGACAAGCTGCTCACCTATACAGCGACCAAAATCTTTTCGCACATCTCGTAACTCACACTCGTTTAGGCTTCGGGTAGTTACTGTTGATTTCTTGGCATCCTCATCTTCCTCCTCCTGAATCCCTGATGGCCCAGCGTCGTTGTCGTCTCTATACCTAGATTTGGCAGAAGACTCTCTGCGTTCTAAATGACCTGAATCTCTATACCATTTTTTCACCTTCTCTACAGGGGCAGCTTGCACTGCCACAGCTCGTTTCTCTGACCCCGTTACAGGATCTGCCACAGGGGTTGGAATACCCTCTGCAGGGTCAACTTGCACTGCTACAGCTCGTTTCTCTGACCTCGTTACAGGATCTGCCACAGGGGTTGGAATACCCTCTGCAGGGTCACCTTGCACTGCTACAGCTCGTTTCTCTGACACAGCCACAGGAGCTGGAGCAGCTGCAGGAGCTGGAGAGGCTGCAGGAACTTGAGCTGGAGCGGCTGCAGGAGCTGGGACTGGAGCGGCTGCAGGAGCTGGGACTGGAGCAGCTGCAGGAGCTGGAACTGGAGCAGCTGCAGGAGCTGGAACTGGAGCGGCTGCAGAGTCCACCGTAGGGGTCACAGTGCATCGTGGTTTAACCCGGCCGGCAGCTAAACACCACGCAGCCGTTTGATCACCCTCCCCCCTCCCTCTTTGGGACGGGGGAGAGAAATTGAAAGTGAAGCCCGTGAGTTGAGATAAAGACAGTTTAATAAGACAGGAAAATAATAATAACAATAATAATAATAATAATAATACAATGATGATAATAGTACTACTACTAATAATATGTACAAACAAGTGATGCACAATGCAATTGCTCACCACCCGCTGACCGATGCCCAGCCTAACCCCGAGCAGTCCGGCCCCCTCCCCCCGGCTAGCCACCCCTATATATTGTTTAGCATGACGTCAGATGGTATGGAATACCCCTTTGGCTAGTTTGGGTCACCTGTCCTGGGTCTGTCCCCTTCCAGCTCTTACTGCACCCCCAGCATGCCTGTTGGCAGGACAGAGCAAGAAGCTGAGATGTCCTTGGCTTGGTATAAGCACTGCTCTGCAACAATTAAAACATAGGGGTGTTATCAGCACTCTTCTCATCCTAAGCCAAAACACAGCATTCCACCAGCTACTAGGAAGAAAAATAATTCTGTTCTAACTGAAACCAGGACATCTATCCACCCCTTATTCCATACCATTTATGTCATGCTCAGGTTACACTCTTTTCCATATATTCTAATTAGTCATCATTTTCATAGTAGTCATGGTAGTGATAACATACAGTATTATATAGTAATTAACATGGTACAATTCAGTTCATGGGCTATTCTCACCCAGGATTAAATCCCCTTGAGGTACACACCGGACCTCTCTGTTGTTTTGCATCACCCACCAAGTGTATCCAGGTCCCTGAGCGAAAACAATTCCACAAATGGGTTTGCCTTTTCCTGAGGCAGGAGTAGCCCAGACTGTTTTACCCAGCATATTTCTTACATGCACTACAGGGACTTTATCCCCATCTACAGTACGTAACAGGTTTGATTGGGCAGGTCCAGCTCGGTTAGCAGATCCCCTAGTATTGACTAACCAGGTGGTCTTTGCCAAATGCGTATCCCAATTTTTGAATGTCCCAGCACCCATTGCTTTCAATGTAGTCTTTAACAGTCCATTGTATCGTTCAGCTTTCCCGGAGGCTAGTGCATGATAGGGGATGTGATACACCCACTCAATACCATGCTCTTTGGCCCAAGTGTCTATAAGGTTGTTTCGGAAATGAGTCCCATTGTCTGACTCTATTCTTTCTGGGGTGCCATGTCGCCATAGGACTTGTTTTTTAAGGCCCAGGATAGTGTTCCGGGCGGTGGCATGAGGCACAGGATATGTTTCCAGCCATCCGGTGGTTGCTTCCACCACTGTAAGTACGTGGCGCTTGCCATTGCGAGTTTGAGGGAGTGTGATGTAATCAATCTGCCAGGCCTCTCCATATTTATATTTCAGCCATCGTCCTCCATACCAAAGAGGCTTTGATTGTTTGGCTTGCTTGATTGCAGCACACATTTCACAGTCATGAATAACCTGTGCTATAGTGTCCATGGTCAGGTCCACCCCTCGATCACGAGCCCATCTGTATGTTGCATCTCTACCTTGATGGCCTGAAGTGTCATGGGCCCATCGGGCTATAAATAATTCACCTTTATGCTGCCAATCCAGGTCTACCTGAGCTACTTCAATCTTAGCAGCCTGATCCACCTGCTGGTTATTTTGATGTTCTTCAGTAGCCCGATTCTTGGGCACATGAGCATCTACGTGGCGTACTTTCACAGCCAGGTTCTCTACCCGAGCAGCAATATCTTGCCACAATGCAGCAGCCCAGATGGGTTTGCCCCTGCGCTGCCAGTTGTTTTGCTTCCATTGCTGTAACCATCCCCACAGGGCATTTGCTACCATCCATGAATCGGTGTAGAGATAGAGAACTGGCCATTTTTCTCGTTCAGCAATGTCTAAAGCCAGCTGAATGGCCTTCACTTCTGCAAACTGACTCGATTCACCTTCTCCCTCAGCAGCTTCTGCAACTCGTCATGTAGGACTCCATACAGCAGTCTTCCATCTCCGATGCTTCCCCACAATACGACAGGACCCATCAGCGAACAGGGCATATTTCTTCTCATTCTCTGGTAACTGGTTGTACAGTGGGGCTTCTTCAGCACGACCCACCTCCTCCTCTGATGATATCCCAAAGTATTTGCCTTCTGGCCAGTCCATAATCACTTCCAATATTCCTGGGCGACTGGGGTTTCCTATTCGAGCCCGCTGAGTAATCAATGCAACCCACTTGCTCCATGTAGCATCAGTTGCATGATGTGCAGAGGAGACCCTTCCCTTGAACATCCAGCCCAGTACTGGCACTGCAGCACTCAGTGGTGGCGTCACTTCGTTCAGGCCACGATAGTCCACTGTTAGTCTCCACTCACCATTAGACTTTCACACTGGCCATATGGGACTATTGAAAGGTGAATGAGTCTTGCTGATCACTCCTTGGCTCTCCAATTGACAAATTAGCTTATGGATAGGAATCAGGGAGTCTCGGTTAGTGCGATATTGCCGCCGATGCACAGTTGTGGTAGCGATTGGCACTTGCTGTTCTTTGACCCTCAGCAACCCCACAACAGAGGGGTCCTCTGAGAGACCAGGCAAGGTAGATAATTGTTTAATGCCCTCTGTCTCTAAGGCAGCTATACCAAAAGCCCACCGGAACCCTTTTGGGTCCTTGAAATATCCTCTTCTAAGGGCCAGTCACAATGCGGTGCTTTTCCCACTCATTCCCAGTCAGACTCACTTCAGCCTCTAATACAGTCAACTGCTGAGATCCCCCTGTCACTCCACGAATACAGATGGGCTCTGGCCCTTTATAGCTCAATGGCATTATAGTACATTGTGCACCGGTGTCTACTAAAGCCTTATACTTCTGTGCGTCTGACGTGCCAGGATATCGAATCCACATAGTCCAATAAACTCGATTGTCCCTTTCCTCCCCCTGCCTGGAGGCAGGGCCCCCCTAATCCTGGTCAGAATCTTCTTCGTTTCTGTGTTTGAAAGACTGTCTGCTGGAAGTTGGAGCAGCAAACTTTTCAGAGAATCCCTTTTTCCTGATTGTTTTCTTTTGCAACTCACGTACCCGTGCCTCTAGGGTCGCGGTAGATTTTCCATCCCATTTTCTCATGTCCTCTCCATGGTCTTGTAAGTAAAACCACAGGGTGGCACGGGGTGAGTACCCACCATATCGTCTTCCTTGTGTGGATGAACGCCTACCCCTGATAGCTGAGACACTGCTCTGTACAGGTGCAGAGGAGAATAATCTCTCTTCAAGTTGGTGAACCTTTTCAGAAAGTTTCTCCACAGTGTTCTCTTTTGGTCAGTGGACACTGGTTGGTTCAGGTGGGGAGGATGATAGATTCTCTTTAAGTTGGTGGACCTCTTCAGAAAGTTTCTCCACAGCTGAGACACAGGCCTGTAAAGAAGAGGAGAGACTTTCTTCGTACTGCCGGAGTTGTTTAGCCACTTCATCCACTGTGGGTTCCTCATCCTCTTTCCAGACCATTATTGCCAATGAGCTGGCATATGATGATGGTGCACTCCGTACAAACTTCCGCCACATGGGTCGTGTACATGTGGGAATAGAAATGTTGTTTTTGCAGAGTTACATTATTTAGAAGGAGGGAATGTGGTACTGAGATATGCTTACAGTGATAAGAAAGTTTAGCAGGCGACCTTGTAAAATGCAGACAATCAGACTCCTTAGGACAATTAGGTGAAAATCACGGTGTCAAGTCAAGTCAGATAAGTGAAGAAACATTACCACTTCAAGCAGTAAAAATGTCAAAAGAAATTTGAAATTTAACAGGCCGGCGACTGAAGGCCATGCATTGTTTGTGAAGCATCAGATAGATTGTGAATCTGGATTACCCACTCAGTGGGGAAACAGGGGAGGGTCCTGCCATCAAAAGGTATATAAACTGTGTTTTGGAACTAGTAGATGCGCTCTCTCCTGCTTGTGGGGCGCCCGCCATTGCAATCGCGAATAAATTACTACTTCACTGAGATCCTCGCCTGAGCCTAAGTTATTGGCTACGGAGTGTTTCTCACAATTTGGGGGCTCGTCCGGGATCCAGTCACCTACTGGGGAGCCCCACCGCCGCAGCAGCAGGAAGGCATGCCCCGCTGATTTCAGCGGTCCTGTGCATCGACGGTGGTGGTTCTGCAGAAAGCTGACAGAGGGCCCGAGACTGGTTAAAGAGGCAGGATCCATGAAGTAGTGGGGAAAGGAAGAAGGTAGGCACTCCGGGTTTTTAAGAATCGATCCGGTAACTCTGTGCACAGACCAAGGTAAGAAATATTAAGTATTGCCTTGGGGGTCGGGTGATCTGGTGTATGGTAAGCCCTTGCACGGGGAAGTGCTGGCACTACACCAGGGGAATCTGGTGTACGGTAATCCTTGCACGGGGAAGTGCTTGGAAGTACACCAGGGAATCTGGTAAACTCAGGTGTGCGGTAACGCTGGCACGGGGAAGTGCTTGGCGGTACACCCCCATCTTTCAGTACATTGGTGTGTGGTACACTGCAGAAGGGAAAATTCTGTAGCACATACTGGCGAGGGTTAGGAAAGATGGGAAGTACGAGTTCCAGGGAATCTGGTAAACTCATAGGTGTGCGGTAACGCTGGCACGGGGAAGTGCTTGGCGGTACACCCCCATTTTTCAGTACGTTGGTGTGTGGTACACTGCAGAAGGGAAATTTCTGTAGCACATACTGGCGAGGGTTAGGAAAAATGGGAAAATATGAGTTCCAGGGGACAGGGAGATATCCCTGGGGGAGTGCCTACTAATAGTTCTTCCTGAAAAATGATAAGAAATTGGAAACATAATCCCAAAATTAGAGGGATTGTAAAAGAAAAGTAATTAAAAAAAAAAAAAAAAAGAAAAAAAAAACACAGGTTAAACATTGTGTATCAGTCTGGACAAAAGAATCAATTAAGGAAACAGCAGTATTTTGGCCAAAATACGGGTCTGATGAAAATTCAGGCTTTAAATTTATGTGTAAACAATAAGATTCCTTTTTCAGAGAAGGAGCCAAGTTATGCTCCCTATAATCTTAATATTGAACTGGTGGCAGCAGCAGTCACTCCAGGAAGGGAGACAGGGACTGGAATTAACACTGTCCCTAAAGAAGGATCGTACTCTAGGCTCTGGCAAGAATTAGAACAAGGTAGAAGATATGTTGAGAATTTTGCCTTCCCTGATACTAACAGTACTAACACTAACTGTGTATCCTCTTAGGTGAACTACCCCCTCCTCCTTACCAGCAGAGAGGTTAGGACTTTTAAGAAGGAGAGGAAGTCTTTATTCAAGGACCCCAACAGCCTAGCTGAACAATTAGACCAGTTCCTACGACCTGATTTATACTCTTGGGGGAGGGAATTATGTCTATAAGTATGTTGTTTACAGGGAAAGAAATGGGAATGATCAGGAGGAGAGCTGCTATACAAGAATGGGAAAGAGCTCATCCTCCAGGACCAGGGGTAATACCGGCAGGGCAGAAATACCCACTTGCCAATCCTGGCTGGAATAATAATAGTGTGCAACACAGAAATTATATGAGAGACTTAGTGTCAGAATGAGAAAGTACTTGGGGATGAGACCTGAGGACCCAGTATCCCAAGGGCTCTTGAAAGTTCATTGTGTGATTAAAGCCTGGCAAAATACGCAGAAAATGCTTCAGGAGGTGGGGGGAATGTAGTGAACAGTCACTGGGGGACCCTCCTGCGGGAGGCCCTGGAGGGGTGTGTCTGGAGGGGAGATAAGAAGGAAAAAAAAAAAAAAAAAAAAAAAAAAGATCGAAACTAATGGTATAATGGTATTGACAGTGCAGCGGGTAGTGAGGCAGAGGGTTGGAGAAAGATGAAGAAAATCTTCAGGGGGAGTCAGGGCCAGGATGGAAAGGAGAGGAAGAGAGATGAAGGAATGGCAGGCAAAGAAGGCTGCCTGTGTTGTGGCCCGAGTCCTAGCAGAGACAGGCTTTGATAAGATGTTTTAAGTGTGGCCAGGCTGGCCACTTCGAATGGGAATATCTGGAGTGGAAGAAGGAGGAAAGAAGGAAAATGGGATGAAATATGCTATATTGATATGTTGTTTCAGTATCTTGGAGGGAAAAGGTATGGAATTAAGTTGGACCCTGACTGAGCCTTTGGTGCTGGTATTAGAAAAGTACAGGCTGGAAAAAGATAAAGGAAGTGTTAAAAGAGTTGCTGAAGGTGTTAAAGGTGTGGCATGTAATATTTAACAGAGCTGTTTGAAGTTGAATGAGCAGGGAAAGAGGATGTAGGCATTATCTAAGTAACAGTCTAGAAGTTATGGTATATTTGCATATTTGCTGTGGTGTTTGGTCAGTTTCCCAAGCATCGGGGAGGGGGGGAACAGCCTGCTCCACCAGGGGCCTCTCCAGCGGCCGCAGGGGGGTTTCGGCTCCAGCGCCTGGAGCGCCTCCTCCCCCTCCTTCTGCACTGACTTTGGTGTCTGCGGGGGGGTTTCTCGCTCTCTCAACTGCTGTTGAGAAGCAGGTTTTTGTTTGTTTCTTTGTTTGTTTGTTTTCGTGGATGTGCTCTCACAGAGGCACGGACTGTATTGCTCATGGCTTGGCTCTGGGCAGCAGTGGGCCCCTTAGGGCCAGATGAAATTGTCCCTTATCTGCCACGGGGAGGCTTCTGTTTTTTTTTTTTTTTTCTCACGGGGGCTGCCACTGCAGTTTCCCACCCCCCTACTCACAGCCCCCGAACCTTGCCATCAAACCCAGTACACTGGGGCAGCTAAGTCATTACTGACTTGTAAAGCTTCAGGGATTAAATTAACTAATGAAACCCTAAAAAGTGGGGCTGGGATAACAGTGCCACTTTGGGGGGGATACCAAGCTGAGACTAGGGGATAAAATGATCACTGGGTAATTATTGTATGTACCCAAGGCAAGGACTAATTTGTTGGGAAGGGATTTGATGATTAAATTGGGCATTCAAATAGTAAATTGTTAGACTGGAATAACAGTGTTATGAATGGAGTGCTCTCTGGCCCTGAGAGCAAACATACATGTATATTCACCTCTGACTGGAAAGACCCTGAAATGGGGGTGGAAGCAACAATATAGGTGGACAATTTTACCTCAGGGGTTTACAGGGCCACCTATCTATTTGGGTCAGTTTAAATAACAAAAGATTTTGGAGCAATTACAACCTCCCAAGGAGGTATTAATGTTAACAAATATGTGGATCGTTTTCTATTGTCAGGACAGGAGAAAAGAGTTGTGAAGAAAGCTACTAACAAGCTATTCAACTTTCTGGGAAAGCAGGGCTTGGGAGTATTAATAAATAAATAAATAAATAAATTACAATATGGAGAAAGAGAGGTCAGGTATTTAAGGCATCTAATGTCTGAAGGAAAACAGAATAAATGCAGAGAGGATTCAGGGAATTGTTGAAAATTAAGAAAGAACTAAAAAGTTTTAAAAGAAAGATTTTTTTAAGGAATCAGGAGCCATGAAGTCTGAAGGAAAATCGATACTCCCTGATGGGAGAGAAATGCTGAATAAAGTGATAATGAGGCAAATATTAACTGTTTTACATCAGAAGAGTCATTAGGAGGTGCAAGCAATGTGTGATGTTGTGCTAAGAAAGTATGTCTGTGTAGGAATATACACTTTAGGGAAGCACATATGTAGAGGATGTACCATATGTCAAAAGGTAAATAAAAAGGTGTTCTGTAACCCATCTAGAGGGGGACGGGAGCCGGGGGTTTGACCTTTCCAAAGTATACAGGTAAACTTTACTGAGTTACTTGTTTGTCCTAATTGACCACGTGACTAGATGGGTGTAAGCTTTACTGCAAGGGTTAAAGCAGGCCTTAGAGATTGAGTGGGATTTTCACAGCCCCTGGCACCCCTCCTCTGCTGGGAAGGTGGAGCGAATGAATCAGACATTAAAGAAGCAATTAACTAAACTAGTGTTAGAAACCCAATTTCCTTGGGTAAAATGCTTACTCCTACAGGTTTAAACAGCACCAAGAAAGGATATAGGAATTTCACCATATGAGATGCTGTTCAGATTGCCCTATCTGGGTAGAAGGGATGAGATACCACAATTCAAAATAAGAGAGTTTCCTTAAGAACTGTATTCTGGGGTTGTCTTCTTCTTTGTCATCTCTCAGGACCTGTGGGTTGTTGGCTCAAACCCCACCTTTGGAATTCCCCATTCACCACCATCACCCTGGAAACCGGGTTCTGATTCGGACCTGGAAAGAGTCAACTCCGGCCTGAATGGGAAGGACAATTACTGACCACTGAAACAGCCGTAAGAACTGCGGAAAAAGGTTGGACTCACTATACTCGAGTGAAGGCATCTGTCGACGCTAGTACCTGGGAAGCTGTTCCTACAAAAGACTTGTTGGAAGTTGAAATCAAAGAGAAAAATCTCGTAGTGGACTCTGAGCAGGATAAGAGCTTACAATTGTAAACTAACCTTTTATTTTCACAGGTAACTAACGAGTGTGACTTGTGATTGAGAGAAAGGACAGACCTATAGCGAACTGCAGTGCTCCCAAGGGGGGGGTTGTTATAGTAGTAGTGTACATCTTATTTTTGTATCGATAATTATTTGGAAACCTAAGGTTTAAAAATAATGACAGGGAAAAATTGATTACTAATTTTGTTTTTAGTGATTCTATGCCTCAGAGAAGGCCTTGGTCAATTGGTAACTTGGAAAAGGCATGACCAGATAATAGCAAAAACGGGATACCCCATCAAAATATGGGTGACTGTGACAGAGGGTTATGTACCACAAGCCGTCACGTTTGATGCTTGTGAGGTGTTAGCTTGTGGAGATTTAAATGCCCAATGACAATTGAGCAGAAAGAACAAATAACTGGGAGAGACACAACAGCCATATTGAGAATAGCTGTATGGAAACAATCCTCTATTGCCATCAGAGAAAGGGAGAAACTCAAGGAGAAAACAGGAGAGTAAACAGGAGGCCCTCTGAAATGTGGCAGTTAGAATCATAGAATCATAGAATCATAGAATATCCTGAGTTGGAAGGGACCCTTAAGGATCATCAAGTCCAACTCTCGACACCGCACGGGTCTACCCTAAAGTTCAGACCATGTGCCTAAGTTCACAGTCCAATCTCTTCTTAAATTCAGACAGGCTCGGTGCAGTGACCACTTCCCTGGGGAGCCTGTTCCAGTGTGCGACCACCCTCTCTGTGAAGAACCCCCTCCTGACGTCCAGCCTAAATTTCCCCTGCCTCAGCTTAACCCCGTTCCCGCGGGTCCTGTCACTAGTGTTAATGGAGAAAAGGTCTCCTGCCTCTTGACAACCCCTTACGAGGAAGTTGTAGACTGCGATGAGGTCTCCCCTCAGCCTCCTCTTCTCCAGGCTGAACAGGCCCAGTGACCTCAGCCGTTCCTCGTACGTCTTCCCCTCAAGGCCTTTCACCATCTTCGTAGCCCTCCTCTGGACACTTTCCAACAGTTTCATGTCCTTTTTATACTGTGGTGCCCAGAACTGCACACAGTACTCGAGGTGAGGCCGCACCAGCGCAGAGTAGAGCGGGACAATCACCTCCCTTGACCTACTAGCGATGCCGTTCTTGATGCACCCCAGGATACGATTGGCCCTCCTGGCTGCCAGGGCACACTGCTGGCTCATATTCAACTTGCTGTCTATCACGACCCCCAGATCCCTCTCTTCTAGGCTGCTCTCCAGCGTCTCATCGCCCAGTCTGTACATGCAGCCAGGGTTTCCCCGTCCCAGGTGCAGGACCCGGCACTTGCTCTTATTGAACTTCATGCGGTTGGTGATCGCCCAGCTCTCCAACCTGTCCAGATCCCTCTGCAAGGCCTTTACGCCCTCATTTGAGTCCACAACTCCTCCAAGTTTGGTGTCATCAGCAAACTTGCTCAAAATACCCTCTATTCCTACATCCAGATCATTTATAAAAATATTGAAAAGTACCGGTCCTAAAATGGAGCCTTGAGGGACCCCACTGGTGACCGCCCGCCAGCCTGACGCAGCTCCATTTACCATAACCCTTTGGGCCCTGCCCGTTAGCCAATTGCTCACCCATCGTATGATGTTTTTATTTAGCTGTATGGTGGACATTTTGTCCAGTAGGATCCTATGGGAAACCGTGTCAAAAGCCTTGCTGAAGTCCAAAAAAATCACATCAGCTGGTTTCCCTTGGTCCACCATACGGGTGATCTTATCATAAAAGGAAATCAGGTTAGTTAGGCAGGACCTACCCTTCACAAACCCATGCTGGCTGGGACCAATGACTGCTTTGTCCCCCAGGTGCGCCTCAATGAGTCCGAGAACCAACTTCTCCATGATTTTACCAGGCACTGACGTGAGACTGACAGGCCTGTAATTGCTAGGGTCTTCTTTCTGACCCTTCTTGAAAATCGGCACAACATTTGCCAGCTTCCAGTCTACCGGGACCTCTCCAAATTCCCAGGATCGTTGAAAAATAATTGATAGAGGTTCCGCGATGACATCCGCCAGCTCTTTCAGCACCCGGGGATGAATCCCATCCGGACCCATGGACTTGTAGGGATCCAGGTGGAGTAGCAAATCCCGCACACGTTCAGGGTCAGTTGGGAGTTTGTCATCCCCACCGTCCCGGTCCTCCAGCTCAGGGCACCCTGGGTCCCGAAGCCCATCATCGGCATTGAAGACAGAGGCAAAGAAGGCATTAAGCGTCTCTGCTTTGCCTACGTCATCGTCTGTGAGGAGACCTTCCCTATCAAGGAGCGGCCCTATGTTTTCTTTAGTTCTCCTTTTTCCATTTACATATCTAAAAAAACCCTTTTTATTTTCTCTCACAGACACAGCCAGCTTCAACTCTAGCTGTGCTTTGGCCACTCGAACTTTCTCCCTACAAACACGAACAGCATCCCTGTATTCTTTCCATGACGCCTGGCCCTCCTTCCAGTAGCGAAACACTCTCTGTTTCCGCCTAATCTCCATTAGAATGTTCCTGGTCAGCCACGCCGGCCTCCTGCCCCGCCTGCCTGACTTGCGATATTTTGGAATTGCCTTATCTTGTGCTTCTAGGAGGCATCGCTTAAAGAGTGACCAGCACTGGTGGACATCGAGGCCTTCAAGAGCAGTTTCCCAGGGGACCTTACTGACTAGTTCCCTGAGCAGCCTGAAGTCCGCTTTCCCCATATCTAGGGATGAGGTTTTGGTGGCACTTTTCCTTCTGTCACCATAAATTTTGAACTCAACCACTTCATGGTCGCTATGACCGAGGCGGCCACCAATCACCACATCTCCCACCAGACCCTCTCTGTTTTCTAGCAACAGGTCTAGGAGGGCACCTTTCCTAGTTGGCTCCGTTAGCACCTGTACCAAGAAGTTATCATCTAGGTGCTTCATGAACCTCCTGGACTTGCTCGTGTCAGCCGTGTGGCACTCCCAGTTAACGTCCGGCAAGTTGAAGTCCCCCATAAGGACAAGGGGAGTTAATCTCGAGGCCTCTCTTAGTTCTGTAAAGAATAATTTATCGGTGCTATCATCCTGGCCAGGCGGTCTGTAATAGACTCCCACAACTACATCCCCTTTATTCGTTCGTCCCTTGATCCTTACCCAGAGGCTCTCAACTTTGCCATCGCCGACCTGAAGTTCCACACAGTCCAGCCCCTGCTTCACATACATCGCCACCCCACCACCTCGCCTACCCTGCCTGTCCCTCCTGAAGAGCCTGTAACCATCTATCGCAACACCCCAGTCACAGGACTCATCCCACCAGGTTTCGCTTATGCCGATGATGTCGTAGTTGCGGGACTGGGCCAGGACTTCTAGCTCATCTATTTTATTCCTCATATTGCGTGCGTTTGTGTAAAAGCACTTCAGGTGCGTCTCCTTACACTCAGCACCTTGTGGATCTGACCAAAGGACCCCACTGGCACACAGCCCCTCTGATTCTAGCGTACCATCCCTTAGGTCTTCACCGGCTCGCCTGGTTTTAGCCCCTTCCCCCTTCGACTCTAGTTTAAAGCCCTATCTATCAGCCCTGCCAACTCCTGACCTAAGATCCTTACCCCTCTCCGAGAGAGGCGCATCCCATCCGGTGCCATCAGGCCCGGTGTAGCATAGACCTTCCCATGATCAAACATTTTGAGATTCAAACATTTGAGATTCAAACAGGGTATGGGGACGTGAATGCCTGGATAGAATGGGTCAAATATACTGTCCAGAGTCTCAAGCGTAGCTACTGCTATGCTTGTGCCTCGGGATGACCGATTGCCCAGATAGTGCCCTACCCATGGGGGTGGACCAAAGACTCCCAAGGGATGCGATGTATGATTGCATTGTACCAAGAGAAGACTGCCTGGGGAAATGAGGCCTGTAAGTCTCTCTTTGCTGTTTCTTGCATGATAACAATATCACAGTTCCCCCCGCATTCTCTACAGCTATAGGTAACCATACAGCTTGCCTCTCACGGCAGGGTGTGAGTGCTACCTGGCATCTGGGAGAATTTGCCTTGTGCTACCAAGGACTTGATGGGAAACTGCTCAAGACTAGAGATCCCCAGGGCAGATCTCTGGTGGTACGGTGGAGGGAAGATCTTACGGTCCACCCTACCATCTAATTGGGAAGGCACTTGTGCACTTGTTCAATCAGCTATACCCTTCACCCTGGCATTTGAAAGAGAAACATCACAAATACCCAGAAGAAGTAAAGGAGGCTTAGGAATATCATTTGATGATAGAGTATACATAGATTCTGTTGGGGTACCTAGAGGAGTTCGGGATGAATATAAAGCCAGAAATTAAATTGCTGCAGGGTTTGAGTTACTGTTCTGGTGGGTAACAATCAATAAAAATGTGGATTGGATTAATTATTTCTATTATAATCAGCAGAGATTCATCAATTATACCAAGGATGCGATGAGAGGAATCGCTGAACAACTAGATGCCATCAGCAAAATGGCTTGGGAAAACAGGATAGCATTAGATATGATGCTTGTGGAGAAGGGTGGTGTATGCGTGATGCTGGGCAACCGTTGTACTTTTATCCGTAACAATACTGCCCCGGATGGCACAGTAACAAGAGCATTGTGTGAGGAATGTTTTAACAATTCGTGTCCATAAAGAACAATTCTGTTTGAAATGTTTGAATCCTGTCTGCCTCTGGGCCCTGCACTGGCAATTCAATGCTTGAACCACAGCTGCAGTGTGTCCCAGTCTCCCCCTCATTCCTCATTCTAGCCAATTTATCACTTCTTAAATTTATGAACCTGTTTGCTTTTGTTATTCCGGACTTCTATTTCTAACACTGCTATAGATGTGTCTGTGAATGGCTGGGGAAGAATGTTTTAATTACCCGTGTGTCTGGGAGTTTCAGAACAACTGATAACAACTAGTGACTGTTATGGGATACTATGTGGATCTTTGGTATCTGGTTAGGGGGGGGGCCGAGAAAGAAGCTGAAAAGCGGCTGGGAGACAAGATTTGAAGAAGGTGTTTTGAAGAAGGTGTTCTGTAAACTTGGGATGGTGCCCAGTAAGTACAAAGGGGAAGAGGAAGACTGCGAGCCTTCAGCATGGAAGACCCCTAGAGACCCCCAGAAGAGACCCCAGAGGAGACCGCGCATGCTCCAGTAGGAGGGACTGCACCCCGGAAGCTAATTTTAATAATCTATTTTTTTAGAAGTAGTAATGAATATGTATTAGTCTAGGAGCATAAAAATCAGCTGCTTGATGTAACTGGTGTGCGTCCTGGTGGAGCGGAGACTCCCGGTGCACCCAGCGCTGTTTGCTTACCTCTATTCCTTTATATTCTTTCAATAAATCCTATTTTTTTATTTAATCCTAATTTGAATCCTGAGCCATTTATAACAATTTGGAGGCTCGTCCGGGATGGCTATAGTTCCTGAATTCTGATTTAATCTAGGAGGGGCGCCCCACCATTTGGTGGCTCCTGTTTGACTCAGATCGGGACTAATGCCATCCTGAACCTGAATAAAGGTAAGCAAAGAATTTTGATTTTTTTGAGCTCCCTTGCCGGCTGTGTTTTTGTGCCCGTAATTCTGCGCGCGAAGATCCGGACGAAGACGACAGGGTCGTTTGGATACCGTTCGGTTGGATTCCGGTGTCCGGAATCGAACTGGATGAAGACGACAGTCGTTTGGATACCGTCTGGTTCGATCCCAGACGAAGACGCTTGTGGATACCGTCCGGTTGGACTCTGGACGAAGACGACTGATTCGTAAGATACCGTCCGGTTGGGTAAAGGTACGGTTGCCCGTGTTTGTGTGTGAGAGTGTAACAGACTTCTAAAGTCAGCGTGGAGGTCTTTTTGTTTTCTCACCAGTTCTAATCTCCTGTCGGGGGGGGCTGGGCTGGTGAATGGAGTGATACGTGGGTGGGTGATAGGTCCTAAACCCCCTGCAAGACACTCTCACTGGGGGCAACCAAGGGCTGTGGGAATTGCCACTAGTAAAATTCCCGGATGGGTCAGATAAAATCGAAGACCAAGGACCAGAAAGGGAGCAAATTACCAGATATATGACCAAAAAGTCCATTATGAATAATGATTAGAAATTGGAACAATAGGGGCCCCAGAAAATTAAAGAGTAAATTGAAAATGATCCAGTATTATATGATAGAATGACCAAAAGAACCCTTAAGACCCCATGTATTTTGATCCACGGAGGACGGGGTCTGTCAGGCTTTAAACATTAATAGTAGAATAGCTGTGGATCCGGAAAAGAGCAAGCTGAAACAATGGAATTAGAAATTAGAGAGCAATTGATTAAGAATGAATATGTGCTGCATTTGTGCCTGTGCTGCACTTATACCACCAGATAACAGGAGCCTCTCGGACCCCGAGAACCAGATCAAAAACAACCTCATGGTTCAGATTTTAATCAAGGGGTCTGAGATAAGGAGGACTGTTCACAAAGGGACAGGTTAGGAATATGTATATGTATAGGAATGTTTATGTATATGTAACTCTTTACTAAAGCAATTTGCCATGTTAGGCGTGTACGACTTTGGTGGGACTACCCACCCCGTGCTGCATGGAACTGAGTAAACATACCTACTTTACAATCTTACGGATTGTGGAGTCAGCTTTCTGTGAGTCATTTTGGTGAGCCAGGCAGGAGACACTCTGCTCGGCTGTGGGATCGGCTGCAGCGTGGACACCCCTAGGTGCACCCTGAGCGTTTTGCTCGGAGGGGACTCCACTCTCAGCTGCTCACCGCAGGAGCAAAGATCTCCTGAAACTGCAGACAAACGGTATGTTTTCGGCTGCTGGAGGGATACTAACTGGAGTGTTAATAATTGTATGTGTTTTTATGTATGTATTTTGTGTTGTATTTTGTGTTGAAATTTTGTATATTGTAATATTTGCATATTGTACGTATTTTGTGTTGAAAGTATTTGTGTAAGTGTAAGGGTTTGAAACAAAGTGTTACAAGTCACTTCACGAAGAACACAGTCAGAGACAATACTTATTTGGTTGGTTATCATTCTAAGTTATATTCCTGTGGTATGAATGAGATGTGCTGGAGGCCTCCGTGTGCGATTGTGCTGTGTGAGTGAGACGCAGCGTTGCTGCAAAGCGAGTGCAGAGTTCCGATCCGTGGTTCTGTACTCTCTGCAAGGGGAGTGGGCAGAGATGAACGAAGTGCTTGACAGACTGAAAAGAAGTGCTGTTTTATCCAAGTTTGAGTGGTGGTGCCTAATATATGGGCCCGGTGTATCTTGTGTATCTCGTGTATCCTATTTTTGCTCTTAAATGTTTTGACTGTGACAAGAAAAAGGCAGGAGCATGATCTGACTCTACTGGTGCTTTCGGCTGTGCTTCCTGCAACATATGAGGCCCGCACAGGCCGAGACCTGGACTCGCTGAGACCTGAACAGGCCGAGAGACCGGAGCGGCGCCGAGAGACTGGAGCGGCGCTGGGAGACCAGAGAAACTACGGAGGGACTACCGCTGGACGGAGAGAGCCCTGGGACGCTGCAGAGCCACGGACGGCTCTGAGAGACAAAGAATAGACCTGACAGAAGCTGCAAAACGCGGGGAAATTGAAGTAATTGCGGAACATCCGAGATCGAGTTGCTACGGGAGATCAGAGGCGTCAGTGGACACCGGCAGTCGACTCTCACCGTGAGGCGAGTCGGCGCAGAGCAGAGGGGCGGACATCAGGACCCTGCAGCCTGTCTGACGTAACCATGGAGGCAGCGGCAGCAGCGGCTGTGCTGCTTCACTCTAGCATTCTTTTTATAAAAGGTTTATCTTGCAATGCAAAAAGGACTATTAGTCCCCAGATTGATGTTATAACCATTACTAATGACGACTTAGCTCTATTGCAGGGCAGGAGTGCAGAGACGCAGATTACACTGCCAAATGACCACCGGCAGGCTCTTTCACAAACCTAAGGTTGCAGCTGGCACTGCCTGCAGCCGTATAGCAGACGTTACACTCTCTTTCCTAACTAGTAATCATGTGTCTCATCCATTTGTGGTGAATGGTCAGTGGCAAAAAGAAAAGGAGGATGCCACTGACACTAACAGCATGGGTAATAGGAGTAGTATAAGTGACACAGGTGACGGTGCGGAGCGCTCTGCCTGCTGCTCACCTTCGCCCGACAATGTGACTTGTATCTACAAGAATGTATCTACAAGAAGTGGCGATGTGACAGAGATCCTTATTGTAAGGATGGAAGTGATGAAATTAACTGCCCTTCCTGGACCTGCAGGCCAGACCAGTTCAGATGTGAAGATGGGAACTGTGTCCATAGGAGTAGGCAGTGCAGTGGTCTGAGAGACTGTCTGGATGGCACTGATGAAACAATGTTATTCAGTGCTCTGGACCTGGCAAATTCAAGTGCAGAAGTGGAGAATGCATAGATATCAATAAAGTGTGTAACCAGCAGAGAGACTGCAAGGACTGGGGTGATGAGCCCCTGAAGGAATGCAACATAAATGAATGTGACTGTCCAGCTGAGTTTGAGTTTGTAAACAAGAGAAACTGTGGAGGTATTGATGAATGCCAAAACCCTGGTATCTGTAGTCAAATCTGTATCAACCTGAAATGTGGCTACAAATGTGAATGTAGCCGTGGCTATCAGATGAATCCTGCTACAGGAACCTGGAAAGGGCCATACGGCAAAGCAAATTAGATAACTGTTATTTAACTTGTCAGAAGATAAAAAAGAAAGTGTTTCAACAAGCAGCCATGGGAGGGAAGAATCACTGAACCCCCGATGTGAGGGACTGTACCTTGTTTTACTGACTACTGAAACAGCTGTGAGAACTGCAGAAAGGGACCCACGCATCCAGAATAAAAGGACCAGTAACTACTGAAACTTGGAGGGTTGAGTCCACTCCTGGGAAACTGAAACTCAAGCTAAGGGAGAACTAATATTCTGGCAACGAGGCTCTGCATGAATGAAGGATGCTAAATAAAGGGGACAAGCCTAAAGGGAGAAAACGGAGAAGGCAAGACCGGGGCAGGACCCTCCACTGCGGTGTGTATGGTCTACCGAGGGAGGCAACCCCTATGGGTATTGACTGCTGAGTGAGAGGGCCTCGACCGGACTTCTCCCACACTAAGATCAGGTTGTCCCGAGAAAATAACATAAAAAAAACCCTTTTTTTTAAACCTATATAAAATTGTGATTCGTTTTACAGGAGCTGGATCACCCTGACAGGCCGAACGGTAACACAAGCCTGAAGTGACCCTGAAAGCGGGCCTAACTCCTTGACTGAAGGCGTTTGCCTATTATGATCCAGCTACGTGGGCAGAAGACAGATCCTGGGACTATAGGACCCCAGTATATATACTTAATAGAATTATTAGCTGTAATAGAAATAGTTATAAATGATGAGAACTGATTTAAATGAGTTATAAAGATGAGAACTGCTTTGTATCAAAATTGCCTAGCTTTGGATTATTTACTAGCACAAGAAGGAGAAGTCTGTGGAAAATTTAGCTTTAGTAATTGCTGTTTAAAGATTGATAAAAAGGGTGTTTCTTCCTAGTAACTGATAGAATGTTATGTTCTGGTTTAGGATGAGAAGAATGTTAATAATATGCTGGTGTTTTAATTGTTTTTAATTGTTACAGAGCAGTGCTTACACCAAGCCAAGGACCAAGCCAAATTCAGCTTCTCACTGTCCTGTCAGCAGGCAGGCTGGGAGGAGGGCCGTACTGCTCGGGGTTAGGTTGGGCATCGGACAGCAGGTGGTGAGCAATTGCATTGTGCATCACTTGTTTTGTACACATTATTACTAGTAGTACTATTATCATCATTATTGTTATTATTATTATTGTTATTATTTTCTTGTTTTTATCTCAACTCACAGGCTTCACTTTCCCATTTCTCTCTCCCATCCCAGAGAAGGAAGGGGGGGAGGTGAGCGAGCAAACACAAACCTGGAAGGATATGGAATGGGATTTATTTTCATGGCTGCCTGGTGGACCATGGGTTAAAAGAGTGTTATTTTTATTGTCAAGTGGTGTAATTATGTTATTGTATATACCTTGTATGATACCTTGTCTTACATTATTAATACACCGGGTGATAAATAGTACATTTGTAATAACTTCATTAAAAAGGGAAGGGGATATGTCAATTATGATGTTTAAGAATTGGACCCTCCAAGAACAAACTGATGAAATCCAATTATTAATAACAGAAGAGACACGAATTGGGGATATTGAAAAGAAGATAAGGGATTGTGAGGAATGTTTTAACAATTCGTGTCCATAAAGAACAATTCTGTTTGAAATGTTTGAATCCTGTCTGCCTCTGGGCCCTGCACTGGCAATTCAATGCTTGAACCACAGCTGCAGTGTGTCCCAGTCTCCCCCTCATTCCTCATTCTAGCCAATTTATCACTTCTTAAATTTATGAACCTGTTTGCTTTTGTTATTCCGGACTTCTATTTCTAACACTGCTATAGATGTGTCTGTGAATGGCTGGGGAAGAATGTTTTAATTACCTGTGTGTCTGGGAGTTTCAGAACAACTGATAACAACTAGTGACTGTTATGGGATACTATGTGGATCTTTGGTATCTGGTTAGGGGGGGGGCCGAGAAAGAAGCTGAAAAGCGGCTGGGAGACAAGATTTGAAGAAGGTGTTTTGAAGAAGGTGTTCTGTAAACTTGGGATGGTGCCCAGTAAGTACAAAGGGGAAGAGGAAGACTGCGAGCCTTCAGCATGGAAGACCCCTAGAGACCCCCAGAAGAGACCCCAGAGGAGACCGCGCATGCTCCAGTAGGAGGGACTGCACCCCGGAAGCTAATTTTAATAATCTATTTTTTTAGAAGTAGTAATGAATATGTATTAGTCTAGGAGCATAAAAATCAGCTGCTTGATGTAACTGGTGTGCGTCCTGGTGGAGCGGAGACTCCCGGTGCACCCAGCGCTGTTTGCTTACCTCTATTCCTTTATATTCTTTCAATAAATCCTATTTTTTTATTTAATCCTAATTTGAATCCTGAGCCATTTATAACAATTGCAAGGGCTTACCACCCTTGCCAATGAATTGGCAGAAAATTCGGGAGCAGACACTTCCATCACAGGATGGTTGGAATCTTGGTTTGGTAAATGGAAAGGGATGGTAATGTCCATATTTACATCCTTGATTATAGTAGCATGAGTTTTGACAGCTATTGGCTGTTGCGTTATCCCCTGTGTAAGGGGACTTGTCCAGCGGTTAATTGAAACCACATTATTGAAACAAATGACCATAGATCCACCACCCTACTCAGATAAAATGATATTAGAGGAAATGGAGAGCAAAGAAAGTGAAGAAGAGGAAGATATTTACCAAATTACACTTAAAATAAATAAATAAATAAAAATAAAAAGAGTTTTTGCAAAAATCAACAGTTTATAAAAAAAAAGAAAAGGGGGGAATTGTGGGAATAGAAATGTTGTTTTTGCAGAGTTACATTGTTTAGAAGGAGGGAATGTGGTACTGAGATATGCTTACAGTGATAAGAAAGTTTAGCAGGCGACCTTGTAAAATGCAGACAATCAGACTCCTTAGGACAATTAGGTGAAAATCACGGTGTCAAGTCAGATAAGTGAAGAAACATTACCACTTCAAGCAGTAAAAATGTCAAAAGAAATTTGAAATTTAACAGGCCGGCGACTGAAGGCCATGCATTGTTTGTGAAGCATCAGATAGATTGTGAATCTGGATTACCCACTCAGTGGGGAAACAGGGGAGGGTCCTGCCATCAAAAGGTATATAAACTGTGTTTTGGAACTAGTAGATGCGCTCTCTCCTGCTTGTGGGGCGCCCGCCATTGCAATCGCGAATAAATTACTACTTCACTGAGATCCTCGCCTGAGCCTAAGTTATTGGCTACGGAGTGTTTCTCACATATACCTGACTTCATCTGGATCTTTGGATGTTTGTCTGAGGTCTGGATCCTCATAAATCACTTCCCGTACGGCTAATTCTCTCAGGTACTGGATTCCCTTCTCCATAGTGGTCCACTTGCCTGGTAGACATAAAAGTTCTTCCTTGAAGGGATACCTTTCCCTCACAGCTGAGAGGAGACGCCTCCAGAGGCTGTGAGATTGTGCTCCATCTGCAATTGCTTTGTCAATGCCTGCGTCTCTAGCAAGGGATCCCAGTCGCATGGCTTCCCTGCCCTCTAATTCCACACAATTGGCTCCAGAGTCCCAGCATCGGAGCAGCCAGGTGACAAGCTGCTCACCTATACAGCGACCAAAATCTTTTCGCACATCTCGTAACTCACACTCGTTTAGGCTTCGGGTAGTTACTGTTGATTTCTTGGCATCCTCATCTTCCTCCTCCTGAACCCTTGATGGCCCAGCGTCGTTGTCGTCTCCGTCGTCTCTATACCTAGATTTGGCAGAAGACTCTCTGCGTTCTAAATGACCTGAATCTCTATACCATTTTTTCACCTTCTCTACAGGGGCAGCTTGCACTGCCACAGCTCGTTTCTCTGACCTTGTTACAGGGTCTGCTACAGGGGTTGGAATACCCTCTGCTGGGTCAACTTGCACTGCTACAGCTCGTTTCTCTGACACAGCCACAGGAGCTGGAGGATCTGTCACTGGACTTGGACTGGCCTCAGGGTCTGTCACTAAGTTGATAGCAGTATCAATGGCAGCTCGACAGGCATGAGCCAGGCCCCAGCACGTTACAATGATTTGTGTTACTTTGGAACTGCCAGAATCATGACACCTTTTTTTCAAGCATTCTGCCAGTTTTTTAGGATTTTGCAGTTGTTCAGGGGTGAATTTCCAAAACACTGGGGGTGCCAACTGATCTAGATGCCTGCCCATGTCCTCCCATACTCCCTGCCACCCACAACTATACTGCCTCCGGGCAGATCTCCGGATGAGCTTCCTAAGTAGTTGTTTAACTTTAAGCAGAACCTGAAGCGCATTCAGGAGGCAGAACAACAAGACCATGCTGGTCTGAGTATCCCAAGGATATTCAATATCTTGGAGAGCTATTGTAACAAGCTCGGAGGATAAGAGGGTGGTGAAGGAGGAAGGCATAGTGATCCAGGAGGATACAGGGGTGGTGAAGGAGAAAGGGGGAGTGATCAAGTAAGAAAAGATATCTTCCCCTTTCCCCTCCACAGATTGACTCCCTAATGAAAAAAGGCAACAGGTATAATTGCTAATAGTTTCCAAAATACAGTTTCCAAAGTACAGAGTCGACGATGTTACTGAGTACAAATACCAAGTTAGAGTCATGACCAGATATTTCATCGTCTCATAAGCCACTGTTACAACACACAGTACCATAATGATCTGAAACCAGGGCCCGGAGAGGATAAACAACATGACAGAGAGCAAATACGGAAAATAATGTGCTATAATACTCAATTTGGAAAACAGGCGCAGCAGAGTTGAGATTAAAGCAATCAGCATTATGACAAGTGACTATTAAGCAGGTCTAATACTTATACCAATTTTAGTTTAACACACTCTGGTCAGATCTGCCATTATCTCAACCTTTCGAGCCCCACGTTGGGCGCTAAAATGGCTGTCGTGGTTTAACCCAGCCGGCAGCTAAACACCACGCAGCCGTTCGCTCACCCTCCCCCCTCCCTCTCTGGGACGGGGAGAGAGATGGAAAGTGAAGCCCGTGAGTTGAGATAAAGACAGTTTAATAAGACAAAATAATAATAATAATAATAATAATAACAATAACAATAACAATAACAATAACAATAATACAATGATGATAACAGTACTGCTACTAATAATGTGTACAAACAAGTGATGCACAATGCAATTGCTCACCACCCGCTGACCGATGCCCAGCCTAACCCTGAGCAGTCCGGCGCCCCTCCCCCAGCTAGCCACCCCTATATATTGTTTAGCATGACGTCAGATGGTTTGGAATACCCCTTTGGCTAGTTTGGGTCACCTGTCCTGGGTCTGTCCCCTCCCAGCTCTTACTGCACCCCCAGCCTGCCTGTTGGCAGGACAGAGCAAGAAGCTGAGATGTCCTTGACTTGGTATAATCACTGCTCTGCAACAATTAAAACATAGGGGTGTTATCAGCACTCTTCTCATCCTAAGCCAAAACATAGCATTCTACCAGCTACTAGGAAGAAAATTAATTCTGTTCTAACTGAAACCAGGACAGGCGATCATTCTCTTCTTGTGGCAGGCACTGCCATCCGTCATTAAGAAGCAGGTTAATATTCACCATTCGCAGGACTAGCTTTTCAAGCAGCTGTCACAATAGTCAAAAGAGCAGCGGCAAGAAGAGCACACCAACACCCAATAAGATCACCACCGACAAAACTGCCGATAAAAGAGAGGTTATCCACGTATCTGGTGTTCCCAGCCAATCTAGCCAGCCCTTCCTCCACCAGTCCCAGTAATGCGATCTCCATACTAACTCTTTAATAACTCCTCAACCGCACCCTTGGCTTGCTCAATTGCCGTTGTTGCGTTCTTTGTCCAATCAATACAACAGAAACTTTTGACTGGCAACTGATGCCAGTTCGAGCAAGCAAGTAGTCCACAGCCAGCCTTGTCGAGGACAATCCTTCTTTAAGAGCTTCCATGCCATTGATGAGGTTTGTCAAAGCCTTTGCTGTGTGGTTAGCATTCTTCAGCGCCCAACAAGCTAACTGCTCGTCTTAGTATTTCGAACAAGCTGCGGGAATATAAAAAGCATCTCAACAATTGTTTGTTCTCGGGTAGTCAAATACCATCCGTCATCGCAGTCCGGATCTAGAGTGGAATCTTTTAACGAACACCTGTGACGGCTCCCTGCCTCCCCTGTCGCGCTCCTGATGTCATCGGGTGCAAGGGGACTAACTGCCAAAGTACCAAGCGCGCAAGGTCCGCCATAAGCATTAGGGGGAATAGTCAGGTAAGCCTGACCACCCCCACAAAGCAAAAAGATTCCCCACGGCAAACGCAAAGGTATCGAGGGACTGTCAAATACCACAATTGTTGCCCACCTCTTATCATCATATTCTGCACCAGGCATATGCATCGAAGGGAACGTCTCTGCCATGGTGGCATACAGCCACCAACACGGTGGGAGAAAACGCCTTTTCGACTCCATCGTGTTGAAAAAGATTAACCCACTCCTGCACGTGTCATTGTGCATAATTGTGCCCAAAGTTAACCAGGGAGAGAGTTCTTCAAGCACCGGGGTGCTATAATTCGCAGCTAATATTGCAGCCCAGAGACTGAACCCCTAGTTCTGTGTCTTGTTGTTGTTCGGACCATTAGACGACACCGCTGATACCTGCAAATTGCAGATGTCGTTGACGTTGCTTTCTCTAAGTCTGTCAAATGTAGTATTGATGGTGTAATTCGAACTTATGACCCCCATGGGGTCCAAGACTCTCAGGATGTCTGGCGCATAGCTCTCACCACTGGTCGTCACCACCAAAACATTAGCGACCACTTTGCCACTTTCATTCCTAGGTACGCTTAATGGCCGTGGAATGCCGAACAAGCAAAGTGAAAAGGGGTCGCCCACCGCCGTAAGAGCCAAGCAGAGCATCGCATCCGTGTGGCTAGTCAGGTTCACGAGTTGTTGCCAGAAATTGCTGGTGCAGCAGCATGGTAGCAGCAACAGCAGAATCCCTAGGCACTGCAAATAGCAAGTATGTGGCTGTTATAAGTCAGTTGCCAGTAACATTATCCTACTTCCTCTATCGTCCGTCTCAGACGAAACAGCCTCTACTCACGAGGGGAATTCACCCCCCGGCACAGGGCGTACACGTCAGGCTGGCAGCCAGGTATGTCCAGAAGGGAGCTGCACAAAAGCATAGCCCCGGCCCAAGACCAATAAAGGTACCGGGTCTTTCGACCATAGGCCTGCTGCTGTCCATGTCTGGACTATACCAATGGGTGTTGCAGAATCCCAAAGGTGGTCATTAGCTTGTCCTTCTAGATGGTTTAACGAAAAGAGAGCTCGCAGAAGCAAAGCATGTGGGCAATAGCTCCAGAGTATCCAAACCTCCCCCCTCCTTAAGCGCCCAAAGACGCTCCTTGAGGGTCTGGTGCACTCATTCCATAATCGCCTGGCCTTGACTATTGCCAGGAATGCCCTTAACGAGCTTAATACCCCACGCAGCACACCATCGGGTAAAAGTATGACTGATATAAGCTGTCCAATTATCGGTTTTCAGGGTGGTAGGCGTGCCTAGGACCGCAATAGCCATGTGAAGCGCGGCAATACATTGTTTCGCTTTCTAGCCCGTACTGGCGGTAGCCCACATGATACTGCTGCACATGTCAACTGCTACGTGCAAATATTTGAGTCACCCAAAAGGCGCAAATTCATTGACATCCATCTGCCATAACTCATTGGGGTGGAGACCCTGAGGATTAACCCCCGCGGGCAAGGGTGCTGCGCTGTTGCAAGTGCGACAAGCTGCCACTATGTTTCTCGCTTCAGATAATGGTAGATTAAATTGCTGGTGCAAAGCGAGGGCAGACTGATGAAACTGACAGTGGGATTGGGCTGCCACCTCTCGAAGGTCAAGTACATAGCAGGCAGCATCTGCTACCGGGTTTCCCTCAATGATAAATCCAGGGATCTCTGTATGACTATTTACATGCTGGATAAATACGGGCCAAGGTCTCTTGGAGAGGGCATTGTATAACAGTGTAGCAGTAACAGTGCGGGGACAGGAGTGACACAGCTGCGCCGCTCGAAAACAATACTGACTGTCAGTGATAATATTCAAGGGCTCGTTTGGGAAGCGTGTTAAAGCAAGCAACATGGCTCTCAGTTCCAGTTGTTGAAGTGACACCCCCAGTTCTTGCCTGACTTCCTTTTCCCACATACCACCGCAAATTTGTGCGTCGACCCTGCGGCATCTGTGAACACTTTGCGGGCCTTCAGCGGTTGTTGGGCAAGTGGGACCACTGGCAGTATGGTGACAAATTGTACAATTACCGACCAAGGGGAAGTCCGCGTCACTTCCAACTGACCAGGATACCCAGCCAACGCAGCCTGGATTGACATACTGTTCCTCTGCAACAAATCCAATGAGGTTGCAGATAACGCACACGAAATTGACACAGGCTCTACACCGGAGCATCTGACTGTTCTCGTTCGGGCCCACTGTATGGTGAGAGCTAATAAGTCCTCCCACTGAGGTAACGCAACCTTCGGGGCCACACAATATCCAAAAAGCAGTGGGCGTCGACTGTCCCCTTGGTGCAATATTATGACCACCCCCTCATGCTGTAGTAAGATATGTGCCTGAATTCCCTTCCCCAATTCCCGCCTTGCGAGCCCAACCGCCTGCACGCGCGAAAAAAAAGACTGCAACAACTTTTGATGTGTAGGTAACAATCATCGTGGCACCGTCAGGTTTGTGTCTCCCTGCAGCAGGTCCGTGAAGGTCTTCATCTCATTCAGTGTTAGCAACACAAACTGTCGTAGCCACTGCATTGAGCCTACGAGCTCTTGCAGTTGATTCAAGGTTTCAACTTTTGGGTTCGTGTCGTGGTTTAACCCGGCCGGCAGCTAAACACCACGCAGCCGTTCACTCACCCTCCCCCTCCCTCTCTGGGACGGGGGAGAGAAATGGAAAGTGAAGCCCGTGAGTTGAGATAAAGACAGTTTAATAAGACAGGAAAATAACAATAACAATAACAATAACAATAACAATAACAATAACAATAACAATAACAATAATACAATGGTGATAATAGTACTACTACTAATAATATGTACAAACAAGTGACGCACAATGCAATTGCTCACCACCCGCTGACCGATGCTCAGTCTGGCCCTCTTCCCCCTTTGGCCAGTTTGCTGCACCCCCAGCCTGCCTGTTGCCAGGACAGAGTGAGAAGCTGAAACGTCCTTGGCTTGGTGTAAGCACTGCTCTACAACAATTAAAACATCAGCATATTATCAGCACTCTTCTCATCCTAAGCCAGAACATAGCATTCTACCAGCTACTAGGAAGAAACACCCTCATCATCAATCTTTAAACAGCAATTACTAAAGTTAAATTTTCCACAGACTTCTCCTTCTTGTGCTAGTAAATAATCCAAAGCTAAGCGATTTTGATACAAAGCAGTTCTCATCTTGGTATTTTGCTTTGCAATTAATCCAAGTGCATCTCTGATTTTATTTACAACTATTTCTATTACAGTTTGTAACCTAATTATTCTATTAAGCATACATATTGGGGTCCTATAGCCCCAGGATCCGTCTTCTGCCCACGTAGCTGGATCATAATAGGCAAACGCCTTCAATGAAGGGGTTGGGCTCACTTTCAGGGTCCATTCGGGCTTGTGTTACCGTTCAGCCTGTCAGGGTGATCCAGCTCCTGGAAAACGAATCACAATTTTATATGGGTTTAAAAAAAAAAAAAAAAAAAAAAGGTTCTTATGTTATTTTCTCGGGAGACCCTGACCTTAGGGTGGGAGAAGTCCGGTCGAGGCCCTCTCACTCGGCAGTCAATACCCATAGGGGTTGCCTCCCTTGGTAGACCATACACACCACAGTGGAGGGTCCTGCCCCGGTCTTGCCTTCTCCCTTTCCTCCCTTCAGGCTCGTCCCCTTTATCTGATGCCCTTAATTCATGCAGAGCCTAGTTGCCACCAGAGTATTAGTCCCTCTTTAGCCTTAGTTTCAGTTTCCCAGGAGTGGACTCCACCTTCCAAGCTTCAGAAGTTACTGGTCCTTTTATTCTGGATGTGTGGGTCCAACCCCTTCCTGCTGTTCTCACAGCTGTTTCAGTAGTAAGTAAAACAAGGTACGGTCCCTTCCATTGGGGGTTCAATGATTCTTCCCTCCAGGTTTTTATTAAGACCTTGTCCCCTGGTTGTATCTTATGAATAGCAAATCCTAAAGGTAGTGTTTGAGCCATCATTCCAATTTCTCTTAGCTCTTGTAAACTCCTTCCAATAGTAATTATATCTTTCTGGATGCTACGATCCTCAACTACATTGTTCCCTAGAGGCATCCCCTGTGAATAAGGCATACCATACAACATTTCATATGGTTATAATCCAGTCTCACTGTGTGGTTTAGTTCTTATGTTTAAAAGTGCCAATGGTAAGCATTTCGTCCAGGGCATTTGTGTCTCGTTCATTAATTTAGCCAATTGTTGTTTTATTGTCTCTACTTCCCCTGAGCTTTGTGGGTGCCATGGAGTATGGTATTCCCACCGAATACCTAATGATTGACATAATAAACTTATTATTTTAGAAGTAAAGTGTGTGCCCTGATCAGAATCAACGTACTGGATTACAGAATCACAGAATCACAGAATTTCTAGGTTGGAAGAGACCTCCCATATTTAGGTATCAGGTGTTCTAATAGAATTTTTACCACCATTTGTGCCGTAGCTCGTGCTACGGGATAAGCTACCCATTGTGTTAAATGATCTACTATTATCAATAGATATTTTATCCTCCCTACCTTGGGCAATTCAGTGAAATCAACTTGTACTTTCTCGAAAGGCCTATAATCTGTTTTCCTTCCTCCCACAGCCGCTTGTCGAAACACTTTCTTATTTGTCTTCTGACAAGTTAAGCAACGCTGTGTAATTTGCTTTGCTTTTTCAAAAACCCCTATGCAACCAAATTGTTTAAGTAAATGATTACCTAATGCTTTTGTACCCCAATGTGTTTGTGTATGCAAACGTCCCAATATTTGCTTCGCATAAGCTTTTGGTAATATCTCTCGCCCATCTGGCAATTTCCATTTTCCTTGTTCTAATTTAGCACCTATTTTCTCCAGTTTTGTCTGCTCTTCAGGAGTAAACTTTTTTTCTTCTCCCTCTCGCCTTTCTTCCTCCTGTACTATATTAATTTTAGAAGCCTGAGTTCTCAAGGCTGCTTCCTGAGCTTCTTTATCTTCTAGATTATTCCCTCTGGTGTGGTAATCTAATCCCTTTTGGTGTCCTTTTACATGTACCACTGCTATCTCCTTTGGTTCTCTTAATGCCCTTAAAATTTTTATCATTAACTCTTTATGTATAAGATTCCTCCATTGAGTATTAATTAAACCTCTTTCTTCCCAAATTTTTCCAAAGGTATGAACTACCCCATATACATATTTAGAATCTGTATATATAGTTCCACTTTTCCCTTTAATAGTTCCAGGGCCCTATATAAGGCATACAGCTCACAAGCCTGAGCTGACCATGATGGACTCAAGGGTCCTGATTCCACAGGTTCCAGGTGCTTATTAATTATTGCATATCCTGATTTTCTTTTTCCCTCCACTACTTGGGAGGAGCCATCTATAAACAGTGCTTCTCCTTTCTCTGACTCAGTATCCCTTAAATTGGGTCTTACTTTAGTCTGGGTCTCAATTACCTCTAAACAGTTATGTTGTAATTCCTCTGATGGTTTTCCAAACAAAAATTGTGCTGGACTCTGAGCAGAGGTTACCCTTAGTTCTAAGTCAGGGGAGTCAATTAGTATCGCTTCATACTTTAGGATCCGGCTGTCTGTTAACCATTTCTCCGCTCTCTGTTGTAAGACACTTCTGACATTGTGTGGAGTATACACTTTTAAGGGAGCATTAAAGGTGATCTTTCTAACTTCCTCTATTAATAATGCTGTAGAGACCAAAGCTTGGAGACAAGCAGGACACCCTCTACTTACTGGATCAAGTAACTTAGAACACCCCACGGGTTTCTTAATTCCTGCCCAGTCTTGAGTAAGAACTCCATATGCTGTCTGGTTTGATGTGTTCACAAAGAGATAAAAGGGTTTTTCCAGATCTGGAAGGCTCAATACAGGTGCTTGTATTAATGCTTTTTTTATTTCTTCAAATTTTTGATCATCTTCTGTGGACCACTTAGGTCGATTATTAATTAATTTCTCATATAAAAATTTAACTTTTTCACTGTAGCTTTCAAGCCATGGTCTACAATATCCTAATAATCCCAATATTTGCCAGATTTCCTTTTTAGTTTGTGGGGGTCTTAAGGATAGGATCCCAGATACCCTGTCAGGATCTAACTTTTTCCCCTTACTCAACCAATGTCCTAAATATTTTACTTCCTGTTCCACAAATTGTAATTTTGATAAAGACACCTTTAATCCCTTTTCTCCCAGGAAATTTAACAATTTAATAGTAGCTTCTCGGGTTCCCTCTTCAGTTTCTCCTGCTACTAATAGATCATCCACATATTGCAATAATTTTACCTCCCTGGGTAATGTAAAATCTTGTAAAACTTTTTCTAAAGTTTGTCCAAATAGATTTGGTGACTCTGTAAACCCCTGTGGTAGCACGGTCCACCTTAATTGTTGTTTACGTCCCGTTTCAGGGTCCTCCCACTCAAAAGCAAAATAATCTCTGGATTTTTCATCCAGAGGGCAGGCCCAAAAAGCATCTTTCAGATCTATTACGCTATACCAAGTATGTCTGGGAGAGATATGACTTAGTAAAGTATAGGGATTTGCCACCACAGGGAACTGAGTGATTGTTCGCTGATTTACAGCTCTCAGGTCCTGTACCATTCTGTATGACCCATCCGATTTCTTTACAGGGAGGATGGGTGTATTATGAGGTGACATACATGGTTCTAGAGTTCCTTTTTCCAGAAGTCTGTCAACTACAGGTTTTAATCCTTTTCGACCCTTCATTGGTATAGGGTATTGTTTGATTCTAATTGGACGATGTGGATCCATTATTTGAACATTTATGGGGTCCATTTCTATCTTTCTAATTTCCCCTTCCTTATACCACACTGAAGGGGTAATTAATTCTTCATCCTTTTGTGTTAAAGTGTATAATTTAATCTGCAATTTATCCCCTTGGCTTTGAATGCTCAAGTTAAATTTCAAAATCAAATCCCTTCCTAGTAGATTGTACTCTGCTTCTGTTGAGGGATTTTTTGAAACAGCAAAAATCCCATGGCTTGCTGCAGCTGAGCAAACCAAGCTACCAGGATGACTATGAGAAGTTCCCATGACATTGTTCCCACATCGCCCAATTGAGGAATTTAGAAAAATATTGTTACCAGCCTCTGGCTTCAAGGACAAGGTCTACGTGACTGCTAATCACAAGGGGGGTTGTTTTCTTGCAGTTGTTTGTCTGAGTGCTTTTGACCAATAATCTTGTGTGAAACACTATCCACCCCTGTTAAATTCACTATAAAAGTTAGGCTATTCGGGCAATAAAATGGAGCATGATCTGACCATACTAGTGTCTGTTGTGCTTTCAGCCATGCTTCCTGCAACATGCTTCAGGGAGCAAAAGTAAATCATTAAGACATTTTTTTTTTCTGTTTTACTTCTACATCTTTCAAAACAGGTACCTTAAAGGGCTCTCCTTTTGCCCCTAGTACTGACATATAACTCTTCCCTTCTTCTATTCCTTTTGGAAGTTTTTGAATAGTGGATTTTTCAGCCCCTGTGTCTACTAAAAATAAGACTTCCTCTTTATGGGGACCAATTAATAGTTTTATCAAGGGCTCCGTTGATGTTGAAGTCCCCAGAAGATATAGCCTCTGACACCCCTATTCTTTGAATATTTTCTCATCTTGTTCCCGCTTACGACAGTTCCTCTGAACATGTCCCTTCTTGTTGCAATAGTAACAGACGGGAATTGTCGATTTCCCTCGACAAAGCTGACCCCTAGGGGTTTTCTCTATTCTTTTTTTTTCTCCTCTCTCCGGACAAGGTCTTTTTCTGACTTTCTCTTACTGCTGCTACAAAGATCTTGTCTTTTGCTTTTTGTTTTTCTTCATCTCTCCTAACATATACTTTCTGTACTTCCCTAAGTAATTCTTCTAACTCTCTCTCTTGCCAATCTTCTAGCTTTTCTAATTTTCTTCTTATGTCCCCCCAGGATTTAGCTACAAATTGTGTTCTAAGGAGTGCGGTTCCAACTACTGTATTCGGATCAATTCCTGAATACATTTGTAGGCTTTTCTTTAATCTCTCCAACCATTCTGTTGGAGATTCATCTTTTCCTTGTTGTTCATTAAATGCTTTATTAATGTCTTGTCCTCGGGGAACCGCTTCCCTTATTCCCTGTATGATTAATGTTCTCAAATCCCTCATATTTTGTCTTCCTTGGGGTTGTTGATGATCCCAGTGGGGATCCACATTTGGCCATTTTTGGTCTCCTGGGGGTCCTGCTTGATTTTGTCTTTCCCAAATCCTCATTCCGGCTTGCCTAATCATTCCCCTTTCCTCAGCAGTAAATAAGATTCTTAAAATGGACTGTATTTCTTCCCAGGTATAAGTATTAGGGCCTAGGAATCGGTCCAGTTTTTCAGCTACTCTGAGGAGGTCATTTAATAGGATCCCCATTTCTTTCTTGAAATTCCTTACATCTGTGGTATTTAATGGGACTGCCACAAAACCAATGCCTCCCTGATTGCCTCCGAGGGGTACCTCTCTTAAGGGATATAGAGAAGCTCTCTCAGATACGGCAGTCCTACTTCTCGTACATGCAGCCAGAGGTTGGTCTAATTCCGGTGCTGTTAGTGGTGGAGGCAGGAACAACGGTGGTACTGCTGGAGATATTACGGCCACCGGAGGGGGAGCCACCGGGGGTGTATTGTTAGGATATGGAGGTGGTAAATTATCCAGTGGCTCCCATTCATCATCTTTTTATTTTTCCTGTTTTTCTTCTTCTTCAAAATTCTCATTTGCTTTTAGTGTAAATATTGAGGCTGGACGTGAAGTCCTGATCCATAATCCTGCATAATCACGTTCTTCCTGGCTAAAAGTTTTTTTTTGAATTAACATGTATATTTAAGGCCTGGCAAATCCAGTCTTCAAAAGATCCCAAAACAGGCCAGAAGACATGTGGTCTTAAAGGCTCCTTTGGCCATTCTATTATACAATATTGAACCATTTTTAATTTACTTTTTCCCTTTCTGGGGCCCCTATCGTTCCAATTTCTAATCGTTATTCCTAATGGACTTTCTGGTGGTACGTCTGGTAATTTGCTCCCTTTCTTCTGGTTCCTGGTCTTTGATTTTTTCTGACCCATCTAGGAATTTTAATATGGCAATTCCCACAGCCCTTGGTTACCTTAGTAAGAGTGTCTTGCAGGGGGTTTAGGACCTATCACCCACCCACGGATCCTATAGGAATCGTTTTGGTCCTTCACCAGCCAAGTCCCTCGCGGGAGATTGGAACCGCGTTTAGAAGATCTCCACACTCGCTTCGGAACTGAGTTCCGTCTCAGTCACACTCTTACACACACAGGCAACCAAATCCCACCCAACGGAACGGTTGGAACCGAACGGTTCCAAAACTGGAACCCAAAATTTATGAAACAGGCCCGTATGTAGTAAGGAACATGGGCCAACAGCAATTGTTATTTAATCCAGAATGGTCACTCAAGCATGTTGAATTGCTAATACAAATTAACATCTTGGCAGTTCAAACAGCCTGTTCTCCTTTCCTAAAGACATCATTTGAAGACTGGACAATATGGTCACAAAAGCAAGCACACTTCAGGGGCAGCACACAAAGAGACTTAACTGGAATGCTAGGAACAGGGTTAGGAGTTTTAAATGGAATTGATTCAGAAATATTAATGAATAAGCTAGCCACAGCAACAAGTGATTTGACAAAACTAAAACAACCCCTACAATCATCCTTATTGGCATTGGGAACTAGCCAATGGCAAGTTTCAAAGGTGTTACCGAGATGGGAAAATGCAGAAGACCAAGACCACAAACTAATAATAGATTCAATTAGTATGGTTCAAGATAATGTATCCTTAGCTCTTAGTTGTATGCAAGCACAGTCATGGATGCAGGCAACGGCTGCCTTGATCATTAGGGAAGGAAGTGAAGACATTTTTCCAGCTGAAGTCCAAAAGGCTGTTTGGGACAATGCCAATGATTTTGAGAAGAAGTTCCAGACCTTGTGGACCCTGGTAAATTTTACTTATGATCCCATTGTTAACATGGCTACTGCCTTTGTGCTTACTATACGTAATGCCACAGTTTATGTTATCCACCCCATCATTGCACTAGGATTAAACCATGAGGAGACAGTGCTCTATCCTTTGGAGCATAGAACATGGGCACGGATGGAGAATGGGAAATGGCAGTCTGTAAATCTAGAATCATGTGTTACCCGGGAACAACAAGGATTTATTTGTGAAAGCAATACAATTGATGCTCCGGATGTATGTTTTGACACGGAGCAAGGTGTCTGCCACTTTGAAATTCATCCAAATACTAGTCAAAAGACTGTGCTTGTATATATTGGTCAAGGCTGTGTGTGTTTAAGAACTGCTTGTGATTTTGTAGAAGTAGATAAGGAAAATATAACTCTCCCTAGCAAAAATCATTCTAATTTTTGTATTTGTAACTTTGTCAGAATCGTCGGGTGTTATCTTCCATATTTGGCACCAGTGGTATGCCACCAGCTGATCAAGTCTAACAACACAATGTATCGTAAGTTATTACCTACACCTACTGGGATGAACCTCACGTTAGTGAAGCAACTAGTTAAACACCAAGACCTGATTAAAATTTTAAAAGGCATTCAGGAAAATGGAGAGAAGACTCTAATCACTGTCCATCATGATACAAAGGAAATAAACAGAGTTTTGCAAAAAGTAAAACAAGACACAAGTCACAACTGGTGGGATACACTCTTTGGATGGTCGCCAACTGCAACTGGGATTTTGAACACACTGAGTCACCCAATTATTGTTTTATTGATATTAGTTGGTATAAGTTTAATATTGTCTTTTGTATTACTTGTTTGGAATTGGAAATTGTTACAACGAATGTCCATGTTAGCCTCCTTGACAAATGTGCATGGCAAGGTATTGAGGGGTACATATAAAGACTGGGAAGAAAAATTTTCGTATTAAGTAAAAGAATTTACTAGATTTTCCCAGAAAAGGGGGGAATGATATTGTATAGACTCACTTTAGAATAGAATAAATCTTGTGGTTAAAAATTAATGAGAACAAAATAGAGGACATCTTGTTATCTGTCGACCTTCTGTTATGTTGAAGCATCTTGTTAATTGAAACATCCCGTTATCTGTCAACCCTCAGTCAAGCTGAGACTTGAGATAACTTGAGTCAACCTTCTGTTATGTCTTGTTAACTAAGATATCCTGTTATCTGCTGACCCTCAGTTAGGCTGAAAGCCAACTCAGCTTGAAAAACAACTGATTCATCCTACCTGGCAATTTTTAAGCAAAGGGTGAAAAGTGCATCACGAGGAAGACCTACGGTCTTCCTCCCAAAGACCACTGCCCACATCCTGAAGACCCCGGCCCACAATTCTTGGAAGGCTTTGCACAAGCGCAAGGACTGATAAGCTAATTAGCATACGAAGCAAGAGTAGGAGGGTTTAGGTAATGAATATGTATAGGCGTTAATAGAATATTCATCGTTTTGCTGTATAAATATGAGATGGTTTGTTACTTCGGACATGCATGATAGGTGGAAAGATCCCCCGTGCATCCAGTGCTGCAATAAAGAATATACCACTTAAGGAAATTCCAGCTTCGATCTTTGAATCACTACTTCTAAAAAAAACAGGGTTATTATAATTAGTTTCCGGAATCCAAACCCTCCCACTGAAGCATGCGTATCAGTCTCCGGTGGTCCCTCTGGGGGTCTCTGGGGGTCTCTCGTGCTGAAGGCTCATAGTCTTCCTCTCAGGCTTTTTTTCTTGTCCTTCTCCTTTGTCCAACTTGGCTGTATGTCAGAGACTTGTGCAGCATCCCCTGCAAGCTTTGTCTTTTAGCCATCCTTCAGCTTTCCCCTTCTCCTTTATCTCCTGGCCAGATATCAGGGACTTGCATAGTGTCCCATGCAATAGTCATAATAGTTAGCAGTTATTCTGAAACCCCCCAGATATCAGAGACTTCAAGGAAAAACCTACAAATACATTTCGCTTCAAGCTCTCTATTGACACGAATTGTTAAAACATTCGTCACACTACCAACACCTTCTGAGGCTGAACCACACGAGCATACATCTGAGTGCCTAAATACCTCCACGGTCTTATTCTCTGTGTTTTCTCTTCCCCTATTGCTAACCCATGTTTCCCCATGGCTTGAATAATTGTGTCTTCTAGATCATTTGGTAACGTCTCCCCTGCTACTAGGATGTCATCCATGTAGTGTAACATCATCAGCTGTGGGTATTGCTTCCTAACTGGCTGCAATGCATGAGCCACAAACATCTGACAAACGGTGGGTGAATTCTTCATACCCTGAGGCAAGACTGTCCATTCATACCGTTTAGCAGGTGCCTGATTATTAACAGATGGAACAGTCAGCGCAAAGCGCTGCTTGTCCTGTTCCGCCAATGGAATTGAGAAAAAAAAGTCCTTGAGATCTATGACAAGGCATTGCCAATCCTGAGGAATCATAGAAGGCACCGGGAGGCCAGGTTGAAGGGCATGTCCTGCATGCTTGCATTCACTTTACACAGATCATGGAGAAAATGCCATTTCCCTGTCTTCTTCTTAATTAGAAATACTGGGCTATTCCAGGAGCTAGTTGAAGGGCGTAGAAGTCCTAATGCAACCTCTTGCTTAACCAGTTCCTCTAGTGCCTCTAATTTTTCTTGAGATAGCGGCCACTGATTCACCCAGATAGGATCATCAGATGTCCAAGACAACGGCCAGGTGAGAGGCTCATCAGCGGCCGCTGCTAAAAACCCTGGTCTTGTTCCTGCTTAATGGGCCTGTCGGGGATTACTAGGCTAGCCCCCACCATCTGTAAAATGTCCCGCCCTATGATCGCGATGGGAATGTCCAACATATATGGAGACAAGCATCTAGCCTCCATGGTCAAACCATTGTCCACCCAGGAGAACATGATAGGGTGTTTGCTCCTACTGCCATACTCTTTCCCACCCACACCAATTGTTGAGGAGGTATTTCAAACCCTTTCTCTAATGCTCCACTCCCCACTACCCATTTTCCCCGAGCTGCAGGCCCATCATATTGACAAGTAAACACCTCAGGGCCTGCAGTCGCACTGCACCCCTCTATTCTTTGCCCTGATTGAATTTGGGCCACGGTGCCCCAGACCACACTCGCGGGCTTGTTTGGGAGCTCCAAGTTGCCTGCTAGGCGAGTGCTCCCCCCCCACCCAAGGCCCCCCGTTTCCCGGCTGCTGTGTTATGTCTTTGCAATTGGGACAAGTTCTCGCTACATGGGGCCCACCACAAACCCAACAGCAAATGTTTCTCAAACATACACTCTGAGTCAACTTCCTTTTTGGGCAATCTCGTTTAAGATGTCCTGTTCCATTGCACTCAAAACAGCGCACTTGGCCCCCCGCTTCCCCCATCATCACCTGCAAAGCTGCAAGCAGCGGCTGCTGAGCAGCCTGGACTGCCATAGTCAGTGGTTCTATCTCCTCTCAACGCCCCACTTGACAGCCCACCTCAATCATCTCTGCCACGCTACAGGAAGCGGGCAACTGAGCTAGGACAGCCCGAAACGGCTCCCTGGCCCCAGACATCAGACACTCTTTCAACACAGGGCCCTGTGCCTCTGAGGGAATCTCACTAGCTGTAATCGCCATCTGTACCCTGTCTGCAAATTGGCCAAAGCTTTCCATCGGCCCCTGTTTAATACGGACAAAGCTGGGGGTCGATGAGAAAACAGAGGCCAACAACTCAAATGCCTGCTGTCCTATCGCAGCAGAAGTCACTAATACCCCTCCCGGTAACTGGCATTGATCCTGTGGGGAAAAATAAGGTCCCGTACCCTGCAACATGTCCAAATCGGCACCCACGGCAGGATGTCCTGGCGTGTTATGAGCCACCAAAAGAGCCTGCTCTGCCAATACCTTTATATTCTGTTCCCACAAAGTAGTCTGCGCTGGCATTAAACATAGTCGAGCTACCTGTCGCCAATCAAATATGAGTGGCCTGGAGGCAGCAATAGTGTCCATCAGCAACTGTGTTGCTCCCCCTCGAATCCCGCCCTCCGAAACAGCCTACATCAACTGCATCAACAATTTATAGTCTATAGGCTCCCAGCCTCTCCCTTGTCCCTGCATAAGAACTGGATACGTGCTCGGTCCCACTGAAGGGACCCCTTCAGGTTGTAATTGAAGTCCTTTTAAAATGCACTCCCGTGCCACTGCGTTCCAACCCCCACACCGACTCGCCCTCTCCCACTCCTTTGACTGAGCCTCAGCGGCTGCTGCCGCGTTGCCCATCTGTATCTGCATTTTTGTAAACCCTTTCAACAACCGCTCCATACGCTCCTGCAAATCCTCCAACTGTTTCTCCACTCTCTCTTGCTGTTTTCACACCAAGACTGCCTGTCCTGATAAGGGCGACTCCCTCTGCCCTCCTGGAGGACACTCTTTCTTGCCTTTGATCCCATCCCCGATCCTCCACTCCCTCTTCCAAAGGCGCCGTCGGCTCCGCGCACGGCGGAGGCAACGGCATACTTGTCCCTGGCATAGACGCGGAAAGGCCGGGGGGAGGCAGCGGAGGCAAGGAAAACACTGGAGTAGAGGCAGAACTTCCCCCAGAAGGCGCCTCACACACCGGGAATCTGATCATCGTGTTCCCCACCATCGTCCACCACCCACCCTGACCTTCTTCCGTGGTTTTATTCGCAGGTAGGGAAACCTTAAAGACAGGGGCGCACCAAGGCGCCCCACAGTCCCCTACGGGGGATCCGTCTTCCCCCGAATCCTTCCCTGCTCCCTTCTCCCTATCACTAGTGTCCTCCATCTGCGTCCCTTCCCCCCCCCTCGGCCGCCGCTATTTTGTCGGCCGCCGAATTTTCCAACGGTGCACTCGATGACTCCACCTCCTGACCCTGCCTACATTCCTCTGACCCTTGCAACATTCCCGCCGCCAACTGCCATATGGAGTGCTGCTCCCTCGCCTGCTTAAAGGTCTCGAGGATCTTCCCAAAAGCAGGAATCAACCCCAGAGCCTCCTTATTCCCATTACAAGTCGCTGCCCAAAGTTCCTCCCCCACCTTTTCTAGTGTTCGCCGTTCCAGACACTTGGACAGTGAATCAGCAAATCCCCACCGTTGCATCCACTGGAGCAACGGACAAATCTCCTTCCCCCTGTGGGAATATAAATGTTGTTTTTGCAGAGTTACATTGTTTAGAAGGAAGGTGGTATTGAGATATGCTTGCAGTGATAAGAAAGCTCAACAAACAACCTTGTAAAATGCAGACAACCAGACTCCTTAAAGCAATTAGGAGAAAATCATGGTGTTAAGTCAAGTCAGATAAGTGAAGAAATATTACCACTTTAAACAGTAAAAGTGTCAAAAGAAATTTGAAATTTAACAGGCCAGCAACTGAAGGCCATGCATTGTTTGTGAATCACAGAATCACAGAATTTTCTAGGTTGGAAGAGACCTCAAGATCATCAAGTCCAACCTCTGACCTAACGCTAACAGTCCCCACTAAACCATTTCCCTAAGATCTACATCTAAACATCTTTTGAAGCATCAGATAGATTGTGAACCTGGATTACTCACTCAGTGGGGAAACAGGAGAGGGTCCTGTCATCAAAAAGTATATAAACTGTGTTTTGGAAACAGTTGGCGCGCTCTCCTGCTTGTGGGGCGCCCGCCATTGCAATCACGAATAAATTACTACTTCACTGAGATCCTCGCCTGAGCCTAAGTTATTGGCTACAGAGTGTTGATTAAGGAGGCATTGGGGAGGCATTGGGGAGGCAAGGACAATCCCCCAGACAAGGACTGTATATCTCGAAACAAGACACTGGAACTCATGATAAGGAAGCGGCAGACGGACAGAGAAACAAATGTAAGGACTATAAATCTCGAAACTGGACATTGGAATTCATTATAAAGATACAACAAACGGAAGAATTAGCAACATCCAGCTCTTGCAATTAAGAAACATGCCAACTCAGCAGATTCCTGACCAAAGGTGAAAAGTACACTGTGAGGAAGACTCGGGGTCTTCCTCCCAAAGACCCCTGCCCACGTCCCAAAGACCCCTGCCCACAATTCTTGGGAGGCTCTATGCAGGCGCAAGGTGCCAAAAGGCTAATTAGCATGAGAAGCGAGGGAAGGCGGGGATAGGTAATGCATATGTATAGGCGCTTGTAGAATATTGATAGATTGATTGTATAAATTCAAGACTGCTTTCCGCTTTGGGTATGCACGATAGGTGGAGAGATCCCCCGTGCATCCAGCGCTGCAATAAAGAATATACCACTTAAAGGAATTTTGGCTTCGATCTTTGAATCAGTGTTTCTCACAATTTGGGGGCTCCTCCGGGATCCTGTCACTTACTGGGGAGCCCCACTGCCTCAGCAGCAGGAAGGCATGCCCCGCTGATTTCAGGGGTCCTGTGCATCAACGGTGGAGGTTCTGAGGAGAGCTGACAGAGGGCCTGAGACTGGTTAAAGAAGCAGGATCCGTGAACTAGTGGGGAAGGGAAGAAGGTAGGCACTCCGGGTTTTTAAGAATTGATCCAGTAACTCTGTGCACAGACCAAGGTAAGAAATATTAAGTATTGCCTTGGGGGTCGGGTGAGACTCTGTGTGATGTGTGAGTGAGACGTACTTCTGTACGAAGCGAGTGTGGAGTCCTGATCCGTGGTTCCGTAGCTCCGCGAGGGGCGCGGCCAGAGACGGACGAAGCATGAGATAAAGGAGAGAAAGGAAGAGTCTCGGGAAATTTGGTGTATGGTAAGCCCTCGCACAGGGAAGTGCTGGCACTACACCAGGGAAATTTGGTATACGGTAATCCTTGCACGGGGAAGTGCTTGGAAGTACTGATGAAGAGCTGGTCTCTGTAAATTGGACCTCGGATGCCACTGGTGCCTTATGTAAATCTGAGATGAAAACTTCTCTTTAAGCCCTTTCTGCTTTGTTCTCATAATCTATTTTTAATATCTCTCTTCCTCTTCTCTTTCCTCCTTCCTGAGCGCCGCATTCATGAGCAACAACAAACTGAGAATTAACTCCTCTGCTTAGCAACAGCAGAAGTCTGCCACGAGAGCTTTGGGAAGGCGAATACTGCCTCAGTGTCACACTGGAGGGTTACTGCCCCGTGAGCTGGCAGAGAGAGGGTACAAGAGGTGGGAAAAGAGGGCAGGCCCCACCTATGCTGCTCAGATCTCAGGGCGCAATCAACTCGCATGATTTTCTACAGAGCTTTATCCAGTTTATTTCCTGAGTGTCTCTGAGGATGAGACATCTCTTTCCTTCAGGGAACAGGATCAGCCTAGGCTAAAACACGAAGCCATCTCCTCTCCTGCTGCCTCCTCCCTGCTCTGCTCCTCTGCTCTGGCGAGGCATTGGCAGGGACCCTCCAACCTGGACTTGAACGCTGTCAGATAGATGCTGCTGTGATAGAGAAGATCAGGCAGGGGTAGGAGCTCTGCTCAGCTGCCCTAAAAACTGCTCACAGCCCTCCGGGAGCCCTTTGTAACTCAAACTAAGGACAGCTATTTCTGTGGGACTCAGAATCAGTGCAGGACACCTGGGGGTCCACCTTGTTGCCTTCCTGCACCAAGGCAGTATCAACTTGTCCTAAGCAGTCCTGGGCATGTTTCTCCAAGCAGTTCTTCCATATTTGCTCAACCTGCTTCTTCAAACTCCCCAAACTGGAGATCAGTTTGCTTCTAGGTCAACGTACCTCTGGGCTCACCTCCCAGTTAGCATAGATTCTTGTCAGTTTTAGGTCTCCCCCACCACAACTTATACCGTGTTTCTTCTAATCTAGGCCACTGTAGGTACAAAGAAGACAGTGAGGGGACTAGATAATTTCCTCCATCTCTTCCCTGAAGTGCTGTCAGCTGGTGCAGGTCTCCAGCCGTGCTTCGCAGACTGGTTTCTCTGTCAAGGACAAATTGGTGATGGAGGAATATGGGCATTTCTTCTGTTGTTTGCACCTGAAACCTTGATCCCAGACCAGAGGGCAGCCCAGCATCATGGTGATGGAGCTCAAGACAGGCAGCAAGGCCAAGCAAATATTTCCCCATAAGCTCCCCAAGCATTTAGTGAGGGGAATCAACGTGCAATCATCACCTACATAGGGACTGGGTTTGGAGAGCAGGTCCAAGTGCTCAGGGGAAGTGACTGTGAATCTCTGAGGATAAAAGTCTGTCCACAATTCACCTTTTGGCTCTGTTTCACCTAAAAATGGGGCAAGCAGATCCTCAGGCAGAACTCACCACAGAGATGAAGAGATGCTTTCAATAGGCAGTCAGCAGCATCTGGGTTAACAGGAGCCTCATGTATCAAAGTAGCCACCAGCAGGGAAATGCAAAGTTCGAAAGATTCAGAACAAAGCAAAAGAAAAAATGAAGGGAAAAGAAAGCCTTCGATATTTTTTTAACCTATTTGATTTGTCCTTTCTCCTGCTTGTTTAAATTTGAATGGAATAAAGTTGTCTTTTTTTCCTTTTTTTTTTTTTTTTTTTTCCCTTTCTACTCTAGTTTGTTCTTTTAAAATGGATGAAGTCCATCACAGGGGTTTGATAAAAGAGTGCCATGAAAATGCCTGCTGCTGCTCTATTTCAGCTGATGAATAAATTATAAGCACATTACAATGCTATTTCAGCTGCAATTCCTAGGCCCGTGTGTGTGTGTGTGTGTGTGTGACAGCTGTGACCTTATGCCTGTCAGACGTTGGTTTGCATTTCCAAAGAGTTTGTGTAACCCACTGTTCGGGTCATCTTACACCTCCTGTTCTGGGCTCGGTGTGCAGAGATAACTGAGTCTGTTGGACCTGCTGGCTGTGGAGACAGTCCTCCAGCTGTGGTGGCACGTGTTGTGGTCCACAGAGGTTCCTGATCTGATTTCTGCCCTCCCAGAAGCCATATGAGAAATGCAATGCTTTATTGATGGGAATGTAACTGAGGTGTCCATGCGGTTCAGTTTCTGTGCTAGGGACTGGCCTTTTAGATTCCTTGAGGAAAGACTGACCTTTCCTTGAGGGCAGGTGGCCATCAGGCTGCACCTCCTAGCTATCCCTGTCCCTGGGGATGACTGATATGGGCTGGGCTGGGAGAGGAGGGAGAGGGGCTGGAGTCCATGGGGCAGTTGCTTGGTGGGCTCCTGGGTCTGTCAGACCCCACTTCTACCTTCAGAGCAGCATCAGTCCCATGCCTGTGCCACAGCACAGCAATGCACCTGGTAACCCAGAAATTATGGAAAGGTGTAGGCAGGGTCAGCTCTCTGAGCAGAATGGCACGTTGGGGTCCAGTGCTGGACTTCCCTCCAGTTAATGACCTCTGGTTTTCTTTGAAGATACCATGGCTTTTGCTTGGCCATCCACACTTTGCCAGCTGGAGAGCTTGAAGCAGATGGCAGCTGCAGAAGCAGGAGGTGAGAGGGGTGGGTGTGAAGGCACAGAGGGGAAGATGGGGTCATCTTCTGCCAATAGCTCCATGAAAATGCAATGCCAGTCAGGCTTAGCTGAAGATGCACAGCTCAGGTCCTTCCCAGGACCTTTTGGCCTTTTCATGACCATTGTCACAACTGTTGTGGTTTAACCCAGCCGGCAGCTAAACACCACGCAGCCGTTCGCTCACCCTCCCCCCTCCCTCTCTGGGATGGGGGACAGAAACGGGAAAGTGAAGCCTGTGAGTTGAGATAAAGACAGTTTATTAAGACAGGAAAATAATAATAATAATAATAATAATAATGGTGATAATAGTACTACTACTAATAATGTGTACAAAACAAGTGATGCACTTTACAATTGCTCACCACCCACTGACAGACGCCCAGCCTATCCCCGAGCAGCCAGCCCCCCCACCCCAGCTAGCCACTCATATATATTGTTTAGCATGATGTCAGATGGTATGGAATACCCCTTTGGCCAGTTTGGGTCAGCTGTCCTGGGTCTGTCCCCTCCCAGCTCTTGCTGCATCCCCAGCCTGCCCGCTCGCAGGACAGAGTGAAAAGCTGAAAAGTCTTTGGCTTGGTGTAAGCACTGCTCTGCAACAATTAAAACATCAGCGTGTTATCAGCACTCTTCTCATCCTAAGCCAAAACATAGCACCCTACCAGCTACTAGGAGGAAAATTAACTCTGTCCTAACTGAAACCAGGACAACAACAAATATTAACAGATTCAGAAGAAGGAAAACAAACTGCAGCATAAGCACCAAGCCCCAGGTGCAAGCAACAGGCTTGGTTGGCCAAATGTCTGAGAGACTTCCTTGGGCAAGAAGGTCCAGAGACAGGTCAGGAGGTGTTCCCCTAGAGAGTCCACCTCCAAATTCCTAAAATGAGAGGTTCTTCTAAAAAACGTTTGCAGGGCTCATGTGGCAGATGCAATATCTCACTCATCTGCATACATGAGCAGGCTGTGAGCTCTGGAAAACACTGTGGGGGATGTGAAGCCCTGCTCAGAATCATTGGGTTGGATAAAGAGGAAGATTATTGCAATGGCCCTGCACACTGCTCTGTGCGTCCATGCATGGCTGGGAGGATGCTGAATGTTCCCGCAAGAGCCTGAATCACCACCAAGGTAATTAATGCAAATTTCCCAAACAAGCAAACAAGTCTGGGGTAGCCTCGCTGCCTGGCATGTATGCACTGAACAGTGCAGTCATCTTCACCCCAGGGCTTGCAGTCCCTTGGAAATCTGGGAAGAGCTTCTAAGGGGTCTGGAGAAGGAATTGACCAGAAAACCACCGGTCTGATCTCACATGGCCTAAACCCTCCAGTGTTGTCCACTTGGGAGAGCAGTACTCATGTACCCTCCTTATGTACCCTCCTCATGTACCCATGGGAGGGCCACGAAGAGATGGGAGCCTCATCACAAGCATGCAAGGACAAGGGCTCAGGAGGCAACAGCTGGAGGTTGAACCCTTGGCCCCACCAGCTCCCCTGCACCCTGTGTACCCTACAAACACCTGTTGCTGGTGGTTGTAGGGGATATGGGGTGTCTGTCCTGCTTTTTCCACCAGCACCTTAGGCTCTTGCAGACCTTGGGGACACCCCTGTTATGTCTGGCTGTGGCTGGGGGGCTGAGCCCTACAAGAGGGTCCCTGGGGGACTGTGTGTGGAGCAGAAGGTGGCCATGTGCTGTACGTGCATTGTTACCTCATTCCCCATCTACAGCTGCCCCCAGGGGCAGGTAAATCTCCTCCAGACTTGTTTTCCTGCCAGGACATTTTCATGAATTATGACCATGGTTCTCCATCCTGCAGGAAACTCTTTGGCTGCACCAACTCCAAGCTGTCAGCGCACAGCGGGTTTTGCACATCCCATGTCCTTGGCCCACCTAGCACTTCTCAGCATCCTTGGGGTCCTCTGCCTGGCCTGCAGGATGGGTTCTTCTCCTTCTGTGAACCTCTGCTGTGGATTCAAGGGCTGGCAGAGTATGGAGGGAACCAGTGACAGGCTACACGCCCAATCTGGGTGCACCAGGGCTGGTCCCCTCCACAGAAGCACCCTCCTTTTAAAGGTGGAGAAGGCTCCAATGCTGCTGAAACCATCAGCTGAATGGCAGGCTGAAGATTTTATCTCAGACAGCTTTATTTTATCTTTGCATGGGTGTCCCAAGGGTGCGGAGGAAGGAGCCAACTCAAGCCTTTGCATCCAGACCCTCATTTCCGCAGCCCAGCTGCTACAAGCCCCAACTCCCTTGTTCTTGCCTCTGATGGAGGCTGGGAAGCAGGTGAGAGAGGCTGATGTGTTCCCTTGTGCCACAGGGGAGGCATTCAGCTAGCTGAGTTGACTGCAGCCCAGCCCTGGCTGGTTGGTGCTGTCCTTGTCTCCGAGAGCATTGAGGGGCCTCTCCTTGCTCTCGCCCTGGGGAAAATAAAACGCCTCTGAATGTACTTGCTGGATGGCAGGAGGGACCCAAAAAAAGACAAGTGTTAGCTGTTTCCCTCTTGGATGAGAGGAGTGAGGGGGGCAAACAGCAGTGCGTGGAGCGAAGGTTGGCAAACTGAGTGGGGAGAAACTGCATTGGGCAGGGGCTGCAAAGCAGGAACCGCGCGGAGTGGTGAGCATCTCGCAGGGACCAAATCTCTCCTGTTGGGAAGAAGCAGCAAAAACACTGCAAAGGGCACACAACTCAGATAAAAGCTTTTCTCCATCTCAAATGTGCTCTTCTCTTGGCATCCATTTTTAATAGAGTTCCCTCTCTTTTTTTTTTTTTTTTTCTTCTTCCTCAGTGCAATGCTGGTGAACATTGCCAGGGCACTCAGTTCCTTCCCTTGGCAGCACAACATGTGCTCAGCTTCAGAAAAGCAGAGATTTCCCTAGAGTGAGATATATTTTCATTTACCTGACCAATTATCACAGAATCACAGAATTTCTAGGTTGGAAGAGACCTCAAGATCATCAAGTCCAACCTCTACCTGATGCTAACAATCCCCACTAAACCATATCCCTAAGCTCTACATCTAAACATCTTTTTGAAGACTTCCAGGGATGGTGACTCCACCACTTCCCTGGGCAGCCTGTTCCAATGTCTAACAACCCTTTCGGTAAAGAAGTTCTTCCTAACATCCAACCTAAAACTCCCCTGGCGCAACTTAAGCCCATTCCCCCTCGTCCTGTCACCAGGCACGTGGGAGAACAGGCCAACCCCCACCTCACTACAGCCTCCTTTAAGGTATCTGTAGAGAGCGATAAGGTTGCCCCTGAGCCTCCTTTTCTCCAGGCTGAACAAGCCCAGCTCCCTCAGCCGCTCCTCGTAGGACTTGTTCTCCAGGCCCCTCACCAGCTTCGTCGCCCTTCTCTGGACTCGCTCAAGCACCTCGATGTCCTTCTTGTAGCGAGGGGCCCAAAACTGAACACAGTACTCGAGGTGCGGCCTCACCAGAGCCGAGTACAGGGGGACGATCACCTCCCTAGCCCTGCTGGCCACACTGCTTCTTATGCAAGCCAGGATGCCGTTGGCCTTCTTGGCCACCTGAGCACACTGCTGGCTCATATTCAGCCAACTATCAACCATCACTCCCAGGTCCTTCTCTGCCTGGCAGCTCTCCAACCACTCATGTCCCAGCCTGTAGCTCTGCTTGGGGTTATTGCGCCCCAGGTGCAGGACCCGGCACTTGGCCTTGTTAAACTTCATACAGTTGGCCTCAGCCCATCGCTTCAGCCTATCCAGATCCTCCTGCAGAGCTTTCCTACCCTCGAGCAGATCGACACACGCGCATAGCTTGGTGTCATCTGCAAACTTACTGAGGGTGCACTCAATGCCCTTGTCCAGATCATTGATGAAGATATTAAAAAGAGGACCAGCCCCAGCACCGAGCTCTGGGGGACACCACTAGTGACCGGCCTCCAACTGGACTTGACTCCATTCACCACGACTCTTTGGGCCCGGCTATCCAGCCAGTTTCTAACCCAATGAAGCGTACGCCAGTCCAAGCCATGAGCAGTCAGTTTCTTGAGGAGAATGCTGTGGAAGACGGTGTCAAAAGCCTTGCTGAAGTCAAGGTAGACCACATCCACAGCCTTTCCCTCATCCACCCAGCACGTCACTTTGTCATAGAAGGAGATCAGGTTCGTCAAGCAGGACCTGCCTTTCATAAACCCATGCTGACTGGGCCTGATCGCCTGCTTGCCCTGCAAGTGCTGTGTGATGACTCTCAAGAGGATCTGCTCCATGAGCTTCCCTGGCACTGAGGTCAAACTGACAGGCCTGTAGTTGCCCGGGTCTGCCCTCCGGCCCTTCTTGTAGATGGGCGTCACGTTTGCTAGCCGCCAGTTAACTGGGACCTCCCCCAATAGCCAGGGCTGCTGATAAATGATGGATAGTGGCTTGGCCAGCTCCTCTGCCAGTTCACTCAGTACCCTTGGGTGGATCCCATCTGGCCCCATCGACTTGTGCACATCCAAGTGCCATACCAGGTCACCAAACAGTTCTTCGTGGATGATGAGGGCCACATCCTGCTCCCCATCCCCTTCCACCAGCTCAGGGTACTGGGTATCCAGAGAACAACAGGTATTGCCGCTAAAGACTGAGGCAAAGAAGGCATTGAGCACCTCAGCCTTTTCCTCATCTCTTGTAACTAAGTTTCCCCCCGCATCCAGTAAAGGATGGAGATTCTCCTTAGTCCTCCTTTTTGTGTTGATGTATTTATAGAAACGCTTTTTGTTATCTTTAACGGCAGTAGCCAGATTGAGCTCCAGATGAGCTTTGGCCTTCCTAATTTTGTCCCTGCACAGCCTCACTACATCCTTATAGTCCTCCCTAGTGGCCTGCCCACTTTTCCAAAGATTATAAACCCTCTTTTTTCTCCTAAGCTCAAGCCACAATTCTCTGTTGAGCCAGGCTGGTCTTCTTCCCCGCCAGCTGGTCTTTGGCCACGTGGGGACAGACTGTTCCTGCGCCATTAAGATTTCCCTCTTGAAGAGCGCCCAGCCTTCCTGGACCCCTCTGCCCTTCAGAACCGCCTCCCAAAGGACTCCACCAACCAGTGTCCTGAACAGCTCAAAGTCGGCCCTCCGGAAGTCCAATACAGCGGTTTTACTGGTCCCCTTCCTGGCCTCGCCAAGAATAGAGAACTCCACCATTTCGTGGTCACTCTGCCCAAGGCAGCTCCCGACCACCACATCCTCCACCAGTCCTTCTCTGCTTGTGAAGAGAAGGTCTAGCGGGGTGCCACCCCTGGTAGGTTCACTAACCAGCTGCATCAGGAAGCTATCTTCCACGCTCTCCAGAAACCTCCTAGACTGCTTTCTCTGGGCTGTGTTGTGCTTCCAGGATATGTCAGGGAAGTTGAAGTCCCCCACGAGTACAAGAGCTGATGAGTTTGCAACTTCTGTCAGCTGCCTGTAGAACTCCTCATCCGTCTCCTCATCCTGGTTCGGCGGTCTATAGCAGACCCCGACCAGGACACTAGCCTTGTTGTCCCTGCCGATCCTAACCCAAAGGGACTCGACCTTGTCATTCCCAGCCTCGAGTTCTACAACCTCGAAAGACTCTCTAATATAGAGAGCCACACCACCACCCCTTCTGTGCTGCCTGTCCCTTCTGAAGAGCTTATAGCCAGGCATTGCAGCACTCCAGTCATGAGAGTGGTCCCACCACGTCTCCATGATGGCAACCAAGTCGTAGCCTGCCTGCTGCACGATGGCTTCCAGCTCCTCCTGTTTGTTACCCATGCTGCATGCATTGTTGTAGATGCACTTCAGCTGGGCCTTATCCTCCGGCCTTGCCATTGTTCCCCCTGGCTCAGCCCCAACAATCCTAGCCTCAGCCCCATCCCCCTTCCTACCTAGTTTAAAGCCCTCTCAATGAGCCCTGCCAGCTCCTGGCCCAGGATCCTTTTTCCCCTAAAAGATAGGGACCCGTCTGCGGCCATCAGACCAGGTGCTGAGTAAAGTGCCCCATGGTCGAAAAAACCAAGATTTCTGCGTTGGCACCAGCCCCTGAGCCACGTGTTTAACAGGTGGGCTTTCCGTGTCCTCTCTGAACCCCTCCCTGCCACCGTAGGGATGGATGAAAACACCACCTGCACTCCCGCTCCATCCACTAACCGACCCAGCCCCCTAAAGTCTCGTTTGATAGCCTTCAGGCTTCTCTCTTCGATGTTGTCACTGCCCGCCTGGACTATCAAAAGAGGATAATAATCAGAGGGGCTTACCAGGTTGGGAAGCTTCCTGGCAACGTCCCTGACCCTGGCCCCAGGGAGGCAGCAGACTTCCCTACGGGTAGGGTCAGGCCGACAAATAGGGCCCTCTGTTCCCCTAAGAATAGAGTCTCCAACAACAATAACCCTCCTGTCTTTCTTGATGGAGGCAGTCCTGAGGCGTGGAGTCAACCTCCTCGCCCTAGGCATCCTCCTGGGAACACTTGCTACCTCTTCCTCAGCTACAGGTCTCTCGAGCTACAGGGCACCTGGGAAGGTGGGGCCAGAAGGGGAGGGCATCGCCTGCGATGTCAAGCAGGGACCTGTTTCCATTCCTCCTCAACTCCCAGGTCCCCTCCCTCTGCCCGACAGCTACAGGGCAGGGGGTCCACCCCCATTTGAGGAGTCTCACCTCGGTACCTCTCCTTGAGGCCCTGCAGGGAGTTACTCCACCAGTCTATCTCCTGCTCACACTCCCTGATATTCCCTCAACCTCTCCACCTTCTCCTTGAGCTCCACCACCATGCGGATCAGGTCATCCACCTGCTCGCACCTCACGCACGCAGTTTCTCTGCCTCCCGCCGATGGCAGGAACAGGCTCAGACACTCCTTGCATCCAGTGACCTGAACCGCTGCATTTTTTAACGGGTAGTCGGTCTGGGTGTGAACCGACTTCCTGGAAAGCGCACCGTGCCTGGTGGAAACCATTATCACCTAGCTAACGGCTGTCGTTAAGGAGGTGTTCGTATGGGCGGGGGGAAGCACTCTGCCCTGCCTGCGCGAACTGCCGCGCCACTCCCTTCTGACGCACCACACCCTGTTTGCCCGCCCTGGTCGCCGCGCTCCCTAGGGGCAGCTTTTAAACGGCTGGGGAGGGTGCGCTGCTGGCTCTGCCTTCGCCTCGTCAGCCTCCCTCACGAGGGCTGCTGGGTCCTGGCGGCTCCCTCAAGTAGGCTCGATGCCGGAAAAATTAGCCCTGCCTGGCCTGATCCCCCGCTCCGCTGCAGAACGCGTCTGCCCCGGAGCCGATCGCCTCGGCAAATGGCAACAGAAATTAGAGGGGAGCTTATGAGCAACAGAAATTAGAAGGGAGAGTTTGGTAACATCATGCCTTGCTTGTCCTCTAATGGGATAAAGCTGCTTCTTCCAGAACCATCTCCAGCTGAGCTTGACGTGGTTATAAGGCATTTTGCTCTTTTTGTCTTCATATATGTGAAAATATTGTCCCATTCAAGTTTGATCTTGAAAATATTGTCCCATTCAAGACCTCAAGTTTGCTTCTGCCGCCTATCCTCCATTTCATTTACCCTCATCAACATCACGTCTTTCCTATAGTATAAAATATGTATATATACATGTTTCTCTCATATCCACTTGCTGGCTAAAAATTTGTGGTAGCTGTCAAAGAGTCTGATACAAGAGCACAATGAAAATACCTTCCTATTACCCTTAATATTCTGATGATTAATAAATAATAGTAATTAAAAAAAAATCAGAGTAATACTTTATCTAGGGTTCTCTAAGCCCAGGATACAGGAATAAATATCACCTGTGACACTCCCAGCACTTCTCATCCTCAGAGATGTTTCCAGAGGTTCAGCAATGCAGGAGCCAACAAGAGGCTTCTCATGGATTGGCCGCTTCCTGGGTTTCAGGCTGGCAGTGTGGGCAGCAGCATTTTATTGACATTGGCATTTTATTGACATTTTATTGACATTTTATTGACATTGGTGGCTACAGAGACCAGAAACCTTGAGGCTTTCTGCCAAAGTCTGGGGCAGCCCTAGGTGGGCTACAGCTGCTCAGGCACATATTTATTGCTCTAAACACTTCATTTTCTTTCCTGTGAGGGTGCTCAATCACTGCAAGGCTGATGCCCTGTGCCTCTCGCTGGGCAAGAGGCATTTGGATAATGCCCTCATCTGCAGGCTTCAACATCTGCTTAGCTCTCAAGTGCTCAGGCACTTGCACTCAACTGTCTTGGTACGTCCCTGCCAACTGAACTATTTGATTTGATTCGATTCTATCATGTTCTGCATCACAGGAATGAGAGGGGAGATTTGGAAATTCCCACCGACAGGTTTTGTGCTGGTCTACTTCTCTCACCTTATCTCATGGCCTTCAGGCTCAGTGTGTCGGCGGCTGGTGCTCTATCAAGGCCCTGCACCGAGCAATTTCCCCCCATTGTCCTACCTCTGGAGCCTGCCCAAGTGGCTCCCACAAGCACTATCTCCTCTCCCCACCTGCTGGGTGCCTCTGGGAGACGCTTGCACAGCTCTGCAGCCAGCTCGTGTCCTGGGCTGCCCTGTGGTCCTGGCCCTACTGCTGGGGCTTTGCTGGTGCAAAAGTGCATCCCTCATCCCTCTCTTTGCTCTTCCAGCTCTTCACCCTTTACAGAGCATCTCTCTGTCTGTGTGCCCTGTTTATATGGAAAGGCTTCCCTTGGTCATCCCCATGGGCTCGGTGCCCCATACAGCCACGCTGGGCTGAGCTCCAGGGACAGATTCATGCAAGTGGATAACAAACTTACCAGGACCGACGTGGTATTTCAGTATTGGGCAACTGGGACCGCTTCACTGCCTGCAGTTACCTGATCCTGGCTCCTCTTACAGTACAGAGAAGCATTTGCAATGGCAAGCAGGGAGAGAAGAGAATCACAACCAGCCCCAAAACAATCACCTTCCTTTTCTTGTCTATAGAAATGGTCCATCAAGCCCAGTACCACTCTTCATGAAAGTCCACCCTTGGACACCCATGGAAGGATGTCAGAAGATGCGATACTTCCCCAGAATAGTTCCCTGACCTCCGACAATTTTCTGTGACTCAGAATCCCTGAGTCAGAGGTGTCTGTATGTAATAGTCTTCAGCAGATTTTTCTTCCATTAATTTATTTGGTTATTTTTGAAGTTGACTACATTTTAAGCATTTGCAACATCCTGTGGCACACAGCTTCCCTCTCTAATGACCTGTTTGGGTGCAAAATCATTTCCTTTGGTTTGTTTTAGTTCAGGTTTGTTCAGCTCTTTAGTCGGCTGAATATGAGCCAGCAGTGTGCTCAGGTGGCCAAGAAGGCCAACGGCATCCTGGCTTGTATAAGAAGCAGTGTGGCCAGCAGGTCTACGGAAGTGATCGTCTCCCTGTACTCGGCTCTGGTGAGGCCGCACCTCGAGTACTGTGTTCAGTTTTGGGCCCCTCGCTACAAGAAGGACATCGAGGTGCTTGAGCGAGTCCAGAGAAGGGCGACGAAGCTGGTGAGGGGCCTGGAGAACAAGTCCTACGAGGAGCGGCTGAGGGAGCTGGGCTTGTTGAGCCTGGAGAAAAGGAGGCTCAGGGGTGACCTTATTGCTCTCTACAGGTACCTCAAAGGAGGCTGTAGTGAGGTGGGGGTTGGCCTGTTCTCCCACGTGCCTGGTGACAGGACGAGGGGGAATGGGCTAAAGTTGAGCCAGGGGAGTTTTAGGTTGGATGTTAGGAAGAACTTCTTTACCGAAAGGGTTGTTAGACATTGGAACAGGCTGCCCAGGGAAGTGGTGGAGTCACCATCCCTGGAAGTCTTTAAAAGACATTTAGATGTAGAGCTTAGCGATATGGTTTAGTGGAGGACTTGTTAGTGTTAGGTCAGAGGTTGGACTTGATGATCTTGAGGTCTCTTCCAACCTAGAAATTCTATGATTCTGTGATTCTGTTTTGATCCTGCCACCTGCTAGCTTTTTTGATGCCCTTATCCTCACGTTGGAGGAGATGATGACCAATCCTTGTCTGCCCAAGTGCTTTCTGCCCTTCATTATTTTACAGGATTTACCATAAAGTTTCCCATGCACATCTTCTGGGGACAGGAGAATCTCATCCTGCACAGCTGTCCCTTCTATGGATGCTGAGACCTTAAGCTATTAGGATCACATGAAGACGACTTCCCTTTGGTCTCCATCCCTTTCATGACAAGCACCACAAGTCTCAGGTGCACATCCACAAATTGTCTAAAAGACAAAAAAAAGGAAAATGCCCCCAAATGAGATGTCACCACCAAGGTGACTTCAAATTATCCCCTATCTGTATTTTCTCCCTTGGGTGCTACTGCTGTCCTAACCTAGACTGCAGGACTGGGGGAACCCATCTCTTTGTGTTTGCTTGCACACACAGGGGACACAAAAAACCCTTGAGTGATAGCAGAGCACACAGAACAGTGGCACTTGCTGTCCTGAGGGCTTTAGGGTTTCTGTGGGGAACCTGAGCGAGAGCTCAGGACAAGAGCCTTCCACACCCACAGGACTTCTGACAGCTGTTTCTGCAGAGGCAGAGCTTTCACGCCTGGTCTCTGCTAGCACCTGCTTGTGTGGACTCTCCAGTGGCTAGTAATGAGTTTGGTCCGACTTTGGTCCTTCTCCTCCCAGTTAAGCTGCCTGATCCCACAAAGCATCTCCAAAATTCCAGCATCTGGGGGTGAAGCTGCCCCCATTGGTTCAAAGTTAGGAGTGAGAAGGGATCTGGCAGCGACAGGCAGCGTGGTTGCATCATCTCTGTTTCCGTGGGAAGCGAGAGAAGAATGGGAACTGTGAGGGAGCTGCCTGACCGCCAGTGCCAGCCCTGGCTCAGCCCTCCTGCACCCGGGCAAACCCTGCCACTGCTCTGCCTCAGTTTCCCCATCGGGTGAGCAAAGAGAATGGACCCCAGTGGTCTTGAAGGGTTATTGGGAGCTGGGACAAAGACAAAAAGAGACAGAGCGGTTAAATCTGAGCTAGGCATGCCTTCTGCTATGCAAGTCATCATCATCACCCTCACCATGCCAATGTTTTCCCTTCTTGTCCAGGTGATCCCTTTGCCCTGGCACCATTCACTCCAGCTCAGCCCCATTTGCCCTTCCCGGCTCCATGACAACCAGTGCCACATGAAATGAGGGAAGGATAGAGGGACGGAGGGGGCACTGGGTGCCTTGGTACTGGGAGCTTTAAGCCATGGATAAATAAATGCCACATTTACATGTTCCTGGCTCTCTCCACTACATTTAGTCTCAGAAGCTGCCTTGGAGATTGATTTTTTTTTTTTTTAATGGAGCAATATTCTGCTGGAGGGAGATTGCCAAAGGCTGTTTTAATGGGATCATGGCAAACAAACCATCGCTGATAATGCATTGCACTAATGCGAGAGGTCCAAGCTTCACAGGTCCTTCCCCTCCCTTGGTGTCCCTGGTGTGATTTTTGGAGGCTGCAGGTTGTTTCTTAGGATTAGAAAAAAATAAAAAAAGGAAAAGGTTTATCCTCCCTGTTGCTATGTGTAAAGCCCACAGCAACAGCAGGGAAATCAGGCAGACTCACTCTCTAGCCTGTTACAGAAAGCAAGCCAAAAGCAAGCAGAAGATAAAAACAAGGACGCAAAACCTTCTACGCAAAAAGCAAACTGGCAATTTAAAAGGAGGCAGATGCTGCTAGTGTGCTATGAAGTGTGTGAGCTTCCCATCAGCTCTCTGTGCAATTCAGGTCACCCAAGTTTTGTGATAAAGCTGTCGGAGCTGCTGGCTTTGGGCAGTCACAACCAGTACATATGGATTATTTAAGTCCTCTCTGATTTTATGACCTTTTAGGGGATTTTTTTGTTTGTAAGTGGAGCATGTAACACACTCTCCCAGAGCACAGCCCACTCGGAAGGGCTCTGGATGTTGTGGGATCCTGGACACTTTTCCAAAGATTATAAACCCTCTTTTTTCTCCTAAGCTCAAGCCACAATTCTCTGTTGAGCCAGGCTGGTCTTCTTCCCCGCCAGCTCGTCTTTGGCCACGTGGGGACAGACCGTTCCTGCGCCATTAAGATTTCCCTCTTGAAGAGCACCCAGCCTTCCTAGACTCCTTTGCCCTTCAGAACCGCCTCCCAAGGGACTCCACCAACCAGTGTCCTGAACAGCTCAAAGTCGGCCCTCCGGAAGTCCAATACAGCGGTTTTACTGGTCCCCTTCCTGGCCTCGCCAAGAATAGAGAACTCCACCATTTCGTGGTCACTCTGCCCAAGGCAGCTCCTGACCACCACATCCTCCACCAGTCCTTCTCTGCTTGTGAAGAGAAGGTCTAGCGTGGTGCCACCCCTGGTAGGCTCACTAACCAGCTGCATCAGGAAGCTATCTTCCACGCTCTCCAGAAACCTCCTAGACTGCTTTCTCTGGGCTGTGTTGTGCTTCCAGGATATGTCAGGGAAGTTGAAGTCCCCCATGAGAACAAGCGCCGATGATTTCGCAACTTCTGTCAGCTGCCTGGATGGGCCTTTAAATACCCTGACAACCTGAATCTAGCTGGACCTGAGTTTTGGAGCTGTTTCTGCAAAGGCACCATCTTAAAGGGAACATTTCCCCTGCTCCAATAACTCACTTGTAGGCTTCAACCAGCCCAGCTGCACTTGCTTACCCCAGCCTTACAGGAGTTTCCCTACGCAACCTGGGCTCTGCAGTTTTGCCTTGTGCACTCTGCAGATTACATGCAGGATGCCCACCCTGACAAATTGTGAAGTAGTGCTCCCCTGGCTGCTCTGAGCTTGTCCTACCCAGGAGCATACTGGAAATGCTGCCTGTGGCCTGGCTCCTTTGGGAAACAAAGCTATTTTCTGGGTGTGTTGAAAACTTCAGGCATAGTATTTTTGCAATAACTCAGTTTGGTCAGAAATCCTTGTGCCAGAAGCCATGCACAGTTCCTGCCGAACCACCTGAGACATCACTTGGTAGGACAGGGCTGTTAACACCCAACCATGGAGAGCCCATCCATGTGGACAGAGCAAACCATCTCTGCTGTCTGCCAGGAAGATGAGAGGGGGGGCCCTAGATCACTCCTTGGCCTTGTTTCTGGCACTGTGGGGACCAAGCTGCTCGAGTGCAAATGTTACAGTGCCTCCTGCTCCAGGCTGGGTTGAAAACTGCTGTGGGATGACTTTTGCAAGGAATGGTTGGCCATTTTGCCTGGAAGCTAGGAACTGACGGAGAGCTGCAAACACTGTCCTGAGTGCATTAAGAGGATGTATTAGGAGCAAAAAAAAAAATAAAAAAAATATGTGAGAAAAACACCAAAAGTCCTGTTCTGAAAGAATTTTGGAGATGAGCAAAACCCCTGGGGGATGTAAACAGAGGGCTGGAGCCAACCTGAGGCTGCCCCCATCCCCTGATGACCTGTGGTATTAGGACTGCTGCAGTGATGTGACTGGGGGTGTTTTGTTGCAAACTGTATGTAAGCTCATGAAAATTATAGGGCATGTGGGGGCTCTCCTCATTTAAAGGTTGGATGTGGTGCTTAGGGACATGGCTTAGTGGTGATATTGGGCGTAGGGAGATGGTTGGAACAGATGATCCTGGAGGACTTTTCTAACCTTTCTGATTCTGTTATTCTATAGTTTGACTCTGTGGTTCCCCTAGCTAAGTGGCTGTGGCGTCTCATGACCAGACCACAAAATCCCCACAGCTCTGCCCTCAACTCCGTTCCCTCTGCAGCCACCCTGTTCTGTGACACCTCAAACACACACCCCGCAGCGCCAGCCCTGCCCGAGGCCTGGAGCACAGAGCCACACGGCCCCACAGGCTAGGTGCTGCCTGCATCAAGGTCAAAACCCCAAACAGCCCCATTTTGCACCCCCAATCCCCTTTAACACTGCCCCCCAACCGTACCGCCAAGCGCACACAACCGCTGCACCTTCCGCTGCACCTCCCCAGCACGACCTGCCACAAAGCAATGAAGAGCTACCCCTCCCTCTCAAACTTGCCAGGGGCGGAGTGGGAGGAGGAGGCGGCCAATCGGGAGCCCGAAGCGGTGCGTGCGGACCAATGGGCGGGCGGTAGGCGGCCACTAAGCGGGATGGGCTGCGCCATGGGGATGACAGGGAGAAGGAGGCGGTGGCTGTTATGGTGGTGAGGGTCTGTGCCCTTTCCTCCTCGCAGGGTTTAAGGAGCCTGCGCAGGGTTCGCAGCCCCCCTGGGCAGGAAGAGGCCGGTCCCGGTGGGTAGGCTGAGCAGTGAGGAACTGAACCGCCTTAAGGAGACAGAGGATCTTTTCCACTCCAGCCTGCTCCGCCTGTCGATGAGCCCCATCTGTGCTTAAGGCCTGGGGGGGTGGGGTTGGCGTCAGGCTGTGAACAGGCTGCGGAGCTCTCCTAGTGTGTCCCCTGTGGGAGCTGGGCTGGCGGACAGTGGGCATGGTGCAGGGACAAAGTGCAGGCTTCACGAAACTTAGATTATGGGATCTCAGCTGTAGTTGTTATTGCTATCCCACCCTGAGCTTTTTGCTTCATTTATTGCTTTAAAATCGAACATTTCTAGCAGGTGGTTGTAGTGTGTTGGAAGTGTGAGTGCCACATCTTGCTGTGTGGTGATTTATTGCTTATCAGGGTTGGGGATAACACCACCGTGTGTACCTGGTTGCTGCAAATCTTCTGAGTGGGACAGGAGGGTTTTTGTGTTTCAGGAAAACAAGCAGCCTGTGTTAGGAGGGGGTGCTAAATAAATAGTACCTGGTGGCCCTCACATCTGTGGGTTTTATCAGGAGCAGCTCTGATTTCCTGGCTGCTTCCTAGTTTTGGTAGCAGGATTCCTAGGATCTCATTCACAATGTGAACCTGCAAGGTTACTTCTTGAAGCTGGCACTTTGTCATGCAAAAACCTTTATAAGAGTAAAGCCTATGGGTGTCATACCACTTTTTTCATGTCTGGAACTCACACGGAAGTCAGTGGAATGGAGCTGAATTCCATCTAGCACCTCACAGGAGAGGGCAGGAGCTACTGCAGAGGACTGACAGTTCTCTCAGCTCTGAGATGCATTTTTGCAGAGACACAGGCATTGCCCAGCTCACTTTCTGTCTTCTTTACCTGGCTTGCCATCAGTGGTGCAGTTTTAGTATTGTAGCTGCTCTTCATGGTTCCCTTTCCCCTGCAGATTGAAGAACTTCTGAAGGAGGTTATGCTGAAGGAGATGAAGAAGAAGATCGATGCCTTCCTCCATGAAATTAACAGCTTGCTGAGTGCCATCCCGGAGACCATCAGGAAGTGATGTAGGTCCCAGGGGGCTGGAGGAGGCAGGAAGGACCATATGTGAGGGACCTTGTGTGGAGCAGGCTCTGCTGATGACAGAGCCAGTTCCCTGTGGGAACCTCCCTTAGGCACTATTTTTTTCTGTTGCTTGCTTTACGTTGGAGGGGTCTTGAAGTTCTGGGTGTGGGTGCCTGCCAGCTCAGGGCAGTGCTGTGTGGGAAGAGGGGTCTTGTTCTGTGCCCATCTGCTCTTGGTGATGCTTACAGCCTTTATTTCTCCTGCCTGTCCCCAGCTCACCGACCAGACGTGGCTCCCTGGGGATGTGAAGGTGCTGTTCCTGCAGGTGCCTTTTGGTGTGAAGGGCAAGTTCAGCTTCCTGCCCCCAGCCCAGCTGAGCATGGTGGGCAGCTACCTGCTAGGCACCTGCATTAAGCACGAGATCAACACGGATGTGGCCATGATGGTGCCATCACAGAACTGTAGGGGTTGGAAGGGACCTCGAAAGATCATTGGGTCCAACCTCCCTGCCAAAGCAGGTTACTCAGAGCAGGCTGCCCAGGTAGGCATCCAGACAGGCCTTGAATATCTCCAGAGAAGGAGACTCCACAACCTCCCTGGGCAGCCTGTTCCAGTGCTCTGTCACCCTCACCGTGAAGAAGTTCTTTTGCATGTCAGTGCAGAACTTCCTGTGCTCTAACTTGCAGCCATTGCCCCTTGTCCTATCCCCACAAACCACTGAGAAGAGGTTGGCTACATCCTTCTGTCCCCCACCCCTCAGATATTTATATACACTGAGGAGATCCCCTCTCAGTCTTCTCCAGGCTGGACAGACCCAGTTCTCTCAGCCTTTCCTCATAGGGAAGATGCTCCAGGCCCTGTATCATCTTGGTGGCCCTAAGATGATGGGTGAGTCTGGCTGTGCCTGAGCTGAGCCCCATCTCCTGTACCCTGTGGTCCTGCCCCTGTCCTCAATTCTGGACACAAACACAGCGTGGCAACTTCTGTGAGGAGCTGGGGAGTGAGGCATCAGTGCTGATGCTGGTTCAGAGATTTTAGTGGCTTTGGTTTTAGCTCCTCGTTATGATCTCCATGCCCTCTCCCTGGGATGAACCTCCTCTATGTTGCTAGGAAAGTAGAATGTTGTCTTGCTTTGAATGCCATTGCATTTCTGCCCCTACTGCCAAGTCTGTGTTAGAGGGAGGCTGATGTTTGCAGGCTGTTATTGGCTTAGAGCTGCCTCCTCTTGCTGTTCAGTGTGTCTCTGATGGGTTTTGAGAAGATAGTGTCCTGTTAGGCTGTGCAGTTTGGCTCTGTGATCCTAGAGCCTGGTGAACCAGCAAGGCGGTGTTCCTCGCTGACCTGGAGCTCCCTCAGGCTGTAGCTGTGTGTCGGAGATGGGGGGAGCTGTGGGTGTGGTGCCTTGGGCTTAACCAGGCTCTGCATGCAGGAGAGCTGAGATTCCCCTGTCCCTCCCCTTGCAGGAAGTCTTCCAGGACAAAGACAACCTGAACCAGTGCTACCATTACAAGAGAGCTGTGTACCTGGCCCACATTGCCCACCACTTCTTCAAGGAGAAGCTCTTTAGCAGCATGAAGTTTCTCTACGTGGAGAGCAACCATCTCAAGCCCATCCTGCTCCTCAGGCCCCAAGGTAGAGCCTTCACCTTCCTCCAGCAGAGGGATCAGTTTGGGGCTGTCCTTGCAATTGGTGGTAAATGTTGGAGCTTTGCTCCCAGTTCTCCCTCTCCTCATCCCTCACCCATCCTCATCCTTGATGTCTCTTCCCCTCCTAGGGTTCTTGAGCCTCCCTCTGCAGGTTGGCTGGGCTCTGCAGGGAACAAAGCAGGTCCTACAGAAACGTGGCTCTGTCTGGCACTGTCCTTCCTGTCCAACCTCCTCACCCCTGCTCCCTGTTATCATCTTCCCCCTTTTTCGTGCTTACAGGCAAGGATGAGAAGCTGGTTACTGTTTGACTTCACACCTGTCCTGCCCCGGTTTCTTCAAGCTGAGCCGCTTCCAAACAAGCAAGAACAATGTTTGGAGAGCCTGGTTCATGGAGCAGAGTGCCCCCAAAGAAGGTAGGGCCTGGGCTGGGGAAACACGAGGCTGCTTGTTGCACCTGGAGCTGGGCTCGCTGCAGCCCTTTTCTGTGAGTGGGAGGTTTGTGATTGGATCCAACATGTTGGTTGCCTCCTTGCACAGGAGCCCCTGAGCTGCCCATCCCACACTACAACTCAATCCTCTGTGACATGGTGCTGCTGTCCCACCTGCAGTTCTTGTCCACTGCCTCCACTGGCTTCCCGGGCATGAAGGATGGCATTGCCCTTCTCAAAGTGTGGCTGAACCAGAGTCTCTGCATGAAGCCTGAACAGAGTAGAGGAAAGGGCGGGGGGGGGGGGGGGGGGGGGGGTATGGCTCTTCTCCCTCTGTTGCTGAGCCCCTGTGGGCAGGATGAACAGGAGGGGATGTGGTAGCAGAACGTGTTGGAGAGGGGAGGGTAGATCCCAGCACCTTGTTGCAGCCCTGTTTGACATAGCTGAGGACACAGTGGCATTGGCAAATGGCTATACCACCCTCACCAGTGGGGCAGACACAGGTGGCAGCATGACTTGTTCCTTCCTGTTTGCCCACAGCCACCACTGACCTGAGTGTGATGGGGATCAGCCTCATGAAGGATGTGGATGCCTATCTGGTGAGCAATAGCAGTGCTGCCAGCACAGCCAGGGCAGGGAAGTGCCTGCTGTGGAATGGTAGCAAGGTGATGGTTAGTGCTCTGGTGTCTGTGCTGTGGCTCTGTAGGCTTTCTCTGCTCTTCCAGCCTGCCCTGTCTGACTTCCACCAGGCAAAGTGGTCTTTGTGGATCCCTCCGGGCTGGTGAACCTCTGCGCGGGTATGACTGCTAGCAAATACCACCAGGTACCAGCAGGTTGTCAGGGCATCCTAGGATGCTGCCTTAGAGAGCAGAGGCATGCAGAGTGGTTGGGTGTCTGAGAGGAGGCTGTTGGATGTGAGGAGGGGGGTTCAGTTCTGCATTTCAAGCTTTTAATGCCTCTCCTTGGCTCTGAATCTTAGGAGTTCATTTTAAGACTTGGATTTACCTATTGGATGGTGGAAGAAAGTTGTTTTCCTTTGTGTGGGTACCTTCAGGTGAAGCCAAACAGCTGTTTAGCAGGGAAAAAGTTTTGGAACAGAAAAATCCACTTTGATGGCAGGGACATCAAGGGGGGGTGTTTAGCCAGCAGCATAGTGTGCAGTCAAGTGACAGATGAGGGTGGAGGCTGTCTCACCTCAGTGTCTGCTGGGGACCATATAGCTGGGGTTCACTGGGGGACACTGGTGACAGCTGTTGGAGGGATTTGCTTTGCCCCTCCCTTCCTGTTCATGCTCCTGTGTTGTCTCCTTGCTCAGGTCCAGTTGGAAGCCAAGTGCTCCATGGAAATTCTGGATGACAGGATGGTGGATGGCTTCCAGGCATTGCTCATGACCCTGAAGCCCATGCTCAGAACCTTTGACCATGTCTTCCAGTGAGTCTGCTTGTGCTGGTGGGGTGGTGCTGAGTGAGCCTCTTTGGGGAGGAGTGGGCTGTTTCTAGTCTCTGACCAGAGTGGATTTAGACCTGTTTAGTGGGAGATGGCTCTGCTAGCTCTGGGATAGATGTTGGTGTCTCTTCCATTTGGCCCTTCCACTTTTACTGTCTAGATTGACACCCTCCTTCTGGGAAGCTGTGCTTTGGCCTGAGATGCCAAAGTACAGTGTTTCTTCTTGTAGCCCTCATCTTGGGCAAGGACCCTCTGCTCCTTCACTTTACCCATCCTCTAGCATCTCTCTCGCAGAAGGAATTTGGTGAAGGAGGCAGAGGTGGGTGACTGGCTTTTTTCCTCCTGTAGCCTGAAGCATGTCTCCAAGCTACAAAGTGCCTGCAAGAAGATGGAGCTGCTGAACAAGCTGATGGATTGCAGTGGGAACTATGTGGCTGCAGCCTTTCCCTTCATCATCTCGCTGCTGGCCCACAGGCTGGCTGGAAGAGCGCTGCTCATGGCACACTCCTTCTCTCAGACCCCTGAGGTAACACAGTGGGCAGTGACACTAGATCCTTTGCTCCTTGTGGGGTCTTGTACATCCCTCGTGGCACTGCTGGGTGCAGGGAGTGGTTTTTTTACTCACAGGGGAGGAGATGTGCCTGTCCCCTTTGTGTAGGAAGGTAGGACCTGGGGCATGAGGTGTGGCTGGGAGGCTTGGTCTAGGCGGAAGTTGTGGCCCAGCAGTAGGGCAAGGTGAAGGCAAGCAGGTTTCTCACCAGGAAACCTGTTAAGACCTTTCCTGTCTGTGCCCATCTGGGCATCTGAGAGCATATCCTGTGTAGCAGGAAGCTTACCTATCCCAGCAGACACTGCTCTAGCAATGTCATCTCTCCATGTCTTCGTATTTTGTTTCTTCTCAGTGGCCAATTGATGCTGAATCCCCAAAGCACAAGGATGTTGGGTCCCTGATATTTGGGCTCCTGTTTGTTCCTGAGTTTGCTGCCAGCACACTGGAGAAGGGACTGCAAGCTGATTGCTCTGAGATGAGGGGAGTTCCCCTTGTGGGGTGGTGTTAGTTGGGGATGCTAGTGGTTTTGGGGATGCCATGTGTGATGCTGGGTGCCTGCTATGGACAAACCGTTACAGGTCAAGGATGAAGGCACTGCTGAGCTGCTGGTGCTGGCTGTGAGATGTTGATGACATGACGTCCTGGCCCCTGGGATGCCCCTCTGTCTGGGAAGGGTGATGGCCTGTTGAGGGATTTTTGAAACAGCAAGGAGGCCATGACTTGCTGCAGCTGAGCAAACCAAGCTATCAGGACAACTACGAGTAGTTGCCATAATGATGTTCCTTATTGCCCGAGTGAGGAATTAAAAAATACTGTTGCAAGCAGCTGGCACTTCCTTCAAGGACAAGGTCTACATGACTGCTACCACAAGGGAGTTGTTTTCTTGCAGTTGTTTGTCTGAGTGCTTTCAACCAATAATTTTGTGTTAGATGCTATCTGCCCCTGCTAGATTGCTGTAAGAATCAGGCTATTCGAATAATAAAGAGAGAATGATCTGACCATATTGGGGTATGTCATGACTTCGGTTGTTCTTCCTGCAACAAGTGGAGCCTGAGACATGGGACATTGGTGATCGAGCCGGACCTCAAAACTTCTATGGGAGAACAGAGGAGTTGGTGAAGACAACGGAAGAGTAGCGCTGTGAGCCCAGAAGAGTGGTGGGAGGTAGGAGACCGCTTATGGGATAAAGCCATTTCAAGTGGAAAGCTGGATAAAGAAGTATGTGGAACATGGCAGACAGTGATTAATGTGCTCTGTGGTATGAAAGCCGAGCAGCAGGAGGTGATGGTGGCTGTGCATGCTCTAGCAGTACCGTGTGGGACTGACAGAACGCCTAGGGCAAAGCGCCGCCAGTCCCACCACCCACCCTGCTGTCAGCTCTGGGCGCCCGCCCACCTGCCCCGCCGCTGGCTGCTGCATTTCTCTGGTTTGAGCGCCCACCCGCATTGGGTTGCTCTGTCATGTTCTGCCTGCTACTGCGCCCGGGCCTGTTGCCCCGCGGGCCACACTCGCTGCTGCCACTGCTTTCCCTCAGCCCACCGGCCCCTCTGCTGGCGCTGCGGGCTGTCGCTGGCAGCTCAGCCAAGGATGTGGGTGGATCCCCTGAAAAGGCGGACACAGATCTCAGCAGTGAAAACAAGAAACTCAATAAATCCCAGTAGCTAAAAAAAAAAGTTTTCAAAGAGTGTGGTGCTGTAGGGGTTTCATTCCATGTTGGAATTTCATTAGTATTTCTAGGAATCTTCTACGTAACTGTACCAAGTGGTGTGGGAATGACTGTAGTGTATTGCTGTTAGGATGACCAAGTACTTTGTTTTGCCGAGGATAATCGATGCCGATTATAATGGACAAAAAAAAAAAGATGCGGGATGCAATATTGTATCAGACTTGCAGTATGTTGAGCAGGACCAGTTTGGGTGCCAAGCCGATTTGTGAAGGCCGCCCAAGATGTCTCAAGGGATGGGGAAGTTACTGATGGTGATTCTAATACTGCCAGCAGGGCTTGCACTTGTGACCAAGACTGCAGATTCCATGGCGGCTCAGGGATAGGGCCTGGCAAGGTATCCCTGCAAATGCTACTGGAGGTCCATGTTACTTAGGTAAACTTACTATATTTGCTCGTAGCTTGTCACAGTTCTGGAAGATCACCAGACATAAACGGGCATTGCTCGCACCGGATTGCAATGATAATGTTCAATTGCTTGGTGTTGCAGCTAGAGCGGCATTGACAAGTTTAGTGCCAGGAACAGCAGCTGCAGCCACACTTAATAATTTAGAAAAATTGGCATGCTGGGCTGAGAAGCAAGCCTATGCCACGACAGAGATACTTGAGGAGATGTTACCAGATCAAAATAGTCTGCGACATGCGCTCTTACAGGATTGAGCTGCTATTGACTTCTTGCTCCTGGCTCAAGGGCATGGGTGTGAGGACTTTGAGGGAATGTGCTGCATGAACCTTTCTGATCATTGTGAGTCAATTCACAAATCCATTACTTTCCTGAAGGAGCACGTGGGAAGGATTCAACATGATATTAGTCCTTTCGATCAATGGCTCACTGATTTGTTTGGGACAATGTGTAGATGGTTACTGGGACTAATTAAGGATTCTGTTTGTTGTGGTGTTAATCATCATTGCATGTTGTATTAAATGTGGTTAAAGGGTTACTTGCAAAACTGTTACATCAGACTTGGATTGCTCAAAAAAGAAAAAGGGGGAATTGTTGAGGAATTCTTGAAACAGCAAAGATCCCATGGCTTGCTGCAGCTGAGCAAACCAAGCTACCAGGATGATTACGAGGAGTTGCCATAACGATATTCCCTTATCGCCCAATTGAGGAATTAAAAATATTGTTGATAGCAGCTGGCACTTCCTTCAAGGATGAGATCTACGTGACTGCTAATCACAAGGGGGTTGTCTTCTTATAGTTGTTTCTGAGTGCTTTCGACTAATAATCTTGTGTTAGATGCTCTCTGCCCCTGCTAGATTGCTATAAGAATCAGGCTATTTGGGTAATAAAGAGCATGATCTGACCTTATTGGGGTATGTCATGACTTCAGCCGTTCTTCCTGCAACAGGCCAGCATCGTACAAAGCTGCCCTGGAGATGAGAGCAGCCCTGTTTCTTGTTCACTCTTGCTCTGTTCCCACCTGTCCATGTTTTGGGAGATGTAGGGACAGTGTCTCAATTTCTGCTTGTTTCTTTTGCATGGAGAGGAAGGAACAAGGGGGGAAGACGCCCCTCAGGGCCCTGGAGAAGGGGAAGCACCTCATATTCTCACCTTGAGCATCCCTTTTTGGGCTGTGCGTGGCCTGGGCGTTGCTAAGTCGCTCCCAAACCCTGTTTCTGCTGAGGATCCAGGATGGGGGAGCAAATGCTGGTATCAAACTGTTTTGTCTTGTCTGCAACTCTCCCTAGGTGTGGGGTTCCTGTGCTTCCTCAACTTGCTGGTGACCTTTGACTGGAACAACAACCCTTTCATCATCAACCTGAATGCTGGCCTCACAGGTGAGCGGGCAGCATGTGGGCTGGGGTTGTGGGAGAGCTGTGGTTGTGAGGGTTCTGAGCCCTCCTTTGGTCAGCCCCTGGCTCTGGGGTTTTTGGATATGTGAGTACTTCCAGGCTTCTGTGTTGAACATGGAGACTTTCCTACTCATTTCCTCTTCTGCTGTGTTTAACCTGGCTTTGGAGTTGGGTTGTGGCTTTGAGAGCCCCACTGAGCAGCCTACATCACAGGGGCTATCTGCTGGTTTCCAGCTGTGAGACATGCAAGGAAAAAGGGCTACAGTCCTCTACTGTTTGTTACTTATTGAACTTTGAGGATTTCCTGGTAAAAGTCTCTGTTTCCCAAAGGAACATTTTGGCACATCCAAGTGGACCTGTGGCCCTACACTCTTATTATTTTGTCTGCTGATCGCCTTTCAGGTACATGCTCTATCTTCCTGGGAGCCAGGAGAGACCACAGGATTGTTTTAGCTTTGTTGGGGTGCTAGGGTGGGTGGGAGGGATAGCAACAGCTACAGTGTTTAAAACTGATTTATAAAAGAAGGAAAAGCTGCTTGGGAGTGCAGGCAGGCTCATGGAGGAAGCAGTTGTTTCTGAGGGTTTCAGCACTCCTCCAACTTTCTCTTTTTTGTGAGTTTGGGAGAATGGGTTTTGGAAACAGATTTTTCTGCACTCCATTTTTTCCTAATGAACAAAACAGGAAATGTTTTTGGCCAAAGAACTTTTTCCACTTAAAAAGCAAAGCAGAAGACTCTTCAGGTGCAAACTCCTTTCATTAGCTTCTGATGTGAGCTCCCAGCCCTTGTTAATCTCAGCAACTGCACCTTGAGCTGTGTCTGGGCCCACATGAGAGCACCTGGATGAGTTCAGAGCCAAGGTCCACCCAGCCCTGCATCTTGTCTCTAAAATTTATCATCAGCAGATGCAGAGGGAAGTGCAAGATCAGAGCAAGTGCAGAGCTGATGCTCCTCCTGCTTCTCTCCCAGCTACTTGCAGCATTTGCTAGTGCTTGCCCCTCTGCTGCAGAGGCCTGTTCTTGAGGGCTTGGTGAGTGCCACCCACTGCTTTCCTCACAGAGCTGGTGGTAGGGCTCAACCCCAGGTTCATCCGGCTCTGTATGGCAGCAGAGCAGGGCCAAGGCATGGTGGGAAGGGATAAAAGGTGGCTGTGCTGCTGGGCTTGCCATCTCTAAACCTTCCTGGGCTTCAGCCACCCTCATAGCATGCCCTGGTTCTGGATGCAGAGGGATTGTGTCCCACAGCCTCTGGCCTGCTCTCAGGCTGGCATGTTTTGCAAGCCGGCAGCATGCTGAGAGCTGGGGAGATGCAAGCAGTTGTGTATTGGTACCCTTTCTGTTTAGCAGATGAGGAAAAAAAGAGTAAATATCCTGCCCCTAGTTTAAAATGTGCTGGGAAGTACCCAGGCTGGGATTGCAAGGAAGAAAAGGCTCACTGCAAACTCTTATGGAGAGCTAAAAGCTGTGGGAGCTTGTTTTATGACAGATCTATCTGGTTGTGATATATGTTCATCTGATTCATGTCAGTATGGAACAGTGCTAGGGCAACATGGTATGATGAATGTGACCTTCTGTCTTACATACCCTTGTATAACCACAAGTCTAAGAAAAACAGAGTGGTTAATGTATATAGTTCTTGTGTCTTGCAAAGGAATATTTTAACAATTCGTGTCAATAGAAAGCAGTTCTGTCTGTCTCTGGGTCCTGCACTGGCAATTTAATTCTTCCACAGATGTGGTTTCTTCCCTTTCCTCCCAGTGTCCCAGTCTCCCCCTCATTATAGTCAATTTATCAAATCTTCAGAAATATTCCTCAAATCCATGAGCCTATTTGCTTTTGTTATTCCGAACTCTTATTCCTAACAGTTACAGCCTTTTTGCCTTCTTTGTGGTTGATTTAGCACTGCTATAGATGTGACTGGAATGTCCCTGTGAATGGCCTGTGAGGAATGTTTTAACTACTCGTGAAGTGTCAATAGAGAGCTATTTGTAGTTGTATGTTCTTTCTTTGAAGTCTTTGTCTGGGTGTTTCAGAACAACTGCTAACAACTAGTAACTGTTATGGCTTCTGAATGGGACACTATGCAAGCCCCTGATATCTGACCAGGTGGCCAGGAGATTAAGGAGAAGAAAGAAAGAAGCTGAAGGACGGCTAGGAGACAAAACTTGCAGGGGACGCTGTGTAAGCTTTTGACATGCTGCCAAGGAGTACAAAGGGGAAGGACAAGGAAAAAAAAAAACTGAGAGGAAGACTAGGAGCCTTCAGCATGAAAGGCCCCCAGGGGGACCACCGGAGACTGATGCGCATGCTCCAGTAGGAGGGTTTGGATCCCGGAAGCTAATTATAATAACCCGTTTTTTAGAAGTAGTAATGAATATGTATTAGCCTAGGAGCATAAAAATCAGCTACTTGATGTAACTGGTGTGCGTCTAGGTGGAGCACAGACTCCTGACGCACCCAGCGCTGTTTGCTTACCTCTATTCCTTTAATAAATTGTAAACTTTGATTATAATCCTATTTTGGGACTGAGCGATTTATAACATGGTGGTGTGGCTGTGGGGGAGGAAATGTGACCTGGAGAGTTCCTCTCTTCAGTGGCCTCCTGTCTAGGTGAATGGCTGTAGTTTTGCCCTCATATTTCATGTTCTCTGTGGTCCACAGCACATCCCTCTGCAGCTTGTTTTGTAAGGTCTGCTGGGCACTGAGGTCTGGCTGCATGGGATCAGAGGGTGGGAAAGGTTAAATGTGTGTTGCACCACCCTTTTTTGGACTGATACGTGGGCAAGGAGGCTGGTTGGAGGGCTGTGGGTGCAGCAGAGCATCTCACCCAGTTGCCTGCTCTCTGCAGATGCAAAGTGCACAGAGATCAAGAACAAGTTTGTGGCCATTCACTCTCGTCTCCCTATTGTGTTCATTGCCACCCCCCAAAGACCAGTGGAGCTCGGTGTGGACCTGAGAGCGACCCTCAGCGCAGGTGAGCTGGGGCTCCTGATCCGTGCCTTGTGGTGTCAGGGGCATTTCCCTGCTTCCAGTGTTGGGGGAGCTTTGCCAGCCCCATGGGTGGCTGGGGTTCCCCCTGCATCTAGGAGTTTCACCCTGAAGCTCTCTTTCCTCCACAGATCCTGCAGCGCCTTCTCATGCTGGTCGCGGAGTCTTTCCGAGCCCTGGAGGAGCTCATGGACCCGCTTGGCAGCCAGGACATGAAGGTAATCCCTTGGGGGCCCCACACGAGAGTTTTTGGGTTTTGGCAAAGCAGATGGGAGAGGAGCTGGACATGGAGGAGCTCCAGCCATCATGTGGGCTGGAGGCTGCCCCCTCCAGTCCTGCCCATGTGTGCATGACATGAGCCCCTGAACTCCTGCCCAGTTGCAATTTAATAAATCCTCTGTCTCTCCCCACATCCTGCAATGGGAGAATGGCTCATCCTGACTCCCAGCTTGCCTTGGGGCTTTGCAAAACATCACTTGTTTCTCCCCAGCCTTCACCCTTTTGGTTTAACCTGGACTGAGCTTGGCAGCAGGCACTGTTGCAGGACTTTTTCTGATGGCATTCAGGTTTGGGTGAGCTTGTTGCTGTCTTGACAATGGGAGAGGAATTGGAATCAAGCTGGTCTGGGCTGTTGGGGTGAAGCAGTCTCAATAGAAAGTGGTGGGAGGGAAGAGCTCTGGGAAAATCCACCTAGCAGCATTTCAGACTGTCTCAATGTGGGGTTTTACTTCCATTTGAAAAAGATTAGGGAGGGAAGAGGAGGAAAAGTTAGTCTCCTCTGTGTACCTGGACTGCGGTCCTTCAGCACTGTTTCTGTCTTCCAGACAGAAAGGGACAGACGGTTCTTTCTTGGGATTTGGTGTTTATAGCACCCTGAAGGTGCTCTCTGTTGCCAGCTGCCTTTATTTCTGCAGTTTTAGTCTCACTTGTGGTATGGACAGTTCCTGTGGTGGCTCTGTAGTCTGTCCTGTGACCAGACCAGTGACACTGCATGCTACTGGGGTGCTGGTTTCGGTGTGCCTAGTCTCCTCCACAAAACATAGGTGCTGACACACCTTTCTCCTGCTCTCAGGTCCGCTGCATAGTCTGTGTGTAACTTGTGGTAGCAGGACTTGTCACCACAGGGTCTAGCACTGTGGGGGCCTTTGATTTTTGCCTGTAAAGTCCCAGAGAAGTGCAGCTGAGCTATGAAGGGCTGCTGATTTCTGGCAGCACTGTTCCATGTTTAAGGGTGGCAGGTGCTGGCCAAGAACTGTGAATTACTTGCTTGTTTTACCTCCTCTCCTGGCTGCTGGTGCTGCACTGTTGCAGTTGGGCTCTTCCCTGGGGGGGATGGCAGTGACATGAGGGAGGCAGGTGGTCAGAGGAGACCCTTGTGTGGCAGTTAGGGGCAGGGCTCAAAGCTGCATCCTGCTCCTTTCTACATCCTTTTTTTGCTGATGACCCTGCTGGGCATTTGGGTGCCAGGATGCTCTGGGAACCTTTTCATTGAATCTGACAGTTCAGGAGAGATGAGGGAATAAAGGGACAAGGGCAGAAGAGCAGAGGCTTGCCTCGGGGTACAGCTTGATTCCTTGCATCCAAGGGATGTGCTGCTTTCTAGTGATGAGCTGTGCAGAGCCTTTCCATGCTCCCTTAGCCACGTAACTGTGCCATCTGCTCCTTTTGGGAGCCTATTGTGGGACAGAGGAAGAAGAAGATGATAACAGGCAGAACAGCTGATAACTACTACTCTTTTCTGTGTCACAGCCAGGCCAAATGCAGCTTGAAAAGGATCCGGGATGTTGTGTGATAGGGTGATTATTGGCTGTCCTCAGTGTGAATCCTTAGCTGCCTGCCACTTAGCTCTCGGGTAGGATGGGTGGGACCTCCGGCTCCTGCACAGCAGGGACAGGGACCTTGGGATGCTGTCTGTCTGTACTAGGGGAGACAGCCTGTACCTGAGCTGGAGACTGAGAAGAGTCAGGGCTGAGGCTGTGGGGATGGGGTGCAGCCTTGGTGATGTTTCCCGTGGTGATTGAAAGGGGAAGCTGCAGGGCTGGTTTATTTCAGGCTTGTATTCATCCTTTATGCTGCTTTCTACCCAGATTTGTCTGGACCTTCATTGTTCCTCTGTGTTCCCTCCCTGGAATTAGCATTATAGCCTTAGCGTTATGGCCAGCTGTGATATTCTGGCAGCCTTTGTATATCTTTATGGGCTAACGTCCATTTTGGTCATGTTCCTAGGACAGGGGTAGGTGTCTCTGAGCAGCCCCTTTGGGGGGAAGCCCTTGCTAGTAGCTTCTTGTTCCTTGCCTTATTATTTATTACTGAAAGAAACAAACCTGCAGGCTCCCAGTGCCTTTTAAAATATGGGTTTATCTGCAGCATTCCCTATACTATGGAAAACATGAGAGTGATGTTAAATGAGGGGAGAAAAGAATTTTTTGGCCTGGCTGGGAAGTGGATGTGTCCAGTGTAGTGTTTCCAGTTCAATAGTGAGTATGAGGCCACTGATGATGCTGTGGCCCATGTCCAGCCACAAGAGTAACACTTTTATTTCCTTCCGTGTAGGATGTCAGCAGGGTGTCCTTAACCCTAGTGTATGTAGGGACCTGCTTTTGGCCAAGGTGGGGCTTGAGGGCAAAGGTTCTGAGGGGGCTGAGAGCTGGGGTGGCTTAGGGTCAGTCCCTGGCTCTACCACTGGCTTGTGCTTTCACTGTGGCCACATCACTTAATCCTGCTATGAGAGGAGGCTGCTCACTCTCTTTTTGAACTGCAAACTGTCTGTGTGAAGTGAATTGAATAACAAACCCCACAAAGCTCCTTCCCTCCTTCACGTGCCAGCTTGGCTGTAGGGGAGTGTCCTGGGAAGCACAGGCACATTTATTCCATCTTCTCCTTCCTAGCTGCAGCCCCTGCGTCTGAAGTTCCTTATTCCAAACACTAGGCTTTTAACATCAGGCTTCATGCCTAGTTAAACTGCTCAGGGTGTGATAAATTAGTAGGGGTTTGTTCATTGTCCTTGAGAATTTAAAGAATCTACTGAGGAGATAAGGTTTCATAACTCACGGCATTGTAACATGGGGACAAAGCAAGACATCCTGTTTTGCCCCCACTTGAACACAAGCACAACGCATGATCACCGGAGGAAGAATAATGACCCCCAACAACAGACTGCGCAGTCTCAGGACAGGTCTCGACAAGCCGGAACTTCAATGCTATAAAACAGCGACACTGGAAAGGGGAAGTTGCGTGCCGTGGTGGAGCGGAGACTCCCCAGCCACCCAGCGCTGTTTTGCTTGTGTCTGCTTACTTGATTAATAAAATAATTTCAATAGACCAGTAAATTGTGTGGTCTAACTTATAACAATTTGGTGCCGTGACTCGGATGAAGGCAATCTGATTGAAAGACCTTTGGAGGGGGCGCCCCGCTGATTTCAGCGGCCTTCGCTAGGACTACTTTCATTCAAATCCTTCACCGACGAACCCAAAAATTAGACACAAGCAAATAAAACCGGTAAACCCCAGGCAACCTTTGTGCACGAAGCCTGAACGAAGACCCACAGGGTGGGTAAGTATAGGCCGGTGATCCGTTCGGTTGGGGTTGGGTATCCCGGAACACAACAAACGAGACGTCCAATTGCGGACGAAGCGAGTGTGGACCCCTCGGTAGTGCGGTTCCCACATCCCGCGAGGGACTGGGCCACAAAAAGGGGGAAGCGATCCATGCGTGTGTGTGTGAAGGTGTTCCGGAAGATGGGACAGAAGAAGAGTAAGCCTTCTTGTCCCATGGGTGGGGTAACGTCTGATGTTAGGTTACCCCGGGATTAATGATTAAAAATTGGGAGGATTCCCCTTTTAGGCGGGGAAGGAATAAAGTAAAAATGATACATTATTGTGTTGAAGTTTGGGGTGGTAAACAGATTTGAGGAGACCACCTTTACTGGCCTGTATTTGGGTCTTCTGAAGATTGGGTTTGTCAGGCCTAAATATTTATGTAAACTCAAAGGAACCCTTTAGCCTGGAAGAAAGTGAGTATGAGCACCTCTGCATAAATTCAGATACGAGGATGCATCTATATCCTCTAAAAGAAAAAGGAGGGTGGGATAAAAAGAGAAAGGACTTGGAAGTCCCGACACTGCCCCCGCCCTATATTCCACTGCCCACATCAACGGCTCCTGTCCTTAATGGACTCCACGAATTAGCTAATCCAGGAGAATCGGAATCGGATCATGAAACACAGGGGCCGGTAACCAGAAGCAGGGCAAGAAATCAGAAATCTGCTTTAAGGGAGGGATTATATCCCCTACGAGAAATAGCGATGGGGGGACCCCAGCCAGGAATGGAATATGTGGCCATCCCCATTAACTCCGGGGATGTCCGAGATTTTAAGAAAAGGACAGGAGGACGGTAAGTGAGCTTTAATGGCTTCTGGCATAATGTTTGCAGCTGCTGAAGAATAATTCTAACTGGAATAATAACTGTACATTGTATATTGTATATATAAAAGCCCGGGCATATTTGTTAAAGTATTCTTTTATTCATATGTTAATATGTAAATATGTAAATATGAGAACTGCCATTGAGGTGTATGTCTAAGGGAACAAAATTTGCCCAGGCATATTATCGGCTCATCAGGTTTAAATGTCCTCAGTGTAATTGTCAACAGGCAGTTAATTTACAGTGGTCTGATTTTACTTGTGTATCTATATATATTGTGGATTTTGGAGGGATTGGGATTGACTAGTAAAGAGCTTCTAGGAAAACAGTGGAATATTAACCACTGTAGATTACAATAGGAAAGTTCAAAGCAAAGAAATCCGGAGGAAAAGCCCTCTAGGATGTATGCTAACACATTGGATGGATATAGTGGGGTGAGAGGGTACAGAAAGTAAAGAACTCTTATCAAATATTGTAATCAATGGTGGCCACTTTATAAACTAGAGGATGGAGCGGAGTGGCCCCTAAATGGAACTATTAATTATAACACCATATTACAGTTAATGTTGTTTTTGTGGAAAGAAGGAAAATGGGATGAAATATGGTATATTGATTGATATGTTGTTTCAGTATCTGGGAGGGAAAAGGTATGGAATTAAGTCGGACTCTGACTGAGCCTTTGGTGCTGGTATTAGAAAAGTACGGGCTGGAGAAAGATAAAAGAAGTGTTAAAAGGGTTGCTGAAGGTGTTAAAGGTGTGGCATGTAGTATTTAACAGAGCTGTTTGAAATTGAATGAGCAGGGAAAGGGGATGTAGGCATTATCTAAGTAACAGTCTAGAAGTTTTGGTATATTTGCATATTTGCTGTGGTGTTTGTTCAGTTTCCCAAGCATCGGGAGGGGGACGGTGGGGGGAACAGCCTGCTCCACCAGGGGCCTCTCCAGTGGCCGCAGGGGGGCTTCGCCTCCAGCGCCTGGAGCGCCTCCTCCCCCTCCTTCTGCACTGACTTTGGCGTCTGCGGGGGGGTTTCTCGCTCTCCCAACTGCTGTTGAGCAGCAGGTTTTTGTTTGTTTCTTTGTTTGTTTGTTTTCGTGGATGTGCTCTCTCACAGAGGCACGGACTGTGTTGCTCATGGCTTGGCTCTGGGCAGCAGTGGGCCCCTTTGGGGCCAGATGAAATTGTCCCTTATCTGCCACGGGGAGGTTTCTGGGTTTTTCTCACGAGTGCTGCCACTGTAGTTTCCCCACTCCCACACCCCTCACACCCCCCCCCCCCCCCCCCCCCCCCAAACCCTGCCATCAAACCCAGTACACTGGGGCAGCTAAGTCATTACTGACTTGTAAAGCTTCAGTGATTAAATTAACTAATGAAACCCTAAATGTGATGGGGGTAGAAGGTACTGGGATAACAGTGCCACTTTTGGGGAATACTAAGCTGAGACCAGGGGATAAAATGAGCACTGGGCAATTATTGTATGTATCCAAGGCCGATACTAACTTGTTGGGAAGGGATTTGATGATGAAATTGGGCATTCAACTAGTAAATTGTTAGACTGGAATAACAGTGTTATTAATGGAGTGCTCTCTGGCCCTGAGAGCAAACATACATGTATATTCACCTCTGACTGGAAAGACCCTGAAATGGGGGCGGAAGCAACAATATAGGTGGACAATTTTACCTCAGGGGTTTACAGGGCCACCTATCTATTTGGGTAAATTCTAAAAAAAGATTTTGGAGCAATTACAACCTCCCAAGAAGGTATTAATGTTACAAATATGTGGATCATTTTAAGGAAAATCGATACTCCCTGATGGGAGAGAAATGCTGAATGAAGTGATAATGAGGCAAATATTAACTGTTTTACATCAGAAGAGTCATTGGGAGGTGCAAGCAATGTGTGATGTTGTTCTAAGAAAGCATGTCTGCGTAGAAATATATACTTTAGGGAAACACACATGCAGAGGATGTACTATATTGTGGGAATAGAAATGTTGTTTTTGCAGAGTTACATTGTTTAGAAGGAGGGAATGTGGTACTGAGATATGCTTACAGTGATAAGAAAGTTTAGCAGGCGACCTTGTAAAATGCAGACAATCAGACTCCTTAGGACAATTAGGTGAAAATCACGGTGTCAAGTCAGATAAGTGAAGAAACATTACCACTTCAAGCAGTAAAAATGTCAAAAGAAATTTGAAATTTAACAGGCCGGCGACTGAAGGCCATGCATTGTTTGTGAAGCATCAGATAGATTGTGAATCTGGATTACCCACTCAGTGGGGAAACAGGGGAGGGTCCTGCCATCAAAAGGTATATAAACTGTGTTTTGGAACTAGTAGATGCGCTCTCTCCTGCTTGTGGGGCGCCCGCCATTGCAATCGCGAATAAATTACTACTTCACTGAGATCCTCGCCTGAGCCTAAGTTATTGGCTACAGAGTGTTTCTCACAATATGTCAAAGGGTAAATAAAAAGGTCTTCTGTAACCTATCTAGAGGGGGACGGGAGCCAGGGCTTTGACCTTTCCAAAGTATACAGGTAGACTTTACTGAGTTACTTGTTTGTCCTAATTGACCACGTGACTGAATGGGTGTAAAGTTTTACTGCAAGGATTAAAGCAGGCCTTAGAGATTGAGTGGGATTTTCACAGCCCCTGGCACCCCTTCTCTTCTGGAAAGGTAGAGCGAATGAATGGTGAAATTAAGAAACAACTAACAAAACTTATGCTGGAAACTAAGGCTTCTTGGGTAAAATGCTTACCCCTTGCACTGTTAAACATATGGATGCAGCCCAGAACTGATGTAGGAATTTCTCCTTTTGAAATGCTATATGGTATGCCCTATGACTTGGAATTGCCACTTGATCACCCTCAATTCTAATTAAGACTTGGAAAGAGACTTTTATTTTTTAACACCACGATGGGGAAGGCCCCTATGTTGTTTTGCTTACTACAGAAACAGCCGTCCGGACTGCGGAGAAAGGATGGACACGTGCCAGCCGTGTTAAAGGACCCATCTGTGACGAGAAGTGGGAGATCGCTCCAGGAAACAAAGACCTGAAGCTCACATTGTGACGAACTCGATAGGTACCGTGGGTTAAGGTAGAGGCTCTCCCCTGAAGAACACTACTGCTGCCGAGAAGAACTAAAACCTCGTTGGCTGCAACCCAACTGACGAGTGAGGCAGAGGAGTGAATAAGTGGGGAAAGAAATGGGCCTCAGCCATTCCTATCGGTATTTGGGGGTTCTCGCAGTAATTTCATCCTGCATAGCGACTCAACACCACCCCCACCAACCTTTTAAATGGACTTTAAGTCGATTCGAAGATCAACAGGTTATTGCAACCCAGATAACATCGGGGGGGCCAAGCTTTACTTCTACACTATGTCAGCTGATCTCGAGGCCCCGATGCTGGGAATATATGGGATTTTATTTCTGCCCAAGTTCTAACCTGGGAAGGGGGTACTGTAAATGCCTGAATGTGTATTATTGTGCATACTGAGGGTGTGAAACCATTGCTACAGACTGGACACTCGGGGCTGGTCGGGATAAATTCTTACAAGTGGGATATGGGCTGCAAGGTTGTAACCGACAATTGGATCCCCGTTACAGGTGGCGAGGGCATGGTATAGGGTATACAGGAACCTTCCATGGAAATAAAGAAATTTGCAAGGTTCTATATATAAATATAACAAACTCGGACGATACTAGCTGGGTACTAGGAAAAATGTCAGATTTTACGAACACGGAACAGATAGGGGAGGACTCATATTAATAATGAAGGAAAAACCCGAGACTTCCAAGGTAGTCGGGCCTAATAAAGAGTTAATAGGGGAAGGTTTGGTTGTCCAGACTGTAAATATACCTGGGACTGCCCAACCTACTACAGTGTTTTCTAGTAAGTCGACAGAGTTATCCTTTCCCACGCTGCTTCCAAGCATTGTGAAAAAAGAAAGGGGTTGTACCCGAGGAGATAACTGAAGGGTGCTGGCTATGTGTAAGTGTTAAGCCCCCATATTCAAATTCTTCCAAGTGCAGTTGGGGTCAGGAAATCGGGATAACTTTGACCCAAGTTACGGGAAAAGGTAGATGTATCGGCACAGTTCCAAGAGATAAAAATGATCTGCGCCATGCCACTGAAAAAAAAAAAATGTACCAAACACACAAATGGTTAATTCCTGCAAATAACACTAGGTGGGTATGTTCATTGTTGGGAGTCATTCCTTGCCTATCTTTAAAATTTTTTAACACATCTCATGATTTTTGTGTACAGGTGGTCATTATACCAAGGATTCTATACCACACTGAAGAGTATATGTATACCCATCACACAGTGGCTGAATACCATCTGGTAAAGATCATACTGGGGTGGTAAGAGATACAATGACTAAATTGCGGGAAGGATTAGAAAAACGCAAAAGGGAAAATGAGGCTCGTCAGAATTGGTATGAATCCTGGTTTAATTACTCACCTTGGCTTACTACCCTGCTATCAACCATAGCAGGGCCCCCTTGTTGTTACTTATATTAACACTGACTTTTGGACCATGTATATTCAGTCAAGTAATCGCAATTGTGAAAAGTCGATTAGAAGCTGCTCATCTTATGCTCGTGCGTGATAAGCATGAATCTCTTGAGCAGGAGGAGGACGACGCAGAAACTTTGATGCTCAGTAAGCAGATATTGCAAAAATTCAATGAACAAAATATGTTAGAAAAAGGAGGGATTGTGATAAATTAGTAGGGGTTTGTTCATTGTCCTTGAGAATTTAAAGAATCTACTGAGGAGATAAGGTTTCATAACTCACGGCATTGTAACATGGGGACAAAGCAAGACATCCTGTTTTGCCCCCACCTGAACACAAGCACAACGCATGATCACCGGAGGAAGAATAATGACCCCCCAACAACAGACTGCGCAGTCTCAGGACAGGTCTCGACAAGTCGACAAGTGGACAGGTCTTGACAAGTCTCGACAAGCTGGAACTTCAATGCTATAAAACAGCGACACTGGAAAGGGGAAGTTGCGTGCCGTGGTGGAGCGGAGACTCCCCAGCCGCCCAGCGCTGTTTTGCTTGTGTCTGCTTACTTGATTAATAAAATAATTTCAATAGACCAGTAAATTGTGTGGTCTAACTTATAACAAGGGTAAAATAATGCAGGCTTCTCTGCCTGTGAGTCAGAAGTGCTGTCGTGGATGGAGGGAGCTGCAGCCCTTTCAGTTCCATCTGCAGATCCTCTGTAGCTGCTCGGCCCTCTGTGCCAGGAAAGGGGGCTGGCCTGTGGTGAGTAGAGCTTCAGCCATAGCCTGTGAAGAAGGAAATAAGTTTATTATTTAAAAAAAAAAAAAAAGGCGGGGGGGGCGCAGAAATTCCTGGTCTTACAGTAATGTCCAACAGCGCCTCTAAGTGACTTTGGCTTCTGCACTGGAGTCTGACTGACCCCAGGGTGGTGAAGGTTTTGGTAGGATGCCAGCAGCTGCTTCAGGAAGGCTTTATTTTAGTTTGAGCAGAGAAAAAAGTCCATATGCATCCCTCTTCATTTCCTGGGATTTTATTTTTTTTTGGACAGGTTAAAAAAAATCTTTTACTCAAATAGATGAGGGAGATTCAGGCATGTTTACCTGCACTTTGAAGGGAGGTATGTCGGCTTCTGAGGGGAGCTTGTTCTGGCATGTCAAGTCCTAGCTTAGGCAGCTGAAGCTCAGAGGACTTGAAAAGCCAAGCAGTGGTTAGATATATGACGGAGTCCCATTTTGGAGGGGGCTTTTTTTTTTTTTTTTTTTTTTTTTTTTCCTGTTTAGCCAGTGAAAAAAAGGGCTTTCACTTCTGCTGTGTTCTTTTTGCTGGAAGTATTACAGAGGTGAGATCTACTTGAGGTGGGGTAGCATCCACTACAGGGCTGTAAAATTACTATTTCTTTGCTGATCTCCCTGTTTTGTTGTATGAATGTTCCTGGGCCAGCTGAAAACAGCAGGTGTTCAAGCAGCCCTTACCTGGGGAGTTGTGTGTGGTGAAAGAAAGCAGTGCTGCCATTCAGATGGTGTTGTTTGCTTGGAGGCTCAGAAAAGGCCTTGGAAAAGGTCTCAGCGCATTAATTCCCTAGCTCGGACTCACCTCAGCCATCTGCTGCTTGTCAAGTGTCTTCAACTCAATCGAGTTGAGAAATAGAAACAACCCAGAGGTAGGGAGAGGTATCACTGTAGTTTCTGATCAGGCCCAAAGCCTTATTTTGGGTGGCAGCTTGGCCAAGTTTACCTTAGACTGGGGTTAGGCTGTGCTGGGATGGGCCTGAGCTGCCCTGGGGCTGGGCCTGGCTTGGGGCTGGATGTCTGAGCCCTGGTGTGATGGGGGAAGGAAGAGGAGGAGGACTTGTGTTGCGAAGCATGGCCGAAAGCACGACAGACACCAGATCATGCTGCTCCATTTTATTGCCCGAATAGCCTAACTTTTATAGTGAACTTTACAGGGGTGGACAGTGTTTCACACAAGATTATTGGTCAAGAGCACTTAGACAAACAACTATAAGAAAACAACCCCACCTGCAAGAAAAGAACCCCCCTTTTGATTAGCAGTCAGGAAAACAACCCCCTTTGTGCTTAACGGCCACGTAGACCTAGTCCTTGAGGCCAGCTGCTGATAACAATATATTTCTGAGTTCCTTAATTGGGTGATGTGGGAGTCATTGCAGTGGGAGCTTCTCACAGTTACTCTGGCAGCTTGGTTTGCTCAGCTATAGCAGGCCCTGAGATTTCTAAGGCCTACCCCTGGTTGCTTAAAGCAAGCTCAAATTGAACAATTGTTCCACAGGCACGTGTCCTGTATGCCAATTCCCAACAATTCCCCTGTTTTCTTTTTGTACCAGCAGTACTTGTGTTTTTTTTTGTTTGTTTTTTTTTTTTTTTCATGAAATATTGAATACATAATGTAACACAATGATACAACTTAACCCTAATAACACTATAATTACTGTAAGCACTTAATGGTAACACACTTAAACCTAATCACTTGATGGTAAACACTTAAACCTAATCACTTGATGGTAATCAAAGGCTGTTCTTGACAGTCCTTGAGGTGTCACAGCCCACGTCATTGTCCGAATGATTATCAGGAACCTCTTTATGGTCATCTTCAGCGTGTGCAGATTCTAAAACTGCTTTAGTCCACTTTGCAGTAATCCACTGGGTACCTGTTTCTGGCACCACTTCAAAATCCCTATAACATTTTGCAAGTAACCCTTTAACCACGTTTATCACAATACTACGTGTAACGATAATTGACACCACAATGAACAGAATCCTTAATCCCCCTTTGACTAATCCCAGTAACCACCTATGCATTGTTTCAAGCAAATCAGTGAACCACTGATTGAAAGGATTGATACCATATTGACTCTTTCTCATGTGCTCTTTCAAGAAAGTAATAAGTTTGTGAGTTGACTCATAATGATCAAAAAGGTCTAAACAGTACATTCCCTGAAATTTCTCCAAGTGGCTACTTCAAACAATGACTCTGTACTTGTGAAACATGATTTTGCTCGACCGATCGCAGCTAGTCCTGCTACTTGCTTAAAATCGATTCCCCGTTTTTTCTAAAAAGTGCTGTAATAAATCCATTTTCTATGATTTTTTGCCGGCACCAATTTCCTATGCTTTTAGCTTGCACTATGGCAATATCCCGGGATCCTGCACTATGGCAATAACCTGCACTAAGGCAATAACCTGCACTATGGCAAAAGCGCGCTCTCACTCACACAGTACACAGCACAATCACACATACAGAGCACAATCGCACACCCAGAGGCCTCTGGCACATCTCACTCTCAATCATACCACAATCTCATTCGTACAATTTCGTTGCTGACTCTATCTGCTGTTTACTCTCTATCTGCTGTTTACTCTTCAATATTCTCCTTCTGGCGACAGTCGCTTGTGTCTTCAACGGCTGGTTTTACGCATCAGCTAGGCACCCAGATTGTACCTGTAGGGGAAGAAACACAAACGTAACCGCGTCCCAGGTAGATCACTTCAGCAGGGCCTAGCCATTGCCCTGTTTTCATGTCTCTGTATAACACCTTCATGCGTGGTGGCTTAAAAGTTTCTGCCCCGGCATGGTGACGTACTATAGGGGGCTCAGTGCTGTCACCAAACACGCATAAATGGTTAAGTACAAAAAGAGCCTTTCCTATTCTTTCTTTTATGTCTTTAATGTCTCTGAACTTTTCTAAGTATCGTTTCAATGTCCCATTTGCCCTTTCCACTATCGCCTGTCCTGTGGAGGAGTGTGGGATACCAGTAACATGATTGATATTCCATAATTGCATAAATTGCTTCAGTGGCCCACTATTATAAGCTGGACCATTGTCAGTTTTGATAGTGCTAGGTACCCCTAATACAGCAAAACAGCTAGTGAGGTGCCGCCGCACATCCCGAGCTTTTTCTCCGGGTTGTGCAGTAGCCCATATCATGTGGCTATAGTTATCTATTGTTACATGCAAGTATTTTAACCGTCCCAAGGCTGCAACGTGCGTGACATCCATCTGCCACACTTCATTAGCTTTCAACCCTCTTGGGTTAACACCACACCCGAGTCCCATTCCTAAATTATGATGACTACATATGGGACAAGCCTTCACAATTGCTTGAGCGTCAGCATTAGACAAATTATAGGCTCGAGCTAGTCCCTTTGCATTCTGGTGAAATATGGAATGAGCTTCTCGTGCTCGGCAAAACGGTGATAGTGGAGCTTCAGTAACTGTAGCACCAACTAATCGGTCGGCTCGGGCATTCCCTTCTCCGAGCCCTTGTTCCCACTGATGACTGCGAATATGAATCACGGCATATGGCTGTACTGGGTCTGGCTGGAATGTTAACTTTCCCGGCAGCAGCCCATACAGTGCCGTACTCTGTACTTGTAGCTGGAACAGCAGTGTTATCACACCAGTGTTGTGTCTACTGCTGAGCAGCAGTGGCACAGCATTGGGCCTTTCTCTAACCCTCCTAGGGGGTGGGCAAAAAAGTGAGGAGAGAAACATCACTAGGGCAGCTGACCTAAACCAATCAAAGGGATATTCCATACCATGTGGTGTCACACTCAGCAATAAAAGGTGGAAACAGGAAGAAGAGGAGAGGGGTGGGCTCTCGTTGAGAAGACGTCGGTCCTCCTCTCGAACACCGGCTGCGTGCGTTGAGGCCTTGCTTCAAGGACGTGGTCAATCATCGCTCATTTGTGGGAAGCAGAGAGTAATTTCTTTCCTCTGCACTTCCATATAGCTTTCATTTATTTTGTTTGTTTGTTTTCCTCCCTTTTTCCCCTTTCCCTTTTATTTCCCCTTAGTTAAATTGTTTAGTTCATGGTAGTCTTTATTTAATTATTATAATTATTTCCCTTTAATTAAATTATCCTTATCTCAACCCGTGAGTTGTTCTTTGCTTTACTTCTCCCCCTCCTTATCTAAAGGAGGGGGAGTGAGAGAGCGGTTGTGGGGTTTAGCTGCCCAGCACGGTAAAACCACCACAACGGCTCATTTCTCTGTGCGATGGCAAGCCGCAAACTTATCAATAGTTGGATCAGTCGCCCATTCTGCACTTCTCGCAAACTTGAATCCTCAATGCGATTGGCTATGCCTACTACATAAAGAGAATCAGATACAACGTTCAACGGAACATCCTTCCATTTAACAAACGCCCATACTACTGCGAACAGTTCTAGTGTCTGTAGTGAATCCTCTTTCTGAGCTTGCAAAATCTGATGTTGCCAGCCATGCTCATCCTTCAATGTCACTGCAGCAGTTCGGGAGCGCTTACCGGCATCTGTAAAGACTGTTGTTGCGTCTGCAATTGGTTGGGGTGATCGCTTTAGTCTACTTATCCAGCCCTGGTTTTTCATCCAGGACAAGACAGGAGATTTTAACGGTTTTGCTATTAACGTGGCTCCATCATGCAATAGAGCAGTTTGCAGTTCCTCAGAATTTTGTATATACCATTCCAGATCACTTGACCTTATAGGTAGCCATATGGTGTTAGGAGGGACCCCGTCTACTTGCAAGGTTCTGCTTCGTCCCTTTTTAATTAATTCTGCTAATGTGGTGATTTTTTCTTGAATTGTCCGTCGTGGCTGTAACGGAGGAGCTAGCCATTCCAATACCACCGTCTCTCCCTGCTTCTCCCCCATTTTTATTTTTTTGCTGTGTTATCGCACCCATCAAATATTGGGGGCCACACAGAATGGTTAGATCAAGAGGCGCACCCTCTATACGCCGATGTGTAGCCCATGTTGTAATCATTGAGGCTATTAGTTGTAGTGTTTGTTTTTGTTGGTCTGTTTGCTGAATTGGTGCTGCTGGATCTGTTCCTCGTAGCAGAGGTCGTAGTTGATTTAACAGCTCGTTGGGAATACCAACCACTGGTCGAATCCATTGCAAATCACCCATCAACTTCTGAGCGTCATTAAGAGTCTTAAGGTCTGATTGTATTGTCAATTTCTGCAGTTGAATCGCAGCATCAGTGATATGCCACCCAAGATATTTCCATGGGCTTGTCTCCTGTACCTTCTCGGGGGCAACTACTAATCCTCTCTGTTTAAGTTGCTCTGTTAGTTCATCCTTTTGTTGTGAAGAAAATGGTGTTGACTGTGCCAATAGAATATCGTCCATATAATGATAGATTATTGTTCCTGACCATTTCCGTCGTAACGGCTGTAACGCATCGTCGACATAAAGTTGACACAGAGTTGGCGAATTTCGCATTCCCTGCGGCAGGACTGTCCACTCAAACCTCTGGTCCGGCCCTTCTCGGTTTATTGCAGGAAGTGTAAAAGCGAACCTGTGCTTATCATTTTCGTGAAGAGCAATCGTGAAAAAACAGTCCTTTAAGTCCACTATGAGTAAATGCCATCCTTCAGGTATCATCGCAGGATTAGGCAACCCTGGCTGCACTGCTCCCATATCGTACACCTGCTTATTGACTGCACGCAGATCGTGGAGCAGTCGATACTTTCCCGACTTCTTTTTAATCACAAAGATAGGTGTATTCCACGGGCTTGTTGACAACCTTAAGTGTCCCTGTTGAAATTGTTCTTTAACCAGCTTATGTGCTTGTATTAGACTTTCCCTTTTTAACGGCCATTGCTCGACCTGATTAAGGAGGTATTGGGGAGGTATTGGGGAGGCAAGGACAATCCCCAGACATGGACTGTATATCTCGAAACAAGACACTGGAACTCATGATAAGGAAGCGGCAGACGGACAGAGAAACAAACGTAAGGACTATAAATCTCAAAACTGGACATTGGAATTCATTATAAAGATACAACAAACGGAAGAATTAGCAACAACCAGCTCTTGCAATTAAGAAACCTGCCAATTCAGCAGATTCCTGACCAAAGGTGAAAAGTACACTGTGAGGAAGACTCGGGGTCTTCCTCCCAAAGACCCCTGCCCACGTCCCAAAGACCCCTGCCCACAATTCTTGGAAGGCTCTGCGCAGGCGCAAGGTGCCAAAAGGCTAATTAGCATGAGAAGCGAGGGAAGGCGGGGATAGGTAATGAATATGTATAGGCACTTGTAGAATATTGATAGATTGATTGTATAAATTCAAGACTGCTTTCCGCTTTGGGTATGCACGATAGGTGGAGAGATCCCCCGTGCATCCAGCGCTGCAATAAAGAATATACCACTTAAAGGAATTTCGGCTTCGATCTTTGAATCAATCTGGCACCCCAGATGGGACGACCTCTCTGCCGGACCGCAGGACCCGCTGGGGACAGGACTCCCTAGGGTACCCCCGGGATTTCCCGGAGGGACTCCTCGACTCACCGGATCACTGCGGAGGCAGACAAGGACCCCATCATTGTAAGTGAGTATATTCTTTATTCTGGTTTGGTTTTCTGGTAGACCGGTCATCTGGGACTGTCCAGTAAGTCGGAAGGTGACTTCTGCAGGACAGTATTTGGTATATACTTTGTGGTTAGTACCACAAGTATATCTGGGGACCTTGGGGTCCATCTGTATCTGGAACTGTCTGTAAGTCAGAAGGTGATCTTCTGCGAGGCAGTGTTTGGTATATACTTTGTGGTAAGCACCAAAAGTATATTTGGGGACCTTAAGGAAAGAGCTCGCTTTAAGGTCCATCTGGAATTGTGTTGTCTATTTCGGTTTTCTGACTCATGGAGTATGGTATTTAACTTTGGTTATTGTTACTGTGATTTTGGCTATTTTTCTGGTGGTAATAGTAGGTTCGTGGCATTGTTATAAGAGAGATATCGTTACGGTGTTACACAGTTCGGTTTTCTGACTTATCGCATGTGGAATTTGACTCTGACTATTGTTATTGTGATTTTAGCAATATTGCTGGTAATAGTAGCTTTGTGACATCGCCACTGAAAGATATTGCGTGCCCGTATTTTTGTGAGTGATACGTTTTGTGATACGCTTTTGTAAGTAACATGTGTATTCTGAAAGTGTAAACTGGAAAATGGGGGGGCAAACAAGCAGTGAAATTTTAAAGAAAAGTGTGTTAGGATGTGTTTTAAGTCACTGGAAGGATATTGGAGGATCTGCCGGTGGAAGTGTGAACAGGAAAACATTGATAAAATATCGTAATCAGTGGTGGCCACTTTATAAGCTGGAATGTGGAGAAAAGTGGCCCCTAAATGGAACTTTAAACTATAATATTTTGCTACAGTTAGTGTTGTTTTTGGAGAAGCAGAACAGGATGAAATGTTGTATACTGATGTTTCAGCATCTTGGTGGGAAAAGGTACAGAATTAAGTTGGCCCCTGACTGAGCCTTTGATGATGGCATTAGAGAAGTACAGGCTGGAGAAAGATAAAGGAAGTGTTGAAAGGGTTGTTGAAAGTGTTAAAGGTGTTTGAAGTTGAATGAGCAGGGAAAGAGGATGTAGGAATGATAATAGTTCTGCCTCTGCCCGAGGCAGAGATCTTAAAATCAGGGGTGTTAGCCCTTTGGGGCAAAGGGACCACAATGGGTCTGAGAGAGTTGTCACAGAAACAGAAAAGCAGTTAACTCTTAAAACAACCTGAGTTCATGTGCGAACTCAGATTGCCGATGGGACCGCTCAGGGAACTGTGGACAATTGCATTCCCCTGACCGACCCCCACTAAGACCCGAATCATCCTGAAAATTATGAACGGTTAAGTAAATACTAAAACCTGGATGAATTGGGAATTGAGAATATGCTTCCAACAAGGTCTAAAAGAAACCCCTATGGAATTTTTGGACCAACTCTGAAATGTAATGAAAATAAATAAATAAATAAATAAATAAATAAAACAAAACGGTTTGGACCTGGCTTTGGAGGACAAATTGACTAGCCTTTTCCTAGGGTAATCGACCCCTGATTTCAACAGGAATAACAGGGACTTGGGGAATCTACCCTAGCGGATCCTCCACTGGTTATAATGAAGCTAGGGGAGGAATGGAAGTGAAATTTCTTATTGATATGGGGCAACATATTCAGTTCTAAATCAAGCATTAATGCCTTCACAGAATTATTATGTTAGGGTAAAAGATGTGTCGTGGTTTAACCCGGCCGGCAGCTAAACACCACACAGCTGTTCGCTCACCCTCCCCCTCCCTCTCTGGGACGGGGGAGAGAAATGGAAAGTGAAGCCCGTGAGTTGAGATAAAGACAGTTTAATAAGACAAAATAATAATAATAATAATAATAATAATAATAATAATAATAATAATAATAATAATAATAATACAATGATGATAATAGTACCACTACTAATAATGTGTACAAACAAGTGATGCACAATGCAATTGCTCACCACCCGCTGACCGATGCCCAGCCTAACCCCGAGCAGTCCGGCCCCCTCCCCCCGGCTAGCCACCCCTATGTATTGTTTAGCCTGACGTCAGATGGTATGGAATACCCCTCTGGCTGGTTTGGGTCACCTGTCCTGGGTCTGTCCCCTCCCAGCTCTTACTGCACCCCCAGCCTGCCTGTTGGCAGGACAGGGCAAAAGGCTGAGATGTCCTTGGCTTGGTATAAGCACTGCTCTGCAACAATTAAAACATCGGGGTGTTATCAGCACTCTTCTCATCCTAAGCCAAAACACAGCATTGTACCAGCTACTAGGAAGAAAATTAACTCTGTTCTAACTGAAACCAGGACAAGGTGTAACTGAAAAGGCTTATTTTTGTGATCCTTTGAAGTACAAGTTAGGGAAACAATGGGGCATACACAGATTTTTATATATGCCTAACTCCTCATGGGCACTCTTAGGTAGAGATTTATTAGAGCAAGTAGGAGCAGAAATTGTCTTTGAAAAAGGGAAAATGGAATTAAGTATAGGAGAAGAACAACTAACAAATGTGTTAAGCTTGGCACTAATACAAACTGACCCTAAAAGTGAAATACCTTTAGAGATCACAGATCAAGTATGTCCAGGAGTTTGGGCTACTGAAACCCCTGAAAGAGATAAAAATGTGACCTTAATAATTATTAAATTAAAGCCAGGAGAGAAACCCATTAAGGTTAAGTAATATCCTTTGAGGATAGAAGATAGGAAAGGAATTAAAGAGATAATTAATAAATTTTTACAGTGTAGATTATTGAATGCGAATCAGAATACAATGCACCCATATTGCCAATTAAAAAGGCAGATGAAAAAGCTATAGGCTAGTTCAGGATTTGAGGGCCATAAATAAAATCACTGAGGATATACATCCAGTAGTGGCAAACCCTTATACTTTGCTGACTAAATTAAAGAATAGTCAAGTCTGGTTTACCGTACTGGATTTAAAAGATGCCTTCTTCTGCCTAGGCTTAGCCACAGAAAGCCAAAACCTATTCGCCTTTGAATGGGAAAATCCCGATTCAGGCAGAAAGACGCAGCTTACGTGGACATTACTACCTCAAGGATTCAAGAATAGCCCCACTATTTTTGGAAACCAATTAGCAAGGGAACTTGAAACATGGATGCCTCCGGACACTGAAGGTGCTTTGTTACAATATGTAGATGATCTCTTAATAGCTACCGAGACTAAAGGGAGTTGTATTCAATGGACTATAAGTCGTCTTAATTTTCTGGGTTTAAATGGATATCAAGTCTCTTGACAGAAAGTCCAGCTGGCTCAACAAAGTGTGACCTATCTGGGATTTGAAATTTCGGAAGGACAACGAGAACTAGGAACTGAACATAAGGAAGTCATTTGCCGGACTCCAGAACCTCAAATGGTAAAGGAGCTACGAACCTTTTTAGGAATGACAGGTTGGTGTCGCCTTTGGATTTATAATTATGGACTATTGGTAAAGCCTCTATGTGAATTGATAAAGATTAACCAGTCAAAGTTAGTCTGGACTGGAGAAGCACAAAAAGTCTTTAAACAACTTAAACAAGAATTGATGATTTTGAAATATCAAGCAATATTGGTAGAACAGGACAACGTGGAAATTGTGATAACTAATATTGTGAATCTAGCCTCTTTTCTTAGTGATGCTCCGGCACAACCTGTGATTCACGATTGTTTAGAAACTATAGAGACTGTGTATTCCAGCCGACCAGACCTTAAGGAGGAGCCTATGGAAGATGCAGAAGAAACTTGGTTCACGGATGGGAGCAGTTTTGTTATGCAAAGACAACGTAAAGCTGGATATGCTATAACAACTACTCAGCAGGTAATCGAGTCTAAGCCTTTACCCCCTGGAACATCAGCTCAAAAGGCGGAGATAGTTGCTCTCACGAGAGCATTGGAACTGGCAGCGGGAAAAAGGGTAAATATTTGGACAGATTCTAAATATACATTCGGCGTGGTACATGCTCATGGAGCAATTTGGAAAGAACATGGATTGCTGACCGCTCAGTGAAAACACATAAAGTATGCTGAAGAAATTTTAAAATTGTTAGAGGCTGTAAAACAACCAGAAAAAGTAGCTATCATGCATTGTCAGGGACACCAAAAGGGGAACACCGATTTTGAAATTGGAAATCGATTGGCAGAGGCTAAGCAGGCAGCTGAAATAACTGAGGTGAAGGCATTGTCTTTGATACCAGACGGTAAAATCCAAACTATATCCAAATTATACAAAAGAAGACTTAAAATTAATTGAAGATTTGAAAGGTAAAATGAAACCAGATGGATGAGTATATTTAAAAGATAACCACATAGTAATACCCTCTAGTTTGACATGGCCCATAGTTCTTACAGAACACAATAAAACGTATTGGGGAGCTGGCACACTGCATAAGAGCCTGAGTCAGACATTAGTGGGACTCAACAATGTAGCATTTGCTTACACAGTAACCCCAATACCAAGAATAGAATAAAATTTGGAATAATTGGTAAAGGAAATTATTTGGGGCAACAGTGGCAAATTGATTTTTCAGAACTCCCTAGAAAAGGGGGGTATCATTATTACTGGTTCTGACTGACACGTTTTCAGGAAGGCCTGAAGCCTTTCCCTGTCGAACAAACAAAGCAAGAGAAGTGGTTAAAGTCTTGTTAAATGAAATAATACCATGCTTTGGGATTCTAGTAGCAATGTCTTCTGATAGAGTTTCACATTTTTGTGCACAAGTGGTAGGACAGATAAGTAAGATTCTAAAGATAGATTGGCAACTGCATACTCCTTATAGACCACAGGCAAGTGGACAGGTAGAAAAAATGAACCATTTAATTAAACAATAAATAGCTAAAATTGGATAAGAAGCTAATTTGTCATGGCCTCAATCCCTCCCTTTAGCATTACTTGGAATTAGAGTTAAACCTAGAATAAAAGGGAATTTGAGTCCCTTCAAAATCTTATATGGAAGGCCATAGCAATTTCTATTTAGTGGAGAGGACCTAATGCAGTTAGGATCAGAATATTTATATGCTTATATAACTGAACTTCAGAAACAATTAAATAAAGTACATAAATTTGTTTTAGGGACCAGGGCTAGAGGGTTGGATCAACCAATCCACCCCTTTAAGCTCGGGAATTATATATATATAAAGACTTTTTCAGGACAACCCCTACAGGAAAAATGGAAGGAAAGTGGACGGAACCATACCAAGTATTACTGACAACACACACCGCCATTAAGATTAAGAAGCAAGCAGCTTGGATCCACAATTCAAGGGTGAAGAAGGTCCCGGCGAGGATATAGACCACCACTCCAATTGGACCAACAAAATTACGGTTTTCCAGATCCTAATGATTGCAGGGGTGCGGTTCTCGGATTCGGGGTGGGCAACTTGGGATGAGAACTTACACCTGACCTTAATACAAACAATTTCTCAAGTAACTAATAAGACGAACTGTTGGGTATGCACCCATCTGCCACAGCATGGGAATAAGGGTGTATCGTTAATCGGGATTCCGTTGCCTGCAAATTTATCTTGGACTAATTTGTGGGAAAACACATCTTGGGGTCGAAAATATTAAGCAGTTTTGGAACTAGAAGTGAGTAGCTTCATGCCGTTAGAATCCTATTATGTATGTGTACAAAGGTGTAACCCGCCTAAGGGTATAGGAAAACAGCATTGTATAAATACGGATACTACTTATGTGGGAAATCAGACATCTTGTAATTGAACAATTGATATTAGTACGACTAGCGGCTGGGCAAATTCAACCAGCTGGACGGTTCCAGAAGGAAAAGGGTGGTATTGGCTATGCAATGATACAGCCCGTAAGGTCTTGCCTGAGAATTGGAAGGGAACTTGCACTCTTGGAGCGGTAGTCCCCAATATGACAGTACATGATGTAGTGCCTCGAGGTTACTTGAGAAATCATATCCGGAGAATCAGATGAAAAATTAACAATACATTGGTAGAGAGACACACCCCTTTTCATAGTTTTGTGTGATGGTTTATCACATGGTTAGGAGTGAGTGAATTGGAAAAGGCAATAGTTAATATTTCTGCAATTATAGAGAAGTTAGAAAACAAAATTCTGTATGCTATAAAGGCTCAACAAGAAGAGATATCTAGTTTATCACAGGTAGTATTACAAAATCGGATGAGCCTAGACTTGTTACTGGCCACTCAAGGGGGAGTCTGTACAGTAATAAACACAAGTTGTTGTGTGTATGTAGATCAGAGTGGAAGGATCTCTACCGACCTGGAAGAAATATGGAAGCAGACCAGGATCCTACATGAGATCAGTAAAGATGATCTTTCATGGAGTTTTAGTGAAATATGGAATAAGTTAACCTCCTGGTTGCCCAATTTCCAATGGTTGAAACAAGTATTCATTGCTCTAATTGTATTAGTAGTGTTAGGAATATTTGTGTGCATGTTGTTTAGATGCCTGCTTTGTTGTGTTACTGTAAATAATGAAAGTATCTGATGCAAAAGAATTTGCATGGGAAAAGAAAAGGGGGGATTGATTAAGGAGGTATTGGGGAGGTATTGGGGAGGCAAGGACAATCCCCAGACATGGACTGTATATCTCGAAACAAGACACTGGAACTCATGATAAGGAAGCGGCAGACGGACAGAGAAACAAACGTAAGGACTATAAATCTCAAAACTGGACATTGGAATTCATTATAAAGATACAACAAACGGAAGAATTAGCAACAACCAGCTCTTGCAATTAAGAAACCTGCCAATTCAGCAGATTCCTGACCAAAGGTGAAAAGTACACTGTGAGGAAGACTCGGGGTCTTCCTCCCAAAGACCCCTGCCCACGTCCCAAAGACCCCTGCCCACAATTCTTGGGAGGCTCTGCGCAGGCGCAAGGTGCCAAAAGGCTAATTAGCATGAGAAGCGAGGGAAGGCGGGGATAGGTAATGAATATGTATAGGCACTTGTAGAATATTGATAGATTGATTGTATAAATTCAAGACTGCTTTCCGCTTTGGGTATGCACGATAGGTGGAGAGATCCCCCGTGCATCCAGCGCTGCAATAAAGAATATACCACTTAAAGGAATTTCGGCTTCGATCTTTGAATCAGACCCACACTGGATTATCATTCTTCCACCGGAGCGGGATCGGGAAAGTCCAAACAATGGCCATATCTAAAAAGGGTGTTCTGAGGTAAGGACCATCCCCACTTGAGCGAGGATGTCCCGCCCTATTAGTGCGTGCACCCCGTCAGGCAACGGAATAACAGATACACAACATTTCACCACTTTGTCCCCTATTGTCCACCGCAGGGGTGGTAACTGACGGGCAAGTGTCATTCCTCTGACCCCGGCTACCGTGGTATTGGTTTCAGATGTTGGCCAATGCTGCAGCCAATTTTGTGTGTTGATTATAGATACATCGGCTCCTGTGTCAAGTAAGGCATTGATTCTTATGGTTTCTTCTTTATACTGCACCGTGACCATGTGTCGTGGTCTTTGCTGTAACCCCACAGTTAACAAAGCCACATTTCCCGTAGAGCCAAATGCTCCTTGCCCTCGCGGTTGCTCCTGCGTGGGCAAAATGGCTTCCGCAAGATGTGATAAGGGAACCAATTGTGCTACCTTGGTGCCCTTAGGCACAAATAACGGTGGAAACAACGTCTGGGCCATTATTTGAATTTCTCCTTGATAGTCTTTATCAATAAGTCCCACCAATACTTGTAGTCCCAGCATGGTCACTGATGACCTCCCTATAAGTAATGCGCCCACAGCTTGTCCATTAATACAAATTGGTCCTTTGACACCTGTAGCAATGCAAACAGGTTTTGAATCCATCAACGTGCAATCTACTGCTGTTGCCAGGTCCAAGCTGAGGCTTCCTCTCGTGGCTGGTCGGAGAGGAACGGGTTTCCCCTCGGTGTAGCTGTGTATGCGGCCGCGTTTTGTGTCGTCGCGGGGCGACTCTTCCTGCTGTTCCGGCCGTTTCCCGGCACGTTGCATCGACATGCCGCTTCATTGTGATTATTCGACTGACAATTTGGGCACCATACTGCCCCAGCTCTGCAGTTTCGTCTCACGTGTCCAAAAGCACCACAACGATAACATCGGCAGCGGTGTGGGATTGGCCACTAGGGGGTGGTACTCGACCACCAGAGCGTGAACCGGCGGTTTTCAAAGGAGCAAGAGCTGCAAGGACCTGACTCTGTGTAGAGTGAACATGCTGTTTCACAGCCTGTGCCTGTTCTTTCATACTGTCACTTAATTGCTTTACTGCTTCTACTAACATAGCCTGTGGGCCTGCTGGTACCTGAGCCATTCTTTCTAACCCTTCCTCGATTGTCCATGTCCCGGGTAAGGAAGCCAATATATTGCAAGTAGAGGGGTTGCTATTCTGAATTGCGCACTGTTTTAATATCATGCCCTTAAGGTAATCGGGCACCCCTGCCGCCTGTATTGCGTTTGCAACACAATCAATAAAAAGCCCAAATGGTTCCTCTCTACCCTGTTTGATTCCCATGTAGGAAGGTATTCCCCCTGGCCCTTTTATTCGATCCAATGCTCTTCTGGCCGTTTTCATTGATTCCTTGGCTTTATCAGGTCCCAGCAATGCCTGTGCTTCTGTCCTAAAATACGGTCCTATCCCCATCAACTCTTCCAGCGTGACCCCATGTAAAGGGTCCCCCGGTGCTCTTATCACTGCGACTGCTTCTTGACAAGCAGCGTGCCAATGGGCATTAAATAAGAGCTGCTGGTGTTGGGTCAAAATTAGCTTCATTATGCTACATATGTCTCCTGGAAGCAAAATATTTGTTCCCCAAATGTAGTCCAGCATCTGTCTCGTAGGTTCACCTTTCAGACCTGAGTCATTTACTGTGGACCGCAGCTGAGTTAACAATTTCCAGTCCAAATTCACTAGATTAACCGTAATATTACCCTGGGCGTCCGGTGGTGAATATATTACCGGGAAGGCCTCGGGAGTCAATTGTGTAGCTATGTCGTGTTCACCCTCGCGTAGGGCCTCATTTGGTATTTGATTCCACATCCTCTGCCTCTGTTGAACACCGTCTGTAAACGGGCTTGTGTTTTTTCTTTCTGGTTTTTGCTCTCTTATTTCCTCGTCCATTTCCCCACTTTCGTGAGTAGGAGTCGGTAGTGGTGCTGGCGATGGCGGGGGCACCGATGACGATTCAGAGGATGGCAACGTTATTGTTCTCACTGAAGGGGGCAATGGGCAATCCCCAGCTCCCTCCATCTCTCCCTGTTGAGGGTTAACACTACCAGCTTTTCCTGGCAATCCCAGTCGCTCTGTAGCGGCAGCAGCGAGTCTCTGCTCAGCCTGATGTGCAGCTAAGGCATTAGTGACTGCTTTCCAAGGCTTCAATAATTTTTTAGCAGTCTTATTGTCATTAATAAGCCATTTCTGGCTGCTCTTGGCTTGGACTGGCGCACGCTTCGTTGGGTTAGAAACTGGCTGGATAGCCGGGCCCAAAGAGTCGTGGTGAATGGAGCCAAGTCCAGTTGGAGGCCAGTCACTAGTGGAGTCCCCCAGGGCTCGGTGCTGGGGCCGGTCCTCTTTAATATCTTCATCGATGATCTGGACGAGGGCATTGAGTGCACCCTCAGTAAGTTTGCAGATGACACCAAGCTATGCGCGTGTGTCGATCTGCTCGAGGGTAGGAAAGCTCTGCAGGAGGATCTGGATAGGCTGCACCAATGGGCTGAGGCCAACTGCATGAAGTTCAACAAGGCCAAGTGCCGGGTCCTGCACCTGGGGCGCAATAACCCCAAGCAGAGCTACAGGCTGGGAGAGGAATGGTTGGAAAGCTGCCAGGCAGAGAAGGACCTGGGAGTGATGGTGGATAGTCGGCTGAATATGAGCCAGCAGTGTGCTCAGGTGGCCAAGAAGGCCAACGGCATCCTGGCTTGTATCAGAAACAGTGTGACCAGAAGGGCTAGGGAAGTGATCGTCCCCCTGTACTCAGCTCTGGTGAGGCTGCACCTCGAGTACTGTGTTCAGTTTTGGGCCCCTCGCTACAAGAAGGACATCGAGGTGCTTGAGCAGGTGCAGAGAAGGGCGACGAAGCTGGTGAGGGGCCTGGAGAACAAGTCCTACGAGGAGCGGCTGAGGGAGCTGGGCTTGTTCAGCCTGGAGAAGAGGAGGCTCAGGGGCGACCTTATCGCTCTCTATAGGTACCTCAAGGGAGGCTGTAGCAAGGTGGGGGTTGGTCTGTTCTCCCACGTGCCTGGTGACAGGACGAGGGGGAATGGGCTTAAGTTGAGCCAGGGGAGTTTTAGGTTAGATGTTAGGAAGAACTTCTTCACTGAAAGGGTTGTGAGGCATTGGAACAGGCTGCCCAGGGAAGTGGTGGAGTCACCATCCCTGGAAGTCTTCAAAAGACGCTTAGATGTAGAGCTTAGGGATATGGTTTAGTGGGGACTGCTAGCGTTAGGTCAGAGGTTGGACTCGATGATCTTGAAGTCTCTTCCAACCTAGAAATTCTGTGATTCTGTGATTCTGTAATAACTTCATTAAACAATTTGTCCCCGAATTTGCGCCACTCTGCTTGTTCAAAAACTGTATCCGGATTGATAAAACAACCCTGTGCCACGACATATGCTAACAATCCTGGTAACTCCTTTTTGCAGTTTATACCCTGCGTGCCTCGTTTTTCTAAGAAACATTTGAGCAAATCATATGCCGCTTGTCTCTCCATCCCTTTGTTTATGCTGTTACAACCTTTGCGAGACAAGTGACTGGCAGGGACCGTCTATAGGCACTCCCGGGTGCGGGGATTGTGCGTTTATGTTCCGTTCACCTGTCAGAGTGCAGGTGCGAGGATTATCGTCCCTTTCACCGCTACCGCGATCACTTCAATGTCCCGCGATTACTTCGATTTCCTGCGCGGTTCCGTTTCCCGCGTCTCTCACCGTGAGTCCCCGCGTCCCCGCATCCCACCGTGCCCCGTGTCTCTCACCGTGAGTACCGCGTCTCTCACCGTGAGCACCCGCGGCCCACCGTTTCTCGCGTCTCTCACCGGGAGTACCACGTTTTCCGTGTTTCTCACCGGGAGTAGCGTATCTCACCGTGAGTCCTGTGTACAGCGTTTGCGGCTCGGTGTCTGGCTACAGCGCCGGTCCGATGTCCGCTCCGATGTCCGCTCCGATGTTCCAGCGGCGCTCCGATGTCCTGCGCCGCTCCGAGGTCTCAGTGTCGGGCTCAGGCTCAGCGCTGTGATGTCGTGGCGCCGCTGATCCCGGCGCCGCGCCGATGTCCCGGCGCCCGGCGCCGCTGATCCCTGATGTCCCGGCGCCGCTGGCTCTCGCGCTGCGCCGATGTCCCGGTGCCCGGCGCCGCTGGTCCCCTGCTCTACCTGCGTTCGGATGTGCCGGCGCCGCTGATGTCCCGCTGCGCTGGTGTCCCGCTGCGCTGCGATGTTCGCCCCGGCGCTGCTGCGATGTCCGCTCCGGTGCTGCAATGTCCTGCTCCGGTGCGATGTCTGTCCCGCTGCGATGTCCTGTTCAGGCCCTGTCCAGGTCTTCCGCTGCGATGTCCTGTTCAGGTCCAGTTCAGGTCTCAGCCTGTTCGGGCGCCATTTGTTGCGAAGCACGGCCGAAAGCACGACAGACACCAGCAGAGTCAGATCATGCTGCTCCATTTTATTGCCCGAATAGCCCAACTTTTATAGTGAATTTTACAGGGGTGGACAGTGTTTCACACAAGATTATTGGTCAAAAGCACTCAGACAAACCGTTAAGAAAATAACACCACCTGCAAGAAAAGAACCCCCCTTTTGATTAGCAGTTAGGAAAACAACCCCCTTTGTGCTTAACGGTCATGTAGACCTAGTCCTTGAGGCCAGCTGCTGATAACAATATTATCTGAGTTCCTTAATTGGGTGATGTGGGAGTCATTGCAGTGGGAGCTTCTCACAGTTACTCTGGCAGCTTGGTTTGCTCAGCTACAGCAGGCCCTGAGATTTCTAAGGCCTACCCCTGGTTGCTTAAAGCAAGCTTAGATCGAACAATTATGCCAATTCCCAACACCTGTTCTCATCCTCTGCTCGCTGGAAGATGCTGCTGCCCTTTGGGACAATCACTTGGACAGATGGGACTGTCCTGCTGTCCTGTAGCTCCTTGTGTTCCTTGGGGTTTCCTTTGACTCCCTCCTTTTCAGGGCCTGTGATTGTAGCTGGAGGGAACCACCTTGCCCCCCAGAAAGCCCTTCTCTAGGGACTGTCCCTTAGTCACAGGGACACCAGATAGCTTTTTCTGCAGACCTGGGAACCCAGTGGGGTAGAAAAGGCAGTCCTGCATGCTGTGGGTAGGGAGCAACTCCCTTGGCAGAGGGCTTAGCTTGCTGGACACTTGGGCCGCAGCAGTCAGGTGCACTTTGCTGGTGCAGGGAGCACGTATCCTACCCATCAGGAGATGGCCACAGGCGCTGCCACCTTGCTCTTGACAATGTCCTGGTTACAGCTTTGATCTTACTGCATTAAGGAGAAGAGGATGAAATACAAACATTGACTTGGGAAATCTCCTATCTCTCCTGATTGCCTGTGCCCTATATTAAATAGCACCAGTCTTGTAGTCTTGTGTGTTTCTTGTTTTTATTTATTTATTTATTTATTTATTTATTTTTTTATTTTTGTTATTTTTTTTTTATATGCAAATTGTCTTCTGCCCTCGTATCACAGAATTTCTAGGTTGGAAGAGACCTCAAGATCATCGAGTCCAATCTCTGACCTAACACTAACAGTCCCCACTAAACCATATCCCTAAGCTCTACATCTAAACGTCTTTTAAAGACCTCCAGGGATGGAGACTCCACAACTTCCCTGGGCAGCCCATTCTAATGCCTCACAACCCTTTCGGTAAAGAAGTTCTTCCTAAGATCCAACCTAAAACTCCCCTGGCGCAACTTTAGCCCATTCCCCCTCGTCCTGTCACCAGGCACGTGGGAGAACAGGCCAACCCCCACCTCACTACAGCCTCCTTTGAGGTACCTGTAGAGAGCGATAAGGTCACCCCTGAGCCTCCTTTTCTCCAGACTCAACAAGCCCAGCTCCCTCATTCGCTCCTCGTAGGACTTGTTCTCCAGGCCCCTCACCAGCTTTGTCGCCCTTCTCTGCACCTGCTCAAGCACCTCGATGTCCTTCTTGTAGCGAGGGGCCCAAAACTGAACACAGTACTCGAGGTGCGGCCTCACCAGAGCCGAGTACAGGGGGACGATCACTTCCCTAGACCTGCTGGCCACACTGCTTCTTATACAAGCCAGGATGCTGTTGGCCTTCTTGGCCACCTGAGCACACTGCTGGCTCATATTCAGCCGACTATCAACCATCACTCCCAGGTCCTTCTCTGCCTGGCAGCTTTCCAACCACTCATCTCCCAGCCTGTAGCTCTGCTTGGGGTTATTGCGCCCCAGGTGCAGGACCCGGCACTTGGCCTTGTTGAACTTCATGCAGTTGGCCTCAGCCCATTGGTGCAGCCTATCCAGATCCTCCTGCAAAGCCTTCCTACCCTCGAGCAGATCAACACACGAGCATAGCTTGGTGTCATCTGCAAACTTACTGAGGGTGCACTCAATGCCCTCGTCCAGATCATTGATGAAGATATTAAAGAGGACCGGCCCCAGCACCGAGCCCTGGGGAACGCCACTAGTGACCGGCCTCCAACTGGATTTGACTCCATTCACCACGACTCTTTGGGCCCGGCTATCCAGCCAGTTTCTAACCCAACGAAGTGTGTGCCAGTCCAAGCCAAGAGCAGCCAGTTTCTTGAGGAGAATGCTGTGGGAGACGGTGTCAAAAGCCTTGCTGAAGTCAAGGTAGACCACATCCACAGCCTTTCCCTCGTCCACCCAGTGCGTCACTTTGTCATAGAAGGAGATCAGGTTTGTCAAGCAGGACCTGCCTTTCATAAAGCCATGCTGACTGGGCCTGATCGCCTGCTTGCCCTGCAAGTGCTGTGTGATGACTCTCAGGAGGATCTGCTCCATGAGCTTCCCTGGCACTGAGGTCAAACTGACAGGCCTGTAGTTTCCCAGGTCAGTCCTCCGGCCCTTCTTGTAGATGGGCGTCACGTTTGCTAGCCGCCAGTTAACTGGGACCTCCCCCAATAGCCAGGACTGCCGATAAATGATGGAAAGCAGCTTGGCCAGCTCCTCTGCCAGTTCTCTCAGTACCCTCGGGTGGATCCCATCCGGCCCCATCGACTTGTGCACATCCAAGTGCCATACCAGGTCACCAAACAGTTCTTCGTGGATAGTGAGGGCCACATCCTGCTCCCCATCCCCTTCCACCAGCTCAGGGTACTGGGTATACAGAGAACAACAGGTATTGCCACTAAAGACTGAAGCAAAGAAGGCATTAAGCACCTCTACTTTTTCCTCATTTCTTGTAACTAAATTTCCCCCGGCATCCAGTAAAGGATGGAGATTCTCCTTAGTCCTCCTTTTTGTGTTGATGTATTTATAAAAACGTTTTTTGTTATTTTTAATGGCAGTAGCCAGATTGAGCTCCAGATGAGCTTTGGCCTTCCTAGTTTTGTCCCTGCACAGCCTCGCAACATCCTTATAGTCCTCCCTAGTGGCCTGCCCACTTTTCCAAAGATTATAAACCCTCTTTTTTCTCCTAAGCTCAAGCCACAATTTTCTGGTCAGCCAGGCTGGTCTTCTTCCCCGCCAGCTCGTCTTTGGGCATGTGGGGACAGACTGTTCCTGCGCCATTAAGATTTCCCTCTTGAAGAGCGCCCAGACTTCCTGGACTCCTGCCCTTCAGAACCGCCTCCCAAAGGACTCCACCAACCAGTGTCCTGAGCAGCTCAAAGTCAGCCCTCCGAAAGTCCAATACAGTGGTTTTACTGGTCCCCTTCCTGGCCTCGCCAAGAATAGAGAACTCCACCATTTCGTGGTCACTCTGCCCAAGGCAGCTCCCGACAATCACATCCTCCACCAGTCCTTCTCTGTTTGTGAAGAGAAGGTCTAGTGGGGTGCCACCCCTGGTAGGTTCACTAACCAGCTGCATCAGGAAGCTATCTTCCACGCTCTCCAGAAACCTCCTAGACTGCTTTCTCTGGGCTGTGTTGTGCTTCCAGGATATGTCAGGGAAGTTGAAGTCCCCCACGAGAACAAGTGCTGAAGATTTCGCAACTTCTGTCAGCTGCCTGTAGAACTCCTCATCCGTCTCCTCATCCTGGTTCGGCGGTCTATAGCAGACCCCGACCAGGACACTAGCCTTGTTGGCCTTCCTGCCGATCCTAACCCAAAGGGACTCAACCTTGTCATTCCCAGCCTCGAGTTCTACAACCTCGAAAGACTCTCTAATATAGAGAGCCACACCACCACCCCTTCTGTGTTGCCTGTCCCTTCTGAAGAGCCTATAGCCAGGCATTGCAGTACTCCAGTCATGAGACTGGTCCCACCACGTCTCCGTGATGGCAACCAAGTCATAGCCTGCTGCACGATGGCTTCCAGCTCCTCCTGTTTGTTACCCATGCTGCGTGCATTGTTGTAGATGCACTTCAGCTGGGCCATTGCCTTATCCCCCGGCCTTGCTATTGTTCCCCCTGGCACAGCTCCTTTGGATCTCCACAATGTCCTCATCCACCTGAACTACAACCAGATTCCTCAGGACCTGGAGAGCGTGGACTGTCCGGTGAAGTCGTTTTCCCAGGGGGTGGTGAAGAACAGCGTGGGAGCGAATGTCCTCTTTCCTGTGGTGGATTATGACCCTGTACAGTGCTACCTCCAGGAGCTGAGAGTAAGTCCTTTGGGGAGCTACAGGGGGTTGTCTGTCATTAATTCAGGTCATTAAGTGCCTACTGTTGCAGGTGAGGGTAGATTTAGATTTTCAGGAAGAAATTCCCTACTTGGGTTGGTGAGGCATTGGCACAGGCTTCCCAGAGAAACTGCTGGAAGGCCAACAGGTGCATGCACCACTGAGGCCAAATACTGGTCACAGATTTGTTTCTCTGGGGCTGGTTACTCATGTGATGACAGAAGAAGTTAGTAAAGGGGATAAATGGAAAACATCAGTATCCAAAAGTCATCAGCCCAGTACTCTTCCACGGTGTGGTCATGCTAAAGTCTCAGCAAGCTGGGGTGAAACACAAGGAGTTGGGTGGCAGTGGGATCCATGTGACATCTGGCCAGCATATGTGCAGCCTCTTTTTGGGGCTTTCTGGCTGTGCTTGTAGTAGCTGAATAAATGTTAATGTATGGAGATTAGGGGCAGAGATGCCCTTTCATTAAAAACTGGCTTGACTCTCAAGTGATCTGCCTGCAGAGGTGTTGTGAGCAGTATTAGAACACAGGAACCATGAGCTTGCTTTGGAAAGAAGGTGCTGTGCAGATCTCTGGTCCTGTTCCCCACTCAGAGCTGATCCAGCTTGGACATTAGAGGAGGTTGCATAGAGCCCAGTCCTGTTGAATGCTGATATCCCCAGGGATGGAGACTTCCCACATTTTTCCACTTCTGTCTCAATGTTTGATCACTGCTGTGGTGAAAGTTTATTTCCTAATACCTGAATGGCATTTCCCTTGTTGCAACATGCATTGATTGCTCAGTCCACCACAGCAACTGTGCTAGGGGCAGCTTGCTGGAAGGCAGGTCCTCAATTCAAAGATACCTCGAGTAAGACATCAAAATCCTCTCCCAGTTCTCCTGGAAGTGGTGCTGCTCATTTGCCTGGAAGGATGGGGAGGAGAGGGAAAGGAGGTGCCCAGTGCGCAGGGTGGGAGGTCTCCTGCTTCTGAGAAGGAAAGTGATTGAGAACTGCAAGTTCACCAGGCAGATTGCAGAGACCATTGAGAGACTTGCAGGGGAAGCAGGCGATCAGGCCCAGTCAGCATGGCTTTATGAAAGGCAGGTCATGCCTGACGAACCTGATCTCCTTCTATGACAGAGTGACGCGCTGGGTGGATGAGGGAAAGGCTGTGGATGTGGTCTACCTTGACTTCAGCAAGGCTTTTGACACCGTCTCCCACAGCATTCTCCTCAAGAAACTGGCTGCTCTTGGCTTGGACTGGCGCACGCTTCGTTGGGTTAGAAACTGGCTGGATAGCCGGGCCCAAAGAGTCGTGGTGAATGGAGCCAAGTCCAGTTGGAGGCCAGTCACTAGTGGAGTCCCCCAGGGCTCGGTGCTGGGGCCGGTCCTCTTTAATATCTTCATCGATGATCTGGACGAGGGCATCGAGTGCACCCTCAGTAAGTTCGCAGATGACATCAAGTTAGGTGCGTGTGTCGATCTGCTTGAGGGTAGGAAAGCTCTGCAGGAGGATCTGGATAGGCTGCACCGATGGGCTGAGGTCAACTGCATGAAGTTTAACAAGGCCAAGTGCTGGGTCCTGCACCTGGGGCGCAATAACCCCAAGCAGAGCTACAGGCTGGGAGAGGAATGGTTGGAAAGCTGCCAGGCAGAGAAGGACCTGGGAGTGATGGTGGATAGTCGGCTGAATATGAGCCAGCAGTGTGCTCAGGTGGCCAAGAAGGCCAACAGCATCCTGGCTTGTATCAGGAACAGCGTGACCAGCAGGGCTAGGGAGGTGATCGTCCCCCTGTACTCAGCTCTGGTGAGGCCGCACCTCGAGTACTGTGTTCAGTTTTGGGCCCCTCGCTACAAGAAGGACATGGAGGTGCTTGAGCAGGTGCAGAGAAGGGCGACAAAGCTGGTGAGGGGCCTGGAGAACAAGTCCTACGAGGAGCGGCTGAGGGAGCTGGGCTTGTTCAGCCTGGAGAAGAGGAGGCTCAGGGGCGACCTTATCGCTCTCTATAGGTACCTCAAGGGAGGCTGTAGCAAGGTGGGGGTTGGCCTGTTCTCCCACGTGCCTGGTGACAGGACGAGGGGGAATGGGCTTAAGTTGAGCCAGGGGAGTTTTAGGTTAGATGTTAGGAAGAACTTCTTCACTGAAAGGGTTGTGAGGCATTGGAACAGGCTGCCCAGGGAAGTGGTGGAGTCACCATCCCTGGAAGTCTTCAAAAGACGCTTAGATGTAGAGCTTAGGGATATGGTTTAGTGGAGGGCTGTTAGCGTTAGGTTGGAGGTTGGACTCGATGACCTTGAGGTCTCTTCCAACCTAGAAATTCTGTGATTCTGTGATTCTGTGATTCTGTGACTTCTTGGGGTTCAGGATTTGTGAGATGGAGGGGGAGGAATACCCTGCATGAGGACTGGGAACAACTTAATATTTCAGTCTCTCTGCTGGTGTCTGGATCTGAGATGGATTCTCAGGGCAGGCTCCTCTTCGTTCTCTAAATGACTAGGGTTTGACCTGCCACTATGAAACCTGGACAAGGAGGCACAGTTCTGGGTAGGAAATGGAGTTTAAGCCTGAAATCTTCCTCCAGCCCATGCTGGAAGGGAGGATTAGAGCTGAATGGAGTCTTTCAGCAGCTGCCAAGATGCTGGAGATGCCTGTGTGCATGGGGCCAGAGCTGCTGCATCTCCAGAGAGGTCAGGGCTGAGCGACTCTCGTGGAGACCTGGCAAGAGGCTGACTTCTTATTCGAAGGGGAGTTGGAGACCCCTGGAAGGGCCAGTGGGGAAAGCAGGCTCCCTGGGGAGGCTGTCAACAGACCTGCAGCAAATCTGGCAGTGTAATGAGGCACTTGTCAGGAAACTCATCAGGGTGTGTTGCAGTTAAAGCACTTCTTTGTGCTTCTACTCAACTTGCTGTCTTCAAAGAGATGTCAGCAATGACTCCAGAAGAGAAGAGTGCAGATCTTTCCTGGAAAGCAGTTTTAATTATCCTAAGTTGACTTAATTGATCCATTCAATTACGACATCCAAAGTGTTAATTTCTACTGCCTGTTTGCTCTAATACAGGTAACAATAGACTTGGAATAGGGTTTGGTTTGGGTTACAAGTTACATCTGGCCCTAAATCCAATATACCAACATGCCAGTGAAGAAACGTGGGTACATGCAAAGGTCACCTTGCCTTGTTGGAAGTAGTGTAATGCTCACAAAGAGGAGCATGCAGTCAGTGTCTCTTTTTCTTTGGCCTGAGGATGCAGAGCCAGGAGTTGATGACAGGTTTCTCAAAAGAGCAAGCTTTGGTGAGGCAGATTTCAGGCTCTCTACTCCAGCCTTTTCTGGGGGACATTTCCTACTGTTGAAGGCTCAGGTAGGTATGGCTGTGTTTCCCCCATGGCCATTGTGTGGGAGGTATCCTGTAGTACCAGCGCACTTGGCTCTTGTAGCCTCCAGGTCAGTAACAGGCAGACCTGAGAGGACTGACAAATATCTCTGGGTAAACAAGCATTCTTTCTGGAAAAAACAGAGGTAACAGCTGCATGTGAAGGAGTTGCTACTGGGCACCTTTGCTCTTGGGTTGCTCAGCCATGTCAGAAGGCCTCAAAAGCAGACTTTGCACTGCATGGACACCACCAAGCAGGTGATGCAGGGCTGTCGGTAGAATCTACCCCATCAGAAATCACCCAGCCCTGTGTCTTGGGGTCCTGATGCACGGCCTTTGCTGTGCTTTCACCTGGCTTCAGTTGGTAGCCTCTCCAGCATCCTTTTGTTCTCCCTCCCCTGTTTTTTATTGTTCAGAGCAGCATTCCATTCAACTCCTTGTCCTGGAGGCTGGGAGCCCTGGGGCTGATCTGAATGCAGTAAGATGTTGGTACTGGAAAGGAGTGTGGCAACAGCAAATCCTTACAGAAGATTTTTGGATAAGAATGCCTTTCACAGAACTGGCTGGCTTTGACTCAGAGTAATTTGCTCTGCCTTAATAGCATAAACCACAGAATTGAGCAACAGGATTGTAGCCATGGTGGTTTTACAGCAACAGAGGGAGACATCTGCCACACAGCAATGCTGTGGGATTTTGTTCTCTTTTATGGGTGGAAAAGAAATAGCTTTTAATGTGGCAAGCTCAGATTTTTAAGCGTCTGGGCATGTTATTGAGCTGAGAGGGACAAGGAGTAGTCAGTGTCCTTGGCCCAGTAACCAGGACACCCACTTCTGTCCTGTCCAACCTGTTTGCATCGAGAGATGCCCTGTTGTTCTCAAATCAAAGGGGTAGGCAAGGCAGGAGTGCTCTGGAGCTGGAGGATTGCTGCACGCCTACCCCAGTAGGAGAAAATAAAAGGAGGGGAGGTGCTAAGTCCTGACTGCTTTGATTTTTCCTGCTTCAAGGAGATGTGCTACAGGAACTGGTCTGATTGAGTTGATCTGGTGCCTGAGAGGCTCTGGGTAAAGATGAAAGGCTGGTCATGGCATTCAGACAGTGAATTCTTAAATTCCAAGACAGATCTGATGGAAAAGGCCTATTCTGGGAGTTGGTCCAGATGAAAAGGCTTTGGAGACAGACACTTTTGAAGGAAAATAGGTGCCAGACAACCCACGGAGAGGGCTTCCCTCATGTCTCAGCCTGGAACCAGATTCCCCAGTGCCTACTGTCCCAAACACCTTGGTGAACAATCCCTGGGTCAGGTCCTTGGGGATTCTCCAGCAAGACTAAATCAAGTTTTCAACTGATTCAACTGAGGTTTCCTTTGGATCCCCATTGTGACCGCAGGTTTGTGTTGTGGCTGCCATCGAGCAGCGCCTGCAGTTCTGCTCCCTTTGCTGGGGATGTGGCATAAAGGGTCAGTCAGCACAGCTCTTGCTCTAGGGTGGCTTGGGTGTCTGCTCTTCCACCTGCATCCAGTGAGCGCTGTGGCTGTGCTTATATCCATCTGCATCCATTCAGCAGCTCACAAAGCCCAAAGACTCTGGTTGCCTTGCAAAGGTCTAGAACAGTTCCTTCATGGAAGGGAAAGTTGAATGAGTCAGTCCTTGTGTCTATAATGGCTGCTAAGACTTTTTTTTTTTTTTTTTTTTTACAGGGTCTTTAGTCTTACTGGATATGAAGCACTCAGATTTAGCTTTCTCTGGTTGCATGTACCTGTTAGAGAGCTCATGTCATTTTGTACAGAGACCTTTCCTGTGTGGACAAGCAGGAGTATGTTTCCTGCTGTACTGTATAGGAAGGGACTTTTCCTTGGTGGACCAGTGGATGAGGCATGTTTACTAATACAGCCAGGAGATTGTGGGTGTCAGATTTTGGTGGTGGCGGTGTGTGTGTTTTTTTTTTTTTTTTTTTTTGTTTCCCCCCACCATACATACCTGCCACTAACCTGAACCCCCAGGAGGGGGATGCTTGTGTGATTCTGGTGAAGTGCTAGGAGGTGGAACAGCGTAGATGGGTTGAAAAAAACATCTTACCAGGGAAATCCCAAACCTAACACTCAGGTTTCTTTTATCTTTTAAAACTCCTGTGATAGAGAAGTAACCCCAGCTGTTTGTTTTTTTTTTTGTTGTTTGTTTTTTTGACAGTACTCCTTCCTTTGTGTGTTTGTGTGTGGGCTCCATGTGCATCATATACTGTGGGTATTGGGGCCAGGTTGTGGTAGCGTGACAAAGACTTTAAAGCATTAACCACACGTGTAGTTTGTTGGAAGTATGTAGCTTTTAACAGTTTTATACTGTCAGGTTCCTCATTGAGAGCACTTAAACATTTGCTCAGTGGTTAGAACGCTTTAAGCGGCCAGTGCATTCGTCAACTGCATCATGCCATGAAAAGCTGCTAGGCCTATCTCAGAGACCTCCCCAAATGGCTCCTAATTTTGTAGCAGAAGTGGTGCAATGAGAGCCTGATCTCCAGGTGTAAGCAAGCACAGTGTGGTGGTTTTACCGTGCTGGGCAGCTAAACCCCACAACCGCTCTCTCACTCCCCCTCCTTTAGATGAGGAGGGGGAGAAGTAAAGCAAAGAACAACTCACGGGTTGAGATAAGGATAATTTAATTAAAGGGAAATAATTATAATAATTAAATAAAGACTACCATGAACTAAACAATTTAACTAAGGGGAAATAAAAGGGAAAGGGGAAAAAAGGGAGGAAAACAAACAAACAAAATAAATGAAAGCTATATGGAAGTGCAGAGGAAAGAAATTACTCTCTACTTCCCACAAATGAGCGATGATTGACCACGTCCTTGAAGCAAGGCCTCAACGCACGCAGCCGGTGTTCGAGAGGAGGACCGACGTCTTCTCAACGAGAGCCCACCCCTCCCCTCTTCTTCCTGTTTCCACCTTTTATTGCTGAGTGTGACACCACATGGTATGGAATATCCCTTTGATTGGTTTAGGTCAGCTGCCCTAGTGATGTTTCTCTCCTCACTTTTTTGCCCACCCCCTAGGAGGGTTAGAGAAAGGCCCAATGCTGTGCCACTGCTGCTCAGCAGTAGACACAACACTGGTGTGATAACACTGCTGTTCCAGCTACAAGTACAGAGTACGGCACTGTATGGGCTGCTGCCGGGAAAGTTAACATTCCAGCCAGACCCAGTACACACAGTGGAAAAGTGGGTGGATAAATGATTAGGCAAAAAGAAACCCACCCCTAAACAACAATAAAGTAGTTGCTTAACTAGCAAGTGCTTACCTCATAGCTAAATTCATGCTTCAGCCCTAGTTGCTTAATCCAGTAATCCCATTTCAGATGAGGGTATTGTTTTACTTGCCACCTCTCTGCATCCCTTCAGTCCTCCTACCCTGGTGGCTTCCTACAGACCTTGGGCTAATCTTCTCCCAGGCACTTCTTGCCCTTTGGCCAAATGATGAGGCCCCCTGTGGGTCACAGCCTGCAGATCCCTTGTACAAACTGGGAACCAGGTGTAGGGTTTGGTGGTGGTCAGGATCCTTCTGAGCAGGGAGAGCTTTCCCTGGGTCTTTAAAGCTGACTTGTGACCAAAGATACGGCAGCTTGAGAAGGGAGTAGGGGTTCAAATGTGGTCTCCACCTTTATCCATTTTCTCACAAACTTTCCCTTGCAGGAGGTGTTTTTGAGCTGAGACAAGCCCAGTGGCACTGAGACTATGGGATGTGGAAAGGGAGGTTAACTGTTTGCTATTACTTCCCAAGCCTCTGTACAAACAGAAGCACGGTGACTAATGCACCAGGTTCTTTTAATGCTGCAGTTTCCCAAGAGTTGGATGTGTATCTCTGCAGCTTGGGGAAGCCAGCCTGAAGCGCTGTCATGTGGACCTTGCTGGGAGCAGCACGGGAGCAGAAGCTCACCCTTTGCTGGGGTTTTGAATTGGATGCTGTGGTTTTAATGTCAGCCCTCTGCTCCCTCCTGGATGTACAAAAGGTGCTGGATATCAGGCAGAGCAGTGGTGTGTTATGGGGAAATGAGCTGAGCCTGGGAGGGTTCCTTTCCTGCAAATGCTCCTGGTTCCTGTCCAATGTAAAAATACTTCTAGGGTGCATCATATGGCACTCAGGACTTCACCCCGTAGACTAACAAGGCCTTTTCAGGTTGTAATATGCTCTGGTCCCTTTTGATTCAGAGAGCTGTGCATTGGCAGTCATTGTGCTATGTGCTTTGCCCTTTGTTGAGCTTACCTTCCCTCCTGCCATTTGCCTTTTGGCACAACTGGGAGTTTTCCTTGGTGACTGGGCTCTGAGCATTGCCCATTGCTCTCAGCTGAGAAGCACCAGGGTAGGTTGCTGCCTCCTCAGTGTATTTTTAGAAAGTGGCCAAAATATCTTGAAAAAACAGGTAATGCCCTGACCAGCCTTGCTCCCTTGAAGGTCCCATGCAGTGGGATGAGCTGGTAAGTCTCTGGACCCTCCCAGCTTGCTGGCCTAACCATGTTGCACTCTGTGCTGCTTTAAGTCTGAACTCATAAATCTGGTTGTGAAGGTTGCAGACAACACTGCCCGTCCCTGCTTATCGGCTCCTTACACTTAAAATGCCACCCCTCCCTTTGGGATCAGTGGTAATACCAACTCAATCCACCTTTTCCTCCTCCTACTGCAATCCTGCTGTGTCCATGGATGGTGCCTGACTCATGGAAAGCTGACTCCACAATCAGTAAGATTGTAAAGTATAGGTATGTTTATTCAGCACTGGGCAGCATGGGGGATAGTCACATCAAAGTCATGCACCCCTAACACGGCAACTTGCTTTGGTTATATGCAGTAAAGATTTACATATGCATGAGGTTTCCTAGTATGCCTGTACATATTCATAACCTGTCCCCGCTTAGTATTAAAATTAGCTCCAAGGAGTCATTTCCGTAAACTCCTCCCCTCTGTGCTTGCACAGTGCAAGCAAGGTGGTGGGCGCTGAGGGTTGTGAGGATGAAGTAAGATGTCTTCATCAGGGTTGAACTTTTCACCTCGTCTCCTTGGGCATGCTCTCTGAGCCCTTGGTCACAATCCGGGCCATAAGGTTGGTTTGGTCCAGTTCTCCGGATCTGAGGGGCTCCTGTTATCTTGAGGCCTTTCATGTTTGACGTCCTTTTTTAAGAACAGTCCTCCTTATCCTTGAGCCCTTGGTCACAGTCCAAACCATATGGTTGGTTTGATCTGGTTCTTGGGGTCCCAGGGGCTCCTGTTATCTGGAGGCCTAAGCGCAGCACAGACACATCGCAAATGTAGCACGTATTAAAGAATGAGTGTTGCCTACATATTCATTCTTAATCAATCACTCTCTAATTTCTAAACCCATGTTTCAGTGCCTTCCAAACTTGCCTTCTTCTTTATTTATGCGTATCATCATAAAAATATCATGATACAATGATGCTGGGAGAGACCTTTCTTTGTAAGAGTGTGACAGAGATGAAGCTGGGGAAACTAGGGGAACGTGGTTACTGTGGTCCTGTTGACCATCAGAAGGATGAAGAGGGAACAGATTTCTGTGTTTCTTGCAGTAGGTTGCTCCAAAGCTAGCAAGGCCATGTGCAGAAACTTGCCATGCCACTGGTGCTGCAGGGGGGTGTCTTTGCTCAGCACATTAAGCAATTGCATTACCTGATGCAAGTCTCCACCGTGATGAACAGATATCAGGGAGCAGCTTCTTGGCTGCTTGCTCAGCTGCCCTTGGGATGTGTATCTCTAGGTACCAGCGTGTTGGGTGCTGTGATATATGAAGTAATAATTTGTGTCAAGAAGATGGTTGATATTAACAAAGAAGGGGGAGATGTGGGAGTGTGGCCACTGTTATAAAAGCCAAAAGTCATGGAGTGGTAATTTGTGTCGAGAAAATGGTTGATATTAATAAAGAAGGGGGAGATGTGGGAGTGTGGCCATGGGGGTCAGCAAGCCCCATCATTGATGATAACATCAGACTCTTAATGATGAGGCCATCAGGGATGTAAAAGAGTTTAGAGGGAACAAAGAAGGGTGATTCAGGAGACTCCATGCAGTCTCCGGTTTCTTGTTCTCCAGATGGTTCTCTTGTTCTCCAGCCATTAAGGCATGGATGTTTCAGGGTGCTTGCTGTTGTTGCTACATTCAAAGTTGTTTGACCAATGAAAAGTTGTTTTGAAAAGAACTGCTGTGGAGAGAAGGGTATAAGAGGGGAACCTGCCCTCAAGATAAAACAAAACAAAACAAAACAAAACAAACAAACAAACAAAAAAACACAACCAATATGTCTCACTTTAAGTTGTCAAGCAACTCGGTCTTCAGGCCTTATGTATCCCGTTCTTCCCAGATCGAAGAAAAGCATATCCATCTCCTTTTCAAGGCCAATAGGCCTGGGTCAAAAGGCACGTTCAGGTCAACAGGGGGCGTAGCAGCAAAGGCCTTTGATGGCTGTAGCAGTAGAGGGGCCCATGTTGTAGCAGTCGGATCAGTAAAGGAGCCTGCAGTTCCCTCACTATCTCGCAAACCACATGTGTCTGACTGTGGTCCCACATGTCTCTTTAAGGCCTCAGAGATTGCTCGCCAGGTGCCGAGCAATCCCACTGCAACCTTGTCATTTTTAGTTGCAGAGTCCCACACCTTGACCTCAGTTTGGTCCCATATTTCAGGCTCATAAACTGTCCAATTGTTAGTAAGGAGAATAAGCTGTAAGGCTACCAGGACAGTCTTTGTTCCTAAGGACGTATGCTTCCCCATAATGTGCAACTGCTTACCAGCAAGAGGCAGTTGTGTGCACGGGTCCGCTTCTCTCAGCTCGAGCTTCTCTCCAGCTCCAGTGCGCCTGTTTCCAGCGACTTTCTGTACAAGCTTCTCTGAGCAGTTTGCTGAGTCTGGCCGAACCTATCTTCATGAGGCAATCAAAGTGCCTGTTCCTGTCCTGGCCTCCATTCTGCCAGCCTGTTCCTCTTCACTTCTTTGTCCTGCTTCTTTATTGATGACATAACTTCATCGTGTTGCCTTTTTTTTTATCTTGAGGGCAGGCTCCCCTCTTATACCCTTCTCTCCACAGCAGTTCTTTTCAAAACAACTTTTCATTGGTAAAACAACTTTGAATGTAGCAACAACAGCAAGCACCCTGAAACATCCATGCCTTAATGGCTGGAGAACAAGAGAACCATCTGGAGAACAAGAAACCGGCTGGAGAACAAGAGAACCATCTGGAGAACAAGAAACCGGAGACTGCATGGAGTCTCCTGAATCACCCTTCTTTGTTCCCTCTAAACTCTTTTACATTCCTGATGGCCTAGTCGTTTAGAGTCTGATGTTATCACCAACCATGGGGCTTTCCAACCCCCATGCCGACCATCCTGGCGCAACCAGGATGTGCCACTCAACCCGGGACCACTAGACAATAAAAGGGGACCCTGGCAGGGGTAAGGCGCGCCGTTGGTGGAGCAAGAGACTCCCTGGCTGCCCAGCGCTGTTTTGCCTGCTTGACCACTTGCTTTAATAAATTCTGTTTTGATAAGTACTGTTATAAATGAAGTCTCTACTCAATCTGAAATTTTTAATATCTATAAAACAAATATTTATAAAAGGTATAAAAGATATAAAAGGTATAAAAGATATAAAAGGCAAGTAAACAGCGCTGGGTCAGCGGGGAGTCTACGCTCCACCAACACGCATACACAAACATTGAACATTCTAAATATATAGAACATTGCTTTACATACTAAACCCGAGTATGCCTATACATACTATTATATATGGAGTGGTAATTTGTGTCGAGAAAATGGTTGATATTAATAAAGAAGGGGGAGATTTTGGAATGTGGCCATGGGGGTTGGAAAGCCCCGTGGTTGAGATAACATTAGACACTTAACGACTAGGCCATCAGGAATGTAAAAGAGTTTAGAGGGAACAAAGAAGGGTGATTCAGGAGACTCCATGCAGTCTCCGGTTTCTTGTTCTCCAGATGGTTCTCTTGTTCTCCAGCCGGTTTCTTGTTCTCCAGATGGTTCTCTTGTTCTCCAGCCATTAAGGCATGGATGTTTCAGGGTGCTTGCTGTTGTTGCTACATTCAAAGTTGTTTGACCAATGAAAAGTTGTTTTGAAAAGAACTGCTGTGGGGAGAAGGGTATAAGAGCCTGCCTTCAAGATAAAAAAGGCAACACGATGAAGTTATGTCATCAATAAAGAAGCAGGACAAAGAAGTGAAGAGGAACAGGCTGGCAGAATGGAGGCCAGGACAGGAACAGGCACTTTGATTGCCTCATGAAGATAGGTTTGGCCAAACTCAGCAAACTGCTCAGAGAAGCTTGTACAGAAAGTCGCTGGAAACAGGCGCACTGGAGCTGGAGAGAAGCAGACCCGTGCACACAACTGCCTCTCGCTGGTAAGCAGTTGCGCATTATGGGGAAGCATACATCCTTAGGAACAAAGACTGTCCTGGTAGCCTTACAGCTTATTCTCCTTACTAACAATTGGACAGTTTATGAGCCTGAAATATGGGACCAAACTGAGGTCAAGGTGTGGGACTCTGCAACTAAAAATGACAAGGTTGCAGTGGGATTGCTCGGCACCTGGCGAGCAATCTCTGAGGCCTTAAAGAGACATGTGGGACCACAGTCAGACACGTATGGTTTGCGAGATAGTGAGGGAACTGCGGGCTCCTTTACTGATCCGACTGCTACAACATGGGCCCCTCTGCTGCTACAGCCATCAAAGGCCTTTGCTGTTACGCCCCCTGCTGACTTGATCGTGCCTTTTGACCCAGGCCTATTGGCCTTGAAAAGGAGATGGATATGCTTTTCTTCGATCTGGGAAGAACGGGATACATAAGGCCTGAAGACCGAGTTGCTTGACAACTTAAAGCGAGACATATTGTTCAAAGGGAATGGAAAATGGAGACTTGTATGTAATCAAGGAGTGGAAAATGGAGACTGTTGAGTCGTGGAACTTGGAGGATTGTTTGTTACCTTTCCTGGTTGTACATATGTATAGGCATACTTTTTTTTAGTATGTAAAGCAATGTTCTGTATATTTAGAATATTTGATGTTTGTGTGTGCATGTTGGTGGAGCGTAGATTCCCTGCACACCCAGCGCTGTTTACTTGCCTTTTACACCTTTTAGAAATATTTCTTTTATAAATATTACAAAAATCAGATTGAGTTGAGATCTTATTTATAACAGTCGGCTACCTGGCGATTTATCTCTGAGGCCTTAAAGAGCCATGTGGGGCCACAATCAGAAACGTGTTTTGCCAGATAGTGAAGGATCTGTGGGCTTGTCCACCAATCCTTCTGCTACACCACTGGCCCCCCTGATGCTACTGTCATCGCAGGCCTTTGCTGTTACACCCCCTGGTGGCCTGGATGTGTGTCTTTTGACCCAGGCCCTGTTGGCCTTGAAAAGGAGATGGATATGTTTCCCTTCCATCCGGAAAGAATAGGTTACATAAGGCCCGAAGGCCGAGTTGCTTAACAAAGTGAGTCATATTGTTCCCACAACTAGCCCTGGAATTCTCCGGTGTTTGTAATCAAGAAAAGGAATGGAAAATGGAGACTGTTATATGATCTGAGAAAAATTAATGAAGTCATGGAAGATATGGGAGCACTTCAACCAGGATTACCAACTCCAACTATGCTCCCCAGTCATGGAACTTAAAGGATTGTTAGTTACCTTTTCTGACTGTACATATGTATAGGCATACTCGCATTTAATATGTACAAGAAAAGGAATGGAAAATAGAGACTGTTCTGTATATTTAGCAAGTTCAATGTTAGTGTGTGCGTGTTGGTAGAGCATAGACTCCCTGCACACCCAGTGCTGTTTACTTGCCTTTTATAAATATTACTAAATTCAGATTGAGTTGAGACTTCATTTATAACAGTGCTGAGCTTTTGGGACAGACTGTTAGGTTTGAAGTTGCTTGCACGTGGTGTTGTTTACTTCTGCTGCAGTGCTCATCCCCTGCCTCCTTGCAATGGTGGGAATCCAGCTCACGTGGGCTTGGGGGAAGCCAGGCTGTGGGCTTCAGTCAGCTCTTCTTGCAAGCTCCTTTTGAGCTCTCCTGCCCAGCACCGTCCGAAGAGGTCACTCGCTGACGTAGCTGCTGAAACATAGAGGGGAAGGAGAACAGATTGCTTCAGTCCATCCTACATTTATTTGCACCTCGTAGGACTTTGTAACTTGAGATTTCTGGTAAGTGTCCTTTTGGGATGCTGAGTATTGACAGCTCATGTGCTGTCTGTCCTGGGGGAAGAAGGAGCTCTGGTTGCACAAGACTGTAGAGCTATAGATGCTGACCTTCAGGAAGGCATTTAACTGGGGTTTGTCTTTGCTGCCTTGCAGCAAAACTTTCTGTGGAAGGATCACCTGCTGGGCAGGACCTGCCTCTTGCCATATGCTGCACTGTGCAGTCTTGGATGCAGCTGCTAGACCCTGGGTTTGGGCAGCTTGATGGTGCCAGGTCAAGCTACTAAGGGGACCGTGGTGAGGAACGCCTTCAGTGGGTTTCCACCCAAGGGATCCAACTTCCTAGATCTGGTTCTGAAACATGGGATTAGAAATTAGAGAGTGATTGATTAAGAATGAATATATAGGCAACACTCATTGCTTAATGCGTGCTACATTTGCGATGTGCAGTCATGTAGATCTCGTCCTTGAAGCCATTTGCTGGCAACCATATTTTTTAATTCCTCAATCAGATGATGTGGGAACATTGTCATGGGAACTTCTCATAGTTGTCCTGGTAGCTTGGTTTGCTCAGCTGCAGCAAGTCATGGCCTCCTTGCTGTTTCAAAAATCCCTCAACAGAGGAGGATGGTGCAGGGTTCAGTATGGATGCAAGAACTGTCTTCTGTATGAAGAGGGGAAAAGCAAACAGTTGGGAAGACTGCAACTCTATAGCGAAGGCATTGCAGGTGGCTATGGCAATTATCAGCTGACCCTAAGTCAACAGAGTCATGGTGTTGCAAAAAAGAAAGGAAAAGTTAAACATCCCTGGGATATATAAACAGCAGCATTGTTTGTAGGACACATGAAATAGTTCCAACAACTGTTATTGTAGACAATGTATATGCTGTAGTAATGTGACTAGCTCTGGGCACTGCCCTGCAGGAAAGATATGTACCAGTGGGAGAGTGTCCAGGGGAATGCAACTGAAGTGATTGGAGGGTGGTGTAATAAATGAATAAGTCCCAAACAAGATTATAATCAAAGTTTACAGTTTATTAAACGAATAGAGGTAAGGAAACAGTGTATTAAACATGGAATTATTGACAGTCCTCCACATATCCCCAATACAGCCATTCTTATTTTAGCAAACCAGTCACCACACATAAAGCCCCCTCCCATAATCCTCTTAGTTCAATTCCATTCCGAGTTTGAACTGGGACATGTGCAATTTTCTCCATTTCTTTTACAAGTTCGTTTACAGCTTTTCCTTCCATTGTGGTTTAACCCAGCCAGCAGCTAAACACTACACAGTTGTTTGCTCACCCTCCCCCCTCCCTCTTTGGGATGGGAGAGAGAAACAGGAAAATGAAGCCTGTGAGTTGAGATAAAGACAGGGAAATAATAATAACAATAATGACAATAATTATGATAATAGTACTACTACTACTAATGTGTACGAAACAAGTGATGCACAATGCAATTGCTCATCACCCGCTGACCGATGCTCAGTCTGGCCCTCTTCCCCCTTTGGCCAGTTTGCTGCACCCCCAGCCTGCCTGTTGCCAGGACAGAGTGAGAAGCTGAAACGTCCTTGGCTTGGTGTAAGCACTGCTCTACAACAATTAAAACATCAGCATATTATCAGCACTCTTCTCATCCTAAGCCAGAACATAGCATTCTACCAGCTACTAGGAAGAAACACCCTCATCATCAATCTTTAAACAGCAATTACTAAAGTTAAATTTTCCACAGACTTCTCCTTCTTGTGCTAGTAAATAATCCAAAGCTAAGCGATTTTGATACAAAGCAGTTCTCATCTTGATATTTTGCTTTGCAATTAATCCAAGTGCATCTCTGATTTTATTTACAACTATTTCTATTACAGTTTGTAACCTAATTATTCTATTAAGCATACATATTGGGGTCCTATAGCCCCAGGATCCGTCTTCTGCCCACGTAGCTGGATCATAATAGGCAAACGCCTTCAATGAAGGGGTTGGGCTCACTTTCAGGGTCCATTCGGGCTTGTGTTACCGTTCAGCCTGTCAGGGTGATCCAGCTCCTGGAAAACGAATCACAATTTTATATGGGTTTAAAAAAAAAAAAAAAAAAAAAAGGTTCTTATGTTATTTTCTCGGGAGACCCTGACCTTAGGGTGGGAGAAGTCTGGTCGAGGCCCTCTCACTCGGCAGTCAATACCCATAGGGGTTGCCTCCCTTGGTAGACCATACACACCACAGTGGAGGGTCCTGCCCCGGTCTTGCCTTCTCCCTTTCCTCCCTTCAGGCTCGTCCCCTTTATCTGATGCCCTTAATTCATGCAGAGCCTAGTTGCCACCAGAGTATTAGTCCCTCTTTAGCCTTAGTTTCAGTTTCCCAGGAGTGGACTCCACCTTCCAAGCTTCAGTAGTTACTGGTCCTTTTATTCTGGATGTGTGGGTCCAACCCCTTCCTGCTGTTCTCACAGCTGTTTCAGTAGTAAGTAAAACAAGGTACGGTCCCTTCCATTGGGGGTTCAATGATTCTTCCCTCCAGGTTTTTATTAAGACCTTGTCCCCTGGTTGTATCTTATGAATAGCAAATCCTAAAGGTGGTGTTTGAGCCATCATTCCAATTTCTCTTAGCTCTTGTAATCTCCTTCCAATAGTAATTATATATTTCTGGATGCTATGATCCTCAACTACATTGTTCCCTAGAGGCATCCCTTGAGAATAAGGCATATCATACAACATTTCATATGGTTATAATCCAGTCTCACTGTGTGGTTTAGTTCTTATGTTTAAAAGTGCCAATGGTAAGCATTTCGTCCAGGGCATTTGTGTCTCGTTCATTAACTTAGCCAATTGTTGTTTTATAGTTTGATTCAGTCTTTCTACTTTCCCTGAGCTTTGTGGGTGCCACGGAGTACGGTATTCCCACCGAATACCTAATGATTGACATAATAATCTTATTATTTTAGAAGTAAAGTGTGTGCCCTGATCAGAATCATTGTACTGGATTATCCCATATTTAGGTATCAGGTGTTCTAATAGAATTTTTACCACCATTTGTGCCGTAGCTCGTGCTACAGGATAAGCTTCTACCCATTGTGTTAAATGGTCTACTATTACCAATTTTATCCTCTCTACTTTGGGCAATTCAGTGAAATCAACTTATACATTATCAAAAGGCCTATAAGCTGTTTTTTTCCCTCCTGTGGCTGCTTGTCGAAACACTTTCTTATTTATCTTCTGACAAGTTAAGCAACGTTGTGTAATTTGCTTTGCTATTTCAAAAATCCCAATGCAATCTAATCCCTTTTGGTGTCCTTTCACATGTACCACTGCTATCTCCTTTGGTTCTCTTAATGCCCTTAAAATTTTTATTATTGATTCTATATATTTAAGATTCTTCTCTCTATCCGGTCAAGGTCTTTTTCTGACTTTCTCTTACTGCTGCTACAAAGATCTTGGCTTTTGCTTTTTGTTTTTCCTCATCTCTCCTAACATATACTTTCTGTGCTTCCCTAAGTAATTCTTACATCTGTGGTATTTAATGGGACTGCCACAAACCCAATGCCTCCCTGATTGCCTCCGGGGGGTACCTCTCTTAAGGGATATAGAGAAGCTCTCTCAGATTCGGTGGTCCTACTTCTCGTACATGCAGCCGGAGGTCAGTCTAATTCTGGTGCTGTTGGTGGTGGAGGCAGGGGCAACGGTGGTACTGGTGGAGATACCACGGCCACCGGAGGGGGAGCTGCCGGGGGTGGATTCTTAGGATATGGAGGTGGTAGGTTATTCAACAGCTCCCGTTTATCATCTTTTTATTTTTCCTGTTTTTCTTCTTCTTCAAATTTCTCGTCTGCTTTTAGTGTAAATATTGAGGCTGGAAAAGGACGTGAAGTCCTGATCCATAATCCTGCATAATCACTTTCTTCCTGGCTAAAAGGTTTATTTGAATTAACGTGTATATTTAAGGCCTGGCAAATCTAGTCTTCAAAGGATCCAAAAACAGGCCAAAAACCATGTGGTCTTAAAGGCTCCTTTGGCCATTCTATCATACAATACTGGACCATTTTTAATTTACTTTTTCCTTTTCTCGGGCCCCTATCATTCCAATTTCTAATCGTTATTCCTAATGGACTTTCTGGTGGTACGTCTGGTAATTTGCTCCCTTTCTTCTGGTCCTTGGTCTTCAATTCCGTCTGACCCATCTAGGAATTTTAATATGGCAATTCCCACAGCCCTTGGTTACCTTAGTAAGAGTGTCTTGCAGGGGGTTTAGGACCTATCACCCACCCACGAATCCTATAGGAATCGCTTCGGTCCTTCACCAGCCAAGTCCCTCGCAGGAGATTGGAACCACGGTTAGAAGACCTCCACACTCACTTCGGAACTGAGTTCCGTCTCAGTCACACTCTTACACACACAGCAATCGAATCCCACCCAACCGAATGGTATACACCTTAAATACTTACGACTCCATCGTCTTCATTCGGATCTTCGTGCGCAGAATTACGGGCAAAATACTGTGCTTCAGCCGGCAAGGGAGCTCATAAAAAAAATCAAAATCTTTGCTTACCTTTATTCAGGTTCAAGATGGCATTAGTCCTGACCTGACTCGAACAGGAGCCACCAAATGGTGGGGTGCCTCTCCTAGATCAAATCAGAATTCAGGAACCAAAGCCATCCCAGGTGAGCCCCCAGTTATAATGAATGACTAAGTCCCAAATAGGATTGCAATTAAAGTTTACAATTTATTAAACAAATAGAGGTAAGCAAACAGCGCTGGGTGCTATTATGACTATTGCATGGGACACTATGCAAGTCTCTGATATCTGGCCAAGAGATTAAGGAGAAGGGAAAAAGCTGAAGGACGACTAAAAGGCAAAACTTGCATGGGATGCTGCACAAGTCTCTGACATACAGCCAAGTTAGACAAAGGAGAAGGACAAGAAAAAAGCCTGGGAGGAAGACTACGAGCCTTCAGCACGAGAGACCCCCAGAGGGACCACCAGACACTGATATGCATGCGCCAGTGGGAAGGTTTGGATTCTGGGAACTAATTATAATAACCCTGCCTTTTCCAAAAAGTGCTGTGGAATATGTATTAGCCTAGGAGCATAAAAACCATCCACCTGATGTAACTGGTGTGCGTTTTGGTGGAGCAGAGACTCCCAGCACACCCCTTTGTTCTCTTATCCCCTAGACCTGAGTTTCAAGGTTTACCCTTCAAACCTTCAAACCCTCTATTGACATGAACTGCTAGACCATTCCTTTGCAAGATACAAGAACTATATACGTTAACCACTCTGTTTTCCTTAGACTTGTGGTTATACAAGGGTATGTAAGACAGAAGGTCACATTTCATCATATCATGCGGCCTTAGCATTGTTCCATATTGATACGAATCAGATGAACACATTTCACAGTGGGAAATATGATGCATGGAAAAGGACTGAAGAAACAGTTTATTTAGTCTAGAGCAGAGACTTTTTGATCTGTGGTCTGTTGTCTTCTGGCCTATTTTTAAAGGGTCTGGGAGAGGTGGCTAAGAAAAGCACATTTCTATGTGCTATAGAGCTGTCTGCAGATATAACGTCTCCAAAAAGGTCTGTGCTTGCAGGAGAACTTATTGAGGGTCCAACACTGAAGTGAGAGACAGCAAACTATTGTGGTTGCAGAGAAGACTGAAAGGGGCCCAGTGCCAGTTTTTGAATGTGTGAATTGTGATTGAAGGAAGAAGTTCTCTCAGTTGGAGGTGCAGAAAGTTAAGAGGATGCATTGCAGCAATGGAGATGTAGGGAGCAAAATCTTAAGGACAGTAGGATTGTGAAGTGCTTGAATGCATCTTCTGGGCAGACTGAAGATTCCCGGTATGGGAATCTGAAATAACAGGATAGATAAACATCTGTCTGTAGTCACAAGGATAGAGCTGACCCCACCTTGCACCCCAATCCTCTGTTTTTATAAGTAGTGCTAATTTATGGTCTCTGATATTCAATATATTCATAAACACTCTTGAGAAGGAAGTAAGCAATGATCCAGTTGTCACTTAACTGCTTACTTCCTTTTCTGGATTAGCAAAAGTATATTAAGCAACACTAATCCAACCCCTAGTATTGACTAATTGCTAGGCAGATCTCCCCAAATCTATTTTTCTATAATTCTGCATCACAAGACTGGCATATTGGTTCTGAGAAAATCTGGCTTCAGAAAATCTTTTTTACAGTCTCAGATCCGAGGCTAACTTGTCACCGTGCTGACAAACAAACATTTTGAACGTCATCCACCTCTCTGATCCATGCTGTTTTGAATCTTACCTGGTAGATGTCAGACAGAATGTGATTCCAAGAAGGGCAGGCAGAAACCTTGGCTGTGATGCTTCTGCTGTTGCTTGCCAAAGACAAGTTCCATGGAAAAAGAAAAACACTTGCTGTGGCTTGAAGAAAGCAAAAGATGTAGTTATTCACAGTATCTGTATTTTCTAGTGAGGAGAGTTATTTGAAAGCCAGTAAAAGACTTTTTGTTCATGTAGCTTTGTTACAAAGGTAGCACCTCTTGCAAAAGACTTTACCAAGAGGCAGGAGAAAGAGTAGAACTGATGGATCTGGCAGGTGGCTTGAGGACAGTATTGAATGGGGATGAGACAGGTGAGGTGAGACACTTGTACTTCACAAGGGCAGATTAAAGACCTCTGTAATTGCAGCGCAAGGGCGGGAGCCTGCTTTTTTTGCTCTTTTGATTCTATCCCAGTTCCATTTACTGCAGCTCCTTTGGAGTTTTAAAAGTTTCTTGTCTCTCCAGTCCTTGACTGCTGTGTCTGAAAGGCTTTGAGAAGCTGAAGCACAATTTAGAAGTGGGGTAGTCATTATGTCTCCAGCATGCAGTAACTTACTGCCCTCCATTAACTTCACAGCACTGGTGCAAGTAGATCTCACCTCAATGTGGACACCACCCAAGGCACTTCCACGTGCTGTTTTTTCTTAACACTCTCCTTTCTGATTCATGGAGATGGGATTTCCACTCCAGAAGGTTTCATGGGTATCTGCCCAAGACTTACAGGGCACATGATCAAAGGTAAAGTTATTTTGTAGGGTGATTTATTGTTAAAGTAGACAGAAAGCAAACAGTGTTTCCTACTAGCTGCAATCTCTTTGGAATGACTCTCTGCAGAAAGGCTCTGCAGGGATTATAGCTCTGAGCTGGTTCACCTTTTTGCCCAAATTAGTAGAAGAGCTGCTGCGTGGTGTCATAAGAAGCTATGAGGGTTCACAGATGTCGTGGTTCCGCTCGAGTGGGCAGCCGAGCTCCACCACAGCTGCTCTCTCACTCCCCGTCCTCAAAGAGGAATGGGGAGAAAATATGTGAAAAGGGCTCAAAGGTTGAGATAAGGACGAGAAAATCATGCAGTGTCGTGGTTTAACCCGGCCGGCAGCTAAACACTACGCAGCCGTTCGCTCACCCTCCCCCCTCCCTCTCTGGGACGGGGGAGAGAAATGGAAAGTGAAGCCCGTGAGTTGAGATAAAGACAGTTTAATAAGACAGGAAAATAATAATAACAAAATAATAATAATAATAATAATGATACAATGGTGATAATAGGAAAGTAATAATAATATGTACAAACAAGTGATGCACAATGCAATTGCTCACCACCCGCTGACCGATGCCCAGCCTAACCCCGAGCAGTCCGGCCCCCTCCCCCCGGCTAGCCACCCCTATATATTGTTTAGCCTGACGTCAGATGGTATGGAATACCCCTTTGGCTAGTTTGGGTCACCTGTCCTGGGTCTGTCCCCTCCCAGCTCTTACTGCACCCCCAGCCTGCCTGTTGGCAGGACAGAGCAAGAAGCTGAGATGTCCTTGGCTTGGTATAAGCACTGCTCTGCAACTATTAAAACATCGGGGTGTTATCAGCACTCTTCTCATCCTAAGCCAAAACATAGCATTCTACCAGCTACTAGGAAGAAAATTAACTCTGTTCTAACTGAAACCAGGACATCTATCCACCCCTTATTCCATACCATTTATGTCATGCTCAGGTTACACTCTTTTCCATACATTCTAATTAGTCATCATTTTCATGTAGGGTATATAGTAGTCATGGTAGTGATAACATACAGTATTATATAGTAATTAACATGGTACAATTCAGTTCATGGGCTATTCTCACCCAGTATTAAATCTCCTTCAGGTACACACCGGACCTCTCCGTTCTTTTGCATCACCCACCAAGTATATCCAGGTCCCTGAGCGAAAACAATTCCACGAATAGTTTTGCCTTTTCCTGAGGCAGGAGTAGCCCACACTGCTTTACCCAGCATATTTCTTACATGCACTACAGGAACTTTATCCCCTTCTACAGTACGTAACAAGTTTGATTGGGCAGGACCAGCTCGGTTGGCAGATCCCCTAGTATTGACTAACCAGGTGGCCTTTGCGTATCCCAATTTTTGAATGTCCCAGCGCCCATTGCTTTCAATGTAGTCTTTAACAGTCCATTGTATCGTTCAGCTTTCCCGGAGGCTGGTGCATGATAGGGGATGTGATACACCCACTCAATACCATGCTCTTTGGCCCAAGTGTCTATAAGGTTGTTTCGGAAATGAGTCCCATTGTCTGACTCTGTTCTTTCTGGGGTGCCATGTCGCCATAGGACTTGCTTTTCAAGGCCCAGGATAGTGTTCCGGGCGGTGGCATGAGGCACAGGATATGTTTCCAGCCATCCGGTGGTTGCTTCCACCATTGTAAGTACGTGGCGCTTGCCATTGCGAGTTTGAGGGAGTGTGATGTAATCAATCTGCCAGGCCTCTCCATATTTATATTTCAGCCATCGTCCTCCATACCAAAGAGGCTTTGACCGTTTGGCTTGCTTGATTGCAGCACATGTTTCACAGTCATGAATAACCTGTGCTATAGCGTCCATGGTCAGGTCCACCCCTCGATCACGAGCCCATCTGTATGTCGCATCTCTGCCTTGATGGCCTGAGGTGTCATGGGCCCATCGGGCTATAAATAATTCACCTTTATGTTGCCAGTCCAGGTCCACCTGAGCTACTTCAATCTTAGCAGCCTGATCCACCTGCTGGTTGTTTTGATGTTCTTCAGTAGCCCGATTCTTGGGCACATGAGCATCTATGTGGCGTACTTTTACAACCAGGTTCCCTACCCGAGCAGCAATATCTTGCCACAGTGCAGCAGCCCAGATGGGTTTGCCCCTGCGCTGCCAGTTGTTTTGCTTCCATTGCTGTAACCACCCCCACAGGGCATTTGCTACCATCCATGAATCGGTGTAGAGATAGAGAACTGGCCATTTTTCTCGTTCAGCAATGTCTAAAGCCAGCTGAATGGCCTTCACTTCTGCAAACTGACTCGATTCACCTTCTCCCTCAGCAGCTTCTGCAACTTGTCGTGTAGGACTCCATACAGCAGCCTTCCATCTCCGATGCTTCCCCACAATACAACAGGACCCATCAGTGAACAGGGCATATTTCTTCTCATTCTCTGGCAACTGGTTGTACAGTGGGGCTTCTTCAGCACGACCCACCTCCTCCTCGGATGATATCCCAAAGTATTTGCCTTCTGGCCAGTCCATAATCACTTCCAATATTCCTGGGCGACTGGGGTTTCCTATTTGAGCCCACTGAGTAATCAGTGCAACCCACTTGCTCCATGTAGCATCAGTTGCATGATGTGCAGAGGAGACCCTTCCTTTGAACATATTAGGGAATCAGAGATGGAAATTGACTGGTGGAGGTGCACTCTACCCTCTCTGAGGCAGGCTCACGAGCCTGCCACAGCACAGGCGTCTCCTGTTATGCAGAAGACGGAGGTTCCCTCCTCCTGCCAGGCAGCGGGAGGAGACCTAGATCAAGGGGGGGAATGGAGGCAGGTGCCTATTCGGGGTGGTAGGCGAGCCCTCTCTCTGCCCACCTCACCTTCTCATCTACCCTTAAATAATCGATATGAAGGACTAGAACAAGACAATCTGAATGACAAAGTAGATAAAAACCCGTCCCAGTTGGAGGGGGCGCCTAAGACAAGGCGACTTACACATCGCATTGCCACATCATCCTTCAAAAAAGAAAGAAGGGCCATTGTTATGGGGGGCTCCCTTCTGAAAGGGACAGAGGGACTGATATGCCGACCGGACCCAACTCGCAGAAAAGTCTGTTGCCTCCCTGGGGCTCGAGTGAGAGACTTTGCCAAGAAAGTCAAGCGCCTGGTACGGCCCACTGACTACTACCCGCTACTGGTCTTTCAGGCTGGTAGCGATGAAGTAGCAACGAGAAGTCCGAAGGCGATCAAAAGAGACTTTAGGGATTTGGGGCGACTACTTAGAGGATCAGGGGCGCAGGTTGTGTTTGCCTCTGTCCTTCCGATAGGGGGGATCGAAGCTGAAAGGCGTGCTGTTCACATAAACTCGTGGCTTCGAGACTGGTGTGACCGGCAGAACTTTGGGTTCTTTGATCACGGGAAGGTCTATGCTACACCGGGCCTGATGGCACCGGATGGGATGCGCCTCTCTCGGAGAGGGGTAAGGATCTTTGGTCAGGAGTTGGCAGAGCTGATAGATAGGGCTTTAAACTAGAGTCGAAGGGGAAGGGGCTAAAACCAGGCACGCCGGTGAAGACCTAAGGGATGGTATGCTAGAATCAGAGGGGCTGTGTGCCAGTGAGGTCCTTCGGTCAGATCCACAAGGTGCTGAGTGTAAGGAGACGCACTTGAAGTGCTTCTACACGAACGCACGCAGTATGAGGAATAAAATGGATGAGCTAGAAGTCCTGGCCCAGTCCCGCAACTACGACATCATCGGCATAAGCGAAACCTGGTGGGATGAGTCCTGTGACTGGGGTGTTGCGATAGATGGTTACAGGCTCTTCAGGAGGGACAGGCAGGGTAGGCGAGGTGGAGGGGTGGCGATGTATGTGAAGCAGGGGCTGGACTGTGTGGAACTTCAGGTCGGCGATGGCAAAGTTGAGAGCCTCTGGGTAAGGATCAAGGGACGAACGAATAAAGGGGATGTCGTTGTGGGAGTCTATTACAGACCGCCTGGCCAGGATGATAGCGCCGATAAATTATTCTTTACAGAACTAAGAAAGGCCTCGAGATTAACTCCCCTTGTCCTTATGGGGGACTTCAACTTGCCGGACGTTAACTGGGAGTGCCACACAGCTGACACGAGCAAGTCCAGGAGGTTCATGAAGCACCTAGATGATAACTTCTTGGTGCAGGTGCTAACGGAGCCAACTAGGAAAGGAGCCCTCCTAGACCTGTTGCTGGAAAACAGAGAGGGTCTGGTGGGAGATGTGGTGATTGGTGGCCGCCTTGGTCATAGCGACCATGAAGTGGTTGAGTTCAAAATTTACGGTGACAGAAGGAAAAGTGCCACCAAAACCTCATCCCTAGATATGGGGAAAGCGGACTTCAGGCTGCTCAGGGAACTAGTCAGCAAGGTCCCCTAGGAAACTGCTCTTGAAGGCCTCGATGTCCACCAGTGCTGGTCATTCTTTAAGCGATGCCTCCTAGAAGCACAAGATCAGGCAATTCCTAAATATCGCAAGTCAGGCAGGTGGGGCAGGAGGCCGGCGTGGCTGACCAGGAACATTCTAATGGAGATTAGGCGGAGAGTGTTTCGCTACTGGAAGGAGGGCCAGGTGTCATGGAAAGAATACAGGGATGCTGTTCGTGTTTGTAGGGAGAAAATTCGTGTGGCCGAAGCTCAACTAGAGTTGAAGCTGGCTGTGTCTGTGAGAGAAAATAAAAAGGGTTTTTTTAGATATGTGAATGGAAAAAGGAGAACTAAAGAATACATAGGGCCGCTCCTTGATAGGGAAGGTCTCCTCACAGACAATGACATAGACAAAGCAGAGACGCTTAACGCCTTCTTTGCCTCTGTCTTCAATGCCGATGATGGGCTTCGGGACCCAGGGTGCCCTGAGCTGGAGGACCGGGACGGTGGGGATGACAAACTCCCAACCGACCCTGAACGTGTGCGGGATTTGCTACTCCACCTGGATCCCTACAAGTCCATGGGTCCGGATGGGATTCATCCCCGGGTGCTGAAAGAGCTGGCGGACGTCATCGCGGAACCTCTCTCAATTATTTTTCAATGATCCTGGGAATTTGGAGAGGTCCCGGTAGACTGGAAGCTGGCAAAATTGTGCCGATTTTCAAGAAGGGTCAGAAAGAAGACCCTAGCAATTACAGGCCTGTCAGTCTCACGTCAGTGCCTGGTAAAATCATGGAGAAGATGGTTCTTGAACTTATTGAGGCGCACCTGGGGGACAAAGCAGTCATTGGTCCCAGCCAGCATGGGTTTGTGAAGGGTAGGTCCTGCCTAACTAACCTGATTTCCTTTTATGATAAGATCACCCGTATGGTGGACCAAGGGAAACCAGCTGATGTGATTTTTTTGGACTTCAGCAAGGCTTTTGACACGGTTTCCCATAGGATCCTACTGGACAAAATGTCCACCATACAGCTAATTAAAAACATCATACGATGGGTGAGCAATTGGCTAACGGGCAGGGCCCAAAGGGTTATGGTAAATGGGGCTGCGTCAGGCTGGCGGGCGGTCACCAGTGGGGTCCCTCAAGGCTCCATTTTAGGGCCGGTACTTTTCAATATTTTTATAAACGATCTGGATGTAGGAATAGAAGGTATTTTGAGCAAGTTTGCTGATGACACCAAACTTGGAGGAGTTGTGGACTCGAATGAGGGTGGAAAGGCCTTGCAGAGGGATCTGGATAGGTTGGAGAGCTGGGCGATCACCAACCGCATGAAGTTCAATAAGAGCAAGTGCCGGGTCCTGCACCTGGGACGGGGAAACCCTGGCTGCACGTACAGACTGGGCGATGAGACGCTGGAGAGCAGCCTAGAAGAGAGGGATCTGGGGGTCGTGGTAGACAGCAAGTTGAATATGAGCCAGCAGTGTGCCCTGGCAGCCAGGAGGGCCAACCGTGTCCTGGGGTGCATCAAGCACGGCATCGCTAGTAGGTCAAGGGAGGTGATTGTCCCGCTCTACTCTGCACTGGTGCGGCCTCACCTCGAGTACTGTGTGCAGTTCTGGGCACCACAGTATAAAAAGGACATGAAACTGTTGGAGAGTGTCCAGAGGAGGGCTACGAAGATGGTGAAAGGCCTGGAGGGGAAGACGTACAAAGAACGGCTGAGGTCTCTGGGCCTGTTCAGCCTGGAGAAGAGGAGGCTGAGGGGAGATCTCATCACAGTCTACAACTTCCTCGTTAGGGGGTGTCAAGAGGCAGGAGACCTTTTCTCCATTAATACCAGTGACAGGACCCGCGGGAACGGGGTTAAGCTGAGGCAGGGGAAATTTAGGCTTGACATCAGGAGGGGGTTCTTCACAGAGAGGGTGGTTGCACACTGGAACAGGCTTCCCAGGGAAGTGGTCACTGCAACGAGCCTGTCTGAATTTAAGAAGAGATTGGACTGTGCACTTAGTCACATGGTCTGAACTTTTGGGTAGACCTGTGCGGTGTCAAGAGTTGGACTTGATGATCCTTAAGGGTCCCTTCCAACTCAGGATATTCTGATTCTATGATTCTATGATCCAGCCTAGTACCGGCAATCGGGGTGCTAGGAGGAGCTGTGCTTCAGTACCGACCACCTCCGAAGCAGATCGAAATCCTTCATATGCTGCCAATATCTCCTTTTCAGTTGGAGTATAGCGGGCCTCAGATCCTCTGTATCCCCGACTCCAAAACCCCAGGGGCCGACCTCGAGTTTCCCCAGGTTCTTTCTGCCAGAGGCTCCAGGTGGGGCCGTTCTCCCCGGCTGCAGTGTAGAGCACATTCTTTACATCTGGTCCTGTTCAAACTGGCCCAAGGGCTACTGCATGAAATATTTCCTGCTTGATTTGTTCAAAGGCTTGTCGTTGCTCAGGGCCCCATTCAAACTCATTCTTCTTACGGGTTACTTGGTAGAGCGGGTTTACAATCAGACTGTAATTTGGGATGTGCATTCTCCAAAACCCCACAACACCTAGGAAAGTCTGTGTTTCTTTTTTGCTAGTTGGTGGAGACATAGCTGTTATTTTGTTGATCACATCCATTGGGATTTGACGACGTCCATCTTGCCATTTTATTCCTAAAAACTGGATCTCTCGTGCAGGTCCTCTGACTTAATTTTTTTTTTTATGGCAAAACCGGCTTTCAGAAGGATTTGGACTATTTTCTTCCCTTTCTCGAAAACTTCCTCTGCTGTGTCACCCCACACAATAATGTCATCGGTGTATTGCAGGTGTTCAGTTGCCGCCGGTGCACAGTTGTGGTAGCGATTGGCACTTGCTGTTCTTCGACCCTCAGCAACCCCACAACAGAGGGGTCCTCTGAGAGACCAGGCAAGATAGATAATTGTTTAATGCCCTCTGTCTCTAAGGCAGCTATACCAAAAGCCCACCGGAACCCTTTTGGGTCCTTGCAATATCCTCTTCTAAGATAGTCTATGCCAAGGATACATGGAGCATACGGGCCAGTCACAATGCGGTGCTTTTCCCACTCATTCCCAGTCAGACTCACTTCAGCCTCCAATACAGTCAACTGCTGAGATCCCCCTGTCACTCCACAAATACAGATGGGCTCTGGCCCTTTATAGCTCAATGGCATTACAGTACATTGTGCACTGGTGTCTACTAAAGCCTTATACTTCTGTGCGTCTGATGTGCCAGGCCATCGAATCCACACAGTCCAATAAACTCGATTGTCCCTTTCCTCCCCATGGCTGGAGGCAGGGCCCACCTAATCCTGGTCAGAATCTTCTTCGTTTCTGTGTTTGAAGGACTGTCTGCTGGAAGTTGGAGCAGCAAACTTTTCAGAGAATCCCTTTATCCTGATTGTTTTCTTTTGCAACTCACGTACCCGTGCCTCTAGGGTCGCGGTAGATTTTCCATCCCATTTTCTCATGTCCTCTCCATGGTCTCGTAAGTAAAACCACAGGGTGGCACGGGGTGAGTACCCACCATATCGTCTTCCTTGTGTGGATGAACGCCTACCCCTGATAGCTGAGACACTGCTTTGTACAGGTGCAGAGGAGAATAATCTCTCTTCAAGTTGGTGAACCTTTTCAGAAAGTTTCTCCCAAGTGTTCTCTTTTGGTCGGTGGACACTGGTTGGTTCAGGTGGGGAAGAAGATAGATTCTCTTTAAGTTGGTGGACCTCTTCAGAAAGTTTCTCCACAGCTGAGACGCAGGCCTGTAAGGAAGAAGAGAGACTTTCTTCGTACTGCCGGAGTTGTTTAGCCACTTCATCCACTGTGGGTTCCTCATCCTCTTTCCAGGCCATTATTGCCAATGAGCTGGCATATGATGATGGTGCACTCCGTACAAACTTCCGCCACATGGGCCGTGTACACCTGACTTCATCTGGATCTTTGGATGTTTGTCTGAGGTCTGGATCCTCATAAATCAGTTCCCGTACGGCTAATTCACTCAGGTACTGGATTCCCTTCTCCATAGTGGTCCACTTGCCTGGTAGACATACAAGTTCTTCCTTGAAGGGACACCTTTCCCTCACAGCTGAGAGGAGACGCCTCCAGAGGCTGTGAGATTGTGCTCCATCTGCAATTGCTTTGTCAATGCCTGCGTCTCTAGCAAGGGATCCCAGCCGCCTGGCTTCCCTGCCCTCTAATTGCACACAATTGGCTCCAGTGTCCCAGCACCGGAGCAGCCAGGTGACAAGCTGCTCACCTATGCAATGACCAAAATCTTTTTGCACATCTCGTAGCTCACGCTCGTTTAGGCTTCGGGTAGTTACTGTTGATTTTTTGGCATCCTCATCTTCCTCCTCCTGAATCCCTGATGGCCCAGCGTCGTCGTCATCTCTATACCTAGATTTGGCAGAAGACTCTCTGCGTTCTAAACGACCTGAATCTCTATACCATTTTTTCACCTTCTCTACAGGGGCAGCTTGCACTGCTACAGCTCGTTTCTCTGACCCCGTTACAGGATCTGCCACAGGGGTTGGAATACCCTCTGCAGGGTCAACTTGCACTGCTACAGCTCATTTCTCTGACCCAGCCACAGGAGCTGGAGCGGCTGCAGGAACCGGAGCTGGAGCGGCTGCAGGAACTGGAACTGGAGTGACTGCAGGAACTGGAACTGGAGCAGCTTCAGGAACTGTAACTGGAGCAGCTTCAGGAACTGGAACTGGAGCGGCTGCAGGAACTGGAACTGGAGCAGCTTCAGGAACTGGAACTGGAGCGGCTGCAGGAGCTGGGACTGGAGCGGCTGCAGGAGCTGGAACTGGAGCAGCTGCAGGAGCTAGGACTGGAGCGGCTGCAGGAGCTGGGACTGGAGCGGCTGCAGAGTCCACCGTAGGGGTCACAGTGGCTGTTGGATCTGTCACAGGACTTGGAGTGGCCGCAGGGTCTGTCACTAAGTTTATAGCAGTATCAATGGCAGCTCAATAGGCATGAGCCAGGCCCCAGCATGTTACAATGATTTGTGTTACTTTGGAATTGCCAGAATCATGACACCTTTTTTTCAAGCATTCTGCCAGTTTTTGAGGATTTTGCAGTTGTTCAGGGGTGAATTTCCAAAACACTGGGGGTGCCAACTGATCTAGATGCCTGCCCATATCCTCCCATACTCCCTGCCACCCACAACTATACTGCCTCCGAGCAGATCTCCGGATGAGCTTCCTAAGTAGTTGTTTAACTTTAAGCAGAATCTGAAGCACATTCAGGAGGCAGAACAACAAGACCATGCTGGTCTGAGTATCCCAGGGATATTCAATATCTTGGAGAGCTATTGTAACAAGCTTGGAGGATAAGAGGGTGGTGAAAGAGAAAGGGAGAGTGATCAAGGAGGATACGGGGGCGGTGAAGGAGAAAGGGAGAGTAATCAAGTAAGAAAAAATATCTTCCCCTTTCCCCTCCACAGATTGACTCCCTAATGGAAAAAAACAATAGGTATAATTGCTAATAGTTTCCAAAATACAGTTTCCAAAATACAGAGTCGATGATGTTACTGAGTACAAATACCAAGTTAGACTCATGACCAGATATTTCATCGTCTCATAAGCCACTGTTACAACACACAGTACCATAATGATCTGAATCCAGGGCCCGGAGAGGATAAACAACATGACAGAGAGCACATACGGAAAATAATGTGCTATAATACTCAATTTGGAAAACAGGCGCAGCAGAGTTGAGATTAAAGCAATCAGCATTATGACAAGTGACTATTAAGCAGGTCTAATACTTACACCAATTTTAGTTTAACACACTCTGGTCAGATCTGCCGTTATCTCAACCTTTCGAGCCCCACGTTGGGCGCCAAAAAGACTGTCGTGGTTTAACCCGGCCGGCAGCTAAACACCATGCAGCCGTTCGCTCACCCTTCCCCCTCCCTCTCTGGGACGGGGGAGAGAGACGGAAAGTGAAGCCCGTGAGTTGAGATAAAGACAGTTTAATAAGACAGGAAAATAATAATAACAACAACAACAACAACAATAACAGCAATAATAATAATAATAATAATAATAATAATAGTTATGATAATAGTACTACTAATAATAATATGTACAAACAAGTGATGCACAATGCAATTGCTCACCACCTGCTGACCGATGCCCAGCCTAACCCTGAGCAGTCCGGCCCCCTCCCCCGGCTAGCCACCTCTATATATTGTTTAGCATGACGTCAGATGGTATGGAATACCCCTTTGGCTAGTTTGGGTCACCTGTCCTGGGTCTGTCCCCTCCCAGCTCTTACTGCACCCCCAGCCTGTCTGTTGGCAGGACAGAGCAAGAAGCTGAGATGTCCTTGGCTTGGTATAAGCACTGCTCTGCAACTATTAAAACATCGGGGTGTTATCAGCACTCTTCTCATCCTAAGCCAAAACATAGCATTCTACCAGCTACTAGGAAGAAAATTAACTCTGTTCTAACTGAAACCAGGGCATGCAGTAATTATTGTAACGGGCAAAACTGACTCGGCATAGGGAGATAGTAAGATTTATTGCTTATTACTAACAAGCTAGAGAAGTGAGAAACAAAGGAAAGAAACCAAAAGCACCTTCCCCCCCCCATCCACCCTCTTCCACCTCCTCCCCCCGAGTGGAGCAGGGGAACGGGGGAATGGGGGTTATGGTCAGTCTACAGCGCTTCTCTGCCGCTCCTTCTTGATCACTCTCGTCCCCTGTGCTGTGGGGTCCCACCCACGGGATGCAGTCCTTGATGAGCTGATCCGATGTGGGCTTCCCACATGCAGCAGCTCTTCCAGAACAGCTTCAGATATGGGTCCATACCACGGGGTCCATCCCTCAGGAGAAAACTGCTCCAACCTGGCTCCCCCATGGGCAGCAGCTCCTGCCAGGTCACCTGCTCCTGCGTGGTCTCCTCTCCACAGGCTACAGGTCCGGCCCAGAATCTGCTCCGGCAGGGGTCTTCCACAGGCGGCAGCCTCCGTCGGTGCAGGGCCACCTGCTCCACCGTGGTCTCCTCCACGGGCTGCAGCGTGGAACCCTGCTCCACCGTGGTACTCCATGGGCTGCAGGGGGACATCCTGCTGCACCATGGTCCTCACCACAGGCCGCAGGGTACTTCTGCTCCGGCACCTGGAGCACCTCTCCCCCTCCTTCTGCACTGCCCTTGGCACCTGCAAGGCCATTCCTCACTCCTCTCACTCTCCCGGCTGCTGTGTGGCGCAGCGTTTTTTTCCCTGTCTTAAATATGCTCTCACAGAGGCGCAAAACAACATCGCTTATTGGCTCAGCTCTTGAAAACAATGGGGCCCTTCCCAAACATGGGGCAGCTTCTAGATCCTTCTCACAGAAACCACCCCTATGGCTCCCTGCTACCAAAACCTTGCCACGTAAACCAACTACAACAGACAGCAGTAACATTTCCTTGTTGGAGAATCCTTGTGGGCATCTCAAGGATAACAAACTCTTAGGTTCAGTGGACAAGCACAAGTGCTATTAATAAATCCTATGAAATCAAAGAAGTTCTCTTTGCCTATTATTGAGAAAAAGTTATCTAAATTCTTCTCTTGTGATAACAAATCTCAGTAACCACCCAAAGCAGTCAAATCCTACTGGTTTTCTTTCTTATGGAAATTTTGTTTTTTTCACCTCCAGGAAAACATCCCAAACAATCAGGAATGTAACAAGGATATACTGAATTAGCTGGAATGTCTAAAAAACACATTAACATATAGAAAGGTGTCAGGATGATTCTTGGGCAGTGGCTTAAAAGCTTTGCCCCACCTATACTGCAGAAGTCTCCGATATGTCATTTTGCTGAGTCTGACAGTTGTGCTATGAGAAACTTTTATTTCTGTTGTTCCTCCTGCCAGTGTTGTTTGCAGAGGGTGTGATGAGCCCCTAGGGAGTGTGAGTGACCAGGAGTGCGGAGAACAGGATGGGCAGTCAGGGCGTGGCATATCAGTCAGGGCATGGTGCAGCAGTTCGCCTGGGCAGGGCGTGCTCAGACAGGGCAGAGCATCCTGTCCCACTCAGGAGAATAGCTCATCTACCGGCTGTCTACCTATGGCTAAACTGCCATGGTCTGCACTAGGCAGAAAGCTCTTTCTAGAAAGTCTGTGGCCACCCAGACTGACTGCCTGCTCAAAAATGCGGCAGTTCAGGTCTCTGGATGCAGGGAGTGCCTGAGCCTGTTGCTGCCATCTGAGCGTGGCAGAGACACCATGCGTGTGAGGTGTGAGCAGGTGGATGACCTGGTCAGTCTGGTGGCAGAGCTCAAGGAGGAGGTGGAAAGGTTAAGGCCCATCAGGGAGTGTGAGTGGGAGATAGACTGGTGGAGCAACTCCTTGCCAGGTCTGAAGGAAAGGCACTGGGGTGACACCTCAAACAGTGGTGGACCCTCTGCCCAGTTGCTGTTGAGCAGAGGGAGGGGACCTAGGAGATGAGGAGGAATAGAAACAGGCCCCTGCTTGGTGTCGCAGGCAACCCCACTCCCTACTGGCCCCACGTTCCCAGGTGCCCTTATACAATAGGTTTGAGGCCCTGGAGCTTGAGAGACTGGTGGATGAGGATGAGGTCAAAAGTCCACCCAGGAGGATAACTAGGGTGAAGAAGTTGACTCCATACCTCAGGACTGCCTCCACTAAGAAAGAAAGAAGGGTAATCGTTGTAGGCGACTCCCTTCTCAGGGGAACAGAGGGCCCTATATGTCAGCATGACCCTACCCGTAGGGAAGTCTGCTGCCTCCCTGGGGCCCAGGTTGGGGACATTGCTGGAAACCTTCCTAACCTGGTTCACCCCTCTGATTACTATATTCTATTGATAGTCCAGGCTGGCAGTGATGAAATTGCTGAGAGAAGCCTGAAGGCTATTAAACAAGACTTCAGGGGACTGGGACAATTAGTAGATGGAGCGGGAGTATAGGTGGTGTTTTCGTCCATCCCTACAGTGGCAGGGAGAGGTACAGAGAGGACCTGGAAAGCCCACCTGATAAACACGTGGCTCAGAGGCTGGTGCCAACACAGAATTTTTATTTTTTTTTTGACCATGGAGCGCTTTACTCGGCACCCGGCCTGATAGCTTCAGCTGGGTCCCACCTATCTCTAAGAGGAAAATGGATCCTAGCCCAGGAGCTGTCGGGGCTCATTGAAAGGGCTTTAAACTAGGTAAGAAGGGGGATGGGGCTGAAATAAGGCTTGTTAGAAGTGAGCCTGGGGGAACAATGGCAAGGCCAGGGGAGAGGGCAATGGCCCAACTAAAGTGCATCTACACTAATGCAAGCAGCATGGGCAACAAACAGGAGGAGCTGGAAGCCATTGTGCAGTGGACAAGCTATGACTTGATTGCCATCACTGAAACGTGGTGGTGTCACGTTAAGGGGTGTAGCTGATTAACTGTTATGGGCCCAGTCGGATTCAGGGTACTGAATCAGTCGGACATTCACCAAAAACACATTAACCGTCTGGGGGTCCAGTCAGACATTCACCATCAACGCATTAATGGCCTGGGGGTCCGTTCAGACATTCACCAAAAACGCATTAACCATCTGGGGGTCCGTTCAGACATTCACCATCAACGCATTAACCGTCTGGGGGTCCATTCAGACATTCACCAAAAATACATTAACCGTCTGGGGGTCTGGTTGGATTCAGAACACTGAACTATCACGGATAACCACCCTCACCCTAGTTGCACTTAATGAGAGCTATCACAATGCAATCAAGTATGGTTTATTACAGCAACAGATAATCAGGTTCTTTTGGATTGCCAGCGATAGTGACTGTCTGCAAAAGCAAGCTAGTATGCATGAAATACACAGGTGTTATAGGTGTTATAGGTGTTACAGATGTTATAGATGTTACAGGTGTTACAGGTGTGTTACAGGTGTTACAGGTGTTACAGGTGCGCAGCCTAGAAATAAACGCGTTAAAAGGATTAAAGACTCTATAGAGATTTATAAGCAAGTATTCAGATCTCACCCAAAGGCGTCCCAATGGAGGGGGAAGAGAGGCTCAGCCCATCGACTGATCCCAGGGGTCAGGAGGTCCTAAGGGTGTTGTATTTCCTCGGGATGGTATCTCCCCTGACGGTGGGATCTTCCCTAACATCCCCTCTCTCTTGAGCCAATTTATATTATTTTCTATCTTATAGGTGGAGCTTGAGTGGCTCTAGTCAAGCATATCTTAGTTATGATTGGTGTAAAGTTCTCCCGTCTCCGTTTAAAGTAATAGGCTCCGAGAAATTCAGAGCGCATGCTCAGTGAGGGGTGGTCGCACCTTGGAGGCGGGTCGCTTTTGGGATGGAGGTGTGTTTTGGTATTATAATGTGGGCTTAAGTTAAGTTATGTTAGGAAGAACTTCTTTACCGAAAGGGTTTTTAGACATTGGAACAGGCTGCCCAGGGAAGTGGTGGAGTCACCATCCCTGGAAGTCTTTAAAAGACGTTTAGATGTAGAGCTTAGGGATATGGCTTAGTGGGGACTGCTAGCGTTAGGTCAGAGGTTGGACTCAATGATCTTGAGGTCTCTTCCAACCTAGAAATTCTGTGATTCTGTGAAAGACTGGTCTCAGCATCAGAGACCCAGGGAGTATCAGGTCCTGGTGGACCCAATGCTACAGAACTGGGAGGTCTCAGGTAACCTGTCATGACCAGTCAGCAGACCCAGCCTAGGGATATATTCTTCAGCCCTATGAAGACCCAATACTTCTCTGATGGTTTTGGCTTATCCCACCCAATGTCAACTGCGGAGGCATCCCCTGGAGGAAGGAACGGCGCAAAAAAAAAACATTCACTGTGAAAGTAGAACCTGACTTCCCTTTCTTCCAACTGCCGATGAATAATGCTCTTACATCTTGAGTTGGCAGGGTCCTTTTTGCGTGAGGTGACTGAGGAGAAGGAGAGCCGGAGCAGTGCTGGGGAGGGGACGACTGCATGGAGTCAGGGCCTGATAGTGACGGGGGGGATGCTGGCCTTGTGGGGGCCTCAAGCAGAGGGGTGCTGCTTCCAGTCCTGCAAGAGCGGCTCCATCCTCCTTGCTGAATCACCTGTGTTGTGTCACCTGAGGCATTAATCAGGGAACAGGACTGAAAAGGTGATGGTGACTCCTTGCTCCTTCCTTTAACATGCTTCCCTCACTCTTGCGGGCTTTCCGTCAGCCCCTTGCAAGGCCTCTGCTGGACACAGGCTGCTGAATGCGTGCAGCTCTCTGGTTCCTGGTCAGGGCCTCATGCCCTTGGTTTTATACAGGGAGAAAGATCTATGTTTTAATTGGGTCCTGACTGGTGAAAACTACTGTGTCCACGTCTGTCTGCGCAAAGGTAACACCTCTCCCATGAGAGCACTTGAATGCACAGTGTTCTTTTCCCCTAAATTTGCAGCAACTTGCAAAACCCTTGTTTGCAAAAGTGATAACAGCACATTCTGGAGCTGGGAGACCACAAATATTGGCACTAGCACCTCAGTGGTGACTGCAGACCCTCACTCTTCCCCCCTCGTGTGGGTGCCCCAGCCCTGCCTGCACATTCAATGGGTGCAATGCTCGTGATCCTCATGCTGGGCTCTGGGCAGCTGGGAGCTGGGATTCAGGCAGGCTGCATGTCCCACCAAACCTCTCCCTTTGAAATCTTCAGCCCTTCTTGCTGATCTGTCCTTGACTCTATCAGGCTTGTCTGTGTTTTTTTGGAGGTGCAGCCATGCAGTTGGACACCACACTCCAACCCCAGCTTCATCAGCACCAGGTAAAGCAAAATAATTACTTTCTGTGCCTTAGTTCTGTCTCTCCTGTCCACATCACCTGCACAATAGTTACCCTTTTTTGCCTGGGAACCATAGCTTTTAAGTTTGTGAGCAAGCCCACCTTATCTCCAGACCCTTCTTCTGTTGTTTTGCATCTGAGTCCTCCTCTCTGACAGTAGAAATTTGATTTTCATGAATTTCATTTGTTTTCCTAAAGTCATTTATATTTTACCTGAGCCTTTTCTCCAAAGCTCTCCCATAGCATCCTATTCTTCTTAGCATCCTATTTTTCTGCCTGTGAATTAAAAAGATGTCCTGGTTTCAGTTAGCACAGAATTAATTTTCTTCCTAGTAGCTGGTGGAATGCTGTGTTTTGGCTTAGAATGAGAAGAGTGCTGATAACACCCCGATGCTTTAATTGTTGCAGAGCAGTGCTTATACTAAGCCAAGGACATCTCAGCCTTTGCTCTGTCCTGCCAACGGGCAGGCTGGGGGGTGCAGTAAGAGCTGGGAGGGGACAGACCCAGGACAGGTGACCCAAACTAGCCAAAGGGGTATTCCATACCATCTGACGTCATGCTAAACAATATATAGGGGTGGCTAGCCGGGGGGAGGGGGCCGGACTGCTCGGGGTTAGGCTGGGCATCGGTCAGCGGGTGGTGAGCAATTGCATTGTGCATCACTTGTTTGTACATACTATTATTACTTTCGTATTATCACCATTGTATCATCATCATTATTATTATTATTATTATTTTCCTGTCTTATTAAACTGTCTTTATCTCAACTCACGGGCTTCACTTTCCATTTCTCTCCCCCGTCCCAGAGAGGGAGGGGGGAGGGTGAGCGAACGGCTGCGTGGTGTTTAGCTGCCAGCCGGGTTAAACCACGACAGTCTTTTTGGCGCCCAACGTGGGGCACGAAAGGTTGAGATAACGGCAGATCTGACCAGAGTGTGTTAAACTAAAATTGGTATAAGTATTAGACCTGCTTAATAGTCACTTGTCATAATGCTGATTGCTTTAATCTCAACTGTGCTGCGCCTGTTTTCCAAATTGAGTATTATAGCACGTTATTTTCCGTATGTGCTCTCTGTCATGTTGTTTATCCTCTCCGGGCCCTGGTTTCAGACCATTATGGTACTGTGTGTTGTATCAGTGGCTTATGAGATGATGAAATATCTGGCCATGACTCTAACCTGGTATTTGTACTCAGTAACATCTTCGATTCTATACTTTGGAAACTGTATTTTGGAAACTATTAGCAATTGTATCTGTTGCCTTTTTTCATTAGGGAGTCAATCTGTGGAGGGGAAAGGGGAAGATAATTTTTCTTACTTGATCACTCTCCCTTTCTCCTTCACCACCCCTGTACCCTCCTTGATCACTCTCCCTTCCTCCTTCACCACCCTCTTATCCTCCGAGTTTATTACAATAGCTCTCCAAGATATTGAATATCCTTGGGATACTCAGACCAGCATAGTCCTGTTGTTCTGCCTCCTGAATGCACTTCAGGTTCTGCTTAAAGTTAAACAACTACTTAGGAAGCTCATCCGGAGATCTGCCCGGAGGCAGTATAGTTGTGGGTGGCAGGGAGTATGGGAGGATATGGGCAGGCATCTAGACCAGTTGGCACCCCCAGTGTTTTGGAAATTCACCCCTGAACAAGTGCAAAATCCTCAAAAACTGGCAGAATGCTTGAATAAAAGGTGTCGCGATTCGGGAAGTTCCAAAGTAACACAAATCATTGTAACATGCTGGGGCCTGGCTTACGCCTATCGAGCTGCCATGGATACTGCTATCAACTTAGTGACAGACCCTGCGGCCACTCCAAGTCCCGTGACAGATCCAACGGCCACTGTGACCCCTACGGTGGACTCTGCAGCCGCTCCAGTCCCAGCTTCTGCAGATGCTCCAGTCCCAGCTTCTGCAGATGCTCCAGTCCCAGCTCCTGCAGCCGCTCCAGTCCCAGTTCCTGAAGCCGCCCCAGTCCCAGCTCCTGAAGCCGCCCCAGTCCCAGTTCCTGCAGTCGCTCCAGTTCCAGCTCCGGCCGCTACTCCAGTCCCAGTTCCTGCAACTGCTCCAGTCCCAAAAAACCGTGCACCCGAGGCGGGGGGCGCCCTTCCTGGCCGCAGGCGGCGGCTCGGCCGCGGGCTGCTCGGCGGCGGCGGCTGCTCCTCGGGCGCCGGGGCTGCTGCGGCGCCTGAAGCTGCTCCAGCTCCAGCTCCTGAAGCCGCTCCAGCTCCAGCTCCTGCAGCTGCTCCAGTCCCAGTTCCTGCAGTCGCTCCAGTTCCAGCTCCGGCCGCTACTCCAGTCCCAGTTCCTGCAACTGCTCCAGTCCCAGCTCCTGAAGTCGCTCCAGCTCCAGCTCCTGAAGCCGCTCCAGCTCCAGCTCCTACTGCTGCTCCAGTCCCAGCTCCTGCAACTGCTCCAGCTCCAACTCCAGCTCCTGTAGCCGCTACAGCTCCGGTTCCTGCAACTGCTCCAGCTCCTGTAGCCGCTCCAGCTCCTGTGGCCGTGTCAGAGAAACGAGCTGTAGCAGTGCAAGTTGACCCTGCAGAGGGCATTCCAACCCCTGTGGCAGACCCTGTAACAAAGTCAGAGAAACGAGCAGTAGCAGTGCAAGCTGCCCCTGTAGAGAAGGTGAAAATATGGTATAGAAATTCAAGTCGTTTAGAACGCAGAGAGTCTTCTGCCAATCCAGGTAAGGCTTCTGCCAAAACTAAGTATAGAGATGACGAAGATGATGACGACGCTGGGCCGTCAAGGATTCAGGAGGAGGAAGATGAGGATGCCGAAAGAGCAACAGTAACTACCCGAAGCCTAAACGAGCGCGAGCTACGAGATGTGCGAAAAGATTTTGGTCGCTGTATAGGTGAGCAGCTTGTCACCTGGCTGCTCCGGTGCTGGGACTCTGGAGCCAATTGTGTGGAATTAGACGGCAGGGAAGCCAAGCGGCTGGGATCCCTTGCTCGAGACGCCGGCATTGACAAAGCAATTGCAGATGGAGCACGACCCACCAGCCTCTGGAGGCGTCTCCTCTCAGCTGTGAGGGAAAGGTATCCCTTCAAGGAAGATATTTTATGTCTACCAGGCAAGTGGACCACTATGGAGAAGGGAATCCAGTACCTGAGGGAATTAGCCGTACGGGAAGTGATTTATGAGGATCCAGACCTCAAACAAACATCCACAGATCCAGATGAAGTCAAGTGTACACGACCCATGTGGCGGAAGTTTGTACGGAGTGCACCATCATCATATGCCAGCTCATTGGCAATAATGGCCTGGAAAGAGGATGAGGAACCCACAGTGGGTGAAGCGGCTAAACAACTCCGGCAGTACGAAGAAAGTCTCTCCTCTTCCTTACAGGCCTGCGTCTCAGCTGTGGAGAAACTTTCTGAAAAGGTTCACCAACTTGAAGAGAATCTATTGTCCTCCCCACCTGAACCAACCAGTGCCCACCGACCAAAGGAGAACACTTGGGAGAAACTTTCTGAAAAGGTTCACCAACTTGAAGAGAGATTATTCTCCTTCGCACCTGTACAAAGCAGTGTCTCAGCTGTCAGGGGTAGGCGTTCACCCACACAAGGAAGACGATATGGTGGGTACTCACCCCGTGCCACCCTGTGGTTTTACTTACGAGACCATGGAGAGGACATGAGAAAGTGGGATGGAAAATCTACCGCGACCCTAGAGGCACGGGTACGTGAGTTGCAAAAGAAAACAATCAGGAAAAAGGGATTCTCCGAAAAGTTTGCTGCTCCAACTTCCAGCAGACAGTCCTTCAAACACAGAAACGAGGAAGATTCTGACCAGGATTAGGGGGGCCCTGCCTCCAGCCAGGGGGAGGAAAGGGACAATCGAGTTTATTGGACTGTGTGGATTCGATGGCCTGGCACATCACGCGCACAGAAGTATAAGGCTTTAGTAGACACCGGTGCACAATGTACTATAATGCCATCGAGCTATAAAGGACCAGAGCCCATCTATATTTGTGGAGTGACAGGGGGATCTCAGCAGTTGACTGTATTGGAGGCTGAAGTGAGTCTGACTGGGAATGAGTGGGAAAAGCACCGCATTGTGACTGGTCCGGATGCTCCATGTATCCTTGGCATAGACTATCTTAGAAGAGGATACTGCAAGGACCCAAAAGGGTTCCGGTGGGCTTTTGGTATTGCTGCCTTAGAGACAGAGGGCATTAAACAATTATCTACCTTGCCTGGTCTCTCAGAGGACCCTTCTGTTGTGGGGTTGCTGAGGGTCGAAGAACAGCAAGTGCCAATTGCTACCACAACTGTGCACCGGCGGCAATATCGCACCAACCGAGACTCCCTGATTCCCATCCATAAGCTAATTCGTCAATTGGAGAGCCAAGGAGTGATCAGCAAGACTCATTCACCTTTCAATAGTCCCATATGGCCAGTGCGAAAGTCTAATGGCGAGTGGAGACTAACAGTGGACTATCGCGGCCTGAACGAAGTCACGCCACCACTGAGTGCTGCAGTGCCGGACATGCTGGAACTTCAGTATGAACTTGAATCGAAGGCAGCCAAGTGGTACGCCACAATTGATATCGCTAATGCATTTTTCTCCATCCCTCTAGCAGCAGAGTGCAGGCCACAATTTGCCTTCACTTGGAGGGGACTCCAATATACCTGGAATAGGCTGCCCCAGGGGTGGAAACACAGCCCTACCATTTGCCATGGGCTGATCCAGTCTGCACTAGAGCAGGGGGAAGCTCCTGAACACCTGCAGTACATCGATGACATTATTGTGTGGGGTGACACAGCAGAGGAAGTTTTCGAGAAAGGGAAGAAAATAGTCCAAATCCTTCTGAAAGCCGGTTTTGCCATAAAACAAAATAAAGTCAAAGGACCTGCACGGGAGATCCAGTTTTTAGGAATAAAATGGCAAGATGGACGTCGTCAAATCCCAATGGATGTGATCAACAAAATAACAGCTATGTCTCCACCAACTAACAAAAAAGAAACACAGACTTTCCTAGGTGTTGTGGGGTTTTGGAGAATGCACATCCCAAATTACAGTCTGATTGTAAACCCACTCTACCAAGTAACTCGTAAGAAGAATGAGTTTGAATGGGGCCCTGAACAACGACAAGCCTTTGAACAAATCAAGCAGGAAATAGTCCATGCAGTAGCCCTTGGGCCAGTTCGAACAGGACCAGATGTAAAGAATGTGCTCTACACTGCAGCCGGGGAGAACGGCCCCACCTGGAGCCTCTGGCAGAAAGAACCTGGGGAAACTCGAGGTCGGCCTCTGGGGTTTTGGAGTCGGGGATACAGAGGATCTGAGGCCCGCTATACTCCAACTGAAAAGGAGATATTGGCAGCATATGAAGGAGTTCGATCTGCTTCGGAGGTGGTCGGTACTGAAGCGCAGCTCCTCCTAGCACCCCGATTACCGGTACTAGGCTGGATGTTCAAGGGAAGGGTCCCCTCTACGCATCATGCAACTGATGCTATATGGAGCAAGTGGGTTGCACTGATTACTCAGCGGGCTCGAATAGGAAACCCCAGTCGCCCAGGAATATTGGAAGTGATCATGGACTGGCCAGAAGGCAAATACTTTGGGATATCATCAGAGGAGGAGGTGGGTCGTGCTGAAGAAGCCCCACTGTACAACCAGTTGCCAGAGAATGAAAAGAAATATGCCCTGTTCACTGATGGGTCCTGTCGTATTGTGGGGAAGCATCGGAGATGGAAGGCTGCTGTATGGAGTCCTACGCGACGAGTTGCAGAAGCTGCTGAGGGAGAAGGTGAATCGAGTCAGTTTGCAGAAGTGAAAGCCATTCAGCTGGCTTTAGACATTGCTGAACGAGAAAAATGGCCAGTTCTCTATCTCTACACCGATTCATGGATGGTAGCAAATGCCCTGTGGGGATGGTTACAGCAATGGAAGCAAAACAACTGGCAGCGTAGGGGCAAACCTATCTGGGCTGCTGCATTGTGGCAAGATATTGCTGCTCGGGTAGAGAACCTGGCTGTGAAAGTACGCCACGTAGATGCTCATGTGCCCAAGAATCGGGCTACTGAAGAACATCAAAACAACCAGCAGGTGGATCAGGCTGCTAAGATTGAAGTAGCTCAGGTGGACCTGGATTGGCAGCATAAAGGTGAATTATTTATAGCCCGATGGGCCCATGACACCTCAGGCCATCAAGGTAGAGATGCAACATACAGATGGGCTCGTGATCGAGGGGTGGACTTGACCATGGACGCTATAGCACAGGTTATTCATGACTGTGAAACATGTGCTGCAATCAAGCAAGCCAAACGGTCAAAGCCTCTTTGGTATGGAGGACGATGGCTGAAATATAAATATGGAGAGGCCTGGCAGATTGATTACATCACACTCCCTCAAACTCGCAATGGCAAGCGCCACGTACTTACAATGGTGGAAGCAACCACCGGATGGCTGGAAACATATCCTGTGCCTCATGCTACCGCCCGGAACACCATCCTGGGCCTTGAAAAGCAAGTCCTATGGCGACATGGCACCCCAGAAAGAATAGAATCAGACAATGGGACTCACTTCCGAAACAACCTTATAGACACTTGGGCCAAAGAACATGGTATTGAATGGGTGTATCACATCCCCTATCATGCACCAGCCTCCGGGAAAGTTGAACGATACAATGGCCTGTTAAAGACTACCTTGAAAGCAATGGGCGCTGGGACGTTCAAAAACTGGGATACGCATTTGGCAAAGGCCACCTGGTTAGTCAATACTAGGGGATCTACCAACCGAGCTGGACCTGCCCAATCAAACCTGTTACGTACTGTAGATGGGGATAAAGTTCCTGTAGTGCATGTAAAAAATATGCTGGGTAAAACAGTCTGGGCTACTCCTGCCTCAGGAAAAGGCAAACCTATTCGTGGAATTGTTTTCGCTCAGGGACCTGGATATACTTGGTGGGTAATGCAAAAGAACGGAGAGGTCCGGTGTGTACCTCAAGGAGATTTAATACTGGGTGAGAATAGCCCATAAACTGAATTGCACCATGTTAAATAGTATATTATACTGTATATTATCACTACCATGATTACTATAGGTGACTAATTAGAATGTATGGAAAAGAGTGTAACCTGAGCATGACATAAATGGTATGGAATAAGGGGTGGATAGATGTCCTGGTTTCAGTTAGCACAGAATTAATTTTCTTCCTAGTAGCTGGTGGAATGCTGTGTTTTGGCTTAGAATGAGAAGAGTGCTGATAACACCCCGATGCTTTAATTGTTGCAGAGCAGTGCTTATACTAAGCCAAGGACATCTCAGCCTTTGCTCTGTCCTGCCAACGGGCAGGCTGGGGGGTGCAGTAAGAGCTGGGAGGGGACAGACCCAGGACAGGTGACCCAAACTAGCCAAAGGGGTATTCCATACCATCTGACGTCATGCTAAACAATATATAGGGGTGGCTAGCCGGGGGGAGGGGGCCGGACTGCTCGGGGTTAGGCTGGGCATCGGTCAGCGGGTGGTGAGCAATTGCATTGTGCATCACTTGTTTGTACATACTATTATTACTTTCGTATTATCACCATTGTATCATCATCATTATTATTATTATTATTATTTTCCTGTCTTATTAAACTGTCTTTATCTCAACTCACGGGCTTCACTTTCCATTTCTCTCCCCCGTCCCAGAGAGGGAGGGGGGAGGGTGAGCGAACGGCTGCGTGGTGTTTAGCTGCCAGCCGGGTTAAACCACGACAAAAGAATACAGTCCAAAAGGCTAGCCCCTCTGGGCCAGTCACTGCATTCTTTTGAGATGTTCCCAGATTTTAGAGTGTGTTGCACATCAATATTTCTGAGTGCATATTTATTTGTTTTTTAACCAGAACTTCAGCTGTGGTCTGTTGATTTTATATTAGGATTTCATGCAGGACAGTGCCAAGAGTGGTATCTCATCTCCTGATTCCTCCCAGAGCACAGGGTAATCTGCCAGGAAACAGGTTTGATTTGACGTGGTTTCTTCTCAACAAATCCATCTTGATGCAGCTGTCACCACACTGCGTTCCCAGCACTTACAAATGGAGCGGTGAATAGAGCAGCTTCCCAGGTACAGAAGGTGGCTCGATGGAGATGGGACTCCTGGTGTCCTCCCGGGCCTGCTTTTTAAAGATAGATATTGTGTTTACCTTGTAGCAGTCCTATGGGAACACCAAGAGTTCTCAGTGATAATTACTAATGGGTCCAAAGTGTTTCCAGCTGCTTCCTTAAGTACCCCCAGTTTATTAGACTCTGCACACTGGCCGACCTGTGTTTTTCCTATTCTAGACCTTTCTCCCACCCCTTATTAACAATTTCTGTAGCTGATGGCTTGTTGTCGCGTTAAGGGGTTTAACCGATTAACCGTTATGGGTCTGGTTGGATTCAGGGTACTGAACTATCACAATCACAGATTCACCAATAACACATTAACTGTTAGGGGTCCGGTCGGATTCACCAATCACGCATTAACCGTCAGGGGTCTGGTTGGATTCAGAGCACTGAAATAACTTGGTCACGGATTCACCAATAACATATAACCACCCTTACTCTAGTCACATTTAATGAGAACTATCACAGCTAGGAACAATGCAATCAAGTGCAATTTATTACAGCAACAGGTACACAGGTTCTTTGGATTGCTGGCGATAGTTACTGTCTGCAAAAGCAAGCTAGCATGCATGAAATACACAGGTGACACAGGTGCGCAGCCTGGAAATTAAAGCGTTAAAAGGCACAAAGACTCTATAGAGATTTCTAAGTTTCCGCGGAGACACACAGTATAACAAACTGTTCAAATCTCACCCAAAGGCATTTCAATTGGGGGGGAAGAGAGGCTCAGCCCGTCAACTGATCCCAGGGGTCAGGAGGTCCTTGGGATGGTATCTCCCCTGATGGTGGGATCTTCCCTAACATCCCCTCTCTCTTAGGCCAATTTATATTATTTTCTATCTTTTAGGTGGAGCTTGAGTGACTCTAGTCAAGCATATCTTAGTTATGATTGGTGAAAGGTTTTCTCATCTCTGTTTAAAGTAATAGGCTCTGAGAAATTCAGAGCGCATGCTCAGTGAGGGGTGGTCGCACCTTGGAGGCAGGTCGCTTTTGGTATGGAGGTGTGTTTTGGTATGAAGTAATGACTTCTGATACACTAATTAATCACTTGTGATGATGTAAAAACATCCATAATGTCTTCTGTTAGCACACAAGCTCTCTTGTACCTGCTTTATTGACTTAGGTGTGTTTTTGTTGTTGTTGTTTGTTTGTTTTTTCCCCTAAGGTAAATTCCCCAAGTTTGCTTATTGCTTCTTTTTAAAAACCCATTATCCATTTTTTAAATCCTCTCTTTGGAGCTGTCTGTCCTTATTCTGCTTCTGGCATACAAGATCCAACAGGATACGGGAAGGTTGGCAGAGGACAATATGTCAATTTGAATTGACAGATGTATGGAGAAAAACAAAGACCATGTTGTCTTTTCTGCCATTGCCACCTCCAGCCTGCAGAACATGCAGATGACTTTCTACCTGACACCCTGAGGGTGGCTGTCAGTCCCGTCTCTTTTGACAGAGGCATCTTCCAATGTGGAGTCATTGGTCACAGCCAGGAGAAATCTCATAGAGGAGGAAGTTGCGGGATCTGATAGATGGTGGAAGATGAGGATTAAGTGGCCTCACCTTCACAAGACAGTGTTGGTATTTCCTTTCTTCTTTCCTCCTCTTGGCATGCATTTACTTTGTAACTTTCACCATGGCAGGAAACCCAGCTAGAGCAGAGATATGTGCTGTGAGTAGTTCAGCTATGTGCATGCTCCCAACCTACCCAAAGGTCTAGGACAATTTGCAGGTGTCGTTTGCTAAAATAAGGCAAGGTCTGGTCTGCCCTCGTAAGCAGATATGGCTTGGGGAACACAGAAACACTAAAAGGAGGTCCACTGTTATTACTGAAGCACTGCTGAGACCTCATTTCTGGTGGGATCCCCGTACTAGAGGTGGTGGGGTGTCCTAGCTTGTCTGCAGTGAAGTAAGGTCAGTTGTTTGGAAAATGTAGAGACAGGGAACAAGATAAGATGGAATGGGGGCTGTGAAAGAGTGTAATAGTAGTGAGTATGGGAGTCAGGACAAATGAGACAGTAGATGCAGACGGGGTGGAGTTGTTCAGATGGAAATCTACCTCTTCTCAGCTGAAGAAGCATAAACAGGAAGATGCTGTGACTCATCATTTATTTATTGTTTCTTCTTGTTGGACAGTAAGAGACAGATTGGATGCCTGCAATTTACTTTTTGACTCTGCATTCATTGGGGAATCAGGCAAGATCCACACCCTGGAGTCCGAAGTGTTTATGGCCACTGGTATGTCTCCTCTGAGGACCTCCAGGCAGAACAGACAGAAGAAGAATAGACTCCAGGCCTAGAATTGGGCATAACACCTTGTCCCAGTTTCAGTTAGGACAGAGTTAATTTTCCTCCTAGTAGCTGGTAGAATGCTATGTTTTGGCTTAGGATGAGAAGAGTGCTGATAACACCCCGATGTTTTAATTGTTGCAGAGCAGTGCTTACACCAAGCCAAGGACTTTTCAGCTTCTCGCTCTGTCCTGCCAACAGACAGGCTGGGGGTGCAGCAAGAGCTGGGAGGGGACAGACCCAGAGCAGCTGACCCAAACTAGCCAAAGGGGTATTCCATACCATCTGACGTCATGCTAAACAATATATAGGGGTGGCTAGCCGGGGGGAGGAGGGCTGGACTGCTCGGGGATAGGCTGGGCATCGGTCAGCGGGTAGCGAGCAATTGCATTGTGCATCACTTGTTTGTACACATTATTATTAGTAGTACTATTATCGTCATTATTGTTATTATTATTATTGTTATTATTATGTTCCTGTCTTAATAAAAAGTATCTCAACTCACAGGCTTCACTTTCCCATTTATCTCCCCCATCCCAGAGAGGGAGGGGGGAGGGTGAGCGAACAGCTGTGTGGTGTTTAGCTACCAGACGGGTTAAACCACAACACACCTACTTTTTAATACATTTATTTCTATTTCGCACTGTTTAGTCCTATTTAGTCCTTCTATGACAAAGTGACGCGCTTGGTGGATGAGGCTGTGGATGTGGTCTACCTTGACTTCAGCAAGGCTTCTGACACCGTTTCCCACAGCATTCACCTCGAGAAACTGTCTGCTTGTGGCTTGGACTGCTGTACATTGTTGGGTTAGAAACTGGCTGGATGGCCAGGCCCAAAGAGTTGTGGTGAATGGAGTCAAATCCAGCTGGAGGCCGGTCACTAGTGGTGTCCCCCAGGGCTCAGTACTGGGGCCAGTCCTCTTTAATATCTTTATTGATGATCTGGATGAGGGGATCAAGTGCACCCTCAGTAAGTTTGCAGATGACACCAAGTTAGGTGCGTGTGTCGATCTGCTCGAGGGTAGGAAGGCTCTGCAGGAGGATCTGGATAGGCTGCACCAATGGGCTGAGGCCAACTGTATGAAGTTCAACAAGGCCAAGTGCCGGGTCCTGCACCTGGGGCGCAACAACCCCAAGCAGAGCTACAGGCTGGGAGATGAGTGGTTGGAAAGCTGCCTGGCGGACAAGGACCTGGGAGTATTGGTTGATAGTCGGCTGAATATGAGCCAGCAGTGTGCTCAGGTGGCCTAGAAGGCCAACAGCATCCTGGCTTGTATAAGAAGCAGTGTGGCCAGCAGGTCTAGGGAGGTGATCGTCCCCCTGTACTCGGCTCTGGTGAGGCCGCACCTCGAGTACTGTGTTCAGTTTTGGGCCCCTCGCTACAAGAGGGACATGGAGGTGCTCGAGCGAGTCCAGAGAAGGGCGACGAAGCTGGTGAGGGGCCTGGAGAACAAGTCCTACAAGGAGTGGCTGAGGGAGCTGGGGTTGTTGAGCCTGGAGAAGAGGAGGCTCAGGGGCGACCTTATCGCTCTCTACAGGTACATTAAAGGAGGCTGTAGCGAGGTGGGGGTTGGTCTATTCTCTCACGTGCCTGGTGACAGGACGAGGGGGAATGGGCTAAAGTTGCGCCAGGGGAGGTTTAGGTTGGATGTTAGGAAGAACTTCTTTACCGAAAGGCTTGTTAGGCATTGGAATGGGCTGCCCAGGGAAGTGTTGGAGTCACCATCCCTGGAAGTCTTTAAAAGACGTTTAGATGTAGAGCTTAGTGATGTGGTTTAGTGGAGGACTTGTTAGTGTTAGGTCAGAGGTTGGACTAGGTGATCTTGGAGGTCTCTTCCAATCTAGAAATTCTGTGATTCTGTGAAACCTCCCACAAATGACTGACATGTCTTATTTCTTCCCAATGGCCCATGCTGCAGTATCCCACCAAGTTTTCTCTGCCTCTCTGTCCTGCTTTCACCATTTTCCACCCCCACATGCCAGGAGGAGGGATGGTGGCTGTGCCAAGCCCCAATCCTTCTCATGCACATTATCATTTCTGCCAGCTGAGCGTATTCATTGTGGGAGGGGTGGGAGAGCATGTGTGGAGCTTGGGTTGGTGCCTCTTCATGAGGGTTTTGCAAGGCTGAGCCAATGCTCCATCTGGGTGCCTACAATAGATAGCCCCCAAACCACAAGCGGGAGGAGTGTAAATGATCTTATCTCACCGTTCAGTGATAGGTATCCAATTTGCTGACTCCAGTTGCTCAACTCAAGTCTGATTCAGGTCCCCATGGGCTTCTTGCAGGATGTGATGGCAGGAGTGGTAGGTATGATGTCTGAGTGGCAGGCTTGGGAAACGGGGGTGGACATGAAAGACCTGCACCTCCCAGGAGGTCCTGGGGGGGTTGATAACCCAAGCCCAGAGCTGAAGAATGTGTATATCAGTGTGTAGGTCAACAGGAAAAGCTGAAGAGATGCTGCCTGTCCCCAGAGGATGGAGAGAGCCTGCATGGGAAGCCCCATGACTTTCATTAACAGATTTTGCTGGTAAATATCTCCCCAAGCAGTGTGTGGCATGATACCAGCTGTTTCAGAGCTGTAGAAGGTCATTTTTGTACCATGGTAGCATTGCCCTGCTCTTACCACTCCACAAAACACACAGTACAGCAAAGCACATGTGTTGAGGGATTTTTGAAACAGCAAAGATCCCATGGCTTGCTGAAGATGAGCAAACCAAGCTACCAGGGCAACTATGAGAAGTTCCCATGACAGTGTTCCCACATCGCCCAATTGAGGAATTTAGAAAAATATTGTTGCCAGCAGCTGGCTTCAAGGACGGGATCTACGTGACTGCTAATCACAAGGGGGTTGTTTTCTTGTAGTTGTTTGTGTGAGTGCTTTTGACCAATAATCTTGTGTGAGACACTATCCGCCCCTGTTAAGTTCACTATAAAAGTCAGGCTATTCGGGCAATAAAATGGAGCATGATCTGACCATACTAGTGTCTGTCGTGCTTTCGGCCATGCTTCCTGCAACACACATGGAGCCCTTCTATGATTCTATGAGGGGGAGACCCAGAGCTGCTCTTGTCCCCTTCCTGGTGTTCCCTTCTTTCTAGTCTGCAAATGAACAGGAGCTGTGGTGGGGACAGAACTCCACTATTGGGATTTGCTGGGAGGGCTGGGGCTGGGAGCTTGGGGCCACAAGGACAAAGTGAGCTATTCCCTCTGCAGCCTGGGGTGGGGGGAGATGTAAGGCCCCCCAGGGTGGTGGGAGAGGACCCCTTGCTCATCCCTTCAGTACGCTGCATGCTTGCTCCACCTGGTGCTGCTTTCAGGGCTCATCTTGCCCTCACCGGGCACTGGCAGCCAGCAGGGCTGTGGGAAAATGGGTTTTCTGATTCTGATTCCCAAATCCATTCCCAGGAAGACTGGATTTGGGAGCTGCTGCCAAATGTTGGCTACAAATACACAAGTAACTCACCGGCTCCTGTCTGCTCATTTCTGATCCCCAGACTCCTTGTCCTGCCCCAGGGGGAGCAGTGGGGCTCCTATGGCCTTGGTGCTGGTGGTCTCAACACCCAGCCCTGCCCTCGGCCGTAAGGGAGGCATGGGGAGGTAAGGGAGGTCAAAGCTGCGCTGCCTGTTTGGGGAGGGATTGCCCCTGTCATGTCCTCCCCCCTGCTTTTACACACCACTCTGGTTTGACAGTGGGTTTCTCGAGATAAAACCCACCCTTGTTTTGGGTCTTGAAGCAACCCAAGACTTGGCCTTCCTGTGCCCCCACATGGGAATTATTGTATGTATTCAGTGCTCTGGCTTAGGACTGAAATTCTAAGTATCTCCTACATCCTATTTTGGCATCTACGTTTGCTGACTCTTCTTAGGGCTTCCAGTGTGTAAAGCCCTGTTTTTTCCCCTTCTGGGCAGGCTAAGAAAAATAGGTCAAGATATTTTTCTAAGGAAATGTTGGCTCTTCGCCCTTGGGATATTCCAGGTCAGTGGTAGGATCAGTCAAGCCCCAATATAGCTCCATCCAAGGGAAAGGAAAAGAAGATTGTAGCTCTCATCAGAAAGCCATTAAAGTAATTTGATTTTCTCCACACATGAGATGGAGCCTTAGTTGAAGCCTCCAGATCCAGTTTAAAAGCTACAGCCCCAAACCACCCTGTGTCCTGTGACTGCTGATGTCTGTACAGGAGCCGTTGGGTAGAGGACATTCTCCCTCCTTTTGGGAGAGGGACTCTCCTGGTGAATTGGGAGGTAGGTGCTTCCCTCCCTTCAGACCCAGAGTGTTGTACCCACCGAATAGCCCAGTCCTTCTCTTTACAGCTGCAGTCCTTATCTCCACAGCCGCAGGTGCTCCTCTCAGGTGGCCTGTTGTAGTGGGTTTACGTGGCAAGGTTTTGGTAGCAGGGAGCCATAGGGGTGGTTTCTGTGAGAAGGATCTAGAAGCTGCCCCATGTTTGGGAAGGGCCCCATTGTTTTCAAGAGCTGAGCCAATAAGCGATGTTGTTTTGCGCCTCTGTGAGAGCATATTTAAGACAGGGAAAAAAACGCTGCGCCTCACAGCAGCCGGGAGAGTGAAGGGAGTGAGGAACGGCCTTGCAGGTGCCAAGGGCAGTGCAGAAGGAGGGGGAGAGGTGCTCCAGGTGCTGGAGCAGAAGTACCCTGCGGCCTGTGGTGAGGACCATGGTGAAGCAGGATGTCCCCCTGCAGCCCGTGGAGTACCACAGTGGAGCAGGGTTCCATGCTGCAGCCCGTGGAGGAGACCACGGTGGAGCAGGTGGCCCTGCACCAACGGAGGCTGCCGCCTGTGGAAGACCCCTGCCGGAGCAGATTCCGGGCTGGACCTGTAGCCCGTGGAGAGGAGACCACGCAGGAGCAGGTGACCTGGCAGGAGCTGCTGCCCACGGGGGAGCCAGGTTGGAGCAGTTTTCTCCTGAGGGATGGACCCCGTGGTACGGACCCATATCTGGAGCAGTTCTGGAAGAGCTGCTGCCTGTGGGAAGCCCACGCCGGATCATTTCATCAAGGACTGCATCCCATGAGTGGGACCCCACAGCACAGGGGACGAGAGTGACCGAGAAGGAGCAGCAGAGAAGAAGTGCTGTAGACTGACCATAACCCCCATTACCCGTTCCCCTGCGCCACTCGGGGGGAGGAGGTGGAAGAGGGTGGATGGGGGGGGAAGGTGTTTTTGGTTTCTTTCCTTTGTTTCTCACTTCTCTAGCTTGTTAGTAATAAGCAATAAATCTTACTATCTCCTTATGCTGAGTCTGTTTTGCCCGTTAAAATAATTACTGCGTGATTTTCTCATCCTTATCTCAACCCTTGAGCCCTTTTCACATATTTTCTCCCCATTCCTCTTTGAGGAGGGGGAGTGAGAGAGCGGCTGTGGTGGAGCTCGGCTGCCCACTCGAGCGGAACCACGACACCTGTCCATGCTAAATCCCTGCTGCATTATGGAATCTCAGAAATGCCCATTACGATTCAGTTCCTCAATGCCTGCTTGGTGAAAGAAGATGTTTAATACTTAATCTAACCAGGGGAAAAATAAATGAGGTCAGGATGGAAATTCCCCCGGGATTCAGGCTGATGCAAAATCAGCTGAAGCAATGAAAGTCCCAAGGAGGATAGCAGGCTCTTTTCTCACTTGCAGCAAATGTAGGCAATCTTACTTTGCATTTGCAGGGGTGGATTTAGGGAGCGTCCAGGTGAATTTGTAGTTAAAGTCCTTAGACAGCCCTGAGGTCATAGGAGACAGAGAGGGTAGCTTGCTCCAAAGCTCCTGTTACAATTTGGTAGCTTGATTCTCTCCTGTGAGGGTGCAGGTTAGCGGGAATTTCTGTTCTGAGACTATGAGGGCAAGCAAGACTTGGGATTCTAGAATTGGGTCAAGGTACAGAAATAGGGGAAAAAGAATTACCTATTTCAGGGAAGACTGTGTCTCCTGTCTGAAAGCTATCCCATTTCTAATTTAACCCTCTGGTACTTTCTGCCCTTGTTTTTCCTGGGAAAGTGTGAGAAAAATCTCAAATAATTTTCTTCAGACAGGATCTTCTGTGAAACTTTTTATATTCGTGATTGCAATGGCAGGCATCCTGTCAATCAGGAGTGCATTTTAGTAAACAAATCATAACCTTTTATTCCCCATTATCCAACACCTGATCACCTCCCCTGTTTCCTCATTGGCTGAGTACTACAGGTTCACAAGCTACTTGACGCTCCTCTATACCATATATGTTCAATTTTTCTTTTTTTCAACCCTTTAATTTCTCCTTTCTTATGTTTTGAGAACTTGTGACTTTTGTTTTACTGTTCTCACACTGCTCATCCTGTTTTTCTCAAGCTTCTACCTTATTTTGGAACAGTGAGGCCCAGCGCTGTTTGCTTCCCTCTATTCGTTTAATAAATTGTAAACTTTGATTGTAACCCTACTTGGGACTTAGCCATTTATTACATCCTCATCTTCACCTTATCTGAGTAAGGTGGTGGCTCCATGGTCATTTGTTTCAATAGTGCAGTTTCAGTTAACCACTGCACTAGTCCTCTGACACAGGGGATAATGCAGCAACCAACGGCTGTCAAAACTCCTACAACTACGATGTAAATATGTCTAATTTTTCTGCTATTTCACTGTGTTATAAATGAAGATACAACTCAATCTGAATTTAGTAATATTTATAAAAGGCAAGTAAACAGCACTGGGTGCACAGGGAGTCTATGCTCTACCAACAAGCACACACTAACATCAAACATTTACTTTTACATATTAAATCCGAGTACGCCTATACGTACGTACAATCATGTTGCAGGAAGAATGGCCAAAAGCACAACAGACACTAGTATGGTCAGATCATGCTCCATTTTATTACCCAAATAGCCTGACTTTTATAGTGAACTTAACAGGGGCGGATAGTGTCTCACACAAGATTATTGGTCAAAAGCACTCACACAAACAACTACAAGAAAACAACCCCACCTGCAAGAAAACAACCCCCTTGTGATTAGCAGTCACGTAGATCCTGGCCTTGAAGCCAGCTGCTGGCAACAATATTTTTCTAAATTCCTCAATTGGGCGATGTGGGAACACTGTCATGGGAACTTCTCATAGTTGCCCTGGTAGCTTGGTTTGCTCAGCTGCAGCAAGCCATGGGATCTTTGCTGTTTCAAAAATCCCTCAACACAATCAGAAAAGGTATCAATTGAAACATAAAACTGGCAAAGTTTTAAAAAGCAAGTGTTTAACAAACAATCCTTTTATTATATTACTATTAATGTCCATGACTGGGGAGCATAGTTGGAGTTGGTAATCCTGATTGAAGTACTCCCATATCTTCCATGACTTAATTAATTTTTCTCAGATCATATAACAGTCTCCATTTTCCATTCCTTTTCTTGATTACAAACACCGGAGAATTCCAGGGCTAGTTGTAGGAACAATATGTCTCACTTTAAGTTGTTAAGCAACTCGGACGTCGGGCCTTATGTATCCCGTTCTTCCCAGATCGAAGAAAAGCATATACATCTCCTTTTCAAGGCCAATAGGGCCTGGATCAAAAGGCACGTTCAGGTCACCAGGGGGCGTAACAGTGTGGTGGTTTTACCGTGCTGGGCAGCTAAACCCCACAACCGCTCTCTCACTCCCCCTCCTTTAGATAAGGAGGGGGAGAAGTAAAGCAAAGAACAACTCACGGGTTGAGATAAGGATAATTTAATTAAAGGGAAATAATTATAATAATTAAATAAAGACTACCATGAACTAAACAATTTAACTAAGGGGAAATAAAAGGGAAAGGGGAAAAAGGGAGGAAAACAAACAAACAAAATAAATGAAAGCTATATGGAAGTGCAGAGGAAAGAAATTACTCTCTACTTCCCACAAATGAGCGATGATTGACCACGTCCTTGAAGCAAGGCCTCAACGCACGCAGCCGGTGTTCGAGAGGAGGACCGACGTCTTCTCAACGAGAGCCCACCCCTCCCCTCTTCTTCCTGTTTCCACCTTTTATTGCTGAGTGTGACACCACATGGTATGGAATATCCCTTTGATTGGTTTAGGTCAGCTGCCCTAGTGATGTTTCTCTCCTCACTTTTTTGCCCACCCCCTAGGAGGGTTAGAGAAAGGCCCAATGCTGTGCCACTGCTGCTCAGCAGTAGACACAACACTGGTGTGATAACACTGCTGTTCCAGCTACAAGTACAGAGTACGGCACTGAATGGGCTGCTGCCGGGAAAGTTAACATTCCAGCCAGACCCAGTACAACCTCCACCCCTTATTCCATAACATTTGTGTCACACTCAGATCCCCATACTTTAGCATACAAGCATTCTCATCATTATCCCTTGTCCTTTAACAGGACAAGGATTTAACAGGACAGGATTAATAGGCAGGTGTATCTTTTCATTCCATAGGTCTTTCTTGGAAAATGTTCATAAGAACTGTTGATGATTAGGTCTTCATCTGCCAAAGTGGCCACTCAAGGCAGGCGGAGTTGGATGTCTGGACACCAGCACCAGCTTAGCTCAAGTCCTTGTTGCACTGCCCGGCTCCTTGCAAAGTTGACCTGTCGTTGATCCTACAGCATCTTCCTACAACATATAACTTAGATTATAGATTAGTTTTCTCTCAATGTCAAATCTCCTTGAGGCACACACTTGATATCCCCATTCTTTTGCATGACCCACCAGGTATACCCTGGTCCTTGGGCGAAGACAATCCCACGAGTGGGTTTGCCTTTTCCCGAGGCAGGAGCAACCCACACTGCCTTCCCCATCCACCTTCCTATATGCACTACGGGAACCTTAGCTCCTTTCACAGTGTGTAGGGGTTTTGTTTCGGCAGGACCAGCACGGCTGTCAGACCCCCTATTGTTAACTAGCCAAGTGGCTTCTGGTAGATTTGTGTCCCATTGTTTCCACGTCCCAGCACCTAATGCTCGTAACATAGTCTTTAACAGTCCATTGTACCTCTCAACCTTCCCAGAGGCTTGTGGGTGGTAAGGGATGTGGTACACCCACTCAATACCATGCCTCTTTGCCCAGGAGGTAACAAGATTGTTTCGGAAATGACTCCCATTGTCAGACTCAATTCTCTCTGGTGTACCATGACGCCACAATACTTGTCTTTCCAGGCCCAAGACAGTGTTTCGGGCTGTGGCATGGTTTACAGGGTATGTTTCCAGCCACCCAGTAGTTGCTTCTACCATGGTGAGTATGTACCGTTTGCCTTGGCGAGTTTTTGGGAGTGGTCCGATATAGTCAATTTGCCAGGCCTCACCATATTGAAACCCTAACCATCTCCCCCTGTTCCAGGGAGATTTTACCTTCATGGCTTTCTTGATTGCAGCACAGGTCTCACACTCATGGGTAACCTGTGTGATGGCCTCAATGGTCAAGTCCACCCCTCGATCACGAGCCCATCTGTAAGTGGCATCTCTCCCCAGATGTCCTGATGTTTCATGGGCCCATCGAGCTACAAACAGCTCACCCTTACGTTCCCAGTCTAGGTCCACCTGAGCCACTTCAATTTTCGAAGCTCGATCCACTTCTTTGTTGTTCTGATGCTCTTCAGTAGTGCGACTCTTGGGCATGTGGGCATCTACATGACGTACTTTAACATCCAGGTTTTCTACCCGGGCAGCAATATCTTGCCACAGGGTAGCAGCCCAGATAGGCTTACCTCTGCGCTGCCAGTTGCTCTCTTTCCATTGCTGCAGCCACCCCCACAGAGCATTTGCCACCATCCATGAGTCAGTATAAAGATACAATACTGGCCAATTTTCTCTTTCGGCGATATCTAGGGCTAGTTGTATGGCTTTTACTTCTGCATACTGACTCGACTCACCTTCCCCTTCCATGGCTTCCACAACTCGTCGTATGGGATTCCACACAGCAGCTTTCCATTTCTGATGGCTCCCTATCACACGGCAGGATCCGTCAGTAAACAACGCATACTGCTTTCTGTCTTCTGGCAACTCATTGTATGGTGGTGCCTCTTCAGCACGGGTTACCTCCTCTGTTGGCACTCCGAAATCTCTGCCTTCCGGCCAGTCCATAATCTCTTCCAGGATTCCTGGGCGATTGGGTTTTCCCATTCGAGCCCGCTGTGTAATTAACGCTATCCACTTACTCCATGTAGCATCAGTTGCATGGTGTGTAGTGGGAATTTTCTCTTTGAACATCCAATGTAACACAGGTAGCCGCGGTGCCAAGAGGAGCTGTGCCTCTGTACCCACAACTTCTGAAGCAGCTCGAACACCCTCATATGCTGTGAGTATTTCCTTTTCAGTTGGGGTGTAATTGGCTTCTGATCCTCGATAGCCCCGACTCCAGAAGCCCAGAGGTCGACCTCGAGTTTCTTCTGGGGTTTTCTGCCAAAGGCTCCAGGTGAGCCCATGCTCCCCAGCTGCAGTGTACAGTATATTTTGCACAGCTGGTCCAGTACGGACAGGCCCAAGGGCTACTGCACGAGCTATTTCTTGTTTGATTTGTTCAAATGCCTGTTGTTGCTCAGGGCCCCACTCGAAATAGTTTCTCTTTCCAGTCACTCGATATAGAGGACTCACAAGCTGACTGTAGCCTGGCACATGCATTCTCCAGAATCCCACGAGGCCTAGGAAAGCTTGCGTTTCCTTTTTGCTAGTTGGCGGAGACATTGCTGTTATTTTATTGATCACATCCATTGGAATATGGTGACGTCCATCCTGCCATTTTACCCCCAAGAACTGGATTTCCTGTGTAGGCCCCTTGACCTTGCTCTTTTTAATGGCAAAACCAGCTTTCAGGAGAATTTGGATTATTTTCTTCCCTTTCTCAAAAACAACTTCTGCTGTGTTGCCCCACACGAGGATGTCGTCAATGTACTGAAGATGCTCAGGAGCTCCCCCTTGCTCCAGTGCAGACTGGATCAGTCCATGGCAAATGGTAGGGCTGTGTTTTCACCCCTGGGGCAGCCGATTCCAGGTGTATTGGATGCCCCTCCAAGTGAAAGCAAACTGCGGCCTGCATGCTGCTGCTAAAGGGATGGAGAAAAATGCATTAGCAATATCAATTGTGGCATACCACTTGGCTGCCTTTGACTCTAGTTCGTACTGAAGTTCTAGCATGTCCGGCACTGCAGCACTCAGTGGTGGCGTGACTTCATTCAGGCCTCGATAGTCCACTGTTAGCCTCCACTCGCCATTAGACTTTCGTACTGGCCATATAGGACTATTAAAGGGTGAGCAAGTCTTGCTGATTACTCCCTGACTCTCCAGTCGGTGAACCAACTCATGGATGGGAATCAGGGAGTCTCGGTTGGTGCGATATTGCCGTCGGTGCACCGTTGTGGTAGCAATTGGTACCTGTTGTTCTTCAACCTTCAGCAATCCTACAACAGAAGGGTCTTCTGAAAGGCCAGGCAGGGTAGACAGCTGCCTAATCTTCTCTGTGCTCAAAGCAGCTATGCCAAAAGCCCACCGGTATCCTTTTGGATCCTTGAAGTACCCTCTCTTGAGGTAGTCTATGCCAAGGATGCACGGAGCCTCTGGGCCAGTCACAATGGGATGCTTTTGCCACTCATTCCCAGTTAGACTCACTTCAGCTTCCAGTACAGATAGTTGTTGGGATCCCCCTGTCACTCCAGAGATACAGGTGAGTTCTGTCCCTTGGTAGCCTGATGGCATTAAGGTACATTGTGCGCCAGTGTCCACTAAAGCTTTGTATTCCTGTGGTTCTGATGTTCCAGGCCATCGGATCCACACAGTCCAATAAATCCGGTTATCCCTCTCCTCTACCTGGCCAGAGGCAGGGCCCCTCTAGTCCTGGCTGGAGCGTCTGCCACTTAATTCTTGCAAATGCACAAATTCTGGCAAATGAGAGGTAGAGGTCCCTTCATCGTGGTCAAGAATAACATCAGCTCTTCTACTGCCTCTGGGGTACTGCCCAATAGAAACTGGAGCAGCATTTCTCTTAGGAGCCCCTCTTCTTGCTGCTGTATTTCCTTTCAGTTCACGTACCCGAGCAGCTAGGGTTGAAGTAGGTACACCATCCCATTTCCTCATATCTTCCCCATGGTCACGCAGATAAAACCACAAGGTGCCACGTGGTGTACGTCTTGGGTACTCTCTCTCTTGAGCAGGCGAATGCTGATTCTTAGTGGCTGAAGTATCACTCTGTCTAGATGAGGGGGAATATACTTTCTCCACAAGCTTGTCAAGTCCTTTAGACAATTTCTCCACAGCTGAGACACAGGACTGTAGTGGAGCAGAGAGATTGTCTTCATATTTTTGAAGCTGGCAGGAGACATCATACATTGTTGGTCCCATCCCCTCATCCCAGTGAATTGCTGCCAGGGTACTGGCATGTGCTGCTGGCGCACTCCGCACAAATTTACGCCACATGGATGTTGTGCACTGGACTTCATCGGGGTCTTGAGGTGTCTGGGCATTGTCCAAATCACTATAAATCATCTCCCGCACAGCTAATTCCCGCAGATGTTGGAGACCTTTATCCACAGTGGTCCACTTGCCTATGTGATATACAATATCTTCCTTATGGGGATATCTTTCTTTGATAGCTGCCAGGAGTCGTCTCCAGAGGCTGAGGGCCTGTGCTCCTCTCCCGATTACTTTGTCGATTACCCTTTCTCTAGAGAGGGATCCCAGCTGCTTGGCTTCATTGCCTTCTAATTGTAGGCTACTGGCCCCAGCATCCCAGCATCGGAGCAGCCAAGTGAGGATGTGTTCACCTGGGCGTCGACCATAATCCTTTCGTATTTCTCGCATCTCACTCAGGGATAAGGATCGAGTGATTTCTGATTCCTTTATGATTTCCGTCTCGTCTTCCTGCTGTTTTTGTGATGGCTCTGCTTTAGAGGTGCCTGCCAATTCCCCTTCTCCCTCCTTCTTAGGAGAGCCTTCTTCCCTTACTAAACGAGCTGACCTCCGTTTCCATTGTTTTGACTTGACTATGGGGGCGACTGATACCATAGTTGGTTGGTCCTCTGGGTCAGCCACAGCACGTGTTACTTGGTCATCAGATTCAGAGACTTCCTCCCTCTCTTCAAGTTGCTGGATGATGTTAAACAGTGTTTGATAGGAATAAACCAGGACCCAGCACAATGCTGCAAGCTGTTGTTCTCCGGCATTATCAGGATCAGGACATACAACTCTCAAACATTCTACCAAGTTTTTAGGATTTAGCACTTGCTCAGGGGTGAAGTTCAAAACTATTGGAGGAGACACTCATGACAGGTATCTGCTAACATCATCCCACACACCGTGCCACTCACCACGAGACTGTTTTGGGACAGATTCCCAAATAAGTTTTCTAAACAATCGACTAATCTTAGAGAGAAAATGAAACCTGTTATTCAGAATTAGAAATAGCAATACATGGGTTACAGATGGATCTTCAAAATACTCCCAAACTGTTGTAATTAGCCCACTGTGAAAGAAGGGAAAGGTACCATTCCTGATATTATTAATAAACTCGTGTCCAGATGAGAAAAGGAAGGCAGTGTAGTTCTGAATATTCTCTGAAAGATAGTTTCCATGGGACCCAAATGATAACAGCGCAGAGCCTGAATTCCAGAGTAAAACCAAGGTCAGTGCTTGGCAGCACAACGAATTAAAAAAAGTGAACACAGATTGTAGCACTTTGTCGGATCGGATATATAGGAGAAAGGAGAATATGACACGAATTGCATGACATATGAACAAAGCCATTATTATTAACAGGGCAAGGAACATGGTTACTAGCAAGCAAGTGTGTTAGTTGTATGCGTTTAATCAATTCTATTGTTATCTCAACCCTTCGAGCCCCACGTTGGGCGCCAAAAAGGACTGTGGTGGTTTTACCGTGCTGGGCAGCTAAACCCCACAACCGCTCTCTCACTCCCCCTCCTTTAGATAAGGAGGGGGAGAAGTAAAGCAAAGAACAACTCACGGGTTGAGATAAGGATAATTTAATTAAAGGGAAATAATTATAATAATTAAATAAAGACTACCATGAACTAAACAATTTAACTAAGGGGAAATAAAAGGGAAAGGGGAAAAAGGGAGGAAAACAAACAAACAAAATAAATGAAAGCTATATGGAAGTGCAGAGGAAAGAAATTACTCTCTACTTCCCACAAATGAGCGATGATTGACCACATCCTTGAAGCAAGGCCTCAACGCACGCAGCCGGTGTTCGAGAGGAGGACCGACGTCTTCTCAACGAGAGCCCACCCCTCCCCTCTTCTTCCTGTTTCCACCTTTTATTGCTGAGTGTGACACCACATGGTATGGAATATCCCTTTGATTGGTTTAGGTCAGCTGCCCTAGTGATGTTTCTCTCCTCACTTTTTTGCCCACCCCCTAGGAGGGTTAGAGAAAGGCCCAATGCTGTGCCACTGCTGCTCAGCAGTAGACACAACACTGGTGTGATAACACTGCTGTTCCAGCTACAAGTACAGAGTACGGCACTGAATGGGCTGCTGCCGGGAAAGTTAACATTCCAGCCAGACCCAGTACAAACAGCAAAGGCCTGCGATGGCTGCAGCATTTGGGGGGGCGATGGTGTAGCAGAAGGATCAGTAGCTCCCTCACTATCTGGCAAACCACACGTTTCTGACTGTGGTCTCACATGGCTCTTTAAGGCCTCAGAGACTGCTCGCCAGGTGCTGAGCAATCCCACCACAACCTTGTTGTTTTTAGTTGCAGAGTCCCACACCTTGACCTCAATTTGGTCCCATATTTCAGGATCATAAACTGTCCGACTGTTAATAAGGAGAATAAGCTGTAAGGCTACCAGGACAGTCTTTGTTTCTAAGGACGTATGATTCCCCATAATGCGCAACTGCTTACCAGCGAGGGGCAGCTGTGTGCGCGGGTCCGCTTCTCTCAGCTTGAGCTTCTTTCCAGCTCTGGTGTGGCTATTTCCAGTGACTTTCTGTACGAGCTTCGTTGAGCAGTTTGCTGAGTTTGGCCGAACCTATCTTCATGAGGCAATCAATGTCCCTGTTCCCGTCCTTGTCTCTGTTCTGCTAGCCTGTCCCTATTCATTCCTTTTTCATTATATCATGATGCCTTTTTTTATCTTGAGGACAGGCTCCCCTTTTATACCCTTTGTGATAAATTAGTAGGGGTTTGTTCATTGTCCTTGAGAATTTAAAGAATCTACTGAGGAGATAAGGTTTCACAACTCACGGCATTGTAACATGGGGACAAATGGGGAAGGGGGGGTTGGGTGAACATCCTTGTTAAAACAAAGATTTTGTAAGATACCACCCACCCACCACAAGACACCCTGTTTTGCCCCCACCTGAACACAAGCACAACGCATGATCACCGGAGGAAGAATAACGACCCCCAACAACAGACTGCGCAGTCTCAGGACAGGTCTCGACAGGTCTCAACAAGTCGACAGGTCTCGACAAGCCGGAACTTCAATGCTATAAAACAGCGACACTGGAAAGGGGAAGTTGCGTGCCGTGGTGGAGCGGAGACTCCCCAGCCGCCCAGCGCTGTTTTGCTTGTGTCTGCTTACTTATTAATAAAATAATTTCAATAGACCAGTAAATTGTGTGGTCTAACTTATAACAATTTGGTGCTGTGACTCGGATGAAGGCAATCTGATTGAAAGACCTTTGGAGGGGGCGCCCCGCTGATTTCAGCGGCCTTCGCTAGGACTACTTTCATTCAAATCCTTCACCGACGAACCCAAAAATTAGACACAAGCAAATAAAACCGGTAAACCCCAGGCAACCTTTGTGCACGAAGCCTGAACGAAGACCCACAGGGTGGGTAAGTATAGGCCGGTGATCCGTTCGGTTGGGGTTGGGTATCCCGGAACACAACAAACGAGACGTCCAATTGCGGACGAAGCGAGTGTGGACCCCTCGGTAGTGCGGTTCCCACATCCCGCGAGGGACTGGGCCATGAAAAGGGGGAAGCGATCCATGCGTGTGTGTGTGAAGGTGTTCCGGAAGATGGGACAGAAGAAGAGTAAGCCTTCTGGTCCCATGGGTGGGGTAACGTCTGATGTTAGGTTACCCCGGGATTAATGATTAAAAATTGGCAGGATTCCCCTTTTAGGCGGGGAAGGAATAAAGTAAAAATGATACATTATTGTGTTGAAATTTGGGGTGGTAAACAGATTTGAGGAGACCACCTTTACTGGCCTGTATTTGGGTCTTTTGAAGATTGGGTTTGTCAGGCCTAAATATTTATGTAAACTCAAAGGAACCCTTTAGCCTGGAAGAAAGTGAGTATGCGCACCTCTGGATAAATTCAGATATGAGGATGCATCTATATCCTCTAAAAGAAAAAAGAGGGCGGGATAAAAAGAGAAAGGACTTGGAAGTCCCGACACCACCCCCGCCCTATATTCCACCGCCCACATCAATGGCTCCCGTCCTTAAAGGACTCCCCGAATCAGCTAATCCAGGAGAATCGGAATCGGATCATGAAACACAGGGGCCGGTAACCAGAAGCAGGGCAAGAAATCAGAAATCTGCTTTAAGGGAGGGATTATATCCCCTACGAGAAATAGCGATGGGGGGGACCCCAGCCAGGAATGGAATATGTGGCCATCCCCATTAACTCCGGGGATGTCCGAGATTTTAAGAAAAGGACAGGAGGAGGGTAAGCGAGCTTTAATGGCAACTGGCATAGTGTTTGCAGCTGCTGAGGAATAATTCTAACTGGAATAATAACTGTACATTGTATATTGTATATATAAAAGCCCGGGCATTTTTGTTAAAGTATTCTTTTATTCATATGTTAATATGTAAATATGTAAATATAAGAACTGCCATTGAGGTGTATGTCTAAGGGAACAAAATTTGCCCAGGCATATTATCGGCTCATCAGGTTTAAATGTCCTCAGTGTAATTGTCAACAGGCAGTTAATTTACAGTGGTTTGATTTTATTTGTGTATCTATATATTGTGGATTTTGGAGGGATTGGGATTGACTAGTAAAGAGCTTCTAGGAAAACAGTGGAATATTAACCACTGTAGATTACAATAGGAAAAGTTCAAAGCAAAGAAATCCCGAGGAAAAGCCCCCTAGGGTGTATACTAACACATTGGAGGGATATAGTGGGGTGAGAGGGTACAGAAAGTAAAAGAACTCTTATCAAATATTGTAATCAATGGTGGCCACTTTATAAACTAGAGGATGGAGACGAGTGGCCCCTAAATGGAACTATTAATTATAACACCATATTACAGTTAATGTTGTTTTTGTGGAAAGAAGGAAAATGGGATGAAATATGGTATATTGATTGATATGTTGTTTCAGTATCTGGGAGGGAAAAGGTATGGAATTAAGTTGGACTCTGACTGAGCCTTTGGTGCTGGTATTAGAAAAGTACGGGCTGGAGAAAGATAAAGGAAGTGTTAAAAGGGTTGCTGAAGGTGTTAAAGGTGTGGCATGTAATATTTAACAGAGCTGTTTGAAATTGAATGAGCAGGGAAAGGGGATGTAGGCATTATCTAAGTAACAGTCTAGAAGTTTTGGTATATTTGCATATTTGCTGTGGTGTTTGTTCAGTTTCCCAAGCATCGGGGAGGGGGGGAACAGCCTGCTCCACCAGGGGCCTCTCCAGCGGCCGCAGGGGGGCTTCGGCTCCAGCGCCTGGAGCGCCTCCTCCCCCTCCTTCTGCACTGACTTTGGTGTCTGCGGGGGGGGGGGGTTCTCGCTCTCCCAACTGCTGTTGAGCAGCAGGTTTTTGTTCGTTTGTTTGTTTTCGTGAATGTGCTCTCACAGAGGCACGGACTGTGTTGCTCATGGCTTGGCTCTGGGCAGCAGTGGGCCCCTTTGGGGCCAGATGAAATTGTTCCTTGTCTACCACGGGGAGGCTTCTGGGTTTTTCTCACGGGGGCTGCCACTGCAGTTTCCCACTCTCACACCCCTCACACCCCCCCCCCCCCCCCCCCCCGAACCTTGCCATCAAACCCAATACACTGGGGCAGCTAAGTCATTACTGACTTGTAAAGCTTCAGGGATTAAATTAAGTAATGAAACCCTAAAAAGTGATGGGGGTAGAAGGTACTGGGATAACAGTGCCACTTTTGGGGAATACTAAGCTGAGACCAGGGGATAAAATGATCACTGGGCAATTATTGTATGTATCCAAGGCAGAAACTAACTTGTTGGGAAGGGATTTGATGATTAAATTGGGCATTCAACTAGTAAATTGTTAGACTGGAATAACAGTGTTATTAATGGAGTGCTCTCAGGCCCTGAGAGCAAACATATATTCACCTCTGACTGGAAAGAGCCTGAAATGGGGGTGGAAGCAACAATATAGGTGAACAATTTTACCTTAGGGGTTTACAGGGCCACCTATCTATTTGAGTAAATTCTAAAAATGTTTTGGAGCAATTACAACCTCCCAAGGAGGTATTAATGTTACAAATATGTGGATCATTTTAAGGAAAATCGATACTCCCCGATGGGAGAGAAATGCTGAATAAAGTGATAATGAGGCAAATATTAACTGTTTTACATCAGAAGAGTCATTGTCATCAGAAGGTGCAAGGAATGTGTGATGTTGTTCTAAGAAAGCATGTCTGTGTAGGAATATATACTTTAGGGAAGCACACATGCAGAGGATGTACTATATGTCAAAGGGTAAATAAAAAGGTCTTCTGTAACCTATCTAGAGGGGGATGGGAGCCAGGGCTTTGACCTTTCCAAAGTATACAGGTAGACTTTACTGAGTTACTTGTTTGTCCTAATTGACTACGTGACTGAATGGGTGTAAAGCTTTACTGCAAGGATTAAAGCAGGCCTTAGAGATTGAGTGGGATTTTCACAGCCCCTGGCACCCCTCCTCTTCTGGAAAGGTAGAGCGAATGAATGGTGAAATTAAGAAACAACTAACAAAACTTATGCTGGAAACAAAGGCTTCTTGGGTAAAATGCTTACCCCTTGCACTGTTAAACATATGGACGCAGCCCAGAACTGATGTAGGAATTTCTCCTTTTGAAATGCTATATGGTATGCCCTATGACTTGGAATTGCCACTTTATCACCCTCAATTCTAATTAAGACTTGGAAAGAGACTTTTTTTTAACACCACGATGGGGAAGGCCCCTATGTTGTTTTGCTTACTACAGAAACAGCCGTCCGGACTGCGGAGAAAGGATGGACACATGCCAGCCATGTTAAAGGACCCATCTGTGACGAGAAGTGGGAGATCGCTCCAGGAAACAAAGACCTGAAGCTCACATTGCAACGAACTTGATAGGTACCGTGGGTTAAGGTACAGGCTCTCCCCTGAAGAACACTACTGCTGCTGAGAAGAACTAAAACCTTGTATTTGGCTGCAACCCAACTGACGAGTGAGGCAGAGGAGTGAATAAGTGGGGAAAGAAATGGGCCTCAGCCATTCCTATCGGTATTTGGGGGTTCTCGCAGTAATTTCATCCTGCATAGCGACTCAACACCACCCCCACCAACCTTTTAAATGGACTTTAAGTCGATTCGAAGATCAACAGGTTATTGCAACCCAGATAACATCGGGGGGGCCAAGCTTTACTTCTACACTATGTCAGCTGATCTCGAGGCCCCGATGCTGGGAATATATGGGATTTTATTTCTGCCCAAGTTCTAACCTGGGAAGGGGGTACTGTAAATGCCTGAATGTGTATTATTGTGCATACTGAGGGTGTGAAACCATTGCTACAGACTGGACACTCGGGGCTGGTCGGGATAAATTCTTACAAGTGGAATATGGGCTGCAAGGTTGTAACTGACAATTGGATCCCCGTTACAGGTGGCGAGGGCATGGTATAGGGTATACAGGAACCTTCCATGGAAATAAAGAAATTTGCAAGGTTCTATATATAAATATAACAAACTCGGACGATACTAGCTGGGTACTAGGAAAAATGTCAGATTTTACGAACACGGAACAGATAGGGGAGGACTCATACTAATAAAGAAGGAAATACCCGAGACTTCCAAGGTAGTCGGGCCTAATAAGGAGTTAATAGGGGAAGGTTTGGTTGTCCAGACTGTAAAGATACCTGGGACTGCCCAACCTACTACAGTGTTTACTAATAAGTCGACAGAGTTATCCTTTCCCACACTGCTTCTAAGCATTGTGAAAAAAGAAAGGGGTTGTACCCGAGAGTAGTATGTGGAAAGTTATAAATGCTAGTTTCCAGGTACTAAATCAAACTAATCCTGAGATAACTGAAGGGTGCTGGCTATGTGTAAGTGTTAAGCCCCCATATTATGAAGCTATAGGAGATATGGGGAGGTCTGAATATTCAAATGAGTCAAATCCTTCCAAGTGCAGTTGGGGTCAGGAAATCGGGATAACTTTGACTCAAGTTACGGGAAAAGGTAGATGTATCGGCACAGTTCCAAGAGATAAAAATGATCTGTGCCATGCCACTGAAAAAAATGGACCAAACACACAAATGGTTAATTCCTGCAAATAACACTAATTGAGTATGTTCATCTCTGGGGGTAACTCCATGCTTATCTTTAAAGCTGTTCAACTCTTCACATGATTTCTGTGTACAGGTAGTGATCATACCCAGGATTCTTTACCATTCTGAGGAATATATGTACACCCAACATACTGTAGCAGAATATCATTTATAAAGAAGGGAACCTATTATGGCTGTCACCTTAGGCACACTAATGGCTCTCGGGGCTGCAGGAGCAGGAACTGGAATTGCCTCCCTGGTAAAACAAAGCCAGGAATTTACCTCTCTACGCATTGCTGTAGATGAGGATTTGGCCCGCATTGAACAATCCATATCGGCTTTAGAAAAATCGGTTAGATCCCTATCTGAAGTGGTGCTTCAAAACTGTAGAGGGTTGGATTTGATTTTCTTACAACAAGGAGGACTGTGTGCAGCCCTACATGAAGAATGTTGTATATGCAGATCATACTGGGGTGGTAAGAGATACAATGACTAAATTGCGGGAAGGATTAGAAAAACGCAAAAGGGAAAATGAGGCTCATCAGAATTGGTACGAATCCTGGTTTAATTACTCACCTTGGCTTACTACCCTGCTATCAACCATAGCGGGGCTCTTGTTGTTACTTACATTAGCACTGACTTTTGGACCATGTATATTCAATCGAGTAATCACAATTGTGAAAAGCCGATTAGAGGCAGCTCATCTTATGCTCGTGCGTGATAAGTATGAATCTCTTGAGCAGGAGAAGGACGACGCAGAAACTTTGATGCTCAGCAAGCAAATATTGCAAAAATTCAATGAACAAAATATGTTAGAAAAAGAAAAAGGGGGGATTGTGATAAATTAGTGGGGGTTTGTTCATTGTCTTTGAGGAATTTGGAGAATCTGCTGGGGAGAGAAGGTTGTAAAATTTAATGGCCTTGATAAGGGAGGAAGCAGGAGGGGGTGTTAGGTGAACATCCTTGAGTTAAACCAGACTCTGTGAAATTCCTTATCACAAGACATCCTTTTTGCTGCTTCACTACCCCCACCTGAACACAAAGCAGAGGAATAACGACCCCCCCTCTCAACAATACACTGCGCAGCCTCAGCCAGTTCAACAAGTCCTGATAAGCCGGAATTCAACTGCTATAAAACAGCAACACTGGAAAGGGAAGTTGCGTGCTGTTGCGGAGCGGAGACTCCCCAGCCGCCCAGCGCTGTTTTGTTGTGTCTGCTTACTTGATTAATAAAATAATTTCAATAGACCAGTAAATTGTGTGGTCTAATTTATAACAGGATGGAGGTGTGTTTTGGTATTATAATGATATTATAATGAGCAAAAGTACACTAGGGTACAGCATTTGTCAAAGCATGACAGGTCCTTGGCTCAGGGTAGCAAAAATTGCAGCTTATCGGTCTTGGTGTGCACAAGAACAATCGAATCCCCACCTGGTCACAGAGCCTAGCCGTGGTGTCTCTACTCAGCTCTACGCTCCGTACTGTTCCTTAGAGCTAGCACACCAGGTTTCCCCAGCGTGATAGCATCTAACGTTGGAAGCCTAGGGAATGCTCGGGTAATGCAGCTATGCCCTACCCTGTTTGAAAACAAACAAAAACCTGCTGCTCAACAACAGCTGGGAGAGCGAGGAGCCAGAAACCTCCCTGCACACACAAGTCAGCGCAGAAGGAAGGGGAGGAGGCGCTCCAGGTGCCGGAGCCGAAGCCCCTCTGCGGCCTGTGGAGAGGCCTCGGTGGAGCAGGCTGTCCTCCCCCTCCCCCTTCCCCCCCCTTCCTGATACTTGGGAAACTGACCAAACACCACAGCAAGTATACCAAAACTTCTAGACTGTTACTTAGATAATGCCTACATCCTTTTTCCCTGCTCATTCAACTTCAAACAGCTCTGTCAAACGCTACATACCACATCTTTTAACACTTCTTTCTATCTTTCTCCAGCCTGTACTTTCACCAAAGTCTCAGTCATTGGCCAACTTAATTCCATACCTTTCTCCCTCCTGTGACTTGCGGAAAACGGACTCCACAATCAGTAAGACTGTAAAGTAGGTATGTTTATTCAGCACTGGGCAGCATGGGGGTTAGTTCCATCAAAGTGGTGCACACCTGATGCAGCAACTTGCCTTGGTTATATGCAGTAAAGAGGTACATATGCAAGAAGTTTCACAATATGCCTATACAGATTCAGAACCTGTCCCCGCTTCGTATTAAAATTAGTTCCAAGGAGTCATTTCCATAAACTCCTCCCATCTGCGCTTGCGCAGTGTATTCTGGTGGTGGTCGTCGGGGGTCATGGGGATGAAGATTGATGACTCTTCCTCGTCACCGCTAGTTGACCTCTTGTCTTTGCGCAGACTCAGTTGCTCCTTGGCTCTTGTCCATCCTCAGGACCAGTTTCTGCCAGTTTCTTAAGATAGGCTCACACTTATTAGGAGACTGACCTTGGTAAGCGGCCCAAGGCTTCTTGCTTCAGTTAATTTGCACAATAGTAATAAGTAGCATCCTAGTTTAATGCTGTCAGCGCTCTATCTTTACTTGATAAGATTCTCCTAACTCCCTCTCTCACCTGGATGCTGAAACAACATATCAGTATAGAATATTTCATGCCATTTTCCTTCTTTCCTCTTTCTTCCACTCCGGATATTCCTATTTGAAGTGGCCAGCCTGGCCACACTTAAAACATCTCAAAGCCTATCCCTGCTAGGATTCAGGCTGCAACACATGTAGCTTTCCTTGCCCCTCATTCCTTCATCTCTCTTCCTCTCCTTTCCATCCTGGCCCTGACTCCCCTGAAAGATTCTCTTCCTCTTCCTCCAACCCTCTGCCTCACTACCCGCTGCACTGTTAATACCATTAGTTTCGCGCTCTCCTTTTCCTTCTCATCTCCCCTCCTGACACACACCTCCAGGGCCTCCCGCAGGAGGGCCCCCAGTGACTGCTCACTACATCCCCCCACCTTCTGGAGCATTTTCCGTGTATCTTGCCAGGCTTTAATCACACAATGAACTTTCAAGAGCCCTTGGGATACCAGGTCCTCAGGATTCATCCCCGACTTTCTCATTCTGACCCCAAGTCTCTCGTATGATTTCTGTGTTGCACACTATTATTATTCCAGCCAGGACCGGCAAGTGGGTATTTCTGCCCTGCCGGTACTACCCTTGGTCCCGGAGGATGAGCTCTTTCCCATTTTTGTATAGCAGCTCTCCTCCTGATCATTCCCCTTTCTTCCCCTGTAAACAACATACTTATAATTCCCCCCAAGAGTATAAGTTAGGTCGTAGGAACTGGTCTAATAGTTCAGCTAGCCTGACGGGGTCCTCAGTTAAAGACTTCGTCTCCTCTTAAAACTCCTAACCTCTCTGCTGGTAAGGAGAGAGGGTGTCCTTCCCTAGAGGGTGTCCTTCCCTAGAGGGACAGTGTTAATTGCAGTCCCTGTCACCCTTCCTGGAGTGACTGCTGCTGCCACCAGTGCGATATTAGGATTATAGGGAGCATAACTTGGCTCCTTCTCTGAAAAAGGAATCTTATTGTTTACACATAAATTTAAAGCCTGAATTTTCATCAGACCCATATTTTGGCCAAAATACTGTTGTTTCCTTAATTGGTTCTTTTGTCCAGACTGATACCCAATATTTAACCTTTTTATTATTTTTTTTTTCTTTTACAATCTCCTCTAATTTTGGGATTATGTTTACAATTTCTTATCATTCTTCAGGAAGAACTGTTGGTAGGCACTCCCCCAGGGATATCTCCCTGTCCCCTGGAACCCATATTTCCCATTTTTCCTAGCCCTTCTCAGTGTGCTGCTACAGAAATTTCCCTCCTGCAGGGTACCACACACTAACGTTCTGATTCTGGAAAATGGGGGTGTACTGCCAAGCACTTCCCCGTGCAAGGGTTACCACACACCTATGAGTTTACCAGATTCCCTGGTGTACTACCCAGCACTTCCCCGTGCAAGGGCTTACCATACACCAAATTTCCCAAGACTCTCCCTTTCTCTCTCTTATATCACGCTTCGTCCATCTCTGGCCACACCCCTTGCGGAGCTATGGAACCGCAGATCAGGATTCCACACTCGCTTCGTACAAAAATACGTCTTAATCACACATCACGCAGAGTCTCACCCGACCCCCAAGGCAATACTTAATATTTCTTACCTTGGTCTGTGCACAGAGTTACCGGTTCAATTCTTAAACCCGGAGTGCCTACCTTCTTCCCTTCCCCACTAGTTCACGGATCCTGCTTCTTTAATCAGTCTCAGGCCCTCTGTCAGCTCTCCTCAGAACCTCCACCGTTGATGCACAGGACCCCTGAAATCAGCGGGGCATGCCTTCCTGCTGCTGCAGCGGTGAGGCTCCCCGGTAGGTGACTGGATCCTGGAGGAGCCCCCAAATTGTGAGAAACACTCTGTAGCCAATAACTTAGGCTCAGGCAAGGATCTCAGTGAAGTAGTAATTTATTCTCGATTGCAATGGTGGGCGCCCCACAAGCAGGAAAGCACCTACTAGTTCCAAAACACAGTTTATATACTTTTTGATGACAGGACTCTCCCCTGTTTCCCCACTAAGTGGGTAATCTAGGTTCACAACCTATCCAATGCTTCACAAACAATGCATGGCCTTCAGTTGACGGCCTGTCAAATTTCAAATTTCTTTTGACATTTTTACTGCTTGAAGTGGTAATGTTTCTTCACTTATCTGACTTGACTTGACACCGTGATTTTCTCCTAATTGCTCTAAGGAGTCTGGTTGTCTGCATTTTACAAGGTTGTTTGTTGAGCTTTCTTATCACTGCAAGCATATCTCAATACCACATTACTTTCCTTTAAACAATGGAACTCTGGAAAAACAACATTTCTATTCCCACAGCCTTCAGGCTTCTCTCTTCAATATTATCACTGCCAGCCTGGACTATCAAAAGAGGATAGTAATCAGAGGGGCAAACCAGGTTGGGAAGCTTTCTGGTAATGTCCCTGACCCTGGCCCCAGGGAGGAAGCAGACTTCCCTATGGGTAGGGTCAGGCTGACAAATAGGGCCCTCTGTTCCCCTGAGAAGGGAGTTGCCTACAATGATTACCCTTCTATCTTTCTTCATGGAGGCAGTCTTGAGGCGTGGTGTCGACTTCCTCACTCTAGGCATCCTCCTGGGTACACTTTCTGCCTTAACCTCACCCACCAGTCTCTCAAGCTCCAGGGCATCAAATCTGTTATGTAAGGGCACCTGGGAAGGTGGGGCCAGTAGGGCTGATAAGGGGGGGGGGGGGGGGGGGGGGCGTTGCCTGCGAGGTCGAGCAGGGACTTGTCTCCATTCCTCCTCAATTCCCAGGCCCCCTCCCTCTGCCTGACTGCAACAGGGCAGGGGGTACACCCCCATTTGGGGTGTCTCACCCCAGCACCTCTCCTTCAGGCCTGGCAGGGAGTTGCTCCACCAGTCTATCTCCCGCTCACACTCCCTGATGGCCCTCAGCCTCTCCACCTCCTCCTTGAGCTCTGCCACCAGGCTGACCAGGTCATCCTCACACACACAGTCTCTCTGCCTCCCTCAGAGGGCAGCAACAGGCTCAGGCACTCCCTGCATCCAGAGACCTAAACTGCCACGTTTTTGAGCGGGCAGTCAGTCTGAGTGTTTACAGACTTTCTAGGGAGATCTCTCAGCCTAGTGTAGACCATTGCAGCTAGTGGTAGACAGCCGTTAGATGAGTTGTTCTTATGGGCGGGGGGGGTCGCTCTGCCCTGCCCATGCAAACTGCCGCACCCTGCCCTGTTTGCCTGTCCTAGTCACCTCGCTCCCTAGGGGCTGCTTTTGAACGGCCGGGGAGGGGGCGCTGCTGGCTCCGCCTATGCCTTGTCAGCCTCCCTTGCGAGGGCTGCCGGGTCCTGGTGGCTCCCTCGGCTGCCTCAATGCCAGAAAAAAAAGCCCTGCCTGTCCCGATCCCCTGCTCCGCTGCAAAACTCATCTGCCCTGGAGCCAATCGCCTCGGCAAGTAGTCTGTGGTCTACAGAGAGCTAAGCAGAGGATATCTAATTCCTAAAGGACTAAAGCTAGGAGCTCTCTCCCCTGCACCATTCAACTGCCCAGGGGAAATGGGTCAGCTTGGCATCTGTGCAGGAGGGAGACCCTGCCCAGTGAGAGCCTTGGTGCTTGCTACTCTAGGGTCTGAGTCTACTCTGGGATATGGGGCATGCTCCAAATCTGGTGCATCAGGGCCAATATCACTCTCCTTTGTTCTGATTTTTGCAGGAGCTCATATGAATGCTGCTATCACCATCACACACTGCATTTTAGGAAACCTCCCCTAGAAAAAGCTTACAGCTTATCTGCTCGGCCAGTTCCTGGGCTCCCTTCTGGAAGCAGCCACCATCTTTGGTACCTACTATGGTATAGTGGTGTCTTTATCACAGATTCACAGAATCACGGAATTGTCTAAGTGGGAAGAGACCTCAAGATCATCGAGTCCAACCTCTGACCTAACACTAACCAGGCCTCCACTAAACCACATCACTAAGTTCAACATCTAAACATCTTTTAAAGACCTCCAGGGATGGTGACTCCACCACTTCCCTGGGCAGCCCATTCCAATGCCTCACAACCCTCTCAGTAAAGAAGTTCTTCCTAATATCCAACCTAAACCTCCCCTGGCACAACTTTAGCCCATTCCCCCTCATCCTGTCACCAGGCACATGGGAGAATACACCAACCCCCACATCACTACAGCCTCCTTTAATGTACCTGTAGAGAGCGATAAGGTCGCCCCTGAGCCTCCTCTTCTCCAGGCTCAACAACCCCAGCTCCCTCAGCCACTCCTTGTAGGACTTGTTCTCCAGACCCCTCACCAGCTTCGTCGCCCTTCTCTGGACTCGCTCAAGCACCTCGATGTCCTTCTTGTAGCGAGGGGCCCAAAACTGAACACAGTACTCGAGGTGCGGCCTCACCAGAGCCGAGTACAGGGGGACGATCACCTCCCTAGCCCTGCTGGTCACACTGCTTCTTATACAAGCCAGGATGCCATTGGCCTTCTTGGCCACCTGAGCACACTGCTGGCTCATATTCAGCCGACTATCAACCAATACTCCCAGGTCCTTCTCCACCAGGCAGCTTTCCAACCACTCATCTCCCAGCCTGTAGCTCTGCTTGGGGTTGTTGTGCCCCAGGTGCAGGACCCAGCACTTGGCCTTGTTGAACTTCATACAGTTGACCTCAGCCCATCGGTCCAGCCTATCCAAATCCTCCTGCAGAGTCTTCCTACCCTCGAGAAGATCGACACACGCACCTAACTTGGTGTCATCTGCAAACTTACTGAGGGTGCACTCGATGCCCTCATCCAGATCATCGATAAAGATATTAAAGAGGACCGGCCCCAGTACCGAGCCCTGGGGAATGCCACTAGTGACCGGCCTCCAACTGGATTTGACTCCATTCACCACAACTCTTTGGGCCCGGCAGGGAGAATGTTGTGGGAAACGGTGTCAAAAGCCTTACTGAAATCAAGGTAGACCACATCCACAGCCTTTCCCCCATCCATCCACTCTACCAACCAGTGTCCTGAACAGCTCAAAGTCGGCCCTCCGGAAGTCCAATACAGCGGTTTTACTGGTCCCCTTCCTGGCCTCGCCAAGAATAGAGAACTCCACCATTTCATGGTCACTCTGCCCAAGACAGCTTCCAACCACCACATCCTCCACCAGTCCTTCTCTGTTTGTGAAGAGAAGGTCTAGCGGGGCACCACCCCTGGTAGGCTCACTAACCAGCTGCGTCAGGAAGCTATCTTCCATGCTCTCCAGAAACCTCCTAGACTGCTTTCTCAGGGCTGTGTTGTGCTTCCAGGATATATCTGGGAAGTTGAAATCCCCCTCAAGAACAAGCGCTGAAGATTTTGCAACTTCTGTCCGCTGCCTGTAGAACTCCTCATCCGTCTCCTCATCCTGGTTCAGCAGTCTATAACAGACCCCCACCAGGATGCTTGCCTTGTTGGCCTTCCCGCTTGTCGTGGTTTAACCCGGCTGGCAGCTAAACACCACGCAACCGTTCGCTCACCCTCCCCCTCCCTCTCTGGGACAGGGGAAAAAAATGGAAAGTGAAGCCTGTGAGTTGAGATAAAGACAGTTTAATAAGACAGGAAAATAATAATAACAATAGTAATAATAATAATAATAATACAATGGTGATAATAGTACTACTACTAATAATATGTACAAACAAGTGATGCACAATGCAATTGCTCACCACCCGCTGACCGATGCCCAGCCTAACCCCGAGCAGTCCGGCCCCCTCCCCCGGCTAGCCACCCCTATATATTGTTTAGCATGACGTCAGATGGTATGGAATACCCCTTTGGCTAGTTTGGGTCACCTGTCCTGGGTCTGTCCCCTCCCAGCTCTTACTGCCCGTTGGCAGGACAGAGCAAAAGGCTGAGATGTCCTTGGCTTGGTGTAAGCACTGCTCTGCAACAATTAAAACATCGGGGTGTTATCAGCACTCTTCTCATCCCAAGCCAAAACATAGCATTCCACCAGCTACTAGGAAGAAAATTCTGTTCTAACTGAAACCAGGATATCTATCCACCCCTTATTCCATAACATTTATGTCATGCTCAGGTTACACTCTTTTCTATGCATTCTAATTAGTCACCATTTTCATGTAGGGTATATAGTAGTCATGGTAGTGATAACATACAGTATTATATAGTAATTAACATGGTACAATTCAATTCATGGGCTTTCTCACCCAGTATTAAATCCCCTTGAGGTTCACACCGGACCTCTCCGTTCTTTTGCATCACCCACCAAGTGTATCCAGGTCCCTGAGCAAAAACAATTCCACAAATGGGTTTGCCTTTTCCTGAGGCAGGAGTAGCCCAGACTGTTTTACCCAGCATATTTCTTACATGCACTACAGGGACTTTATCCCCATCTACAGTACGTAACAGGTTTGATTGGGCAGGTCCAGCTCGGTTGGCAGATCCCCTAGTATTGACTAACCAGGTGGCCTTTGCCAAATGCGAATCCCAATTTTTGAATGTCCCAGCACCCATTGCTTTCAATGTAGTCTTTAACAGTCCACTGTATCGTTCAACTTTCCCGGAGGCTGGTGCATAATAGGGGATGTGATACACCCACTCAATACCATGCTCTTTGGCCCAAGTGTCTATAAGGTTGTTTCGGAAATGAGTTCCATTGTCTGACTCTATTCTTTCTGGGGTGCCATGTCGCCATAGGACTTGCTTTTCAAGGCCCAGGATAGTGTTCCGGGCAGTGGCATGAGGCACAGGATATGTTTCCAGCCATCCGGTGGTTGCTTCCACCACTGTAAGTACTTGGCGCTTGCCATTGCGAGTTTGAGGGAGTGTGATGTAATCAATCTGCCAGGCCTCTCCATATTTATATTTCAGCCATCGTCCTCCATACCAAAGAGGCTTTGACTGTTTGGCTTGCTTGATTGCAGCACATGTTTCACAGTCATGAATAACCTGTGCTATAGCGTCCATGGTCAGGTCCACCCCTCGATCACGAGCCCATCTGTATGTCGCATCTCTGCCTTGATGGCCTGAGGTGTCATGGGCCCATCGGGCTATAAATAATTCACCTTTATGCTGCCAACCCAGGTCCACCTGAGCTACTTCAATCTTAGCAGCCTGATCCACCTGCTGGTTGTTTTCATGTTCTTCAGTAGCCCAATTCTTGGGCACATGAGCATCTATGTGGCATACCTTTACAGCCAGGTTCTCTACCCGAGCAGCAATATCTTGCCACAGTGCAGCAGCCCTGATGGGTTTGCCCGTACGCTGCCAGTTGTTTTGCTTCCATTGCTGTAACCATCCCCACAGGGCATTTGCTACCATCCATGAATCAGTGTAGAGATAGAGAACTGGCCATTTTTCTCGTTCAGCAATGTCTAAAGCCAGCTGAATGGCCTTCACTTCTGCAAACTGACTCGATTCACCTTCTCCCTCAGCAGCTTCTGCAACTCGTGGTGTAGGACTCCATACAGCAGCCTTCCATCTCCGATGCTTCCCCACAATACAACAGGACCCATCAGTGAACAGGGCATATTTCTTCTCATTCTCTGGTAACTGGTTGTACAGTGGGGCTTCTTCAGCACGACCCACCTCCTCCTCTGATGATATCCCAAAGTATTTGCCTTCTGGCCAGTCCATAATCACTTCCAATATTCCTGGGCGACTGGGGTTTCCTATTTGAGCCCGCTGAGTGCAACCCACTTGCTCCATGTAGCATCAGTTGCATGATGTGCAGAGGAGACCCTTCCCTTGAACATCCAGCGCAGTACCGGCAATCGGGGTGCTAGGAGGAGCTGCGCTTCAGTACCGACCACCTCCGAAGCAGATCGAACTCCTTCATATGCTGCCAATATCTCCTTTTCAGTTGGAGTATAGTGGGCCTCAGATCCTCTGTATCCCCGACTCCAAAACCCCAGGGGCCGACCTCGAGTTTCCCCAGGTTCTTTCTGCCAGAGGCTCCAGGTGGGGCCGTTCTCCCCGGCTGCAGTGTAGAGCACATTCTTTACATCTGGTCCTGTTCGAACTGGCCCAAGGGCTACTGCATGAAATATTTCCTGCTTGATTTGTTCAAAGGCTTGTCGTTGCTCAGGGCCCCATTCAAACTCATTCTTCTTACGGGTTACTTGGTAGAGCGGGTTTACAATCAGACTGTAATTTGGGATGTGCATTCTCCAAAACCCCACAACACCTAGGAAAGTCTGTGTTTCTTTTTTGTTAGTTGGTGGAGACATGGCCGTTATTTTGTTGATCACATCCATTGGGATTTGACGACGTCCATCTTGCCATTTTATTCCTAAAAACTGGATCTCTCGTGCAGGTCCTCTGACTTTATTTTGTTTTATGGCAAAACCGGCTTTCAGAAGGATTTGGACTATTTTCTTCCCTTTCTCAAAAACTTCCTCTGCTGTGTCACCCCACACAATAATGTCATCGATGTATTGCAGGTGTTCAGGAGCTTCCCCCTGCTCCAGCGCAGATTGGATCAGTCCATGGCAAATGGTAGGGCTGTGTTTCCACCCCTGGGGCAGCCGACTCCAAGTATATTGGACTCCCCTCCAAGTGAAAGCAAATTGTGGCCTGCACTCTGCTGCTAGAGGGATGGAGAAAAATGCATTAGCGATATCAACTGTGGCGTACCACTTGGCTGCCTTCGATTCAAGTTCGTACTGAAGTTCCAGCATGTCCGGCACTGCAGCACTCAGTGGTGGCGTCACTTCGTTCAGGCCACGATAGTCCACTGTTAGTCTCCACTCACAATTAGACTTTCGCACTGGCCATATGGGACTATTGAAAGGTGAATGAGTCTTGCTGATCACTCCTTGGCTCTCCAATTGACGAATTAGCTTATGGATGGGAATCAGGGAGTCTCGGTTGGTGCGATATTGCCGCCGGTGCACAGTTGTGGTAGCGATTGGCACTTGTTGTTCTTCAACCCTTAGCAACTCCACAACAGAGGGGTCCTCTGAGAGACCAGGCAAGGTAGATAATTGTTTAATGCCCTCTGTCTCTAAGGCAGCTATACCAAAAGCCCACCGGAACCCTTTTGGGTCCTTGCAATATCCTCTTCTAAGATAGTCTATGCCAAGTATACATGGAGCATCCAGGCCAGTCACAATGCGGTGCTTTTCCCACTCATTCCCAGTCAGACTCACTTCAGCCTCCAATACAGTCAACTGCTGAGATCCCCCTGTCACTCCACGAATACAGATGGGCTCTGGCCCTTTATAGCTCAATGGCATTACAGTACATTGTGCACCAGTGTCCACTAAAGCCTTATACTTCTGTGTGTCTGACGTGCCAGGCCATCGAATCCACACAGTCCAATAAACTCGATTGTCCCTTTCCACCCCCTGGCTGGAGGCAGGGCCCCCCTAATCCTGGTCAGAATCTTCTTCGTTTCTGTGTTTGAAGGACTGTCTGCTGGAAGTTGGAGCAGCAAATTTTTCAGAGAATCCCTTTTTCCCGATTGTTTTCTTTTGCAACTCACGCACCCGTGCCTCTAGGGTCGCAGTAGATTTTCCATCCCATTTTCTCATGTCCTCTCCATGGTCTCGTAAGTAAAACCACAGGGTGGCACGGGGTGAGTACCCACCATATCGTCTTCCTTGTGTGGATGAACGCCTACCCCTGATAGCTGAGACACTGCTTTGTACAGGTGCGGAGGAGAATAATCTCTCTTCAAGTTGGTGAACCTTTTCAGAAAGTTTCTCCACAGTGTTCTCTTTTGGTCGGTGGACACTGGTTGGTTCAGGTGGGGAAGAAGATAGATTCTCTTTAAGTTGGTGGAACTCTTCAGAAAGTTTCTCCACAGCTGAGACGCAGGCCTGTAAGGAAGAGGAGAGACTTTCTTCGTACTGCCGGAGTTGTTTAGCCACTTCATCCACTGTGGGTTCCTCATCCTCTTTCCAGGCCATTATTGCCAATGAGCTGGCATATGATGATGGTGCACTCCGTACAAACTTCCGCCACATGGGTCGTGTACACCTGACTTCATCTGGATCTTTGGATGTTTGTCTGAGGTCTGGATCCTCATAAATCACTTCCCGTACGGCTAATTCTCTCAGGTACTTGTGGTGGTTTTACTGTGCTGGGCAGCTAAACCCCACAACCGCTCTCTCACTCCCCCTCCTTTAGATAAGGAGGGGGAGAAGTAAAGCAAAGAACAACTCACGGGTTGAGATAAGGATAATTTAATTAAAGGGAAATAATTATAATAATTAAATAAAGACTACCATGAACTAAACAATTTAACTAAGGGGAAATAAAAGGGAAAGGGGAAAAAGGGAGGAAAACAAACAAACAAAATAAATGAAGGCTATATGGAAGTGCAGAGGAAAGAAATTACTCTCTACTTCCCACAAATGAGCGATGATTGACCACGTCCTTGAAGCAAGGCCTCAACGCACGCAGCCGGTGTTCGAGAGGAGGACCGACGTCTTCTCAACGAGAGCCCACCCCTCCTGTTTCCACCTTTTATTGCTGAGTGTGACACCACATGGTATGGAATATCCCTTTGATTGGTTTAGGTCAGCTGCCCTAGTGATGTTTCTCTCCTCATTTTTTTGCCCACCCCCTAAGAGGGTTAGAGAAAGGCCCAATGCTGTGCCACTGCTGCTCAGCAGTAGACACAACACTGGTGTGATAACACTGCTGTTCCAGCTACAAGTACAGAGTACGGCACTGAATGGGCTGCTGCCGGGAAAGTTAACATTCCAGCCAGACCCAGTACAACCTCCACCCCTTATTCCATAACATTTGTGTCACACTCAGATCCCCATACTTTAGCATACAAGCATTCTCATCATTATCCCTTGTCCTTTAACAGGACAAGGATTTAACAGGACAGGATTAATAGGCAGGTGTATCTTTTCATTCCATAGGTCTTTCTTGGAAAATGTTCATAAGAACTGTTGATGATTAGGTCTTCGTCTGCCAAAGTGGCCACTCAAGGCAGGCGGAGTTGGATGTCTGGACACCAGCACCAGCTTAGCTCAAGTCCTTGTTGCACTGCCCGGCTCCTTGCAAAGTTGACCTGTCGTTGATCCTACAGCATCTTCCTACAACATATAACTTAGATTATAGATTAGTTTTCTCTCAATGTCAAATCTCCTTGAGGCACACACTTGATATCCCCATTCTTTTGCATGACCCACCAGGTATACCCTGGTCCTTGGGCGAAGACAATCCCACGAGTGGGTTTGCCTTTTCCCGAGGCAGGAGCAACCCACACTGCCTTCCCCATCCACCTTCCTATATGCACTACGGGAACCTTAGCTCCTTTCACAGTGTGTAGGGGTTTTGTTTCGGCAGGACCAGCACGGCTGTCAGACCCCCTATTGTTAACTAGCCAAGTGGCTTCTGGTAGACTTATGTCCCATTGTTTCCACGTCCCAGCACCTAATGCTCGTAACATAGTCTTTAACAGTCCATTGTACCTCTCAACCTTCCCAGAGGCTTGTGGGTGGTACACCCACTCAATACCATGCCTCTTTGCCCAGGAGGTAACAAGATTGTTTCGGAAATGACTCCCATTGTCAGACTCAATTCTCTCTGGTGTACCATGACGCCACAATACTTGTCTTTCCAGGCCCAAGATAGTGTTTCGGGCTGTGGCATGGTTTACAGGGTATGTTTCCAGCCACCCAGTAGTTGCTTCTACCATGGTGAGTATGTACCGTTTGCCTTGGCGAGTTTTTGGGAGTGGTCCGATATAGTCAATTTGCCAGGCCTCACCATATTGAAACCCTAACCATCTCCCCCTGTTCCAGGGAGATTTTACCTTCATGGCTTTCTTGATTGCAGCACAGGTCTCACACTCATGGGTAACCTGTGTGATGGCCTCAATGGTCAAGTCCACCCCTCGATCACGAGCCCATCTGTAAGTGGCATCTCTCCCCAGATGTCCTGATGTTTCATGGGCCCATCGAGCTACAAACAGCTCACCCTTACGTTCCCAGTCTAGGTCCACCTGAGCCACTTCAATTTTCGAAGCTCGATCCACTTCTTTGTTGTTCTGATGTTCTTCAGTAGTGCGACACTTGGGCATGTGGGCATCTACATGACGTACTTTAACATCCAGGTTTTCTACCCGGGCAGCAATATCTTGCCACAGGGTAGCAGCCCAGATAGGCTTACCTCTGCGCTGCCAGTTGCTCTCTTTCCATTGCTGCAGCCACTCCCACAGAGCATTTGCCACCATCCATGAGTCAGTATAAAGATACAATACTGGCCAATTTTCTCTTTCGGCGATATCTAGGGCTAGTTGTATGGCTTTTACTTCTGCATACTGACTCGACTCACCTTCCCCTTCCATGGCTTCCACAACTCGTCGTATGGGATTCCACACAGCAGCTTTCCATTTCCGATGGCTCCCTATCACACGGCAGGATCCGTCAGTAAACAACGCATACTGCTTTCTGTCTTCTGGCAACTCATTGTATGGTGGTGCCTCTTCAGCACGGGTTACCTCCTCTGTTGGCACTCCGAAATCTCTGCCTTCCGGCCAGTCCATAATCTCTTCCAGGATTCCTGGGCGATTGGGTTTTCCCATTCGAGCCCGCTGTGTAATTAATGCTATCCACTTACTCCATGTAGCATCAGTTGCATGGTGTGTAGTGGGAATTTTCTCTTTGAACATCCAATGTAACACAGGTAGCCGCGGTGCCAAGAGGAGCTGTGCCTCTGTACCCACAACTTCTGAAGCAGCTCGAACACCCTCATATGCTGTGAGTATTTCTTTTTCAGTTGGGGTGTAATTGGCTTCTGATCCTCGATAGCCCCGACTCCAGAAGCCCAGAGGTCGACCTCGAGTTTCTTCTGGGGTTTTCTGCCAAAGGCTCCAGGTGAGCCCATGCTCCCCAGCTGCAGTGTACAGTATATTTTGCACAGCTGGTCCAGTACGGACAGGCCCAAGGGCTACTGCACGAGCTATTTCTTGTTTGATTTGTTCAAATGCCTGTTGTTGCTCAGGGCCCCACTCGAAATAGTTTCTCTTTCCAGTCACTCGATATAGAGGACTCACAAGCTGACTATAGCCTGGCACATGCATTCTCCAGAATCCCACGAGGCCTAGGAAAGCTTGCGTTTCCTTTTTGCTAGTTGGCGGAGACATTGCTGTTATTTTATTGATCACATCCATTGGAATATGGCGACGTCCATCCTGCCATTTTACCCCCAAGAACTGGATTTCCTGTGTAGGCCCCTTGACCTTGCTCTTTTTAATGGCAAAACCAGCTTTCAGGAGAATTTGGATTATTTTCTTCCCTTTCTCAAAAACTTCTTCTGCTGTGTTGCCCCACACGAGGATGTCGTCAATGTACTGAAGGTGCTCAGGAGCTCCCCCTTGCTCCAGTGCAGACTGGATCAGTCCATGGCAAATGGTAGGGCTGTGTTTCCACCCCTGGGGCAGCCGATTCCAGGTGTATTGGATGCCCCTCCAAGTGAAAGCAAACTGCGGCCTGCATGCTGCTGCTAAAGGGATGGAGAAAAATGCATTAGCAATATCAATTGTGGCATACCACTTGGCTGCCTTTGACTCTAGTTCGTACTGAAGTTCTAGCATGTCCGGCACTGCAGCACTCAGTGGTGGCGTGACTTCATTCAGGCCTCGATAGTCCACTGTTAGCCTCCACTCGCCATTAGACTTTCGTACTGGCCATATAGGACTATTAAAGGGTGAGCGAGTCTTGCTGATTACTCCCTGACTCTCCAGTCGGTGAACCAACTCATGGATGGGAATCAGGGAGTCTCGGTTGGTGCGATATTGCCGTCGGTGCACCGTTGTGGTAGCAATTGGTACCTGTTGTTCTTCAACCTTCAGCAATCCTACAACAGAAGGGTCTTCTGAAAGGCCAGGCAGGGTAGACAGCTGCCTAATCTTCTCTGTGCTCAAAGCAGCTATGCCAAAAGCCCACCGGTATCCTTTTGGATCCTTGAAGTACCCTCTCTTGAGGTAGTCTATGCCAAGGATGCACGGAGCCTCTGGGCCAGTCACAATGGGATGCTTTTGCCACTCATTCCCAGTTAGACTCACTTCAGCTTCCAGTACAGATAGTTGTTGGGATCCCCCTGTCACTCCAGAGATACAGGTGAGTTCTGTCCCTTGGTAGCCTGATGGCATTAAGGTACATTGTGCGCCAGTGTCCACTAAAGCTTTGTATTCCTGTGGTTCTGATGTTCCAGGCCATCGGATCCACACAGTCCAATAAATTCGGTTATCCCTCTCCTCTACCTGGCCAGAGGCAGGGCCCCTCTAGTCCTGGCTGGAGCGTCTGCCACTTAATTCTTGCAAATGCACAAATTCTGGCAAATGAGAGGTAGAGGTCCCTTCATCGTGGTCAAGAATAACATCAGCTCTTCTACTGCCTCTGGGGTACTGCCCAATAGAAACTGGAGCAGCATTTCTCTTAGGAGCCCCTCTTCTTGCTGCTGTATTTCCTTTCAGTTCACGTACCCGAGCAGCTAGGGTTGAAGTAGGTACACCATCCCATTTCCTCATATCTTCCCCATGGTCACGCAGATAAAACCACAAGGTGCCACGTGGTGTACGTCTTGGGTACTCTCTCTCTTGAGCAGGCGAATGCTGATTCTTAGTGGCTGAAGTATCACTCTGTCTAGATGAGGGGGAATATACTTTCTCCACAAGCTTGTCAAGTCCTTTAGACAATTTCTCCACAGCTGAGACACAGGACTGTAGTGGAGCAGAGAGATTGTCTTCATATTTTTGAAGCTGGCAGGAGACATCATACATTGTTGGTCCCATCCCCTCATCCCAGTGAATTGCTGCCAGGGTACTGGCATGTGCTGCTGGCGCACTCCGCACAAATTTACGCCACATGGATGTTGTGCACTGGACTTCATCGGGGTCTTGAGGTGTCTGGGCATTGTCCAAATCACTATAAATCATCTCCCGCACAGCTAATTCCCGCAGATGTTGGAGACCTTTATCCACAGTGGTCCACTTGCCTATGTGATATACAATATCTTCCTTATGGGGATATCTTTCTTTGATAGCTGCCAGGAGTCGTCTCCAGAGGCTGAGGGCCTGTGCTCCTCTCCCGATTACTTTGTCGATTACCCTTTCTCTAGAGAGGGATCCCAGCTGCTTGGCTTCATTGCCTTCTAATTGTAGGCTACTGGCCCCAGCATCCCAGCATCAGAGCAGCCAAGTGAGGATGTGTTCACCTGGGCGTCGACCATAATCCTTTCGTATTTCTCGCATCTCACTCAGGGATAAGGATCGAGTGATTTCTGATTCCTTTATGATTTCCGTCTCGTCTTCCTGCTGTTTTTGTGACGGTTCTGCTTTAGAGGTGCCTGCCAATTCCCCTTCTCCCTCCTTCTTAGGAGAGCCTTCTTCCCTTACTAAACGAGCTGACCTCCGTTTCCATTGTTTTGACTTGACTATGGGGGCGACTGATACCATAGTTGGTTGGTCCTCTGGGTCAGCCACAGCATGTGTTACTTGGTCATCAGATTCAGAGACTTCCTCCCTCTCTTCAAGTTGCTGGATGATGTTAAACAGTGTTTGATAGGAATAAACCAGGACCCAGCACAATGCTGCAAGCTGTTGTTCTCCGGCATTATCAGTATCAGGACATACAACTCTCAAACATTCTACCAAGTTTTTAGGATTTAGCACTTGCTCAGGGGTGAAGTTCAAAACTATTGGAGGAGACACTCGTGACAGGTATCTGCTAACATCATCCCACACACCGTGCCACTCACCACGAGACTGTTTTGGGACAGATTCCCAAATAAGTTTTCTAAACAATCGACTAATCTTAGAGAGAAAATGAAACCTGTTATTCAGAATTAGAAATAGCAATACATGGGTTACAGATGGATCTTCAAAATACTCCCAAACTGTTGTAATTAGCCCACATTGAAAGAAGGGAAAGGTACCATTCCTGATATTATTAATAAACTGGTGTCCAGATGAGAAAAGGAAGGCAGTGTAGTTCTGAATATTCTCTGAAAGATAGTTTCCATGGGACCCAAATGATAACAGCACAGAGCCTGAATTCCAGAGTAAAACCAAGGTCAGTGCTTGGCAGCACAACGAATTAAAAAAAGTGAACACAGATTGTAGCACTTTGTCGGATCGGATATATAGGAGAAAGGAGAATATGACACAAATTGCATGACATATGAACAAAGCCATTATTATTAACAGGGCAAGGAACATGGTTACTAGCAAGCAAGTGTGTTAGTTGTATGCGTTTAATCAATTCTATTGTTATCTCAACCCTTCGTGCCCCACGTTGGGCGCCAAAAAGGACTGTGGTGGTTTTACCGTGCTGGGCAGCTAAACCCCACAACCGCTCTCTCACTCCCCCTCCTTTAGATAAGGAGGGGGAGAAGTAAAGCAAAGAACAACTCACGGGTTGAGATAAGGATAATTTAATTAAAGGGAAATAATTATAATAATTAAATAAAGACTACCATGAACTAAACAATTTAACTAAGGGGAAATAAAAGGGAAAGGGGAAAAAGGGAGGAAAACAAACAAACAAAATAAATGAAAGCTATATGGAAGTGCAGAGGAAAGAAATTACTCTCTACTTCCCACAAATGAACGATGATTGACCACGTCCTTGAAGCAAGGCCTCAACGCACGCAGCCGGTGTTCGAGAGGAGGACCGACGTCTTCTCAACGAGAGCCCACCCCTCCCCTCTTCTTCCTGTTTCCACCTTTTATTGCTGAGTGTGACACCACATGGTATGGAATATCCCTTTGATTGGTTTAGGTCAGCTGCCCTAGTGATGTTTCTCTCCTCACTTTTTTGCCCACCCCCTAGGAGGGTTAGAGAAAGGCCCAATGCTGTGCCACTGCTGCTCAGCAGTAGACACAACACTGGTGTGATAACACTGCTGTTCCAGCTACAAGTACAGAGTACGGCACTGAATGGGCTGCTGCCGGGAAAGTTAACATTCCAGCCAGACCCAGTACAGTACTGGATTCCCTTCTCCATAGTGGTCCACTTGCCTGGTAGTCATACAAGTTCTTCCTTGAAGGGACACCTTTCCTTCACAGCTGAGAGGAGACGCCTCCAGAGGCTGTGAGATTGTGCTCCATCTGCAATTGCTTTGTCAATGCCTGCGTCTCTAGCAAGGGATCCCAGCCGCCTGGCTTCCCTGCCCTCTAATTCCACACAAATGGCTCCAGTGTCCCAGCACCGGAGCAGCCAGGTGACAAGCTGCTCACCTATACAGCGACCAAAATCTTTTTGCACATCTCGTAGCTCACGCTCATTTAGGCTTCGGGTAGTTACTGTTGATTTTTTGGCATCCTCATCTTCCTCCTCCTGAATCCCTGATGGCCCAGCGTCGTCGTCATCTCTATACCTAGATTTGGCAGAAGACTCTCTGCGTTCTAAACGACCTGAATCTCTATACCATTTTTTCACCTTCTCTACAGGGGCAGCTTGCACTGCTACAGCTCGTTTCTCTGACCTCGTTATAGGATCTGCCACAGAGGTTGGAATACCCTCTGCAGGGTCAACTTGCACTGCTACAGCTCATTTCTCTGACCCAGCCACAGGAGCTGGAGCAGCTGCAGGATCTGGAGCTGGAGCGGCTACAGGAACTGGAACTGGAGCGGCTGAAGGAACTGGAACTGGAGCGGCTGAAGGAACTGGAACTAGAGAGGCTGCAGGAGCTGGGACTGGAGCAGCTGCAGGAACTGGAACTGGAGCAGCTTCAGGAACTGGAACTGGAGCGGCTGCAGGAACTGGAACTGGAGCAGCTTCATGAACTGGAACTGGAGCGGCTGCAGGAGCTGGGACTGGAGCGGCTGCAGGAGCTGGGACTGGAGCGGCTGCAGGAGCTGGGACTGGAGCAGCTGCAGAGTCCACCGTAGGGGTCACAGTGGCCGTTGGATCTGTCACAGGCCTTGGAACAATGATTTGTGTTACTTTGAAACTGCCAGAATCATGACACCTTTTTCTCAAGCATTCTTCCAGTTTTTGAGGATTTTGCAGTTGTTCAGGGGTGAATTTCCAAAACACTGGGGGTGCCAACTGATCTAGATGCCTGCCCATATCCTCCCATACTCCCTGCCACCCACAACTATACTGCCTCCGAGCAGATCTCCGGATGAGCTTCTTAAGTAGTTGTTTAAATTTAAGCAGAACCTGAAGCGCATTCAGGAGGCAGAACAACAAGACCATGCTGGTCTGAGTATCCCAAGGATATTCAATATCTTGGAGAGCTATTGTAACAAGCTCGGAGGGTAAGAGGGTGGTGAAGGAGGAAGGGAGAGTGATCCAGGAGGATACAGGGGTGGTGAAGGAGAAAGGGAGAGTAATCAAGTAAGAAAAAATATCTTCCCCTTTCCCCTCCACAGATTGACTCCCTAATGGAAAAAAACAATAGGTATAATTGCTAATAGTTTCCAAGATACAGTTTCCAAAGTACAGAGTCAACGATGTTACTGAGTACAAATACCAAGTTAGAGTCATGGCCAGATATCTCATCGTCTCGTAAGCCATTGCTACAACACTCAGTACCATAATGATCTGAAACCAGGGCCCGGAGAGGATAAGCAACATGACAGAGAGCAAAAACGGAAAATTATGTGCTATAATACTCAATTTGGAAAACAGGCACAGCAGAGTTGAGATTAAAGCAATCAGCACTATGACAAGTGACTATTAAGCAGGTCTAATACTTACACCAATTTTAGTTTAACACACTCTGGTCAGATCTGCCGTTATCTCAACCTTTCGAGCCCCACGTTGGGCGCCAAAAAGACTGTCGTGGTTTAACCCGGCCGGCAGCTAAACACCACGCAGCCGTTTGCTCCCCCTCCCCCTCCCTCTCTGGGACGGGGGAGAGAAATGGAAAGTGAAGCCCGTGAGTTGAGATAAAGACAGTTTAATAAGACAGGAAAATAATAATAACAATAGTAATAGTAATAATAATAATAATACAATGGTGATAATAGTACTACTACTAATAATATGTACAAACAAGTGATACACAATGCAATTGCTCACCACCCGCTGACCGATGCCCAGCCTAACCCCGAGCAGTCCGGCCCCCTCCCCCGGCTAGCCACCCCTATATATTGTTTAGCATGACGTCAGATGGTATGGAATACCCCTTTGGCTAGTTTGGGTCACCTGTCCTGGGTCTGTCCCCTCCCAGCTCTTACTGCACCCCCAGCCTGCTCGTTGGCAGGACAGAGCAAAAGGCTGAGATGTCCTTGGCTTGGTATAAGCACTGCTCTGCAACAATTAAAACATCGGGGTGTTATCAGCACTCTTCTCATCCCAAGCCAAAACATAGTATTCCACCAGCTACTAGGAAGAAAATTCTGTTCTAACTGAAACCAGGACACCGCTGATCCTAACTGATAGGGACTCAACCTTATCATTCCCAGCCTCAAGTTCCACGACATCAAAACTCTCTCTGATATAGAGAGCCACACCACCACCCCTTCCATGCTGCCTGTCCCTTTTAAAGAGCCTATAGCCAGACATTGCAGCACTCCAGTCATGAATCACAGGGGTTGCTGTGGATACCTTTTCAGTCTCAACTCACAGGTCATCAAAAATGTATCCTTTTGCAGTCCCCAGCATTATATCTCGGTGATGATGTTGAACTTGTGGGACAGACCTTTATAGCTCAAGGCCAGTCAGGGCACAGATATTCCTGGGAAGGATGTTCACTTCCTGGAGAACACAGCTCCTTTTTCACAGGGCATTCCCACTGCTAAAACCTGTCTCAACACCAGTAATTTTGTCAAATTTATTTTATTTTATTTTATTTTATTTTTAATTAAAAAAAAAAAAAGTTCAGAAAAAAGCATTTTATCTGCCTTTTGTTTCCAAGGGCTTGCAAGGGCTTGAGTTGGATGGACCACGAAGTATTAGGCACAGCCAGAGCTCTGTGGGACTCTGCTGGTCTGTGGCAAATAAGACAACAGTTACTCCTGTTTATGAGTTGTTAGCAGGAGACACACCACCAGCATGTCTCAGTCCCCAAAGGTCACAGAGGGACAGAGGCCTGCCAGTGCATCCAGAGCATCCAGCCTGCCCCAGGATCCCTGAGCAGGGACAAGGAGCTGGCATGCATAAGGATCTTGCATTAACATCCTTGCATAAACATGCATGCTGCCTGTCCCTTCTGAAGACCCTATAGCCAGACATTGCAGCACTCCAGTCATGAGAGTGGTCCCACCACGTCTCCGTGATAGCAATCAAGTCGTAGCCTGCCTGCTGCACGATGGCTTCCAGCTCCTCCTGTTTGTTACCCATGCTGCTTGCATTGATGTAGATGCACTTCAGCTGGGCCATTGCCTTATCCCCTGGCCTTGCCATTGTTCCCCCTGGCACAGCTCCAACAAGCCTTGTTTCAGCCCCATCCCCCATCTTACCGAGTTTAAAGCCCTCTCAATGAGCCCCGCCAGCTCCTGGCCTAGGATCCGTTTTCCCCTTAGAGATAGGGACCGGTCTACAGCCATCAGGCCGGGTGCCGAGTAAAGCGCCCCATTGTCAGAAAAAAACAAAATTTCTGTGTTGGCACCAGCCTCTGAGCCACGTGTTTATCAGGTGGGCTTTCTGTGTCCTCTCTGTACCCCTCCCTGTCACCATAGGGATAGACAAAAACACCACCTGTACTCCCACTCCATCCACTAACCGTCCCATATTTGGCCTCACATCGTATATCTGGACTGGAGCTTTTCAGCAGCCACTAAACAGAGCAACACAAGAGGGGCACCAAGTCACCTCACAACACCCAGGTAACTGTTTGTCAGCAGGTCAACAAGTAAGGTGTCCTCACCTGTCCTGGAGGCAGGAAGCAGTTCACACACCATACTCCAGGCAAGGAATCTCATCCCCTGCCCTGGGGTCAGGATGGTCAGTTGCAGTCAAAGGCAGCCTGATCCCTCACATGCCACTAGCTGTGAAGGCTGGCCTCTCTTAGGCACATGGGGTCCTGCAAGCCAGCTGGCCTGGGCTGGACTCATGGGCTTAGATGGAGATGAGCTGTGTCTAGGTGCATAAATTATGAGGTTTCATGTAAGCAAGCAGAAAGAAGTCAAAGACAGTTTCATTTGAGACATGCAAGGTGCAGAGGATGTTATACAGAAGGTTTTTCAGATCCCAAGGAAGATGTTTCAGTCTGTTCCAGGCCAGCATCAGAAATGAGTAGAAAGCTATAGGATATCCTGAGAAGGAAGAGAAGAATACGGGGATAGATGGGAACTATGCAAAGCCCCTGCAAGGAGCTAAGCTAGTTTAGGATCCTGCAACCAGTAAAACCACCATCTCAGGCACCGTTTCCTGTTAATTTTCAGAAGTATATCCTATTTGGCATCTTCAGTCCGAGAGCTTGCTCTCCTTGTTGTCCATTTGACTCCTTTGTCAGATTCCGGATCAGCCCCAACTGGACAGGTTCTGGTGGGGAAATGCATTGCTAACAGCCCTTTATCTTCAGATCAGCTGCCAGATACACACTGAAGAACAACTCAGACTTAATTTAACATGGTCTTCTGCAGTGATCTCACCCAAAATAAAAAGCTGCAGTTCAATGTGAAGGCTGCAAGACTCTTTTTATGTCCTCTGCCACTCTCCAACATCTTTCTGGCCAAAGGGGAGATGTGCTGCAGCTGGTGGGGCATGAGCTGAACCAGTCTGTCCCCCAGCACAATTCTCAGGGACAATTCTCAGTACAATTCTTCAGCTATAAATGCCACCCAGCCTCAGCCTGTATAACAGTAGATGAATGGAGCCCATCGTCCATGCTCCAGAAGAACAGGATCAGAAGCCCTACAACTACTTAGACTCCCACACTACTTGCGGCCAGATTTACCAATATACTTTGTAGGAGTGTGACTTGCAATCACATGAAAAGGGATAGGACCACATTCCCACAGGTGTATAAATCAGTTTGGTGATATTTCGCACTTGCTTCCCACAGGTATCACTGATGTACCACTGGTGTGAGAAACAAAGTTGTGTTTTTGCAGTAGAGAACTAATTTTCTGTATTCAAAGGTAGTTGTGTAATCATAATAAGGAGAAATGCTAAGTAGATAAGTGCACAGTAGAAGGCCTCGCTGTTCCAAAATAAGATAGAGGCTTGAGAAAAACAGGATGAGCAGTGTGAGAACAGTAAAACAAAGATCACAAGTTCTCAAAACATAAAAAAGGAAGAAAAAAAAGGAAAAAGGAGAAATTAAAGGGTGGAAGAAAAAAAAAATTATACATATATGGTATTGAGGAGTGTCGAGTAGCTTGTGAACCTGTAGTAGCCAACCAATAAGGAAACGGGAGAAATCAGGTGTAGGGTAATAGGGAATAAAAGGTTATGATTTGTTTACTATAATGCACTCCTAAATGGTAGGATGCCCACCAATGCAATCACAAATAAAATAGCTTCACAGAAGATCCTGTCTGAAGAAAATTATTGAGAGTTTTCTCACAATTTGGGGGCTCATCCAGGATCTTATCGCCTACTGAAGAGTTCTTACCACAAGTGTCGCATTAAGGGGTGTAGCTGATTAACTGTTATGGGCCCGATCGGATTCAGGGTACTGAAATATCACAACCACAGATTTCACCAATAACGCATTAACCGTTAGGGGTCTGGTTGGATTCAAAACACAAAACTATCACGGTCACGGATTCACCAATAACGTATAACCACCCTTACCCTAGTCGCGTCTAATGAGAGCTGTAACAATTCAATCAAGTGCGATTTATTACAGCAACAGGTACACAGGTTCTTTGGATTGCTGGCGATAGTGGCTTTCTGCAAAAGCAAGCTAGCATGCATCACAGGTGACACAGGTGTTACAGGTGCGCAGCCTAGAAATGAACGCATTAAAAGGATCAAAGACTCTAGAAAGATTTATAACCAAGTGTTCAAATCTCACCCAAAGGCATCCCAATGTGGGGGAAGAGAGGCTCAGCCCATCGACTGGTACCAGGAATCAGGAGGTCCTAAGGATGTTGTATTCCCTTGGGATGGTATCTCCCCTGACGGTGGTATCTTCCCTAACATCCCCTCTCTCTTAGGCCAATTTATATTACTTTCTATCTTTTAGGTGGAGCTTGAGTGACTCTAGTCAAGCATATCTTAGTTATGATTGGTGTAAAGTTCTTCCGTCTCCGTTTAAAGTAATAGGCTCCGAGAAATTCAGGGCGCATGCTCAGTGAGGGGTGGTCGCACCTTGGAGGCAGGTCGCTTTTGGTATGGAGGTGTGTTTTGGTATGTCGTGGTTCCGCTCGAGTGGGCAGCCGAGCTCCACCACAGCCGCTCTCTCACTCCCCCTCCTCAAAGAGGAATGGGGAGAAAATATGTGAAAAGGGCTCAAGGGTTGAGATAAGGACAAGAAAATCACGCAATAATTATTGTAACGGGCAAAACAGACTCAGCATAAGAAGATAGTAAGATTTATTGCTCATTACTAACAAGCTAGAGAAGTGAGAAACAAAGGAAAGAAACCAAAAGCACCTTCCCCCCCCCATCCACCCTCTTCCACCTCCTCCCCCCGAGCGGTGCAGGGGAACGGGGGAATGGGTGTTATGGTCAGTCTACAGCACTTCTTCTCGGTCACTCTCGTCCCCTGTGCTGTGGGGTCCCACCCACGGGATGCAGTCCTTGATGAACTGATCCGGCGTGGGCTTCCCACAGGCAGCAGCTCTTCCAGAACTGCTCCAGATATGGGTCCGTACCACAGGGTCCATCCCTCAGGAGCAAACTGCTCCAACCTGGCTCCCCCACAGGCAGCAGCTTCTGCCAGGTCACCTGCTCCTGCGTGGTCTCCTCTCCACGGGCTACAGGTCCAGCCCGGAATCTGCTCCGGCAGGGGTCTTCCACAGGCGGCAGCCTCCATCGGTGCAGGGCCACCTGCTCCACCGTGGTCTCCTCCACGGGCTGCAGCATGGAACCCTGCTCCACCGTGGTACTCCATGGGCTGCAGGGGGACATCCTGCTTCACCATGGTCCTCACCACAGGCTGCAGGGGACTTCTGCTCCGGCACCTGGAGCACCTCTCCCCCTCCTTCTCCACTGACCTTGGCACCTGCAAGGCTGTTTCTCACTCCCTTCACTCTCCCGGCTGCTGTGTGGCGCAGCGTTTTTTTCCCTGTCTTAAATATGCTCTCACAGAGGCGCAAAACAACATCGCTTATTGGCTCAGCTCTGGAAAACAATGAGATTTATCAAGTATATGTACATTGCGTAGGGATGCTGAACGTTTCATCATAAACCAAAGTTTAACATACAAACTAATTGTCAGTATAAAACAATACAGTGAGTATTAAAAGAACAACAACAGGGTGAAGCATCTTGTTGAAGATTCCCATGGCAGCTGGTGACCATCCAAAGTGTCCCACCAACGGTGCCTTTCATCTCTCTTTACTCTTTCCATCACTCGATGTATTTCTTGTACATCATGATGGACAGGAATCAGTCTTTTGTCCATTTTCTTGTGTCATCAGCCACTTCAAATCCTCATGTACCAGCAATTTCTTCACCAAGGCGAGGTTCATTCCAATAGGAGTAGGCAGCAGTTCATGAAGCAGAATATAATTAGATGCAATAAGTTGATAAGTGACAGGAGCTGAGTATATAAAATCACATCCTAGAATTTTGGTAACATTGCAAACACAAACATTAGAGTGATTACTGGTATCTACCATTGTATTATCTATGACTATAGAATCACAATGGGTTCTCATGCAAACACGTTTCCCAGTATATACAAGTACGGTTTCAAGGGTTTCATTAGAATGTATCTCAAAGTGGCAAATATTTTGCTCAGTGTCAAGACAAATGTCTTGGGCTTCCAGCGTGTTAGTTTCACAGATTAAGCCTTTTTGTTCACGCACAATACATGCATTCACATCAATTGTTTGCCACTTCCCTCCCTTTTGATGGGCCAAACTTTATGCTTCATCCTAAGGAGCATAGTTCCATTATGATTGAGTCCTAATGCAATGATTGGATATACATTGTATATGGTGGCATTACTTATGGTAAGTATAAAGGCAAAAATGTTATCATTTTCTGCATAATAGGTAAAGTTGACTAATTGCCACCAAGTTTGAAACTCTTTTTCAAATTCTGAAGCAATATCCCAATATATCAATTTTCAAATTTCAGTGGGCAAAGTTCCTCCTTCTCCCTCTCTAATGATAGCTGCTGCTACAGATTGTATCCATAACTGCGCTTGGATATAGCTCAAAGCAAGGGAGGTATTGCCTTGGGTTTTTCCAAGGGCATTTACAATTAATTGATGATCATTTTCCTCAATTTGTTCCCAATGGGGTAAAACATCTGATAGAAGCCATTGATTTGCTCCTAAAGCCAATAAGGATGATTTTAATTGGTTGTTCCAGTTTCCTTAGGTCATCTGTAGTAGCAGTTATTCTACTCATTAGGACCTCAGCATCAGTGCTATTTAATATACCTAATCCTGTTCCCAATAACCCAGTTGCATCCCATGGCATACACCGAGATTGTTTCAGCGAATGTCCACGTAACCATGCTAACCAGCCGGTGTAAGCAGTTCTCAAAAAGGTGGTACATTTTGAGTTGATTGTAGAGATATTAACGTGCAGCGCTAGCTCTACCTTTTTTAGGGACCAACTAGGGTTAAAGAAAATTTGTTGTTGTCCCACATTTTTAATTATGCAAGGACCTATGTTGAAGATGGAAGGAGTTAGACCAATGGGAGGCTGAGTTGGTTCATTTTCAAGTATCTGTGGGGGCAGAGGCTTCTTCTTAATTTCAGTCAGCCTACTGTAAGTTGATATCCTTTGCAGTCGATGATGTTTCTGTATTAAGTATAAATTCCATTAGTTATTTGGCAACCAATTTGTATTGTCTGGCCAGACGTGGCTTGAAGTTCAGCCATTCTTAGAGAATCGTTCCAACTCCATTCATCTTTTGAAAATATTTTACTCCTATGTAAAACTAAAGTAGAGAGATTTAGGTCCTTTTTGTTTTGAGATGTTCCAGTGATTGCGCTATACTGTGACAATACATGGTTAGATGCCATGGTGAAACACCTCAGCTCCATGCACAACCACAGTAGCTAAGTTTCCTTTAAGGTCTGTAATTGCATCAAGGTCAGGGTAAAGCATAGCATTATTAATCCAAACTGTTGATTCGTCATCCTTCAGCTGTCCATATACAGTTTGCTCAGGGTTCCTGTGAACACAGAAGAAAATAAAATATGCTCGGTTGTATTCAACTGGCAGGGTTAGAAAGAGGGTGAAATAGCAATCTGATTTCCCATGCGTAGAGATATTTGGGAGTAGTTAGCACCATTACTACTGTACTCTAGTCACGTTTAATGAGAGCTGTAACAATTCAATCAAGTGCGATTTATTACAGCAACAGGTACACAGGTTCTTTGGATTGCCGGCGGTAGTGGCTGTCTGCAAAAGCAAGCTAGCATGCATTACAGGTGACACAGGTGTTACAGGTGCGCAGCCTAGAAATGAACGCATTAAAAGGATCAAAGACTTTAGAAAGATTTATAACCAAGTGTTCAAATCTCACCCAAAGGCATCCCAATGTGGAGGAAGATAGGCTCAGCCCGTCAACTGGTCCCAGGAGTCAGGAGGTCCTAAGTGTGAAATGTGTTTATCTGATTCGTGTCAATATGGAACAATGCTAGGGCCACATGGTATGATGAAATGTGACCTTCTGTCTTACATACCCTTGTATAACCACAAGTCTAAGAAAAACAGAGTGGTTAATGTATATAGTTCTTGTATCTTGCAAAGGAACGTTTTAGCAATTTGTGTCAATAGAGAGCTTGAAGGGAAATGTATTTGTAGGCTTTTCCTTGAAGTGTCTGATAAACGGGGGGGTTTCAGAATAACTGCTATTATGACTATTGCATGGGACACTATGCAAGTCTCTGATATCTGGCCAGGAGATTAAGGAGACGGGGAAAGCTGAAGGACGACTAAAAGACAAAGCTTGCAGTGGACGCTGCACAAGTCTAACATACAGCCAAGTTGGACAAAGGAGAAGTACAAGAAAAAAAGCCTGGGAGGAAGACTATGAGCCTTCAGCACGAGAGACCCCCCAGAGAGCCCCAGAGGGACCACCGGAGACTGATACGCATGCTCCAGTAGGAGGGTTTCAATTCCAGAAACTAATTATAATAACCCTGTTGGGTTTTTTTAGAAGTAGTAATGAATATGTATTAGCCAAGAGCATAAAAATCAGCTGCTTGATGTAACTGGTGTGCGACTTGGTGGAGCAGAGGCTCCCGGCGCACCCAGCGCTATTTGCTTACCTCTATTCCTTTAATAAATTGTAAACTTTGATTATAGTCCTATTTTGAAGACTGAGCCATTTATTACAAATGGGGGCTCGTCTGGGATGGCTTTGGTTCCTGAATTCTGATTTGATCTAGGAGAGGCACCCCACCATTTGGTGGCTCCTGTTCGAGTCAGGTCGGAACTAATGCCATCTTGAACCTGAATAAAGGTAAGCAAAGATTTTGATTTTTTTTATGAGCTCCCTTGCTGGCTGCAGCGCGAAGATCTGAATGAAGATGACGGAGTCGTAAGTATTTAAGGAGTATACCATTCGGTTGGGTGGGATTTGGTTGCCTGTGTGTGTAAGAGTGTAACTGAGACGGAACTTAGTTCTGAAGCGAGTGTGGAGGTCTTCTAACCGTGGTTCCAATCTCCCATGAGGGACTTGGCCGGTGAAGGAAGTGATTCCTATAGGATTTTTGGGTGGGTGATAGGTCCTAAACCCCCTTCAAGACACTCTTACTAAGGTAACCAAGGGCTGTGGGAATTGCTGTAGTAAAATTCCTAGATGGGTCAGACAGAATTGAAGACCAAGGACCAGAAGAAAGGGAGCAAATTACCAGAAAGTCCATTAGGAATAATGATTAGAAATTGCAACAATAGGGGCCCCAGAAAATGAAAGAGTAAATTAAAAATGGTCCAGTAATATATGATAGAATGACCAAAGAACCCTTAAGACCCCATGTATTTTGGCCGATATTTGGGTCCATGGAGGACTAAATTAATTAAATTTGCAGTGGATGCTTTTAATTAAAATTAAATTTTAATTAAATTAAATTAATTAAATTTAATTAATTAAATTTAATTAATTAAATTTAATTAATTAATTAAATTAGTTAAATTTGCTATAAGAATCAGGCTATTCAGGTAATAAGGGAGAGCATGATCTGACCATATTGGGGTATGCCATGACTTTGGCCGTTCTTCCTGCAACATCTGGTGACTTGCAAACCTACTGGTCCCTTAGGGAAGGGTTACTTAGATTAAGATGCGTAGAAACTGATAGGAAAGTAACCAGCAGAAAGCTGCTGTTTGTGAATCACTGATGTTGCTGCACTTAGTTTCAGGATAGCAGCAAGGTAGTGTTTTTGAAGAGGAATAATGTCTCCTGCTAGCCAAGTTAGTATTGTGAAATGTGTTTATCTGATTCGTGTCAGTATTGTTATAAATGGCTCAGGATTCAAATTAGGATTAAATAAAAAAACAGGATTTATTGAAAGAATATAAAGGAATAGAAGTAAGCAAACAGCGCTGGGTGCACCGGGAGTCTCCGCTCCACCAGGACGCACACCAGTTACATCAATGTCCTGGTTTCAGTTAGAACAGAATTAATTTTCTTCCTAGTAGCTGGTGGAATGCTGTGTTTTGGCTTAGGATGAGAAGAGTGCTGATAACACCCCGATGTTTTAATTGTTGCAGAGCAGTGCTTAGACCAAGCCAAGGACATCTCAGCCTTTCGCTCTGTCCTGCCAACGAGCAGGCTGGGGGTGCAGTAAGAGCTGGGAGGGGACAGACCCAGGACAGGTGACCCAAACTAGCCAAAGGGGTATTCCATACCATCTGACGTCATGCTAAACAATATATAGGGGTGGCTAGCCGGGGGGAGGGGGCCGGACTGCTCGGGGTTAGGCTGGGCATCGGTCAGCGGGTGGTGAGCAATTGCATTGTGCATCACTTGTTTGTACATATTATTATTACTTTCCTATTATCACCATTGTATCATTATTATTATTATTATTATTATTTTGTTATTATTATTTTCCTGTCTTATTAAACTGTCTTTATCTCAACTCACGGGCTTCACTTTCCATTTCTCTCCCCCGTCCCAGAGAGGGAGGGGGGAGGGTGAGCGAACGGCTGCATGGTGTTTAGCTGCCGGCCAGGTTAAACCACGACAGTCTTTTTGGCGCCCAACGTGGGGCTCGAAAGGTTGAGATAACGGCAGATCTGACCAGAGTGTGTTAAACTAAAATTGGTGTAAGTATTAGACCTGCTTAATAGTCACTTGTCATAATGCTGATCGCTTTAATCTCAACTCTGCTGCGCCTGTTTTCCAAATTGAGTATTATAGCACATTATTTTCCGTATTTGCTCTCTGTCATGTTGTTTATCCTCTCCGGGCCCTGGTTTCAGATCATTATGGTACTGAGTGTTGTAGCAATGGCTTATGAGACGATGAGATATCTGGTCATGACTCTAACTTGGTATTTGTACTCAGTAACATCATCGACTCTGTATTTTGGAAACTGTATCTTGGAAACTATTAGCAATTATACCTATTGTTTTTTTCCATTAGGGAGTCAATCTGTGGAGGGGAAAGGGGAAGATATTTTTTCTTACTTGATTACTCTCCCTTTCTCCTTCACCACCCCTGTATCCTCCTGGATCACTATGCCTTCCTCCTTCACCACCCTCTTACCCTCCGAGCTTGCTACAATAGCTCTCCAAGATATTGAATATCCTTGGGATACTCAGACCAGCATAGTCTTGTTGTTCTGCCTCCTAAATGCACTTCAGGTTCTGCTTAAAGTTAAACAACTACTTAGGAAGCTCATCCGGAGATCTGCCCGGAGGCAGTATAGTTGTGGGTGGCAGGGAGTATGGGAGGATATGGGCAGGCATCTAGAGCAGTTGGCACCCCCAGTGTTTTGGAAATTCACCCCTGAACAACTGCAAAATCCTCAAAAACTGGCAGAATGCTTGAGAAAAAGGTGTCATGATTCTGGCAGTTCCAAAGTAACACAAATCATTGTAACATGCTGGGGCCTGGCTCATGCCTATCGAGCTGCCATTGATACTGCTATCAACTTAGTGACAGACCCTGTGGCCACTCCAAGCCCTGTGACATATCCAACAGCCACTGTGACCCCTACGGTGGACTCTGCAGCCGCTCCAGTCCCAGCTCCTACAACTGCTCCAGCTCCGGTTCCTGCAGCCGCTCCAGTTCCCACTCCTGCTGCTACTCCAGTCCCAGCTCCTGCAACTGCTCCAACTCCAGTTCCTGCAGCCACTCCAGCTCCGGTTCCTGCAGCTGCTCCAGCTCCTGCAGCCACTCCAGTTCCTGTGGCTGGGTCAGAGAAATGAGCTGTAGCAGTGCAAGTTGACCCTGCAGAGGGTATTCCAACCTCTGTGGCAGACCCTGTAACAAGGTCAGAGAAACGAGCAGTAGCAGTGCAAGCTGCCCCTGTAGAGAAGGTGAAAAAATGGTATAGAGATTCAGGTCGTTTAGAACGCAGAGAGTCTTCTGCCAAATCTAGGTATAGAGACGACGGAGACGACGACGACGCTGGGCCATCAAGGGTTCAGGACGAGGAAGATGAGGATGCCGAAAACTCAACAGTAACTACCCGAAGCCTAAACGAGCGTGAGCTACGAGATGTGCAAAAAGATTTTGGTCGCTGTATAGGTGAGCAGCTTGTCACCTGGCTGCTCCGATGCTGGGACTCTGGAGCCAATTGTGTGGAATTAGACGGCAGGGAAGCCAAGCGACTGGGATCCCTTGCTAGAGACGCAGGCATTGACAAAGCAATTGCAGATGGAGCACAATCTCACAGCCTCTGGAGGCGTCTCCTCTCAGCTGTGAGGGAAAGGTATCCCTTCAAGGAAGAACTTGTATGTCTACCAGGCAAGTGGACCACTATGGAGAAGGGAATCCAGTACCTGAGGGAATTAGCCGTACGGGAAGTGATTTATGAGGATCCAGACCTCAGACAAACATCCAAAGATCCAGATGAAGTCAGGTGTACACGACCCATGTGGCGGAAGTTTGTACGGAGTGCACCATCATCATATGCCAGCTCATTGGCAATAATGGCCTGGAAAGAGGATGAGGAACCCACAGTGGATGAAGCGGCTAAACAACTCCGGCAGTACGAAGAAAGTCTCTCCTCTTCCTTACAGGCCTGCATCTCAGCTGTGGAGAAACTTTCTGAAAAGGTTCACCAACTTGAAGAGAGATTATTCTCCTCCGCACCTGTACAGAGCAGTGTCTCAGCTATCAGGGGTAGGCGTTCATCCACACAAGGAAGACGATATGGTGGGTACTCACCCCGTGCCACCCTGTGGTTTTACTTACGAGACCATGGAGAGGACATGAGAAAATGGGATGGAAAATCTACTGCGACCCTAGAGGCACGGGTACGTGAGTTGCAAAAGAAAACAATCAAGAAAAAGGGATTCTCTGAAAAGTTTGCTGCTCCAACTTCCAGCAGACAGTCCTTCAAACACAGAAATGAAGAAGATTCTGACCAGGATTAGGGGGGCCCTGCCTCCAGCCAGGGGGAGGAAAGGGACAATCGAGTTTATTGGACTGTGTGGGTTCGATGGCCTGGCACATCAGACGCACAGAAGTATAAGGCTTTAGTAGACACCGGTGCACAATGTACTCTAATGCCATCGAGATATAAAGGGCCAGAGCCCATCTGTATTCGTGGAGTGACAGGGGGATCTCAGCAGTTGACTGTATTGGAGGCTGAAGTGAGTCTGACTGGGAATGAGTGGGAAAAGCACCGCATTGTGACTGGCCCGGATGCTCCATGTATACTTGGCATAGACTATCTTAGAAGAGGATATTGCAAGGACCCAAAAGGGTTCCGGTGGGCTTTTGGTATAGCTGCCTTAGAGACAGAAGGCATTAAACAATTATCTATCTTGCCTGGTCTCTCAGAGGACCCCTCTGTTGTGGGGTTGCTGAGGGTCGAAGAACAGCAAGTGCCAATCGCTACCACAACTGTGCACCGGCGGCAATATCGCACTAACCGAGACTCCCTGATTCCCATCCATAAGCTAATTCGTCAATTGGAGAGCCAAGGAGTGATCAGCAAGACTCATTCACCTTTCAATAGTCCCATATGGCCAGTGCGAAAGTCTAATGGCGAGTGGAGACTAACAGTGGACTATCGTGGCCTGAACGAAGTGACGCCACCACTGAGTGCTGCAGTGCCGGACATGCTGGAACTTCAGTACGAACTTGAATCGAAGGCAGCCAAGTGGTACGCCACAATTGATATCGCTAATGCATTTTTCTCCATCCCTCTAGCAGCAGAGTGCAGGCCACAATTTGCCTTCACTTGGAGGGGAGTCCAATATACTTGGAATCGGCTGCCCCAGGGGTGGAAACACAGCCCTACCATTTGCCATGGGCTGATCCAGTCTGCGCTAGAGCAGGGGGAAGCTCCTGAACACCTGCAGTACATCGATGACATTATTGTGTGGGGTAACACAGCAGAGGAAGTTTTTGAGAAAGGGAAGAAAATAGTCCAAATCCTTCTGAAAGCCGGTTTTGCCATAAAACAAAATAAAGTCAGAGGACCTACACGAGAGATCCAGTTTTTAGGAATAAAATGGCAAGATGGACGTCGTCAAATCCCAATGGATGTGATCAACAAAATAACAGCTATGTCTCCACCAACTAACAAAAAAGAAACACAGACTTTCCTAGGTGTTGTGGGGTTTTGGAGAATGCACATCCCAAATTACAGTCTGATTGTAAACCCGCTCTACCAAGTAACCCGTAAGAAGAATGAGTTTGAATGGGGCCCTGAACAACGACAAGCGTTTGAACAAATCAAGCAGGAAATAGTCCATGCAGTAGCCCTTGGGCCAGTTTGAACAGGACCAGATGTAAAGAATGTGCTCTACACTGCAGCCGGGGAGAACGGCCCCACCTGGAGCCTCTGTCAGAAAGAACCTGGGGAAACTCGAGGTCGGCCCCTGGGGTTTTGGAGTCGGGGATACAGAGGATCTGAGGCCCGCTATACTCCAACTGAAAAGGAGATATTGGCAGCATATGAAGGAGTTCGATCTGCTTCGGAGGTGGTCGGTACTGAAGCGCAGCTCCTCCTAGCACCCCGATTGCCAGTACTAGGCTGGATGTTCAAGGGAAGGGTCTCTTCTACGCATCATGCAACTGATGCTACGTGGAGCAAGTGGGTTGCACTGATCACTCAGCGGGCTCAAATAGGAAACCCCAGTCGCCCAGGAATATTGGAAGTGATTATGGACAGGCCAGAAGGCAAATACTTTGGGATATCATCAGAGGAGGAGGTGGGTCGTGCTGAAGAAGCCCCACTGTACAACCAGTTACCAGAGAATGAAAAGAAATATGCCCTGTTCACTGATGGGTCCTGTCGTATTGTGGGGAAGCATCGGAGATGGAAGGCTGCTGTATGGAGCCCTACATGGCGAGTTGCAGAAGCTGCTGAGGGAGAAGGTGAATCGAGTCAGTTTGCAGAAGTGAAGGCCATTCAGCTGGCTTTAGACATTGCTGAACGAGAAAAATGGCCAGTTCTCTATCTCTACACCGATTCATGGATGGTAGCAAATGCCCTGTGGGGATGGTTACAGCAATGGAAGGAAAAACAACTGGCAGCGTAGGGGCAAACCCATCTGGGCTGCTGCTTTGTGGCAAGACATTGCTGTTCGGGTAGAGAACCTGGCTGTGAAAGTACGTCACGTAGATGCTCATGTGCCCAAGAATCGGGCTACTGAAGAACATCAAAACAACCAGCAGGTGGATCAGGCTGCTAAGATTGAAGTAGCTCAGGTGGACCTGGATTGGCAGCATAAAGGTGAATTATTTGTAGCCCGATGGGCCCATGACACCTCAGGCCATCAAGGCAGAGATGCGACATACAGATGGGCTCGTGATCGAGGGGTGGACCTGACCATGGACGCTATAGCACAGGTTATTCATGACTGTGAAACGTGCTGCAATCAAGCAAGCCAAACAATCAAAGCCTCTTTGGTATGGAGGACGATGGCTGAAATATAAATATGGAGAGGCCTGGCAGATTGATTACATCACACTCCCTCAAACTCGCAATGGCAAGCGCCACGTACTTACAGTGGTGGAAGCAACCACCAGATGGCTGGAAACATATCCTGTGCCTCATGCCACTGCCCGGATCACTATCCTGGGCCTTGAAAAGCAAGTCCTATGGCGACATGGTACCCCAGAAAGAATAGAGTCAGACAATGGAACTCATTTCCGAAACAACCTTATAGACACTTGGGCCAAAGAGCATGGTATTGAGTGGGTGTATCACATCCCCTATTATGCACCAGCCTCCGGGAAAGTTGAACGATACAGTGGACTGTTAAAGACTACATTGAAAGCAATGGGTGCTGGGACATTCAAAAATTGGGATACGCATTTGGCAAAGGCCACCTGGTTAGTCAATACTAGGGGATCTGCCAACCGAGCTGGACCTGCCCAATCAAACCTGTTACGTACTGTAGATGGGGATAAAGTTCCTGTAGTGCATGTAAGAAATATGCTGGGTAAAACAGTCTGGGCTACTCCTGCCTCAGGAAAAGGCAAACCTATTTGTGGAATTGTTTTCACTCAGGGACCTGGATATACTTGGTGGGTGATGCAAAAGAACGGAGAGGTCCGGTGTGTACCTGAAGGAGATTTAATACTGGGTGAGAATAGCCCATGAACTGAATTGTACCATGTTAATTACTATATAATACTGTATGTTATCACTACTATGACTACTGTAGGTGACTAATTAGAATGTATGGAAAAGAGTGTAACCTGAGCATGACATAAATGTTATAGAATAAGGGGTGGATAGATGTCCTGGTTTCAGTTAGAACAGAATTAATTTTCTTCCTAGTAGCTGGTGGAATGCTGTGTTTTGGCTTAGGATGAGAAGAGTGCTGATAACACCCCGATGTTTTAATTGTTGCAGAGCAGTGCTTATACCAAGCCAAGGACATCTCAGCCTTTCGCTCTGTCCTGCCAACGAGCAGGCTGGGGGTGCAGTAAGAGCTGGGAGGGGACAGACCCAGGACAGGTGACCCAAACTAGCCAAAGGGGTATTCCATACCATCTGACGTCATGCTAAACAATATATAGGGGTGGCTAGCCGGGGGGAGGGGGCCGGACTGCTCTCCCCGGACTGCTCTCGGACTCTTTTTTTTGGGCCCTGTCTTAAATATGCTCTCACAGAGGCACAAAACAACATCACTTATTGGCTCAGCTCTGGTCAGCAGTGGGGCCCTTACCTAACATGGTGCAGCTGCTAGATCCTTCTTACAGAAGCCACCCCTATGGCCCCCTGCTACCAAAGCCTTGCCACGTAAACCCACTAAAAGGGCTTGAACCCTAAAGAGAAAAAAGGGCTTGGACCCTGAACAGAGGGCTTTGTGTAATACACCATAAATGTTTGTTCATTGTCTTTTGTATTATAAAAACAAGGAGTTCTGTTTGAGGAGCGGGAGTTGGGAAAGCTCCCTTCTCAAGTAAGGAGCTGTATAATGCTTGGCTAGACACTATGAAAATTCATTTGCTTAATGTAACAAAGAAAGAGAACCCCCTCCCCTTCCCTCTTTCTGCATCTCAGTTGCCTCTTTTGTTCAAAGACACTGTTGCAAAGCTCAGGTAACCCCCTCCTGATAAGTCGCTAAACTAGTGTAGCAACATCCTGCCTTCCTGTCTCACGCTGGGCCAACATGACCAAATAAAACAAGAAGTTGAACCACAACACCGAGGAAGACTACGGCCTTCATCTTCACGACCACCAGAGGGACAGACACGACCGCCTAGCAACAGTGCGCGCAGTCGCAGAACATACCAGGATGTGCTGCGTAATCCCGGAATTACCAAGCTATAAGAAGGGACCCTGGCGGGGGTGAGGTGCGCGCCGTTGGCGGATCCGAGACTCCCCGGCCGCCCAGCGCTGTTTTGCTTGCTGCTTGCTTACTCAATAAATTCCTTTCTATGATTAAAAAAAAAAAAAAAAAAAATCTGCTTGAGGGTAGGAAAGCTCTGCAGGAGGATCTGGATAGGCTGCACCGATGGGCTGAGGTCAACTGCATGAAGTTTAACAAGGCCAAGTGCCGGGTCCTGCACCTGGGGCGCAATAACCCCAAGCAGAGCTACAGGCTGGGAGAGGAATGGTTGGAAAGCTGCCAGGCAGAGAAGGACCTGGGAGTGATGGTGGATAGTCGGCTGAATATGAGCCAGCAGTGTGCTCAGGTGGCCAAGAAGGGCAACGGCATCCTGGCTTGTATCAGGAACAGTGTGACCAGCAGGGCTAGGGAGGTGATCGTCCCCCTGTACTCAGCTCTGGTGAGGCCGCACCTCGAGTACTGTGTTCAGTTTTGGGCCCCTCGCTACAAGAAGGACATCGAGGTGCTTGAGCGGGTGCAGAGAAGGGCGACGAAGCTGGTGAGGGGCCTGGAGAACAAGTCCTACGAGGAGCGGCTGAGAGAGCTGGGCTTGTTCAGCCTGGAGAAGAGGAGGCTCAGGGGTGACCTTATCGCTCTTTTTAGGTACCTCAAGGGAGGCTGTAGCGAGGTGGGGGTTGGCCTGTTCTCCCACGTGCCTGGTGACAGGACGAGGGGGAATGGGCTTAAGTTGAGCCAGGGGAGTTTTAGGTTAGATGTTAGGAAGAACTTCTTCACTGAAAGGGTTGTGAGGCATTGGAACAGGCTGCCCAGGGAAGTGGTGGAGTCACCATCCCTGGAAGTCTTCAAAAGACGCTTAGATGTAGAGCTTAGGGATATGGTTTAGTGGAGGGTTGTTAGCGTTAGGTTGGAGGTTGGACTCGATGACCTTGAGGTCTCTTCCAACCTAGAAAATTCTGTGATTCTGTGATTCTGTGAACTTGAAGAGAGGGAGGAAGTCTCTGAATCTGATGACCAAGTAACACATGCTGTGGCTGACCCAGAGGACCAACCAACTATGGTATCAGTCACCCCCATAGTCAAGTCAAAACAATGGAAACGGAGGTCAGCTCGTTTAGTAAGGGAAGAAGGCTCTCCTAAGAAGGAGGGAGAAGGGGAATTGGCAGGCACCTCTAAAGCAGAACCGTCACAAAAACAGCAGGAAGACGAGACGGAAATCATAAAGGAATCAGAAATCACTCGATCCTTATCCCTGAGTGAGATGCGAGAAATACGAAAGGATTATGGTCGACGCCCAGGTGAACACATCCTCACTTGGCTGCTCCGATGCTGGGATGCTGGGGCCAGTAGCCTACAATTAGAAGGCAATGAAGCCAAGCAGCTGGGATCCCTCTCTAGAGAAAGGGTAATCGACAAAGTAATCGGGAGAGGAGCACAGGCCCTCAGCCTCTGGAGACGACTCCTGGCAGCTATCAAAGAAAGATATCCCCATAAGGAAGATATTGTATATCACATAGGCAAGTGGACCACTGTGGATAAAGGTCTCCAACATCTGCGGGAATTAGCTGTGCGGGAGATGATTTATAGTGATTTGGACAATGCCCAGACACCTCAAGACCCCGATGAAGTCCAGTGCACAACATCCATGTGGCGTAAATTTGTGCGGAGTGCGCCAGCAGCACATGCCAGTACCCTGGCAGCAATTCACTGGGATGAGGGGATGGGACCAACAATGTATGATGTCTCCTGCCAGCTTCAAAAATATGAAGACAATCTCTCTGCTCCACTACAGTCCTGTGTCTCAGCTGTGGAGAAATTGTCTAAAGGACTTGACAAGCTTGTGGAGAAAGTATATTCCCCCTCATCTAGACAGAGTGATACTTCAGCCACTAAGAATCAGCATTCGCCTGCTCAAGAGAGAGAGTACCCAAGACGTACACCACGTGGCACCTTGTGGTTTTATCTGCGTGACCATGGGGAAGATATGAGGAAATGGGATGGTGTACCTACTTCAACCCTAGCTGCTCGGGTATGTGAACTGAAAGGAAATACAGCAGCAAGAAGAGGGGCTCCTAAGAGAAATGCTGCTCCAGTTTCTATTGGGCAGTACCCCAGAGGCAGTAGAAGAGCTGATGTTATTCTTGACCACGATGAAGGGACCTCTACCTCTCATTTGCCAGAATTTGTGCATTTGCAAGAATTAAGTGGCAGACGCTCCAGCCAGGACTAGAGGGGCCCTGCCTCTGGCCAGGTAGAGGAGAGGGATAACCGGATTTATTGGACTGTGTGGATCCGATGGCCTGGAACATCAGAACCACAGGAATACAAAGCTTTAGTGGACACTGGCGCACAATGTACCTTAATGCCATCAGGCTACCAAGGGACAGAACTCACCTGTATCTCTGGAGTGACAGGGGGATCCCAACAACTATCTGTACTGGAAGCTGAAGTGAGTCTAACTGGGAATGAGTGGCAAAAGCATCCCATTGTGACTGGCCCAGAGGCTCCGTGCATCCTTGGCATAGACTACCTCAAGAGAGGGTACTTCAAGGATCCAAAAGGATACCGGTGGGCTTTTGGCATAGCTGCTTTGAGCACAGAGAAGATTAGACAGCTGTCTACCCTGCCTGGCCTTTCAGAAGACCCTTCTGTTGTAGGATTGCTGAAGGTTGAAGAACAACAGGTACCAATTGCTACCACAACGGTGCACCGACGGCAATATCGCACCAACCGAGACTCCCTGATTCCCATCCATGAGTTGGTTCACCGACTGGAGAGTCAGGGAGTAATCAGCAAGACTCGCTCACCCTTTAATAGTCCTATATGGCCAGTACGAAAGTCTAATGGCGAGTGGAGGCTAACAGTGGACTATCGAGGCCTGAATGAAGTCACGCCACCACTGAGTGCTGCAGTGCCGGACATGCTAGAACTTCAGTACGAACTAGAGTCAAAGGCAGCCAAGTGGTATGCCACAATTGATATTGCTAATGCATTTTTCTCCATCCCTTTAGCAGCAGCATGCAGGCCGCAGTTTGCTTTCACTTGGAGGGGCATCCAATACACCTGGAATCGGCTGCCCCAGGGGTGGAAACACAGCCCTACCATTTGCCATGGACTGATCCAGTCTGCACTGGAGCAAGGGGGAGCTCCTGAGCACCTTCAGTACATTGACGACATCCTCGTGTGGGGCAACACAGCAGAAGAAGTTTTTGAGAAAGGGAAGAAAATAATCCAAATTCTCCTGAAAGCTGGTTTTGCCATTAAAAAGAGCAAGGTCAAGGGGCCTACACAGGAAATCCAGTTCTTGGGGGTAAAATGGCAGGATGGACGTCGCCATATTCCAATGGATGTAATCAATAAAATAATAGCAATGTCTCCGCCAACTAGCAAAAAGGAAACGCAAGCTTTCCTAGGCCTCGTGGGATTCTGGAGAATGCATGTGCCAGGCTATAGTCAGCTTGTGAGTCCTCTATATCGAGTGACTGGAAAGAGAAACTATTTCGAGTGGGGCCCTGAGCAACAACAGGCATTTGAACAAATCAAACAAGAAATAGCTCGTGCAGTAGCCCTTGGGCCTGTCCGTACTGGACCAGCTGTGCAAAATATACTGTACACTGCAGCTGGGGAGCATGGGCTCACCTGGAGCCTTTGGCAGAAAACCCCAGAAGAAACTCGAGGTCGACCTCTGGGCTTCTGGAGTCGGGGCTATCGAGGATCAGAAGCCAATTACACCCCAACTGAAAAGGAAATACTCACAGCATATGAGGGTGTTCGAGCTGCTTCAGAAGTTGTGGGTACAGAGGCACAGCTCCTCTTGGCACCGCGGCTACCTGTGTTACATTGGATGTTCAAAGAGAAAATTCCCACTACACACCATGCAACTGATGCTACATGGAGTAAGTGGATAGCGTTAATTACACAGCGGGCTCGAATGGGAAAACCCAATCGCCCAGGAATCCTGGAAGAGATTATGGACTGGCCGGAAGGCAGAGATTTCGGAGTGCCAACAGAAGAGGTAACCCGTGCTGAAGAGGCACCACCATACAATGAGTTGCCAGAAGACAGAAAGCAGTATGCGTTGTTTACTGACGGATCCTGCCATGTGATAGGGAGCCATCGGAAATGGAAAGCTGCTGTGTGGAATCCCATACGACGAGTTGTGGAAGCCATGGAAGGGGAAGGTGAGTCGAGTCAGTATGCAGAAGTAAAAGCCATACAACTAGCCCTAGATATCGCCGAAAGAGAAAATTGGCCAGTATTGTATCTTTATACTGACTCATGGATGGTGGCAAATGCTCTGTGGGGGTGGCTGCAGCAATGGAAAGAGAGCAACTGGCAGCGCAGAGGTAAGCCTATCTGGGCTGCTACCCTGTGGCAAGATATTGCTGCCCGGGTAGAAAACCTGGATGTTAAAGTACGTCATGTAGATGCCCACATGCCCAAGTGTCGCACTACTGAAGAACATCAGAACAACAAAGAAGTGGATCGAGCTTCGAAAATTGAAGTGGCTCAGGTGGACCTAGACTGGGAACGTAAGGGTGAGCTGTTTGTAGCTCGATGGGCCCATGAAACATCAGGACATCTGGGGAGAGATGCCACTTACAGATGGGCTCGTGATCGAGGGGTGGACTTGACCATTGAGGCCATCACACAGGTTACCCATGAGTGTGAGACCTGTGCTGCAATCAAGAAAGCCATGAAGGTAAAATCTCCCTGGAACAGGGGGAGATGGTTAGGGTTTCAATATGGTGAGGCCTGGCAAATTGACTATATCGGACCACTCCCAAAAACTCGCCAAGGCAAACGGTACATACTCACCATGGTAGAAGCAACTACTGGGTGGCTGGAAACATACCCTGTAAACCATGCCACAGCCCGAAACACTATCTTGGGCCTGGAAAGACAAGTATTGTGGCGTCATGGTACACCAGAGAGAATTGAGTCTGACAATGGGAGTCATTTCCGAAACAATCTTGTTACCTCCTGGGCAAAGAGGCATGGTATTGAGTGGGTGTACCACCCACAAGCCTCTGGGAAGGTTGAGAGGTACAATGGACTGTTAAAGACTATGTTACGAGCATTAGGTGCTGGGACGTGGAAACAATGGGACATAAGTCTACCAGAAGCCACTTGGCTAGTTAACAATAGGGGGTCTGACAGCCGTGCTGGTCCTGCCGAAACAAAACCCCTACACACTGTGAAAGGAGCTAAGGTTCCCGTAGTGCATATAGGAAGGTGGATGGGGAAGGCAGTGTGGGTTGCTCCTGCCTCGGGAAAAGGCAAACCCACTCGTGGGATTGTCTTCGCCCAAGGACCAGGGTATACCTGGTGGGTCATGCAAAAGAATGGGGATATCAAGTGTGTGCCTCAAGGAGATTTGACATTGAGAGAAAACTAATCTATAATCTAAGTTATATGTTGTAGGAAGATGCTGTAGGATCAACGACAGGTCAACTTTGCAAGGAGCCGGGCAGTGCAACAAGGACTTGAGCTAAGCTGGTGCTGGTGTCCAGACATCCAACTCCGCCTGCCTTGAGTGGCCACTTTGGCAGACGAAGACCTAATCATCAACAGTTCTTATGAACATTTTCCAAGAAAGACCTATGGAATGAAAAGATACACCTGCCTATTAATCCTGTCCTGTTAAATCCTTGTCCTGTTAAAGGACAAGGGATAATGATGAGAATGCTTGTATGCTAAAGTATGGGGATCTGAGTGTGACACAAATGTTATGGAATAAGGGGTGGAGGTTGTACTGGGTCTGGCTGGAATGTTAACTTTCCCGGCAGCAGCCCATTCAGTGCCGTACTCTGTACTTGTAGCTGGAACAGCAGTGTTATCACACCAGTGTTGTGTCTACTGCTGAGCAGCAGTGGCACAGCATTGGGCCTTTCTCTAACCCTCTTAGGGGGTGGGCAAAAAAATGAGGAGAGAAACATCACTAGGGCAGCTGACCTAAACCAATCAAAGGGATATTCCATACCATGTGGTGTCACACTCAGCAATAAAAGGTGGAAACAGGAAGAAGAGGGGAGGGGTGGGCTCTCGTTGAGAAGACGTCGGTCCTCCTCTCGAACACCGGCTGCGTGCGTTGAGGCCTTGCTTCAAGGACGTGGTCAATCATCGCTCATTTGTGGGAAGTAGAGAGTAATTTCTTTCCTCTGCACTTCCATATAGCTTTCATTTATTTTGTTTGTTTTCCTCCCTTTTTCCCCTTTCCCTTTTATTTCCCCTTAGTTAAATTGTTTAGTTCATGGTAGTCTTTATTTAATTATTATAATTATTTCCCTTTAATTAAATTATCCTTATCTCAACCCGTGAGTTATTCTTTGCTTTACTTCTCCCCCTCCTTATCTAAAAGAGGGGGAGTGAGAGAGCGGTTGTGGGGTTTAGCTGCCTAGCACGGTAAAACCACCACACGGCTGCGTGGTGTTTAGCTGCCGGCCGGGTTAAACCACGACAATCAAGCAGCTGATTTTTATGCTCCTTGACTAATACATATTCATTACTACTTCTAAAAAAATAGATTATTATAATTAGCTTCCGGGGTCCAGTCCCTCCTACTGGAGCATGCGCAGTCTCCTTTGGGTGTCTCTTCTGGGGGTCTCTAGGGGTCTTTCATGCTGAAGGCTCGTAGTCTTCCTCTCCCCCTTTGTACTTACTGGGCACCATACCAAGTTTACAGAACATCCTCTTCAAGTCTTGTCTCCCAGCCGTCCTTCAGCTTCTTTCTCCTTCCTCTTTATCTCTCGGCCCCCCCTAACCAGATACCAAAGATCCACATAGTATCCCATAACAGTCACTAGTTGTTATCAGTTGTTCTGAAACTCCCAGACACACGAGTAATTAAAACATTCTTCCCCAGCCATTCACAGACACATCTATAGCAGTGTTAGAAATAGAAGTCCGGAATAACAAAAGCAAACAGGTTCATAAATTTAAGAAGTGATAAATTGACTAGAATGAGGGGGAGACTGGGACACACTGCAGCTGTGGTTCAAGAATTGAATTGCCAGTGCAGGGCCCAGAGGCAGACAGGATTCAAACGATTCAAACGGAATTGTTCTTTATGGACACGAATTGTTAAAACATTCCTCACAGTATGGAACAATGCTAGGGCCGCATGGTATGATGAATGTGAACTTCTGTCTTACATACCCTTGTATAACCACAAGTCTAAGAAAAACAGAGTGGTTAATGTATATAGTTCTTGTATCTTGCAAAGGAATGGTCTAGCAGTTCATGTCAATAGAGGGTTTGAAGGGTAAACCTTGAAACTCAGGTCTAGGGGATAAGAGAACAAAGGGGTTTCAAAATAACTAAAAACTATCGCATGGGGCGCTGCACGGGTCTCTCATATCCGGCTAAGAGATGAGCAAATAAGGAAAAGGGGGGGGAAGATGAAGAATGACCAAAAGCCAAAGCCTGGAAGGAAGACTACGAGCCTTCAGTATGAGTGATCCCCAGAGGGACCACCGGAGACCAATACGCATGCGTCCGTGTGATGGTTTGGATCCTGGGAAACTAATTATAGTAACCCTGCGTTTTCCAAAAAGTGGTGTGGAATATGTATTAGCCTAGGAGCATAAAAATCAGCTGCTTGATGTAACTGGTGTGCGACTTGGTGGAGCAGAGACTCCCAGAGCACCCAGCGCTGTTTGCTTGCCTCTATTTGCTTAATAAATTGTAAACTTTGATTACAGTCCTATTTTGAAGACTGAGCCATTTATTACACCACCATTTGGTGGCTCCTGTTCGAGTCAGGTCAGGACTAATGCCATCTTGAACCTGAATAAAGGTAAGCAAAGATTTTGATTTTTTTTTTTTTTTAGCTCCCTAGCTGGCTGCAGCACTGTATTTTGCCCGTAATTCTGCACGCAAAGATCTGAATGAAGATGACGGAGTCGTAAGTATTTAAGGAGTATACCATTCGGTTGGGTGGGATTTGGTTGCCTGTGTGTGTAAGAGTGTAACTGAGACGGAACTTAGTTCTGAAGCGAGTGTGGAGGTCTTCTAACCGTGGTTCCAATCTCCCATGAGGGACTTGGCCGGTGAAGGAAGTGATTCCTATAGGATTTTTGGGTGGGTGATAGGTCCTAAACCCCCTTCAAGACACTCTTACTAAGGTAACCAAGGGCTGTGGGAATTGCTGTAGTAAAATTCCTAGATGGGTCAGACAGAATTGAAGACCAAGGACCAGAAGAAAGGGAGCAAATTACCAGACATACCACCAGAAAGTCCATTAGGAATAACGATTAGAAATTGGAATGATAGGGGCCCGAGAAAAGGAAAAAGTAAATTAAAAATGGTCCAGTAATATATGATAGAATGACCAAAAGAACCCTTAAGACCCCATGTATTTTGGCCGATATTTGGGTCCATGGAGGACTGGGTCTGTCAAGCTTTGAACATTAATGTTAATAGTAGAATACCCGTGGATCCGGAAGAGAGCAAGTATGCTGCAGCTGACACATGGAATTAGAAATGAGAGAACGATTAAGAATTAATATATGCTATATTTGTGATGTACTGTGCCTGTGCTGCGCTTAGACCTCCAGATAACAGGAGCCCCTCAGACCCCGAGAACCAGATCAAAACAACCTCATGGTTCGGACTTTAATCAAGGGGTCTGAGATAAGGAGGACTGTTCACAAAGGGATAGGTTATGCATATGTATAGGAGTGTTGGGAAACTTCATGCATATGTAACTCTTCACTGGATCTAACCAAAGCAAGTTGCCATGTTAGGCGTGCACGACTTTGGTGGGACTACCCCCCCCCCCCCCCCCCGTGCTGCCCAGCGCTGAGTAAACATATCTACTTTACAATCTTGCTGATTGTGGAGTCAGCTTTCTGTGAGTCATTTTGGTGATCCAGGCAGGAGACACTCTGCTTGGCTGCGGGATCGGCTGCGGAGCAGATGCCCCTAGGTGCACCCTGAGTGTTTTGCTCGGAGGGGACTCCACTCTCAGCCGCTCACCGCAGGAGCAGACAAAGACCTCCTGAAGCTGTGGACAAACGGTATGTTTTCAGCTGCTGGAGGGATACTAACTGGAGTGTTAATAATTGTATGTCTTATTCTTAAATGTCCAGATATTTTTTTTGTTGAAAGTGTTATAAATCAAGTCTCAACTCAATCTGAATTTTGAAATATTTATAAAAGAATATTTATAAAAGGCAAGTAAACAGCGCTGGGTGCGTGGGGAGTCTATGCTCTACCAACACGCACACGCAAACGTCAAACTTTCCAAATATATATAGGACATTGCTGTTACATATTTACAAGAAACCCGAGTACGCCTATACATATGGATATCCTATCCCCGCTTCATATTATAATTCTCTTTGTGGTGGTCGTTGTGGGTGAAAGGCTCAGGGTTTCCCCATCACCATTAGCAACCTTTTGTTCCAGACTGCAGGAGCGGCTTTGACTGTCTCCCTCTTCTTCTGCACATGCTCTGCCCACCACAAGGTTCCTGAAATCAACAAAACGTGATTGCTTTTCCTGCGTTTTGTTAACCCTTCAAACCACACTAATAATATTATTATCATATAACATTAAATAATAAATGTTAACAGTTCTAACCAGCAACCCCCCCCCCCCCCCCCCCCCCGCAACTTCCATGCCTTAACAGAGGGGAAAACAAGCAATCCGAGATGGCAGGGCGTCGCCTCAATCACCCTTCTTTGTTTCCTCTAAACTCTACATTCTTGATGAACTCATCGCTAAGAGTCTGATGTTATCACCAACCAGGAGGCTTTCTGACCCCCATTGCCACATTCCCACATCTCCCCCTTCTTTATTAATATCAACCCTTTTTTCTCAACAGGAATTACCACTCCATATATAACAAAAATATTTGTGTAAGGGTTTGAAACAAAGTGGAATAAGTCACTCCACGAAGAACACAGTCAGAGACAATACTTGTTTGGTTGGTTATCATTCTAAATTATTTTCTTGTGGTATGAATGAGATGTGCTAGAGGCCTCTCTGTGTGATTGCATGATTGTGCTGTGTGAGTGAGATGCAGCGTTGCTGCAAAACGAGTGAGGAGTTCCAATTCGCGGTTCCGTATTCTCCGCAAGGGGAGTGGGCGGAGACGAACGAAGTGCGTGACAGACCGAAAAGAAGTGCTGTTTTATCCAAGTTTTGAGTGGTGGTGCCCAATATATGGGCCTGGCGGTGTATCTTGTGATCCTATTTTTGCTCTTAAATGCTTTGAGTGTGACAAGAAAAAGGCGGGAGCATTATCTAAGTCACTAACAGTTGAGAAGTGTTGGTGTATTTGCTGTGGCGTTTGGTCAGTTTCCCAAGTACTGGCTGGGGGGGAAGGGGGCTGACTGATTATCAAAGCGGTAGAACGGAGAGAGTCATTTCTTTGGTGGTTCGGGCTTGAGCCCTGGGAATTTGGTAAGAAGGGGGAGAGCGAGTTTATTTAGGCGTCAATACCTTTTAAACCCCCATATTGGCAGATACACAGGAGTGATTCCTTGTTTTGTATGGGCTTACTAACAAAGTGCATGAGAAAAATTGGCATTCGGCTTGAAATTCGGTCCTGTTGAAATGTAAATTTTTGTGGAAAAGGTGGTAATGTTTGTCTAGAAGACTGAAGGCTGCGTGCTTCAGCTGTTTTCCTGAAGTTCCGTGGATTTATGATTGAAACGGGGCTCGTTAATAATTTGAAATAGTAAAGTTTGTATGTGGGAAGAAGAGTTTAATCCCAGAGGACATTTGGGAAGAAGATTAGGAAAAGATAGTAAAAACCCGCAGTAAAAAGGCTTGCGTGGAAATTGAAACAAAGGGCAGTAACTAGTAAGGAATAGTAATAAATAAATAAATAAACAAATAAAAGGGAATGGGAAATCAAGGAAATGAGTAATATCCAAAACAAAGACGTTTTAAAGAAAGCCTCCTTGGGTGCATATTGGCACCAAAGGAACCTTTAAGGCCACATGTTTTTTGGCCAGTTTTTGGATCCTTTGAGGATTGGGTATGTCAGGCATTAAACCACTATGTTAACTCTAAGGAGCCTTTTAACCAAGAAGAAAGCGATTATGCGGCTCTATGGGTAGGAGCCTCAAACGCATTTCCCCAAAACAAATATTCGCTTTAAATACAAGAACTGACAGGGGAAAGGAAGAATGGGAACCTCTGGATAATATACCCCCTCCCTATTCATGGCAACCAGAACCGCCACATTTTGAAAGTCGATTGCCCACGGCCCCTGTTCTCTATCCCTCTCCTCCTGCACAAAGGACTAGTAGTAAGATAAGGGCCACAGAAAGGGAGAAAAGTGAAGCACGAGGCCGGACTGACGATTTAGGAGGCCTTTACCGTTTGAGGGAGGTACCCCTTGGGGGGAACCAGGGGGGAATAGGGTTTGTAGTGGTTCCTTTGAACATGTCAGATGTAAGAAATTTTAAGAAGGAAATGGGAAACCTTTAGGAGTTGCCGAAAGATTGGACCAGTTCCTAGGTCCGAACACGTATACCTGGGAAGAAATGCAGTCCATATTAGGAATCCTCTTCACTATAGAAGAAAGAGGAATGATCAGGCAAGCAGGAATGAGACTGTGGGAAAGACAAAATCAGGGAGGTCCTCCAGGGGATGTGAAATGGCCAAATACCAACCCTAACTGGGATCATCAGGCTGCTCAGGGGAGGCAAAATATGAGGGATTTTAGGACCATAATGATACAAGGGATAAAGGAATCGGTTCCAAGGGGACAAAATATAAATAAAGCTTTTAATGAGTGTCAGTGCAGAGACGAATCTCCAACTGAATGGTTAGACAGGCTGAGAAAAAGCCTTCAGATGTACTCGGGTATAGATCCTGATTCCCCTGCAGGAGGGGCACTGTTGAGAACCCAGTTTGTAGCAAAATCCTGGGAAGACATCCGAAAGAAATTGGAGAAACTTGATGATTGGCATGAAAAAGGATTAGAAGAATTATTGAGGGAAGCACAAAAGGTCTATGTGAGGAGAGATGGGGAAAAACAGAAGGCAAAAGCAAATGTTTTTATGGCAGCAATAAGGGAAAGTCAAAAACCAAGTGGACAGGAAAGCAGGAAAGGATCAGGAAAAAAAAAAAACAGGGTGAAAGAGAACCCATGGATAAATGGAAAGGACAACAAGATAGAATCCCTATCTGTTACTATTGTGGCAAAAAGGGGCATCTTCAGAGGAACTGTAGAAAAAAGAAACAGGATGAAAAAATGTTTAAGGAAGACTAGGGGTGTCAGGGGCTATATCTTTCGGGGACCCGAACATCGAATGAGCCCTTGATAAAATTATTAATAGGTCCCCAGAGGGAAGAGGTGTATTTTTTGGTAGATACTGGAGCGGAGAAATCAACTATTAGAAAATTACCAAAAGGGGTTAAGGAAGGAAAGAGGAATACCATGGTAGTAGGAGCAAAAGGTGAGCCCTTTAAGGTTCCTATATTGGAAAATATAGAAATAGAATCAGAAAAGAAACTATGTCTCAATGACCTATTGCTGGTGCCTGAGGCTGAGCACAATCTATTAGGAAGGGACTTAATAGTAAGATTAGGGTTGGAAATCAAGAGCCAGGGGGGAGAATTAAAAATTCAGCGATATACCCTAACCCAAGAAGATGAGGGAGAAATAGACCCACAAGTATGGTATCAAGAGGGAGATTCAGGAAAATTAGATATGGAACCCTTGGTAGTAGAAATAGTGGATCCACAACAGCCAATAAGGATTAGGCAATATCCTATCCCATTGGAGGGGAAAAGAGGACTCAAACCAGTTATAGATAGGTTGCTCCAAAAGGGGATGCTGGAACCATGTATGTCCCCACATAGTACCCCCATTTTGCCAGTAAAAAAGGCTGATGGGTCATATAGGTTGGTTCAGGATCTTAGGGCTGTGAATCAGCGAACCATAACCAAATTCCCAGTGGTGGCTAACCCATATACTTTATTAAACCACCTAACACCTCAGCATAAATGGTATAGTGTAATAGATTTGAAGGATGCTTTCTGGGCCTGCCCATTAAGTGAAGGGTTGCGGAATTATTTCGCCTTTGAATGGGAAGACCCTGAAACAGGAAGGCGACAACAGCTTAGATCGACTGTACTTCCTCAGGGATTTACTGAATCCCCAAATTTATTTGGCCAAACCTTAGAAAAATTATTACAACTTTTTGAGGTAAAGGGGGAAGTAAAATTGTTGCAATATGTGGATGACCTATTAATAGCTGGGGAGACTGAAAAAGAGACACGGAGAACCACTATTGAATTACTTAATTTCTTAGGGAAAAAAGGGTTGAAGGTCTCAAAATCTAAATTACAATTTGTGGAAAAGGAAGTAAGGTACTTAGGACATTGGCTTAGCCAAGGAAAGAAAAAATTGGATCCTGACAGGGTATCTGGGATTTTAGCCCTGTCATCACCCAAAACGAAGAAGGAAGTGAGGCAACTGCTTGGCCTCTTGGGATATTGTAGGCCCTGGATTGAAGGGTTTAGTGAAAAGGCCAAGTTTTTATATGAAAAATTGACTGGAGAAAAAATTAAGTGGAACGAGGAAGATGAGGAAAAGTTGAGGTTGATCAAGAAAACGTTAATAGAAGCTCCAGTGCTGAGCCTCCCAGATTTAGAAAGACCCTTTTATTTATTTGTAAATGTTTCTAAGCAAACTGCATATGGAGTACTAACTCAAGAATGGGCAGGAATCAAGAAACCTGTGGGATATTGTTCCAAACTATTAGACCCTGTGAGTAGGGGGTGGCCAGTGTGCTTACAGGCAATTGTGGCTACTGCCTTACTGATTGAGGAAGCTAGAAAAGTCACTTTTAGGGCACCTCTGAAGATATATACTCCACATAATGTTAGGGGAGTACTCCAGCAAAAGGCTGAAAAATGGTTAACTGATAGTAGGATGCTGAAGTATGAGGCCATCCTGATCGACTCCCCTGATTTAGAACTAAAAGTAACTGCTGCACAGAGTCCTGCACAATTTCTATATGGGGAACCCCTAACAGAACTACAACATAACTGCGTGGAAGTGATTGAATTGCAAACCAAAATCCGACCCGATCTCGAGGAGACGGAATTAGAAACAGGGGAAAAATTATTTATTGATGGATCATCCAAAGTAGTAGATGGAAAAAGAAGATCAGGATATGCCATCGTAAATGGGGATATGGTCCTAATAGAATCGGGACCACTCAGCGCTGCCTGGTCCGCTCAAGCATGTGAACTTTATGCATTATTACGAGCCCTAGAACTATTGAAAGGAAAAAGTGGCACTATTTATACAGACTCTAAATATGCTTATGGAATAGTCCACACATTTGGGAAAATTTGGGAAGAAAGGGGACTCATAGGCACACAGGGAAAAGGGCTGATTCACCAAACTTTAGTTACTCAAATATCGCAGGCATTGAGAGGACCTAGGGAGATGGCTGTGGTACGTCAGAGGACATCAAAAGGGAACTGGTTTCCACATAAGAGGGAATAACCTAGCGGATAGAGAAGCTAGGGAAGCAGCTCTTAAGAAGCATGATGTAGTCCTAACCCTACAAGAAATGGATAACAGAAAAGGGACACGAGAAAAAGTATACAGAAGCAGAAATAAAAATTATAAAGACCATAGGAGCAGAACTGAAAGAAGGAAAATGGATTCTGCCTGATGGAACAGAAATACTGCCAAAGGAACAAACTAGGCGTCTACTTTTACGGCTACACCTACAAACCCACTGGGGAACAAAAGCACTGAGTGATCAATTTCTAAAATTTTATGGGTGTGTAGGAATATATGAGATAGCCAAACAAACCGTCCAAGGATGCTTAACATGTCAAAAAGTAAATAAGAAGGTGATTAGGCAAGCACCTGCTGGAGGAAGAAGAATTGCATATCGACCATTTGAGAGAATACAGGTGGACTTTACTGAACTACCAAAGGTAGGATGATATAAATATCTGTTGGTAATCGTGGATCAACTAACACATTGGGTAGAGGCTTATCCTGGCTTTGACTGTGGCCCTGGGCATTAAATGGGAATATCATACGCCATGGCATCCTCAAAATTCTGGACGAGTCGAGAGAATGAATCAGACAATTAGACACCAATTGGCCAAATTGATGATTGAGACTCAATTATCATGAGTAAAATGCTTACCATTGGCATTGCTAAACATAAGAACCATGCCACACGGGGAGACTGGAGTATCACCTTATGAGATGCTTTACGGTATGCCGTATTCCCAAGGAATGCCCTTAGATCATTCTCTGATAGAAGACTATGAGACCCAGAAATATGTGATAACTGTGGGAAAACAATTGAACGAACTTCGGGAGAAGGGGATGTTGGCTCAAAATGTGCCCTTGGGGTTCACAATTCATAAAATACAGCCTGGAGATAAAGTGTTGATAAAAACTTGGAAAGAAGAATCGTTGTCTCCACATTGGGAAGGTCCTTATCTTGTCTTGCTTACTACAGAGATGGCTATAAGAACGGTGGAAAAGGGGTGGACACATGCATCACGAGTAAAGGGACCCGTAACAGGAACCTGGAAGGTCGAGTCTACTCCTGGAGATCTGAAAGTTAAGCTTAAAAGAACTTGAAGTATATCAGGGCATACCTACCCTTTGGATGCTAATTGTATGTATATTAAATCTTGTATTGATTAGAATATTAGCAATAATTGGAAACTCATATAAAGGCCCTAATAGAAGGATTTGGGGACTCCAAATCCCATAGGGGGAGTGCCACCTCCAGTAGAGATAACTGCAACATCTTGAATTACCTGAAAATTTAATAATAGGTGGGAAAATTTACCTAGATGATTGGTTATCTGCTTTGAATCGAGCCCCCACTAACTCGTGGAAAAGTTGAACACAAATAGAAGAACCATTGGGTGTGTAAGTCTGACCATTTCCTAAGAAGCATCAGGTAGAGGACAAGACCGGAGAAGGGACCAGTACTGCAGCTCAAGAAGGTTTACCAAGGGCTGCAACCCCTTAGGGTAATAACCGCCGGGTAACATGGCCTTTACTGGACCTCTCCTAATTACATGCTATTGGTCTCAGAATTGTAGTGAATGTTATAAATTAGACCACACAATTTACTGGTCTATTGAAATTATTTTATTAATCAAGTAAGCAGACACAAGCAAAACAGCGCTGGGCGGCTGGGGAGTCTCCGCTCCACCACAGCATGCAACTTCCCCTTTCCAGTGTCGCTGTTTTATAGCATTGAAGTTCCGGCTTGTCGAGACTTGTCGAGACCTGTCCTGAGATTGCGCAGTCTGTTGTTGGGGGTCGTTGTTCTTCCTCCGGTGATCATGCGTTGTGCTTGTGTTCAGGTGGGGGCAAAACAGGATGTCTTGCTTTGTCCCCATGTTACAATGCCGTGAGTTGTGAAACCTTATCTCCTCAGTAGATTCTTTAAATTCTCAAGGACAATGAACAAACCCCTACTAATTTATCACAATCCCTCCTTTTTCTTTTTCAAACATATTTTGTTCATTGAATTTTTGCAATATCTGCTTACTGAGCATCAAAGTTTCTGCGTTGTCCTCCTCCTGCTCAAGAGATTCATAGTTAGCACGCACAAGCATAAGATGAGCAGCTTCTAATCGACTTTTAACAATTGCGATTACTTGATTGAATATACATGGTCCAAAAGTCAGTGTTAATATAAGTAACAACAAGGGGGCCCTGCTATGGTTGATAGCAGGGTAGTAAGCCAAGGTGAGTAATTAAACCAGGATTCATACCAATTCTGACGAGCCTCATTTTCCCTTTTGTGTTTTTCTAATCCTTCCCGCAATTTAGTCATTGTATCTCTTACCACCCCAGTATGATCTTTACCAGATGGTATTCAGCCACTGTGTGATGGGTATACATATACTCTTCAGTGTGGTATAGAATCCTTGGTATAATGACCACCTGTACACAAAAATCATGAGATGTGTTAAACAATTTTAAAGATAGGCAAGGAGTGACTCCCAACAATGAACATACCCACCTAGTGTTATTTGCAGGAATTAACCATTTATGTGTTTGGTCCATTCTTATTTTTATTTTTTTCAGTGGCATGGCGCAGATCATTTTTATCTCTTGGAACTGTGCCGATACATCTACCTTTTCCCGTAACTTGGGTCAAAGTTATCCCAATTTCCTGACCCCAACTGCACTTGGAAGAATTTGAATATGGGGGCTTAACACTTACACATAGCCAGTACCCTTCAGTTATCTCCTCGGGTACAACCCCTTTCTTTTTTTCACAATGCTTGGAAGCAGCGTGGGAAAGGATAACTCTGTCAACTTATTAGAAAACACTGTAGTAGGTTGGGCAGTCCCAGGTATATTTACAGTCTGGACAACCAAACCTTCCCCTAGTAACTCTTTATTAGGCCCGACTACCTTGGAAGTCTCGGGTTTTCCCTTCTTTATTAGGATGAGTCCTCCCCTATCTGTTCCGTGTTCGTAAAATCTGACATTTTTCCTAGTACCCAGCTAGTATCGTCCGAGTTTGTTATATTTATATATAGAACCTTGCAAATTTCTTTATTTCCGTGGAAGGTTCCTGTATACCCTATACCATGCCCTCACCACCTGTAACGGGGATCCAATTGTCGGTTACAACCTTGCAGCCCATATCCCACTTGTAAGAATTTATCCCGACCAGCCCCAAGTGTCCAGTCTGTAGCAATGGTTTCACACCCCCGGTATGCACAATAATACACGTTCAGGCATTTACAGTACCCCCTTCCCAGGTTAGAACTTGGGCAGAAATAAAATCCCACATATTCCCAGCATCGGGGCCTCGAGCCCCCCCCGATGTTATCTGGGTTGCAATAACCTGTTGATCTTCGAATCGACTTAAAGTCCATTTAAAAGGTTGGTGGGGGTGGTGTTGAGTCGCTATGCAGGATGAAATCACTGCGAGAACCCCCAAATACCGATAGGAATGGCTGAGGCCCATGTCTTTCCCCACTTATTCACTCCTCTGCCTCACTCGTCAGTTGGGTTGCAGCCAAATACGAGGTTTTAGTTCTTCTCGGCAGCAGTAGTGTACTTCAGGGGAGAGCCTCTACCTTAACCCACGGTACCTATCGAGTTCGTCGCAATGTGAGCTTCAGGTCTTTGTTTCCTGGAGCGATCTCCCACATCTTGTCACAGGTGGGTCCTTTAACACGGCTGGCATGTGTCCATCCTTTCTCCGCAGTCCGGACGGCTGTTTCTGTAGTAAGCAAAACAACATAGGGGCCTTCCCCATCGTGGGGTCTCTTTCAAAGTCTTCATTAGAATTGAGGGTGATCAAGTGGCAATTCCAAGTCATAGGGCATACCATATAGCATTTCAAAAGGAGAAATTCCTACATCAGTTCTGGGCTGCATCCATATGTTTAACAGTGCAAGGGGGAAGCATTTTACCCAAGAAGCCTTAGTTTCCAGCATAAGTTTTGTTAGTTGTTTCTTAATTTCACCATTCATTCGCTCTACCTTTCCAGAAAAGGAGGGGTGCCAGGGGCTGTGAAAATCCCACTCAATCTCTAAGGCCTGCTTTAATCCTTGCAGTAAAACTTTACACCCATTCAGTCACGTGGTCAATTAGGACAAACAAGTAACTCAGTAAAGTCTACCTGTATACTTTGGAAAGGTCAAAGCCCTGGCTCCCGTCCCCCTCTAGATAGGTTACAGAAGACCCTTTTTTTTTTATTTACCTTTTGACATATAGTACATCCTCTGCATGTGTGCTTCCCTAAAGTATATATTTCTACACAGACATGCTTTCTTAGAACAACATCACACATTGCTTGCACCTCCCAATGACTCTTCTGATGTAAAACAGTTAATATTTGCCTCATTATCACTTTATTCAGCATTTCTCTCCCATTGGGGAGTATCGATTTTCCTTAAAATGATCCACATATTTGTAACGTTAATACCTCCTTGGGAGGTTGTAATTGCTCCAAAACCTTTTTTAGAATTTACCCAAATAGATAGGTGGCCCTGTAAACCCCTGAGGTAAAATTGTCCACCTATATTGTTGCTTCCACCCCCATTTCAGAGTCTTTCCAGTCAGAGGTGAATATACGTTTGCTCTCAGGGCCTCAGAGCACTCCATAAATAACACTGTTATTCCAGTCTAACAATTTACTATTTGAATGCCCAATTTAATCATCAAATCCCTTCCCAACAAGTTAGTTTCCGCCTTGGATACATACAATAATTGCCCAGTGATCATTTTATCCCCTGGTCTCAGCTTAGTATTCCCCAAAAGTGGCACTGTTATCCCAGTACCTTCTACCCCCATCACATTTAGGGTTTCATTAGTTAATTTAATCCCTGAAGCTTTACAAGTCAGTAATGACTTAGCTGCCCCAGTGTATTGGGTTTGATGGCAAGGTTCGGGGGGGGGGGGGGGGGGTGTGGGAGTGGGAAACTGCAGTGGCAGCCCCCGTGAGAAAAACCCAGAAACCTCCCCGTGGTAGGTAAGGGACAATTTCATCTGGCCCCAAAGGGGCCCACTGCTGCCCAGAGCCAAGCCATGAGCAACACAGTCCGTGCCTCTGTGAGAGCACATCCACGAAAACAAACAGACAAACAAACGAACAAAACCCTGCTGCTCAACAGCAGCTGGGAGAGCGAGAAACCCCCCCGCAGACACCAAAGTCAGTGCAGAAGGAGGGGGAGGAGGCGCTCCAGGCGCTGGAGCCGAAGCCCCCCTGCGGCCGCTGGAGAGGCCCCTGGTGGAGCAGGCTGTTCCCCCCTCCCCGATGCTTGGGAAACTGAACAAACACCACAGCAAATATGCAAATATACCAAAACTTCTAGACTGTTACTTAGATAATGCCTACATCACCTTTCCCTGCTCATTCAATTTCAAACAGCTCTGTTAAATACTACATACCACACCTTTTAACACCTTCAGCAACCCTTTTAACACTTCCTTTATCTTTCTCCAGCCCGTACTTTTCTAATACCAGCACCAAAGGCTCAGTCAGAGTCCGACTTAATTCCATACCTTTTCCCTCCAAGATACTGAAACAACATATCAATCAATATACCATATTTCATCCCATCTTCCTTCTTTCCACAAAAAACAACATTAACTGTAATATGGTGTTATAATTAATAGTTCCATTTAGGGGCCACTCGGCTCCATCCTCTAGTTTATAAAGTGGCCACCATTGATTACAATATTTGAAAAGAGTTCTTTTACTTTCTGTACCCTCTCACCCCACTATATCCCTCCAATGTGTTAGTATACACCCTAGGGGGCTTTTCCTCGGGATTTCTTTGCTTTGAACTTTTCCTATTGTAATCTACAGTAGTTAATATTCCACTGTTTTCCTAGAAGCTCTTTACTAGTCAATCCCAATCCCTCCAAAATCCACAATATATAGATACACAAATAAAATCAAACCACTGTAAATTAACTGCCTGTTGACAATTACACTGAGGACATTTAAACCTGATGAGCCGATAATATGCCTGGGCAAATTTTGTTCCCTTAGACATACACCTCAATGGCAGTTCTTATATTTACATATTTACATATTAACATATGAATAAAAGAATACTTTAACAAAAATGCCCGGGCTTTTATATATACAATATACAATGTACAGTTATTATTCCAGTTAGAATTATTCCTCAGCAGCTGCAAACACTATGCCAGTTGCCATTAAAGCTCGCTTACCCTCCTCCTGTCCTTTTCTTAAAATCTCGGACATCCCCGGAGTTAATGGGGATGGCCACATATTCCATTCCTGGCTGGGGTCCCCCCCATCGCTATTTCTCGTAGGGGATATAATCCCTCCCTTAAAGCAGATTTCTGATTTCTTGCCCTGCTTCTGGTTACCGGCCCCTGTGTTTCATGATCTGAGTCCGATTCTCCTGGATTAGCTAATTCGGGGAGTCCATTAAGGACAGGAGCCGTTGGTGCGGGTGGTGGAATATAGGGCGGGGGTGGTGTCGGGACTTCTAAGTCCTTTCTCTTTTTATCCCGCCCTCCTTTTTCTTTTAGAGGATATAGATGCATCCTCATATCTGAATTTATCCAGAGGTGCGCATACTCACTTTCTTCCAGGCTAAAGGGTTCCTTTGAGTTTACATAAATATTTAGGCCTGACAAACCCAATCTTCAAAAGACCCAAATACAGGCCAGTAAAGGTGGTCTCCTCGAATCTGTTTACCATCCCAAACTTCAACACAATAATGTATCATTTTTACTTTATTCCTTCCCCGCCTAAAAGGGGAATCCTGCCAATTTTTAATCATTAATCCCGGGGTAACCTAACATCAGACGTTACCCCACCCATGGGACCAGAAGGCTTACTCTTCTTCTGTCCCATCTTCCAGAGTGCCCTCACACGCACACACACACGCTCCCTCTTTTCGTGGCCCAGTCCCTCGCGGGATGTGGGAACCGCACTACCGAGGGGTCCGCTCTCGCTTCGTCCGCAATTGGACGTCTCAGTTGTCACACTCTGGGAAACCCAACCCCAACCGAACGGAACACTGGCCTATACTTACCCACCCCGTGGGTCTTCGTTCGGGCTTCGTGCACAAAGGTTGCCTGGGGTTTACCGGTTTTGCTTGTGTCTAATTTTGGGTTCGTCGGTGAAGGGTTTGAATGAAAGTAGTCCTAGCGAAGGCCGCTGAAATCAGCGGGGCGCCCCCTCCGAAGGTCTTTCAATCAGATTTGCCTTCATCCGAGTCACGGCACCAAATTGTTATAAATTAGACCACACAATTTACTGGTCTATTGAAATTATTTTATTAATCAAGTAAGCAGACACAAGCAAAACAGCGCTGGGCGGCTGGGGAGTCTCCGCTCCACCACAGCACGCAACTTCCCTTTCCAGTGTCGCTGTTTTATAGCATTGAAGTTCCGGCTTGTCGAGACTTGTCGAGACCTGTCGAGACCTGTCGACTTGTCGAGACCTGTCCTGAGATTGCGCAGTCTGTTGTTGGGGGTCGTTGTTCTTCCTCCGGTGATCATGCGTTGTGCTTGTGTTCAGGTGGGGGCAAAACAGGATGTCTTGCTTTGTCCCCATGTTACAATGCCGTGAGTTGTGAAACCTTATCTCCTCAGTAGATTCTTTAAATTCTCAAGGACAATGAACAAACCCCTACTAATTTATCACAGTGAATGTATTGTTAACACCCGGAGGGGAAGAATTCAGGAACAAACACTACTATGCCTATTAAACCAATGCTATGGAAACCAGAGTATGCTTGATGTAATGAAAGCAATAAGATAACCAGTTATGAGCCAAAAGAGGTCCCCTATCAATGGTGGATAGAGGTAAGAGTTAATAATGGAGGGTTAATTGGGAAAAGTACAATTATTATACACCTTGCGGAATCATGAAATTGAAACACGAGCTAAATATGGGATTCCAACCATTGCTAAAAACTTGTTTATAAAACTTACAGAGAATATTGTGAAAGCATTCTTTTCTAGTTCAATTGGCCTTGGCCAAATTCGAAGCCAAGACATGAATTAATGACATTCAAAAGAAGAGGAGGGATTGTTATATATGGAGTGGTAATTCGTGTCAGAAAAATGGTTGATATTAATAAAGAAGGGGGAGATTTGGGAATGTGGCAATGGGGGTCGGAAAGCCTCCTGGTTGGTGATAACATCAAACTCTTTAACGATGAGGTCATCAGGAATGTAAAGAGTTTAGAGGAAACAAAGAAGGGTGATTGAGGCGACGCCCTGCCATCTCGGATTGCTTGTTTTCCCCTCTGTTAAGGCATGGAAGTTGCGGGGGGGGGGGGGGGGGTTGCTGGTTAGAACTGTTAACATTTATTATTTAATGTTATATGATAATAATATTATTAGTGTGGTTTGAAGGGTTAACAAAACGCAGGAAAAGCAATCACGTTTTGTTGATTTCAGGAACCTTGTGGTGGGCAGAGCATGTGCAGAAGAAGAGGGAGACAGTCAAAGCCGCTCCTGCAGTCTGGAACAAAAGGTTGCTAATGGTGATGGGGAAACCCTGAGCCTTTCACCCACAACGACCACCACAAAGAGAATTATAATATGTAGCGGGGATAGGATATCCATATGTATAGGCGTACTCGGGTTTCTTGTAAATATGTAACAGCAATGTCCTATATATATTTGGAAAGTTTGACGTTTGCGTGTGCGTGTTGGTAGAGCATAGACTCCCCACGCACCCAGCGCTGTTTACTTGCCTTTTATAAATATGAGTGAGCTCAGATTGTCAATGGGACCGCTCAGGGAACTGTTGACGATTGCATTCCCCTGACCGACCCCACGCTGAGACTATAGTCACCCCGGAAATAATGAACGGTTAATACCAAAATCTGGTTAAATTGGGAATTGAGAATCTGTTCCAACAAAATCCAAAAGAAACCCCTATGGAATTTTTGGACCGACTATGAAATGCAATGCAAAACAAAACAAACAAACGAAACTGGAGAAAATAGGGGCTAAATTAGAACAAGGAAAATGGACTCTGCCAGACAGGCGAGACATATTGCCAAAAGCTTATGCAAAGCAAATATTGGGGCATTTGCATGCACAAACACATTGGGGTACAAAGGCTTTAAGTGATCATTTACTAAAACAATTTGGTTGCACTGTTTTGTTTTGTTTTGTTTTGTTTTTTGAAATAGCAAAGCAAATTACACAACATTGCATAACTTATCAGAAGATAAATAAGAAAGAGTTTCAACAAGCAGCCACGGGAGGGAGAAAAAAAAAAAACACACACACACAAAAAAAAACAAAACAAAACAAAAAAAAAACAGCTTATAGGCCTTTTGAGAAAGTACAAGTTGATTTCACTGAATTGCCCAAAGTAGAGAGGATAAAATATCTATTGGTAATAGTAGATCATTTAACACAATGGGTAGAAGCTTATCCCGTAGCACGAGCTACGGCACAAATGGTGGTAAAAATTCTATTAGAACACCTGATACCTAGATATGGGATAATCCAGTACATTGATTCTGATCAGGGCACACACCTTACTTCTAAAATAATAAAATTATTATGTCAATCATTAGGTATTCGGTGGGAATACCATACTCCGTGGCACCCACAAAGCTCAGGGAAAGTAGAAAGACTGAATCAAACAATAAAACAACAATTGGCTAAGTTAATGATCGAGACACAAATGCCCTGGAAGAAATGCTTACCATTGGCACTTTTAAACATAAGAACTAAACCATACAGTGAGACTGGATTATCACCATATGAAATGTTATATGATATGCCTTATTCTCAAGGGATGCCTCTAGGGAACAATGTAGTTGAGGATCATAGCATCCAGAAATATATAATTACTATTGGAAGGAGTTTACAAGAGCTTAGAGAAATTGGAATGATGGCTCAAACACCACCTTTAGGATTTGCTATTCATAAGATACAACCAGGAGACAAGGTCTTAATAAATAAACCTGGAGGGAAGAATCACTGAAGCGCCGATGGGAGGGACTGTACCTTGTTTTACTTACTACTGAAACAGCTGTGAGAACCGCAGAAAGGGGTTGGACCCACGCATCCAGAATAAAAGGACCAGTAACTACTGAAACTTGGAGGGTTGAGTCCTCTCCTGAGGAACTGAAACTCAAGCTAATGAAGAACTAATATTCTGGCAACGAGGCTCTGCATGAATTAAGGATGCCAAATAAAAGGGACAACCCTGAAGGGAGGAAAGGGAGAAGGCAAGACCGGGGTAGGACCCTCCACTGAGGTGTGTATGGTCTACCAAGGGAGGCAAACCCTATGGGTATTGACTGCCGAGTGAGAGGGCCTCGACCGGACTTCTCCCACACTAAGGTCAGGGTGTCCCGAGAAAATAACATAAGAAACTTTTTTTTTTTTTTAAAACCTATATAAAATTGTGATTCGTTTTCCAGGAGCTGGATCACCCTGACAGGCTGAACGGTAACACAAGCCCGAATCGACCCTGAAAGCGAGCCCAACCCCTTGATTGAAGGCGTTTGCCTATTATGATCCAGCTACGTGAGCAGAAGACGGATCCTGGGGCTATAGGACCCCAATATATATACTTAATAGAATAATTAGGTTACAAGCTGTAATAGAAATAGTTGTAAATAAAATCGGAGATGCACTTGGATTAATTGCAAAGCAAAATACCAAGATGAGAACTGCTTTGTATCAAAATTGCTTAGCTTTGGATTATTTACTAGCACAAGAAGGAGAAGTCTGTGGAAAATTTAACTTTAGTAACTGCTGATGAGGGTGTTTCTTCCTAGTAGCTGGTAGAATGCTATGTTCTGGCTTAGGATGAGAAGAATGCTGATAATATGCTGATGTTTTAATTGTTGTAGAGCAGTGCTTACACCAAGCCAAGGACGTTTCAGCTTCTCACTCTGTCCTGGCAACAGGCAGGCTGGGGGTGCAAGAGCTGGGAGGAGGGCCAGACTGCTCAGGGTTAGGCTAGGCATCGGACAGCAGGTGGTGAGCAATTGCATTGTGCATCACTTGTTTCGTACACATTATTACTAGTAGTACTATTATCATCATTATTGTCATTATTATTATTGTTATTATTATTATTATATATTTTTTGGTCTTTATCTCAACTCACAGGCTTCACTTTCCTGTTTCTCTCTTCCATCCCAGAGAAGGAGGAGGGGAGGTAAGCGAACGGCCGTGTGTTGTTTAGCTGCCCGCTGGGTTAAACCACAACAGAAGGAATATCTGTAAATGAACTTGTAAAAGAAATGAAGAAAATTGCACATGTCCCAGTTCAAATTTGCAGTGGAATCGATCTAAGAGGATTATGGGAGGGGGCTTTATGGGTAGTGATTGGTTTGCTAAAATAAGGGTGGTTGTATTGGGGATATGTGGAGGATTGTTAATAATTCCATGTTTAATACCCCGTATTACCAGACTAATACACTCGGTTATACAAGGTATGCAAATATCTGCGGTACCTGTTGACCCAGCAACAGGGAAAGAGAAAACCCATTCCCTGATGATGATAAAAACAAACAAAGATCCAAAATTGGTATCAATTCGACAAGTATTGACTTGATTAGAAAGGAAAACATGAATCAATGCCATGAAAAAGGAGATGGAGGATTGTGAGATATGTTCGTCTGATTTGTGTCAGTATGGAACAATGCTAGGGCCGCATGGTATGATGAATGTGAACTTCTGTCTTACATACCCTTGTATAACCACAAGTCTAAGAAAAACAGAATGGTTAATGTATATAGACTAAAAGACAAAGCTTGCAGGGGATGCTGCACAAGTCTCTGACATACAGCCAAGTTGGACAATGGAGAAGGACAAGAGGGAGGAAGACTATGAGCCTTCAGCACGAGAGACCCCCAGAGAGCCCCAGAGGGACCACCGGAGACTGATACGCATGCTCCAGTAGGAGGGTTTGGATTTCAGAAACTAATTATAAATAACCCTGTTGTTTTTTTTTAGAAGTAGTAATGAATATGTATTAGCCTAGGAGCATAAAAACCAGCTGCTTGATGTAACTGGTGTGCGTCTTGGTGGAGCAGAGACTCCCGGTGCACCCAGCGCTGTTTGCTTACCTCTATTCCTTTAATAAATTGTAAACTTTGATTATAGTCCTATTTTGAAGACTGAGCCATTTATTACAAAGCCTTTGCTATAGATGACTTCCTTCCACAGCAAAGTTTACTGACAACAGCTTAGAAATAAAACTGGCACTAACATTTTACAGTGTGGGTATTGACATTTTATTTTTTAAAAAGGCAAAAAAAATACATAATTTCCGTGACTGGAAATGTATATAAAGTTACATATTTCAAGGAATTCACACATTAAAGAATCTTTTAAGGCCTGTTTCTTTAACACATTTCTATGGGACCAACCAATTCTTTCATAACTTATACTACTTGTTTCAAATACTCTGTATGGCATTGAAAACACCAGAGATCCTCTGGCACACCAGCACTGCTAATATAGGAAGTGCCTGAACTCAGGCTCTCATCAGAAATAATGTGGTAAGAGTGCTGTGAGATATCCCAGCCATTCTGCAAGGTAGAAAATGAAATGTTCCAACAACACAGTTCCATGATCTAAGGCTATCCTGTGAAAATCCAACAGATCTCAAAGCTGTCAGAGACTAGGCAGTTCCCATACATCTTTAAATTAACTTAACTCATCCCAACCCTGGTACGTGGTAACAGCTTTTTAAGGAGTACATTTATATATCTATTAAAAAAATACTATTGTGAAATTTACATGAACACACACAACTTTAACACCATGTTTTCAGTGGAACTTGGCTATTAGCTGCTTGCAGTATATATACAAAGATGATTAATTAGAAAGGCTGCTACAGGAAGCCAAGTTTTCTTTCCACGTTAACCCCTGACTAAAACAAGAATTTCCTGTGTTACCTTCCATGAGTTGGCAATATTAAAAATTGTGATTAAAACACCAGGGTGCAGTGGCTTGCAAACACTGCCTTTGCATTATATTAAAATCCAGTGCATTCTCACTCTCCACTCTAACATTATGGATCAAATGGATTGATGTGATCTTCTGGAAGCTCATGGGAGATGTAAAAAGATTAGCCAATTAAAATCTTTTAGACAAGTCCATTCCTGGTGTCAAGTCATTGACTTCAGAGCAACACCAAGCACAGATTTGATCCATCATAGAACCACAGGGAATTTTTTCCCAGGATGTCAAATTTTCCATTCCATGATCAAAAAAACAATTTATATTTTGCATGGTCCCCACTCTGAAGATGGGGATACAGGTTTAGAGGGAAGCAGTTTGTCAAACTCACAGGCCAGGCCAGCAGTTCAGCCCAGGAGAGCCCTAAATTCCTGAACACGGGGCCTGTGCTAGAGGTGTTGGATAGCAATGCCCACCTCTCTCCTGACTCCTACAGTCCTCTTTCCTGGGGAAAGACTACATGATACTGGATGTGGGGAAAAGGCTCACAGGAAAGCGTCTAAAGCAAATGCATCAGGTATATAGAAAAAGCTAGAATATTTCAAGACATGAAAATAAAAACCTTCCTGTTGTTCTTGAAGCTCTATCTTAACTCCTTCCTCCTCTTGGCCAACTGCAGTCCTGAGTAATAATATCTGCCAGACCTGGGTGGCAGCTTCCTCAGACCCTTTCCTTGTGCTTCACGTTGGCTAATTTGACTGTTTCCTGATCAAAGGCAGGTGGAGAAGGCTCGTCATGGTATCCAATCATCAGCTGATAGACCATCACTCCTGCAACAGCCCCAAGGAAAGGAGCAACAACTGGAACCCACCACCACTGCTTACTAGTCCTGGGAAACACAAAGGAAATACACAAGGTTAACAACAGGCATTAGGGTACTTTTGTTTGGATATGGAACAGTGCAAGATCTAGTCAATGGGATATTTGGAGACAAAAGACAACAGCAACCCCATGTCTACTGCAACATGGAAGACGGATGTTGCCTCTTGCTGCAAGCTGGGGTGACAAGTATTTCAGAACAGCTGCTTCCAGGACTTCCAAAAGTGTTTCCCCACAAGGAAAGGAAAGAAACTATTGTAGTGTCTGAACTAGGCACCTTCATTTCCTTCCCACTACTTGCAGGAAAGCATCCCTTGACAACACAGCCTGTATTGTTCATGACTCTTAATTGGATTTTGTTATACCTGGAGACAGTTATAACAGAGACCCTACATTTCCTACTACTAAAAAAAAAATCATGTTCAAGGTGCACCTGAACTTCTCATAGATGCTCTAAGGTTTCATTCCTGATAGCAAAGTTAAGTCATTTGCTGGAAACTGCCCTACTTGCACAATTTCACAATTTCTTAAGCAGCAGCAGAGCTAACAGTCTTCTTTAAAATGTCTATACAGTCCAAAGATACCTCATGGGTGCTAAGACTTTCTGTGATACCAGAAGTATCACCTACTTGGATTTATGTTTTTTTCCCCTTGATGCCTGAAGTCTTCATTGGCAAGCACTTACCAGAACACTTCAGAGCTCCAGCCAGCAATGGCTGTGAAAAGACAAGGCCCAAAGTCCCTAGCAGGGTTGACAGTGTAGCCAGAGTTGAAGCCCATGGAGGTTCCAATAACAAGGACAACAAAGCCAACTGTGAAAGCTTCCAGACCCATGGGGACAGGGTTGTTGTAGGGATCCACAATAGCCAAGACGCAAACAATCAGGGAGGCAGTGCCAATGAACTGGGGAGAGAGGGGAAAAAAAGAGAAAGAATTTATTCCAGACCAATCTTTTAACCAAGTTACTTAACTCCTCTGAAGTTTCATGGGTTTAGGATTCATTCTTGTACTGGGTCTATCTGGGATGTTAACTTTCCCTGCAGTAGCCCATACAGTGCTGTGCTCTGCACTTGTAGCTAGAACAGCAGTGGTATCACACCAGGGTTGTGTCTGCTGCTGAGCAGTGCTGGCACAGCATCAGGACTCTCTCTAACCCTCCCAGAGTCAGCAGGCTGGGTGTGGGCAAAAAGCGAGAAAGGAACATCACCAGGGCAGCTGACCTAAACCAACCAAAGGGATATTCCATACCATATGATGTCACACTCAGCAATAAAAGGTGTAAACAGGAAGAAGAGGGGAGCAGTGGGCTCTCTTTGCGAAAACATCTGTCCTCCCAAACACTGGCTACGTGCATTGAGTCCCTGCTTCAAGGACGTGGTCAAGCATCGCTCATTTGTGGGAAGTAGAGAGTAATTTCTTTCCTCTGCACTTCCACACAGCCTTTACTTGTTGTTTTTCCCCCTTTCGTTAAATTGTTTAATTAATACTATTTTTCCTTAAAAATTATTTTTCCCTTTAATTAAATTATCCTTATCTCAATCCATGAGTTGTTCTTTCCTTTACTTCTTCCCCTCCTCTTCTGAGGAGGGGGAGAGCGGTTGTGGTGGAATTCAGCTGCTTAGCAAGGTAAAACCACCACAATTCTCTAAAGAGTTGCACAAAGTCATCCCATGGCATTATCAGACAGCATCCCATTGGGAAAGGAACAGTGGAGCTCACTCCTTCTAGCAGCTAACAAGCTCCATCACACCTACATCTTTTTCCTCTACTCACAGAAGAGCTATGAACAACCGTCCAAGCAGCCAAAAGCAGCTGAAGACATCTTCCTGAACCTGCATCCAAGCTGCCACAGCTAAGCAGCTGCTCTGTCTTTGTGGTTGGTAGCAACTTCAGGGAGGAGACAGACCCCTCCACCACCCCACACCCACTTGACCTCCAGGTTGTGCAACAGCCACAGTAGTGCAATGGGAGTGAGGAAGAGACATCCTTCAGGAGCTGAGACCAAGTAATGTCCTTTCCACTGGTGTCCTGGTAAGCACTGGGACTAACACTGGTTAGTGCCTTTAGGACAAGCTTTCTTGCTTTAAGTCTTTCTGACTCTTTAAGTCTTTCTACTCGGTGCTGGGGCAGCCTCACCTCGAGTACTGTGTGCACTTCTGGGCACCACAGTTTGTACTAAGGACAACTGTTTGATAGTGTCCAGAGGAGGACGATGAAGATGGTGAAGGGCCTAGAGGGGAAGACATATGAGGAGCGGCTGAGGTCACTGGGCCTGTTCAGCCTGGAGAAGAGGAGGCTGAGGGGGGACCTCATTGCAGTCTACAACTTCCTTGCGAGGGGGAGTGGAGAGGCAGGTGACCTCTTCTCCTTAATCACCAGTGATAGGACCCGCAGGAACAGTGTTAAGCTGAGGCAGGGGAGGTTTAGGCTGGACATCAGGAAAAAGTTCTTCACCAAGTGGGTGGTTGCACACTGGAACAGGCTCCCCAGTGAAGTAGTCACTGCACCAAGCCTGTCTGAATTTAAAAGCAATTGGACTGTGCACTTAGCCACATGGTCTAAACTTTTGGGTAGACGTGTGCGGTGCCAGGAGTTGGACTTGATGATCCTTATGGGTCCCTTCCAATTTGGGATATTCTATGATTCTATGACTCTTACCTTCCTACAGGCTAGTGAGGGACCAATACAGCAAGGGTTTCAGAGCCAATATATCTCCTCTTGAAGTTGCAATTCATTCTCTAACCAAATGAGAGGCCCAGAACCATCCCAAAAGATACCTCTTCAAGTTCTGGCATCCTCCCAGCATCCTCTTACCTGGTCAAAGAATCCATTCACAACATTCAGATGCTGAGATGGGTAGGTAGCAAAGATACCAGCAGTGGCATTCTGTCCCGTTACATACAGCTGGTTGTTGCCAAAAGCCCAGATGGCAACTGGAAGTGGGGAAAAGGCACCAGAGTTAGAGCCCAAAAACAAAACACTAATCCAAATCCTAATTCCCCCCCCACAATGTGCCTAAACACCTGTGGTGCTACAGAAGTCATAAGATATTGTTATGGATCTGATCTGCAGCAAATATGATTTGGGCTAATCTTGCATCTTCCTCTAAACCAATATGCAATTACTTTCACCTCTTGGGGCTGTCCTATAGAGCAGTTGGCCCTTCACCTACTGCTGTATAGAAGCTGGATAACTACCCTAAGCACATTGTATAGGTTCCCTCCGCGGTCAGTTAAGAAGAAAAGATGCTCAACCCTGTTTTAGGCAGCTATTTAGGATGGGGTTAGTTCTCTTCTGCAGAGAATCTGACTTCAGCCCACCAACTACTGGAACACTGCTTAGCTTTAACACCCATTAAATCCTGAGCAATGGTAAGTGCTGATCACTTTTGCTTGTTTATGTTACAGAATTACAGCAGTACTGTTTTTTTGTTTTGTTTTGTTTTGTTTTGTTTTTAAATTAGAAGCATTAAACCTTTCCCTGATCAGCAGGAAGAGTGTTCAGTTCTTGTCCACTGAATATTGTTGTATCAAGGAGCACCATGACAGTGGAACTGGATTTTTGGGATGTTTTCCAGGATGTACAGTCATCCTGATAAGGGTTTAAGGGCTGCCAATGCTGCTAGAGTTTTATTGTCTCACACTAGCATCCAGACAATGCAGAAAAATTCAGGTGAAGGTGTTTTTTTTTTTTGACAAGAAGGATAAAATGGCTCTGGAACAAGGCTCATATTGAAAGTCTCCATTACTACTAGTGTTTCATCAACATTTCTGGAATATACTTTTTAATCTGGATAATAGACACATGTGTGCACACATACACACACTATCTGCACATACCATAGTAGAGCCCAAAGACTATGCCAGCTCCCAGGAAGGCCCCAAGAGTCTGGGCCAGGGCATAAATTGGTAGCTTGATCCAGGGCTCCCAGGCCAAGAAGCACATGGCAAAAGTGACAGCAGGGTTCAGGTGTCCACCTGCAGAAAGACTGGAGATTAGTGCACTTCTGCAAGCAGAACTTGGGTCCCAGAGATGAGCCAAGACACACCAGTCTCCATATCAGTGCCACACAGGAAAAGTGCAGCCATCTAGGACTACACACCAGTTATCACAAGTGAATTCCAGCCCACATAAAATCACAACGTACCTGACACTTGTCCTGAGATCAAAATGCCAAGCATCACAGCAAAGCCAAAAGCCAGGTTAACAGTCAGGAAGCCTCCATGAGTCCCTCTGCTGAGCACAATCTGTGCAACAGAGCCACAGCCAAACAGCTGAGGAAGAAAGAAAAAAAGATTGAAGTTACCCTGTTTCACATCAGGGCCAGTTGCTGACTGACACCCTTGACTGCTCTGCTTACACCACTGAAGGCCTCAAATCATGGGTGCGTTGTAAAGCTTCAGCCCTCAGTCATTATAACCAGCAACAGCAAGGAAGGAGAAAGGACACAAGGCAAGCCTAGCATCTGGCTGGAGAACTGATACAAGGAACAAAAAATCTGAAGAAAGATCATCCCACAGCTCACACCTCTAAGAGACTGAATATCTCTATCCAAACATCTCAATTTAAGGCAGCTAAAGGTAGGCAAGAAGAATCAGTGAGACAGCACCCTGAACCAAGGTATTTACAGTACAACTTGTTCACACAAGGGAACTGGGCACCTTACTGTTAAAAATGGCTAATAATAGTCTGACCCAGTAGCACATAGATTGGCAGGGCACTATTTTGCTATTGCATGAAAAAGACATGACTGAAGAAGGGCATGATCAGCCTGGCATTCACAGACACTCCTTCAGGCAGCCCTGGCTGAGGGATCAGGGCTGTCTCCCTGAGCTGAGCTACCTGCAGTTGTCCCAAACCCAAGGCATGCTCCCTGCTGTGGGCACTTGGAGCACAGCCCACACCACCCCAAGCCAGCCACATCCCTCCTATAGCAAAACTATGTAGGAAAGGACCGGGACAACACAGCTGGCCTGTCTCTACAGTACCAACATGCATCAAGCACTTTGGGCAACAAAAGTTATTTCTGTTGGGTGATAAGGGGTATTGCCTAATAGCTAAAGGAGGCACATGCTCATGTTCAAAGACATTTGCTCAAAATGTGTGATCTTTATGTTCCCAACCACATCCAAAAGCCATGCTTCCTATGGCCTGGGTTGTTAAGGGTGAGCAGTTTCCCCAGGTGGTTCAGTTCATCACTTATCCAGCTGGATGTCTTCTGCCTGGCCAAGTCTTTCCACCACCTACCACGTACTTTAAGTGGCCCTAGTCCTGATCTTCTGTTTGCTTGTACCTTCCACTGACTCTACCTGAACTGATTCTCAACATGTACCAGGGATTACTTCACCACCAGGTACTGCAAGCATCCTTAAACAAGGACAGAGATTAGAGTTTGCTCCTGTCCTGCTCCCAGAAGCCAGAGATCCTCCAGGTTAAGATCAAAGCTTTCCTTACTTCCACTGAATGTGTGCTCGTATCTACCCACCCATCAAGTTTTTCTGCTTCTGTGAACTCCATCATTCTAGAATTGCTCAGTTGCCACACAGGCAGTATCTGCTCTTAGGGGATAAGACACCAAATAGACACTGGGAGGCAGGGGTGGATCTCTTCACCTCTCCTGCCAACGCTGGACATGCTGTTGAGCAACACAAATCTGAGGAAGGGCAAAGCCAAAACACAGCTAACTCATCCCCCGATAACTGATGAATTACTAACAAAGCAAACACTGCACTCAGCCTGCTGGGAAAGGGGTGGCCAGATAATCTGGAGGCGAACTCACAAGGTGGACACTGTACACAGGTACCTCCTGACAAGAAGCCAGGTCTCCAACACAGGATTTTGTTTAGAAAGAACAAAGGAACCTGCAGAACTTGTTAGTTAACAGGAGGTGACATCCAGCACTGCTCTCTACTGGGTAGCATCAGAACAGCCCCTCCGATGTCCTAACCCCAAGATTATCCACTGGAAAGCCACGGCAGAGAAGACGCCCAGCTGAAGGCAGAAGGGATGAGCCTTATTTGTTGTGCAGCAAACAGACATCACTCCCAGACACGTCCAAGCTGCTGAGGGGAATGTAGCTCCAACCGAACAAATAAATACTGGCTAATGACCAGGGTGACATCTGTTCTTTCTCTTACCCCAGAGGAGCCCCAGCACACTTCAGACAGAAGTTTCAACAGAGTATTTGGCCATGGTGTTCACCTCTAAGGCCACACAGCAAGCACATCAGTCTGACCAGAGAGGGACGAGCCCACAAAAAGCTGCAGTAGGCACCTGAGTTTGTCAGGGTTGGCCCCAGCTTATTCCTATTGATGAAGGCATTTGTGTTATTCACACTGAAAGAAATGACAGTTCTGCAAGTGGATGGATGGTGGTTGGATCATTAGCCACAGAAACCACAAAGTAAAAATTCCCCACCCTGTCATCTACCGCCTCATTTACCCACAAGGGTCTTCTCTCAACCCGGAGGAATTCCAGCTCTGCCATTCCTCAAGAGATTATTCCCCATCCTCCTCCTTAAAAATCACTCTCCAGCTTTTTTGCAGAAAGAAGTCTATGGGCCATGCAAAAACACCTCCGGGCCACTCCACAGGAGCATTACAACTATTTATCAGATGAGCCCTGAGCACTGTTTGGCTTAATTCAGTGTAACAACGGAAAACCTAACCCTAAGCAGATTAAAAAAAAAAAAAAAAAAAGAAGTACGGTGATATTTATGAACAAGTTTGAACTTTGATATGCTTGTGTGCAATTCCATCCCCTACCAATGAAGTCCTTTGAACCACGAACACATTCTTACACACGACATCCATCAGTGGCACTTGAACTTTAGTAATCCATTCAAATGGCAGAGAAGGTCAAATAAAAAGTAAGCCAGCATTTATCCATTAAAAAAAAAAAAAAAAAAGTGTTTTAAGTTCACACAGTGAATGTAAGAGTCCTTAGTCAATATTAGACCACTATGGTCAGGAGAGAGAAGTGCACACCCAAGGGAAGATGATCCCTCACTCTCAGGATTTTAATAACTGCTGCCACCACACTGATTTTAAATTACTAGAAAACATCCCAACCAGCAGAAACCCAGGTTAGTCCCCCACATGGCAGGGTGTGCAGCAGTCAGCTGTTATATCTCCATGAATCACTAGGCAAGTTCAAAAGCGATTTTTTAAGTGCTAATAAAATGACTGCAACAAACCATTACTCTGATGTATTAAAGCTACTCTCCTAGGAAGTGAGGTCACTGCACCCATTACACCAGGCTAATGGAAGCCAGCTCCTTAATTTCATCTCACTGGCTCAGGCAGATCTAACGGTTTCACTGCCAGCAGGGAGGATTCTCCCTCACAAGCTTGAGGGAGAACACAACGCCTTGCACTGCAGAAAATGAATAGGAGCTCATCATGTTCTGCAGTGAGTTCAAAGGTGAAAGGGTTGAGGGACTCCAGGGGCTGCACAAGGGAGGGGACAGCCAGAAGCAGCAACTAATAATAATATAACAGGAACCGCAGCAAGTTGCTGGGTATAGCTTCATACTCAGAGAAACCAAAACTCCCTGTGTCCAGGGCACATGAGGCTTTGTCACAGTGGGTGACAAACACCCCATCTTCTCCTTGGCTAGGGACAAAAAAAGGCCTGTGTTGAGGGATTTTTTGAAACAGCAAAAATCCCATGGCTTGCTGTAGCTGAGCAAACCAAGCTACCAGGGCAACTATGAGAAGTTCCCATGACATTGTTCCCACATCGCCCAATTGAGGAATTCAGAAAAATATTGTTACCAGTAGCTGGCTTCAAGGACAAGGTCTATGTGACTGCTAATCACAAGGGGGTTGTTTTCTTGCAGGTGGGGTTGTTTTCTTGTAGTTGTTTGTCTGAGTGCTTTTGACCAATAATCTTGTGTGAAACACTGTCCGCCCCTGTTAAGTTCACTATAAAAGTTAGGCTATTCGGGCAATAAAATGGAGCATGATCTGACTCTACTGGTGTCTGTCGTGCTTTCGGCCGTGCTTCCTGCAACATATGGTGCCTGAACAGGCTGAGACCGGAACAGGCTGAGGCCCGCACAGGCCGACACCCGGACTCGCTGAGAGCCGAACAGGCTGAGACCCCAACAGGCCGGGAGATCGCAGCGGCGCCGGGAGACCTGGCAGAAGCCGGAACACCTGAGAGACACTGAGAAACTCCAAACACCGACCTGGACAAAGGACCCGCAGTGGGACGCGGGGAAAAGATCCGCGGGGAGACGCGGGAAAGAAACCGCGGGAGGATGCGGGAAACGGAGCCGTGGGGAGATGCGGGAACAGATCCGCGGGGAGACGTGGGAAAAGATCCGTGGGGAGCCGCTGGAAACGGAGCTGCGGGGGGACGCGGGAAACGGAGCCGCGGGGAGACGCAGGAACAGATCCGCGGGGAGACGCGGGAACAGATCCGCGGGGAGACGCAGGAAACGGAGCCGCGGAAAACGCGGGAGCCACGGAGGGATGTGGGAACCGCGGAAAATGCGGGAGCCGCGGAAAACGCGGGAAACTGAAGTAATCGCGGTGTGACGCGGGACATCCGAGATCGAGTTGCTACGGGAGAACAGAGGCGTCAGTGGACAACGGCAGCCGACCCTCACCGTGTGGCGAGTCGGCACATAGCAGAGGGGCGGACATCAGGACCCTGCAGCCTGTCTGACGTAACCATGGAGGCAGTGGCGGCTGTGCTGCTTCTCTCTGGCATTCTTTTTATAAGAGGTTTATCTTGCAATGCAAAAAAGACTATTCATTCCCAGATCGGTGTTATAACTATGTTTCTGGATAACATTCCGTGGGGTTGCCACATTCTACAGATTACTAATGACGACTTACCTTTATTGCGGGGCAGGAGTGCAGAGACGCAGATTACACTGCCAAATGACCACCGGCAGGCTCTTTCACAAACAGCTTCTAAGGTTGCAGCTGGCACTGCCTGCAGCCGTATAGCAGACGTTACACTCTCTTTCCTAACTAGTAATCATGTGTCTCATCCATTTGTGGTGAATGGTCAGTGGCAAAAAGAAAAGGGGGAGAGTAAGGGGTGACAAAGACAGAAATAGTACCAGGAGGATGCCACTGACACTAACAGCATGGGTAATAGGAGTAGTATAAGTGACACAGGTGACGGTGCGGGGTGGCGGCGGGCACTACCGCGCTGCGGGGCACTCTGCCTGCTGCTCATCCTCGCCTGCCTGTGCACTGCTGCCAACGCTGCTAGAGCAAAATGTGAAGACTGCTCAGATGGTAGTGATGAGAGTGCTTGTGTGAAGAAGACGTGTGCTGAATCTGACTTTGTGTGCAACAGTGGTCAGTGTGTGACAAACAGATGGCAGTGTGATGGGGATCCGGACTGTGAAGATGGGTCTGACGAGAGTGCTGAGCTGTGTCATATGAGAACATGTCAGATAAATGAAATCAGCTGTGGTCCTCAGTCAACCCAGTGTATCCCAGTGTTGTGGAAATGTGATGGTGAAAAAGACTGTGACAGAGATCCTGATTGCAAGGATGGAAGTGATGAAATTAATTGCCCTTCTGGGACCTGCAGGCCAGACCAGTTCAGATGTGAAGATGGGAACTGTGTCCATGGGAGTAGGCAGTGCAGTGGTGTGAGAGGCTGTCTGGATGGCACTGATGAAGCAAACTGTAACAATGTTATTCAGTGCTCTGGACCTGGCAAATTCAAGTGCAAAAGTGGAGAATGCATAGATATCAATAAAATGTATAACCAGCAGAGAGACTGGGGTGATGAGCCCCTGAAGGAATGCATCATAAATGAATGTGACTGTCCAGCTGGGTTTGAGTTTGTAGACAAGAGAAACTGTGGAGATATCGATGAATGCCAAAACCCTGGTATCTGTAGTCAAATCTGTATCAACCTGAAGGGCTACTAATGTGAACGTAGCCGTGGCTATCAGATGAATCCTGCTACAGGAACCTGGAAAGGGCCATACAGGTACAGAAATACAAATAACACCTGTGATAACAATGACGCTGCTAAGCAGGTGTCGTGGTTTAACCCGGCTGGCAGCTAAATACCACGCAGCCGTTCGCTCACCCTCCCCCCTCCCTCTCTGGGACGGGGGAGAGAAATGGAAAGTGAAGCCTGTGAGTTGAGATAAAGACAGTTTAATAAGACAGGAAAATAATAATAACAAAATAATAATAACAATAATAACAATAATGTTACAATGGTGATAATAGGAAAGTAATAATAATATGTACAAACAAGTGATGCACAATGCAATTGCTCACCACCCGCTGACCGATGCCCAGCCTAACCCCGAGCAGTCCGGCCCCCTCCTCCCGGCTAGCCACCCCTATATATTGTTTAGCATGACGTCAGATGGTATGGAATACCCCTTTGGCTAGTTTGGGTCACCTGTCCTGGGTCTGTCCCCTCCCAGCTCTTACTGCACCCCCAGCCTGCCTGTTGGCAGGACAGAGCAAAAGGCTGAGATGTCCTTGGCTTGGTATAAGCACTGCTCTGCAACAATTAAAACATCGGGGTGTTATCAGCACTCTTCTCATCCTAAGCCAAAACACAGCATTCCACCAGCTACTAGGAAGAAAATTAATTCTGTTCTAACTGAAACCAGGACATCTATCCACCCCTTATTCTATAACATTTATGTCATGCTCAGGTTACACTCTTTTCCATACATTCTAATTAGTCACCTACAGTAGTCATAGTAGTGATAACATACAGTATTATATAGTAATTAACATGGTACAATTCAGTTCATGGGCTATTCTCACCCAGTATTAAATCTCCTTGAGGTACACACCGGACCTCTCCGTTCTTTTGCATCACCCACCAAGTATATCCAGGTCCCTGAGCGAAAACAATTCCACAAATAGGTTTGCCTTTTCCTGAGGCAGGAGTAGCCCAGACTGTTTTACCCAGCATATTTCTTACATGCACTACAGGAACTTTATCCCCATCTACAGTACGTAACAGGTTTGATTGGGCAGGTCCAGCTCGGTTGGCAGATCCCCTAGTATTGACTAACCAGGTGGCCTTTGCCAAATGCGTATCCCAATTTTTGAATGTCCCAGCACCCATTGCTTTCAATGTAGTCTTTAACAGTCCACTGTATCGTTCAACTTTCCCGGAGGCTGGTGCATGATAGGGGATGTGATACACCCACTCAATACCATGCTCTTTGGCCCAAGTGTCTATAAGGTTGTTTCGGAAATGAGTTCCATTGTCTGACTCTATTCTTTCTGGGGTACCATGTCGCCATAGGACTTGCTTTTCAAGGCCCAGGATAGTGTTCCGGGCGGTGGCATGAGGCACAGGATATGTTTCCAGCCATCCGGTGGTTGCTTCCACCATTGTAAGTACGTGGCGCTTGCCATTGCGAGTTTGAGGGAGTGTGATGTAATCAATCTGCCAGGCCTCTCCATATTTATATTTCAGCCATCGTCCTCCATACCAGAGGCTTTGACCGTTTGGCCTGCTTGATTGCAGCACATGTTTCACAGTCATGAATAACCTGTGCTATAGCGTCCATGGTCAGGTCCACCCCTCGATCACGAGCCCATCTGTATGTTGCATCTCTACCTTGATGGCCTGAGGTGTCATGGGCCCATCAGGCTATAAATAATTCACCTTTATGCTGCCAATCCAGGTCCACCTGAGCTACTTCAATCTTAGCAGCCTGATCCACCTGCTGGTTGTTTTGATGTTCTTCAGTAGCCCGATTCTTGGGCACATGAGCATCTACGTGACGTACTTTCACAGCCAGGTTCTCTACCCGAGCAGCAATGTCTTGCCACAAAGCAGCAGCCCAGATGGGTTTGCCCCTACGCTGCCAGTTGTTTTGCTTCCATTGCTGTAACCATCCCCACAGGGCATTTGCTACCATCCATGAATCAGTGTAGAGATAGAGAACTGGCCATTTCTCTCGTTCAGCAATGTCTAAAGCCAGCTGAATGGCCTTCACTTCTGCAAACTGACTCGATTCACCTTCTCCCTCAGCAGCTTCTGCAACTTGTCGTGTAGGGCTCCATACAGCAGCCTTCCATCTCCGATGCTTCCCCACAATACGACAGGACCCATCAGTGAACAGGGCATATTTCTTTTCATTCTCTGGTAACTGGTTGTACAGTGGGGCTTCTTCAGCACGACCCACCTCCTCCTCGGATGATATCCCAAAGTATTTGCCTTCTGGCCAGTCCATAATCACTTCCAATATTCCTGGGCGACTGGGGTTTCCTATTCGAGCCCGCTGAGTAATCAGTGCAACCCACTTGCTCCACGTAGCATCAGTTGCATGATGCGTAGAAGAGACCCTTCCCTTGAACATCCAGCCTAGTACTGGCAATCGGGGTGCTAGGAGGAGCTGCGCTTCAGTACCGACCACCTCCGAAGCAGATCGAACTCCTTCATATGCTGCCAATATCTCCTTTTCAGTTGGAGTATAGCGGGCCTCAGATCCTCTGTATCCCCGACTCCAAAACCCCAGGGGCCGACCTCGAGTTTCCCCAGGTTCTTTCTGCCAGAGGCTCCAGGTGGGGCCGTTCTCCCTGGCTGCAGTGTAGAGCACATTCTTTACATCTGGTCCTGTTCGAACTGGTCCAAGGGCTACTGCATGGACTATTTCCTGCTTGATTTGTTCAAACGCTTGTCGTTGTTCAGGGCCCCATTCAAACTCATTCTTCTTACGGGTTACTTGGTAGAGCGGGTTTACAATCAGACTGTAATTTGGGATGTGCATTCTCCAAAACCCCACAACACCTAGGAAAGTCTGTGTTTCTTTTTTGTTAGTTGGTGGAGACATAGCTGTTATTTTGTTGATCACATCCATTGGGATTTGACGACGTCCATCTTGCCATTTTATTCCTAAAAACTGGATCTCTCGTGTAGGTCCTCTGACTTTATTTTGTTTTATGGCAAAACCGGCTTTCAGAAGGATTTGGACTATTTTCTTCCCTTTCTCAAAAACTTCCTCTGCTGTGTTACCCCACACAATAATGTCATCGATGTACTGCAGGTGTTCAGGAGCTTCCCCCTGCTCTAGCGCAGACTGGATCAGCCCATGGCAAATGGTAGGGCTGTGTTTCCACCCCTGGGGCAGCCGATTCCAAGTATATTGGACTCCCCTCCAAGTGAAGGCAAATTGTGGCCTGCACTCTGCTGCTAGAGGGATGGAGAAAAATGCATTAGCGATATCAATTGTGGCGTACCACTTGGCTGCCTTCGATTCAAGTTCGTACTGAAGTTCCAGCATGTCCGGCACTGCAGCACTCAGTGGTGGCGTCACTTCGTTCAGGCCACGATAGTCCACTGTTAGTCTCCACTCGCCATTAGACTTTCGCACTGGCCATATGGGACTATTGAAAGGTGAATGAGTCTTGCTGATCACTCCTTGGCTCTCCAATTGACAAATTAGCTTATGGATGGGAATCAGGGAGTCTCGGTTAGTGCGATATTGCCGCCGGTGCACAGTTGTGTTAGCGATTGGCACTTGCTGTTCTTCGACCCTCAGCAACCCCACAACAGAGGGGTCCTCTGAGAGACCAGGCAAGGTAGATAATTGTTTAATGCCTTCTGTCTCTAAGGCAGCTATACCAAAAGCCCACCGGAACCCTTTTGGGTCCTTGCAATATCCTCTTCTAAGATAGTCTATGCCAAGGATACATGGAGCATCCGGGCCAGTCACAATGCGGTGCTTTTCCCACTCATTCCCAGTCAGACTCACTTCAGCCTCCAATACAGTCAACTGCTGAGATCCGCCTGTCACTCCACAAATATAGATGGGCTCTGGTCCTTTATATCTCGATGGCATTATAGTACATTGTGCACCGGTGTCTACTAAAGCCTTATACTTCTGTGCTTGAAGGACGTGCCAGGCCATCGAATCCACACAGTCCAATAAACTCGATTGTCCCTTTCCTCCCCCTGGCTGGAGGCAGGGCCCCCCTAATCCTGGTCAGAATCTTCTTCATTTCTGTGTTTGAAGGACTGTCTGCTGGGAGTTGGAGCAGCAAACTTTTCAGAGAATCCCTTTTTCTTCATTGTTTTCTTTTGCAACTCACGTACCCGTGCCTCTAGGGTCGCAGTAGATTTTCCATCCCATTTTCTCATGTCCTCTCCATGGTCTAGTAAGTAAAACCACAGGGTGGCACGGGGTGAGTACCCACCATATCGTCTTCCTTGTGTGGATGAACGCCTACCCCTGATAGCTGAGACACTGCTCTGTACAGGTACGGAGGAGAATAATCTCTCTTCAAGTTGGTGAACCTTTTCAGAAAGTTTCTCCACAGTGTTCTCTTTTGGTCGGTGGACACTGGTTGGTTCAGGGGGGATGAAGATAGATTCTCTTTAAGTTGGTGGAACTCTTCAGAAAGTTTCTCCACAGCTGAGACGCAGGCCTGTAAGGAAGAGGAGAGACTTTCTTCGTACTGCCGGAGTTGTTTAGCCACTTCATCCACTGTGGGTTCCTCATCCTCTTTCCAGGCCATTATTGCCAATGAGCTGGCATATGATGATGGTGCACTCCGTACAAACTTCCGCCACATGGGTCGTGTACACCTGACTTCATCTGGATCTTTGGATGTTTGTCTGAGGTCTGGATCCTCATAAATCACTTCCCGTACGGCTAATTCCCTCAGGTACTGGATTCCCTTCTCCATAGTGGTCCACTTGCCTGGTAGACATACAAGTTCTTCCTTGAAGGGACACCTTTCCCTCACAGCTGAGAGGAGACGCCTCCAGAGGCTGTGAGATTGTGCTCCATTTGCAATTGCTTTGTCAATGCCTGCGTCTCTAGCAAGGGATCCCAGTCGCTTGGCTTCCCTGCCGTCTAATTCCACACAATTGGCTCCAGAGTCCCAGCATCGGAGCAGCCAGGTGACAAGCTGCTCACCTATACAGCGACCAAAATCTTTTCGCACATCTCGTAACTCACGCTCGTTTAGGCTTCGGGTAGTTACTGTTGATTTTTCGGCATCCTCATCTTCCTCCTCCTGAACCCTTGATGGCCCAGCGTCGTCGTCGTCTCCATCGTCTCTATACCTAGATTTGGCAGAAGACTCTCTGCGTTCTAAACGACCTGAATCTCTATACCATTTTTTCACCTTCTCTACAGGGGCAGCTTGCACTGCTACTGCTCGTTTCTCTGACCTTGTTACAGGGTCTGCCACAGAGGTTGGAATACTCTCCGCAGGGTCAACTTGCACTGCTACAGCTCGTTTCTCTGACCTTGTTACAGGGTCTGCCACAGAGGTTGGAATACCCTCTGCAGGGTCAACTTGCACTGTTAAAGCTCTTTTCTCTGACCCAGCCACAGGAGCCGGAGCGGCTGCAGGAGCTGGAGCAGCTGCAGGAACCGGAGCTGGAGTGGCTGCAGGAACTGGAGTTGGAGCAGTTGCAGGAGCTGGGACTGGAGTAGCAGCAGGAGCTGGGACTGGAGCGGCTGCAGGAGCTGGGACTGGAGCAGCTGCAGGAGCTGGGTCTGGAGCAGCTGCAGGAGCTGGGGCTGGAGCGGCTGCAGGAGCTGGGACTGGAGCGGCTGCAGGAGCTGGGACTGGAGCGGCTGCAGGAGCTGGAACTGGAGTGGCTGCAGAAGCTGGAACTGGAGTGGCTGCAGGAGCTGGAACTGGAGCATCTGAAGGAACTGGGACTGGAGCATCTGCAGAAGCTGGGACTGGAGCGGCTGCAGAGTCCACCGTAGGGGTCACAGTGGCCATTGGATCTGTCACAGGGCTTGGAGTGGCCACAGGGTCAGTCACTAAGTTGATAGCAGTATCAATGGCAGCTCGATAGGCATGAGCCAGGCCCCAGCATGTTACAATGATTTGTGTTACTTTGGAACTGCCAGAATCATGACACCTTTTTCTCAAGCATTCTGCCAGTTTTTGAGGATTTTGCAGTTGTTCAGGAGTGAATTTCCAAAACACTGGGGGTGCCAACTGCTCTAGATGCCTGCCCATATTTTCCCATACTCCCTGCCACCCACAACTATACTGCCTCCGGGCAGATCTCCGGATGAGCTTCCTAAGTAGTTGTTTAACTTTAAGCAGAACCTGAAGTGCATTCAGGAGGCAGAACAACAAGACTATGCTGGTCTGAGTATCCCAAGGATATTCAATATCTTGGAGAGCTATTGTAGCAAGCTCGGAGGGTAAGAGGGTGGTGAAGGAGGAAGGGAGAGTGATCCAGGAGGATACAGGGGTGGTGAAGGAGAAAGGGAGAGTAATCAAGTAAGAAAAAATATCTTCCCCTTTCCCCTCCACAGATTGACTCCCTAATGGAAAAAAACAATAGGTATAATTGCTAATAGTTTCCAAGATACAGTTTCCAAAATACAGAGTCGACGATGTTACTGAGTACAAATACCAAGTTAGAGTCATGACCAGATATCTCATCGTCTCATAAGCCATTGCTACAACACTCAGTACCATAATGATCTGAAACCAGGGCCCGGAGAGGATAAACAACATGACAGAGAGCAAGTACGGAAAATAATGTACTATAATACTCAATTTGGAAAACAGGCGCAGCAGAGTTGAGATTAAAGCGATCAGCATTATGACAAGTGACTATTAAGCAGGTCTAATACTTATACCAATTTTAGTTTAACACACTCTGGTCAGATCTGCCGTTATCTCAACCTTTCGAGCCCCACGTTGGGCGCCAAAAAGACTGTCGTGGTTTAACCTGGCCGGCAGCTAAATACCACGCAGCCGTTCGCTCACCCTCCCCCCTCCCTCTCTGGGACGGGGGAGAGAAATGGAAAGTGAAGCCCGTGAGTTGAGATAAAGACAGTTTAATAAGACAGGAAAATAATAATAACAAAATAATAATAATAATAATAATAATGATACAATGGTGATAATAGGAAAGTAATAATAATATGTACAAACAAGTGATGCACAATGCAATTGCTCACCACCCGCTGACCGATGCCCAGCCTAACCCCGAGCAGTCCGGCCCCCTCCCCCCGGCTAGCCACCCCTATATATTGTTTAGCATGACGTCAGATGGTATGGAATACCCCTTTGGCTAGTTTGGGTCACCTGTCCTGGGTCTGTCCCCTCCCAGCTCTTACTGCACCCCCAGCCTGCCTGTTGGCAGGACAGAGCGAAAGGCTGAGATGTCCTTGGCTTGGTATAAGCACTGCTCTGCAACAATTAAAACATCGGGGTGTTATCAGCACTCTTCTCATCCTAAGCCAAAACACAGCATTCCACCAGCTACTAGGAAGAAAATTAATTCTGTTCTAACTGAAACCAGGACAGCAGGGTTTAGGGGTTTATGGCACAGAGACAAGGGGTAACAACTACAGTGTTTGGAACAATTGTACAGCTTCAGCCTTACCTCCTGATGCTTCTCACATTTGTGGGGATAGGGCCTGGCAAAGTATCCCTGCAAATGCTATCAGATGTCCATGTTACTTAGATAAACTCATTGTATTTGCTCCTAGCTTGTTACAGTTGCATGAGATCACCAGACATAAATGGGCATTGCTTGCACCAGATTGCAATGATAATGTTGAATTGTGTGGGGTTGCAGCTAGAGCAGCATTGGCAATTTTAGTGCCTGGAGTGGCACCTCCGGCCGCACGTAACAACTTAGAAAAATTGGTATGCTGGGCCGAGAAGCAAGCCTATGCCACGACAGAGATACTTGAGGAGATGTTACCAGATCAAAATAGTCTGCGACATGTGCTTTTACAGGATCGAGCTGCTATTGACTACTTGCTTTTGGCTCAAAGGAATGGGTGTGAGGACTTTAAGGGAATGTACTGTTTAAACCTTTTTGATCATAATGAGTCAATTCACAAATCCATTACTTTCCTGAAAGAGCACATGAGAAAGATTTAATATGGTATCAATCCTTTCAATCAATGGTTCACTGATTTGTTTGAAACAATGCATAGATGGTTACTGGGATTAGTCAAAGAGGGATTAAGGATTCTGTTCATTGTGGTGTCAATCAACATTGCATGTGGTATTGTGATAAATGTGGTTAAAGGGTTACTTGCAAAAATGTTATATTGGGCATGGTTTGCTCAAAAAAGAAAAAAAAAGGGGGAATTGCAATGTGTTAAAGAAACAGGCCTTAAAAGATTCTTTAATGTGTGAATTCCTTGAAATATGTAACTTTATATACATTTCCAGTCACGGAAATTATGTATTTTTTTTGCCTTTTTAAAAAATAAAATGTCAATACCCACACTGTAAAATGTTAGTGCCAGTTTTATTTCTAAGCTGTTGTCAGTAAACTTTGCTGTGGAAGGAAGTCATCTATAGCAAAGGCTTTGTAATAAATGGCTCAGTCTTCAAAATAGGACTATAATCAAAGTTTACAATTTATTAAAGGAATAGAGGTAAGCAAACAGCGCTGGGTGCACCGGGAGTCTCTGCTCCACCAAGACGCACACCAGTTACATCAAGCAGCTGGTTTTTATGCTCCTAGGCTAATACATATTCATTACTACTTCTAAAAAAAACCAACAGGGTTATTTATAATTAGTTTCTGAAATCCAAACCCTCCTACTGGAGCATGCGTATCAGTCTCCGGTGGTCCCTCTGGGGCTCTCTGGGGGTCTCTCGTGCTGAAGGCTCATAGTCTTCCTCCCTCTTGTCCTTCTCCATTGTCCAACTTGGCTGTATGTCAGAGACTTGTGCAGCATCCCCTGCAAGCTTTGTCTTTTAGTCTATATACATTAACCATTCTGTTTTTCTTAGACTTGTGGTTATACAAGGGTATGTAAGACAGAAGTTCACATTCATCATACCATGCGGCCCTAGCATTGTTCCATACTGACACAAATCAGACGAACATATCTCACAATCCTCCATCTCCTTTTTCATGGCATTGATTCATGTTTTCCTTTCTAATCAAGTCAATACTTGTCGAATTGATACCAATTTTGGATCTTTGTTTGTTTTTATCATCATCAGGGAATGGGTTTTCTCTTTCCCTGTTGCTGGGTCAACAGGTACCGCAGATATTTGCATACCTTGTATAACCGAGTGTATTAGTCTGGTAATACGGGGTATTAAACATGGAATTATTAACAATCCTCCACATATCCCCAATACAACCACCCTTATTTTAGCAAACCAATCACTACCCATAAAGCCCCCTCCCATAATCCTCTTAGATCGATTCCACTGCAAATTCGAACTGGGACATGTGCAATTTTCTTCATTTCTTTTACAAGTTCATTTACAGCTTGTGCTAATCACAAGGGGGTTGTTTTCTTGCAGGTGGGGTTGTTTTCTTGTAGTTGTTTGTCTGAGTGCTTTTGACCAATAATCTTGTGTGAAACACTGTCCGCCCCTGTTAAGTTCACTATAAAAGGTAGGCTATTCGGGCAATAAAATGGAGCATGATCTGACTCTACTGGTGTCTGTCGTGCTTTCGGCCGTGCTTCCTGCCACAGGCCTGGAGTTAGTCAGAGCTAGTATGAAAGAACCTTGGAGAACAAAAAAATAAAATGTTGAAAGAGCTGATGAAGAAGCAAGGCCACCTGGGTTCACAGACAGCTCTTGTGCAAAGCAGTTCTGTAGGTGAACTTAGGAGGGTAGCACTCAGCGCTCTTCTGCACAGTAGTCAGGTTCCCTCCCTCCCTCGCCCTCTCCCTCCTTCTTTGTCAGTGCTCTTTCACGCCTCCAGGTGCAACACAAAAGGCCTGTCTGCATTTGCACTTGGACTTCAGACAGACTGATCTCTAAATCAAGATGGGAAAGTTTTGTTGCATGAGTTGTTGCACCCTAATCACCTTGGTGGATGGGAAACATTGCTCAGTCCTCACTGCCCTCTGGTTAGGTGGGGAAGATGCCAGAAGGGCAGTCAAACCCAGGGGATACTCTGAAGGAAGGGAACCTGAGCTACTGATGAAAGATTTTAAGTATCAGAGATCCCTTTCTTCATATCAGAGGGGAACTCAAAACCTAGGACTTTCCCAAAGTCTTCCCCAAGGAGGAAGAGGAGGGAGGGCTCTCACTACAGACAGTTTAAAGCCACCTCCCAACTCCTTCCCTGCAGCTCAATGTGAGACTAAGTTAATACAGTGCAAACCCCAACCATGACCTCTTGCTGCCCTCCCCATGTATCGGGACCAGCTGGGTGGATCTGAAGGTAGATCCATCTCCAGCATCCACAGACCTTCCTCAATTCCACAGCCCACACAGCCAGAGGGGACCTCTACAAGCCATAGGGACAGTACAAAGAGCACCATTTATGCCCTTCCTCAAAATATCTCTCAAACAGATGGGTCATCATTTAGAGCTTGCAAAGCAGGGGAGAAACATCAGATCCCAGTCTGGCTACTTTTGTCCAGCACAGCTGGAGTCAGCCTGGGCAGAAACAGCCCAGCAGGGAAGAGCAGAGGTGGATGGTCTGTAGTCTTACAGCTCTTCACAGAATCACAGAATCATCTAGGTTGGAAGAGACCTCCAAGTTCACCTAGTCCAACCTCTGACCTAACACTAGCCAGTCCTCCTCTAAACCATATCACTAAGCTCTGCATCTAAACGTCTTTTAAAGACCTCCAGGGATGGTGACTCAACCTGGGCAGCCCATTCCAATGCTTAACAACCCTTTTCATCACCAGCTGTCTCAGAGCCAGGTGGGGCAGCAGGACTTGAGAGATAAGAGGGAGTCTGGGGGGAGCTGCGCCATACATGTACCATGTGCTACAATAATGCTGCTCAGAGATGGAGAGAGACTGCTCTCAGCACACACACAAAAAAAGGCAAAAAAGATCAGCCATCAGTGGAGGATTTGGGCATTAGTGAGGAAACTTGTTACTTTAGCTTGTTTTCCACACATTGAAGCAAGAACACATTCTGATATCCCTGATGTCCCTTGGATCAGGAGGCTTCATCTCTCAGAAAGACCTGAGTTTCTGGTGGGATTTTTACTCACAGAGTTGGGCATTGCTGGGGGAAAGCTGCATCCCAAGTGATGTTTTCAAAAGAAAGATTTCCACTCCCTTTTAAATCCTACCAAAACAGTTATAATAATAATAAAAACTCCAAGTGCTACAAGCTGGCTTTAAGAAAATTGGCACAAATCAAGCAAGCGACGCTAGAAATTGCTGTGCCACCCTGGATGGCTGCAGCACAATCAACAGGGTTATTATAATTAGTTTCCGGAATCCAAACCCTCCTACTGGAGCATGCGTATCAGTCTCCGGTGGTCCCTCTGGGGGTCTCTCATGCTGAAGGCTCATAGTCTTCCTCTCTCTTGTCCTTCTCCTTTGTCCAACTTGGCTGTATGTCAGAGACTAGTGCAGCATCCCCTGCAAGCTTTGTCTTTTAGTTGTTCTTCAGCTCTCCCCGTCTCCTTAATCTCCTGGCCAGATATCAGAGACTTGCATAGTGTCCCATGCAATAGTCACAATAGTTAGCAGTTATTCTGAAACCCCCCAGATATCAGAGACTTCAAAGAAAAGCCTACAAATACATTTCCCTTCAAGCTCTCTATTGACACAAATTGCTAAAACATTCCTTTGCAAGACACAAGAACTATATACATTAACCACTCTGTTTTTCTTAGACTTGTGGTTATACAAGGGTATGTAAGACAGAAGGTCACATTCATCATACCATGCGGCCCTAGCATTGTTCCATACTGACACAAATCAGACGAACATATCTCACAATCCCCCATCTCCTTTTTCATGGCATTGATTCATGTTTTCCTTTCTAATCAAGTCAATACTTGCCGAATTGATACCAATTTTGGATCTTTGTTTATTTTTATCATCATCAGGGAATGGGTTTTCTCTTTCCCTGTTGCTGGGTCAACAGGTACCGCAGATATTTGCATACCTTGTATAACCGAGTGTATTAGTCTGGTAATACGGGGTATTAAACATGGAATTATTAACAATCCTCCACATATCCCCAATACAACCACCCTTATTTTAGCAAACCAATCACCACCCATAAAGCCCCCTCCCATAATCCTCTTAGATCGATTCCACTGCAAATTTGAACTGGGACATGTGCAATTTTCTTCATTTCTTTTACAAGTTCATTTACAGATATTCCTTCTGTTGTGGTTTAACCCAGCGGGCAGCTAAACAACACACGGCCGTTCGCTTACCTCCCCTCCTCCTTCTCTGGGATGGAAGAGAGAAACAGGAAAGTGAAGCCTGTGAGTTGAGATAAAGACCAAAAAATATATAATAATAATAATAACAATAATAATAATGACAATAATGATGATAATAGTACTACTAGTAATAATGTGTACGAAACAAGTGATGCACAATGCAATTGCTCACCACCTGCTGTCCGATGCCTAGCCTAACCCTGAGCAGTCTGGCCCTCCTCCCAGCTCTTGCACCCCCGGCCTGCCCGCTGGCAGGATAGAGTGAGAAGCTGAAACGTCCTTGGCTTGGTGTAAGCACTGCTCTGCAACAATTAAAACATCAGCATATTATCAGCACTCTTCTCATCCTAAGCCAGAACATAACATTCTACCAGTTACTAGCTACATAGCATCCTAAGCCAGAACATAGCATTCTACCAGCTACTAGGAAGAAACACCCTCATCAGCAGTTACTAAAGTTAAATTTTCCACAGACTTCTCCTTCTTGTGCTAGTAAATAATCCAAAGCTAAGCAATTTTGATACAAAGCAGTTCTCATCTTGGTATTTTGCTTTGCAATTAATCCAAGTGCATCTCCGATTTTATTTACAACTATTTCTATTACAGCTTGTAACCTAATTATTCTATTAAGTATATATATTGGGGTCCTATAGCCCCAGGATCCGTCTTCTGCTCACGTAGCTGGATCATAATAGGCAAACGCCTTCAATCAAGGGGTTGGGCTCGCTTTCAGGGTCGATTCGGGCTTGTGTTACCGTTCAGCCTGTCAGGGTGATCCAGCTCCTAGAAAACGAATCACAATTTTATATAGGTTTTAAAAAAAAAAAAGTTTCTTATGTTATTTTCTCGGGACACCCTGACCTTAGTGTGGGAGAAGTCCGGTCGAGGCCCTCTCACTCGGCAGTCAATACCCATAGGGTTTGCCTCCCTTGGTAGACCATACACACCTCAGTGGAGGGTCCTACCCCGGTCTTGCCTTCTCCCTTTCCTCCCTTCAGGGTTGTCCCTTTTATTTGGCATCCTTAATTCATGCAGAGCCTCGTTGCCAGAATATTAGTTCTTCATTAGCTTGAGTTTCAGTTCCTCAGGAGAGGACTCAACCCTCCAAGTTTCAGTAGTTACTGGTCCTTTTATTCTGGATGCGTGGGTCCAACCCCTTTCTGCGGTTCTCACAGCTGTTTCAGTAGTAAGTAAAACAAGGTACAGTCCCTCCCATCGGCGCTTCAGTGATTCTTCCCTCCAGGTTTATTTATTAAGACCTTGTCTCCTGGTTGTATCTTATGAATAGCAAATCCTAAAGGTGGTGTTTGAGCCATCATTCCAATTTCTCTAAGCTCTTGTAAACTCCTTCCAATAGTAATTATATATTTCTGGATGCTATGATCCTCAACTACATTGTTCCCTAGAGGCATCCCTTGAGAATAAGGCATATCATATAACATTTCATATGGTGATAATCCAGTCTCACTGTATGGTTTAGTTCTTATGTTTAAAAGTGCCAATGGTAAGCATTTCTTCCAGGGCATTTGTGTCTCGATCATTAACTTAGCCAATTGTTGTTTTATTGTTTGATTCAGTCTTTCTACTTTCCCTGAGCTTTGTGGGTGCCACGGAGTATGGTATTCCCACCGAATACCTAATGATTGACATAATAATTTTATTATTTTAGAAGTAAGGTGTGTGCCCTGATCAGAATCAATGTACTGGATTATCCCATATCTAGGTATCAGGTGTTCTAATAGAATTTTTACCACCATTTGTGCTGTAGCTCGTGCTACGGGATAAGCTTCTACCCATTGTGTTAAATGATCTACTATTACCAATAGATATTTTATCCTCTCTACTTTGGGCAATTCAGTGAAATCAACTTGTACTTTCTCAAAAGGCCTATAAGCTGTTTTTTTTTTTTTTTTGTTTTGTTTTTTTTTTTTTGTGTGTGTGTGTTTTTTTTTTTCTCCCTCCCGTGGCTGCTTGTTGAAACTCTTTCTTATTTATCTTCTGATAAGTTATGCAATGTTGTGTAATTTGCTTTGCTATTTCAAAAACAAAACAAAACAAAACAAAACAAAACAGTGCAACCAAATTGTTTTAGTAAATGATCACTTAAAGCCTTTGTACCCCAATGTGTTTGTGCATGCAAATGCCCCAATATTTGCTTCGCATAAGCTTTTGGCAATATGTCTCGCCTGTCTGGCAGAGTCCATTTTCCTTGTTCTAATTTAGCCCCTATCTTCTCCAGTTTCGTTTGTTTGTTTTGTTTTGCATTGCATTTCATAGTCGGTCCAAAAATTCCATAGGGGTTTCTTTTGGATTTTGTTGGAACAGATTCTCAATTCCCAATTTAACCAGATTTTGGTATTAACCGTTCATTATTTCCGGGGTGACTATAGTCTCAGCGTGGGGTCGGTCAGGGGAATGCAATCGTCAACAGTTCCCTGAGCGGTCCCATTGACAATCTGAGCTCACTCATATTTATAAAAGGCAAGTAAACAGCGCTGGGTGCGTGGGGAGTCTATGCTCTACCAACACGCACACGCAAACGTCAAACTTTCCAAATATATATAGGACATTGCTGTTACATATTTACAAGAAACCCGAGTACGCCTATACATATGGATATCCTATCCCCGCTACATATTATAATTCTCTTTGTGGTGGTCGTTGTGGGTGAAAGGCTCAGGGTTTCCCCATCACCATTAGCAACCTTTTGTTCCAGACTGCAGGAGCGGCTTTGACTGTCTCCCTCTTCTTCTGCACATGCTCTGCCCACCACAAGGTTCCTGAAATCAACAAAACGTGATTGCTTTTCCTGCGTTTTGTTAACCCTTCAAACCACACTAATAATATTATTATCATATAACATTAAATAATAAATGTTAACAGTTCTAACCAGCAACCCCCCCCCCCCCCCCCGCAACTTCCATGCCTTAACAGAGGGGAAAACAAGCAATCCGAGATGGCAGGGCGTCGCCTCAATCACCCTTCTTTGTTTCCTCTAAACTCTTTACATTCCTGATGACCTCATCGTTAAAGAGTTTGATGTTATCACCAACCAGGAGGCTTTCCGACCCCCATTGCCACATTCCCAAATCTCCCCCTTCTTTATTAATATCAACCATTTTTCTGACACGAATTACCACTCCATATATAACAATCCCTCCTCTTCTTTTGAATGTCATTAATTCATGTCTTGGCTTCGAATTTGGCCAAGGCCAATTGAACTAGAAAAGAATGCTTTCACAATATTCTCTGTAAGTTTTATAAACAAGTTTTTAGCAATGGTTGGAATCCCATATTTAGCTCGTGTTTCAATTTCATGATTCCGCAAGGTGTATAATAATTGTACTTTTCCCAATTAACCCTCCATTATTAACTCTTACCTCTATCCACCATTGATAGGGGACCTCTTTTGGCTCATAACTGGTTATCTTATTGCTTTCATTACATCGAGCATACTCTGGTTTCCATAGCATTGGTTTAATAGGCATAGTAGTGTTTGTTCCTGAATTCTTCCCCTCCGGGTGTTAACAATACATTCACTGTGATAAATTAGTAGGGGTTTGTTCATTGTCCTTGAGAATTTAAAGAATCTACTGAGGAGATAAGGTTTCACAACTCACGGCATTGTAACATGGGGACAAAGCAAGACATCCTGTTTTGCCCCCACCTGAACACAAGCACAACGCATGATCACCGGAGGAAGAACAACGACCCCCAACAACAGACTGCGCAATCTCAGGACAGGTCTCGACAAGTCGACAGGTCTCGACAGGTCTCGACAAGTCTCGACAAGTCTCGACAAGCCGGAACTTCAATGCTATAAAACAGCGACACTGGAAAGGGAAGTTGCGTGCTGTGGTGGAGCGGAGACTCCCCAGCCGCCCAGCGCTGTTTTGCTTGTGTCTGCTTACTTGATTAATAAAATAATTTCAATAGACCAGTAAATTGTGTGGTCTAATTTATAACAATTTGGTGCCGTGACTCGGATGAAGGCAAATCTGATTGAAAGACCTTCGGAGGGGGCGCCCCGCTGATTTCAGCGGCCTTCGCTAGGACTACTTTCATTCAAACCCTTCACCGACGAACCCAAAATTAGACACAAGCAAAACCGGTAAACCCCAGGCAACCTTTGTGCACGAAGCCCGAACGAAGACCCATGGGGTGGGTAAGTATAGGCCAGTGTTCCGTTCGGTTGGGGTTGGGTTTCCCAGAGTGTGACAACTGAGACGTCCAATTGCGGACGAAGCGAGAGCGGACCCCTCGGTAGTGCGGTTCCCACATCCCGCGAGGGACTGGGCCACGAAAAGAGGGAGCGTGTGTGTGTGCGTGTGAGGGCACTCTGGAAGATGGGACAGAAGAAGAGTAAGCCTTCTGGTCCCATGGGTGGGGTAACGTCTGATGTTAGGTTACCCCGGGATTAATGATTAAAAATTGGCAGGATTCCCCTTTTAGGCGGGGAAGGAATAAAGTAAAAATGATACATTATTGTGTTGAAGTTTGGGATGGTAAACAGATTCGAGGAGACCACCTTTACTGGCCTGTATTTGGGTCTTTTGAAGATTGGGTTTGTCAGGCCTAAATATTTATGTAAACTCAAAGGAACCCTTTAGTCTAGAAGAAAGTGAGTATGCGCACCTCTGGATAAATTCAGATATGAGGATGCATCTATATCCTCTAAAAGAAAAAGGAGGGCGGGATAAAAAGAGAAAGGACTTAGAAGTCCCGACACCACCCCCGCCCTATATTCCACCACCCGCACCAACGGCTCCTGTCCTTAATGGACTCCCTGAATTAGCTAATCCAGGAGAATCGGAATCAGATCATGAAACACAGGGGCCGGTAACCAGAAGCAGGGCAAGAAATCAGAAATCTGCTTTAAGGGAGGGATTATATCCCCTACGAGAAATAGCGATGGGGGGACCCCAGCCAGGAATGGAATATGTGGCCATCCCCATTAACTCCGGGGATGTCCGAGATTTTAAGAAAAGGACAGGAGGAGGGTAAGCGAGCTTTAATGGCAACTGGCATAGTGTTTGCAGCTGCTGAGGAATAATTCTAACTGGAATAATAACTGTACATTGTATATTGTATATATAAAAGCCCGGGCATTTTTGTTAAAGTATTCTTTTATTCATATGTTAATATGTAAATATGTAAATATAAGAACTGCCATTGAGGTGTATGTCTAAGGGAACAAAATTTGCCCAGGCATATTATCGGCTCATCAGGTTTAAATGTCCTCAGTGTAATTGTCAACAGGCAGTTAATTTACAGTGGTTTGATTTTATTTGTGTATCTATATATTGTGGATTTTGGAGGGATTGGGATTGACTAGTAAAGAGCTTCTAGGAAAACAGTGGAATATTAACTACTGTAGATTACAATAGGAAAAGTTCAAAGCAAAGAAATCCCGAGGAAAAGCCCCCTAGGGTGTATACTAACACATTGGAGGGATATAGTGGGGTGAGAGGGTACAGAAAGTAAAAGAACTCTTTTCAAATATTGTAATCAATGGTGGCCACTTTATAAACTAGAGGATGGAGCCGAGTGGCCCCTAAATGGAACTATTAATTATAACACCATATTACAGTTAATGTTGTTTTTTGTGGAAAGAAGGAAGATGGGATGAAATATGGTATATTGATTGATATGTTGTTTCAGTATCTTGGAGGGAAAAGGTATGGAATTAAGTCGGACTCTGACTGAGCCTTTGGTGCTGGTATTAGAAAAGTACGGGCTGGAGAAAGATAAAGGAAGTGTTAAAAGGGTTGCTGAAGGTGTTAAAAGGTGTGGTATGTAGTATTTAACAGAGCTGTTTGAAATTGAATGAGCAGGGAAAGGTGATGTAGGCATTATCTAAGTAACAGTCTAGAAGTTTTGGTATATTTGCATATTTGCTGTGGTGTTTGTTCAGTTTCCCAAGCATCGGGGAGGGGGGAACAGCCTGCTCCACCAGGGGCCTCTCCAGCGGCCGCAGGGGGGCTTCGGCTCCAGCGCCTGGAGCGCCTCCTCCCCCTCCTTCTGCACTGACTTTGGTGTCTGCGGGGGGGTTTCTCGCTCTCCCAGCTGCTGTTGAGCAGCAGGGTTTTGTTCGTTTGTTTGTCTGTTTGTTTTCGTGGATGTGCTCTCACAGAGGCACGGACTGTGTTGCTCATGGCTTGGCTCTGGGCAGCAGTGGGCCCCTTTGGGGCCAGATGAAATTGTCCCTTACCTACCACGGGGAGGTTTCTGGGTTTTTCTCACGGGGGCTGCCACTGCAGTTTCCCACTCCCACACCCCCCCCCCCCCCCCCCGAACCTTGCCATCAAACCCAATACACTGGGGCAGCTAAGTCATTACTGACTTGTAAAGCTTCAGGGATTAAATTAACTAATGAAACCCTAAATGTGATGGGGGTAGAAGGTACTGGGATAACAGTGCCACTTTTGGGGAATACTAAGCTGAGACCAGGGGATAAAATGATCACTGGGCAATTATTGTATGTATCCAAGGCGGAAACTAACTTGTTGGGAAGGGATTTGATGATTAAATTGGGCATTCAAATAGTAAATTGTTAGACTGGAATAACAGTGTTATTTATGGAGTGCTCTGAGGCCCTGAGAGCAAACGTATATTCACCTCTGACTGGAAAGACTCTGAAATGGGGGTGGAAGCAACAATATAGGTGGACAATTTTACCTCAGGGGTTTACAGGGCCACCTATCTATTTGGGTAAATTCTAAAAAAGGTTTTGGAGCAATTACAACCTCCCAAGGAGGTATTAACGTTACAAATATGTGGATCATTTTAAGGAAAATCGATACTCCCCAATGGGAGAGAAATGCTGAATAAAGTGATAATGAGGCAAATATTAACTGTTTTACATCAGAAGAGTCATTGGGAGGTGCAAGCAATGTGTGATGTTGTTCTAAGAAAGCATGTCTGTGTAGAAATATATACTTTAGGGAAGCACACATGCAGAGGATGTACTATATGTCAAAAGGTAAATAAAAAAAAAAGGGTCTTCTGTAACCTATCTAGAGGGGGACGGGAGCCAGGGCTTTGACCTTTCCAAAGTATACAGGTAGACTTTACTGAGTTACTTGTTTGTCCTAATTGACCACGTGACTGAATGGGTGTAAAGTTTTACTGCAAGGATTAAAGCAGGCCTTAGAGATTGAGTGGGATTTTCACAGCCCCTGGCACCCCTCCTTTTCTGGAAAGGTAGAGCGAATGAATGGTGAAATTAAGAAACAACTAACAAAACTTATGCTGGAAACTAAGGCTTCTTGGGTAAAATGCTTCCCCCTTGCACTGTTAAACATATGGATGCAGCCCAGAACTGATGTAGGAATTTCTCCTTTTGAAATGCTATATGGTATGCCCTATGACTTGGAATTGCCACTTGATCACCCTCAATTCTAATGAAGACTTTGAAAGAGACCCCACGATGGGGAAGGCCCCTATGTTGTTTTGTTTACTACAGAAACAGCCGTCCGGACTGCGGAGAAAGGATGGACACATGCCAGCCGTGTTAAAGGACCCACCTGTGACAAGATGTGGGAGATCGCTCCAGGAAACAAAGACCTGAAGCTCACATTGCGACGAACTCGATAGGTACCGTGGGTTAAGGTAGAGGCTCTCCCCTGAAGTACACTACTGCTGCCGAGAAGAACTAAAACCTCGTATTTGGCTGCAACCCAACTGACGAGTGAGGCAGAGGAGTGAATAAGTGGGGAAAGACATGGGCCTCAGCCATTCCTATCGGTATTTGGGGGTTCTCGCAGTGATTTCATCCTGCATAGCGACTCAACACCACCCCCACCAACCTTTTAAATGGACTTTAAGTCGATTCGAAGATCAACAGGTTATTGCAACCCAGATAACATCGGGGGGGGCTCGAGGCCCCGATGCTGGGAATATGTGGGATTTTATTTCTGCCCAAGTTCTAACCTGGGAAGGGGGTACTGTAAATGCCTGAACGTGTATTATTGTGCATACCGGGGGTGTGAAACCATTGCTACAGACTGGACACTTGGGGCTGGTCGGGATAAATTCTTACAAGTGGGATATGGGCTGCAAGGTTGTAACTGACAATTGGATCCCCGTTACAGGTGGTGAGGGCATGGTATAGGGTATACAGGAACCTTCCACGGAAATAAAGAAATTTGCAAGGTTCTATATATAAATATAACAAACTCGGACGATACTAGCTGGGTACTAGGAAAAATGTCAGATTTTACGAACACGGAACAGATAGGGGAGGACTCATCCTAATAAAGAAGGGAAAACCCGAGACTTCCAAGGTAGTCGGGCCTAATAAAGAGTTACTAGGGGAAGGTTTGGTTGTCCAGACTGTAAATATACCTGGGACTGCCCAACCTACTACAGTGTTTTCTAATAAGTTGACAGAGTTATCCTTTCCCACACTGCTTCCAAGCATTGTGAAAAAAAGAAAGGGGTTGTACCCGAGGAGATAACTGAAGGGTACTGGCTATGTGTAAGTGTTAAGCCCCCATATTCAAATTCTTCCAAGTGCAGTTGGGGTCAGGAAATTGGGATAACTTTGACCCAAGTTACGGGAAAAGGTAGATGTATCGGCACAGTTCCAAGAGATAAAAATGATCTGCGCCATGCCACTGAAAAAAATAAAAATAAGAATGGACCAAACACATAAATGGTTAATTCCTGCAAATAACACTAGGTGGGTATGTTCATTGTTGGGAGTCACTCCTTGCCTATCTTTAAAATTGTTTAACACATCTCATGATTTTTGTGTACAGGTGGTCATTATACCAAGGATTCTATACCACACTGAAGAGTATATGTATACCCATCACACAGTGGCTGAATACCATCTGGTAAAGATCATACTGGGGTGGTAAGAGATACAATGACTAAATTGCGGGAAGGATTAGAAAAACACAAAAGGGAAAATGAGGCTCGTCAGAATTGGTATGAATCCTGGTTTAATTACTCACCTTGGCTTACTACCCTGCTATCAACCATAGCAGGGCCCCCTTGTTGTTACTTATATTAACACTGACTTTTGGACCATGTATATTCAATCAAGTAATCGCAATTGTTAAAAGTCGATTAGAAGCTGCTCATCTTATGCTTGTGCGTGCTAACTATGAATCTCTTGAGCAGGAGGAGGACAACGCAGAAACTTTGATGCTCAGTAAGCAGATATTGCAAAAATTCAATGAACAAAATATGTTTGAAAAAGAAAAAGGAGGGATTGTGATAAATTAGTAGGGGTTTGTTCATTGTCCTTGAGAATTTAAAGAATCTACTGAGGAGATAAGGTTTCACAACTCACGGCATTGTAACATGGGGACAAAGCAAGACATCCTGTTTTGCCCCCACCTGAACACAAGCACAACGCATGATCACCGGAGGAAGAACAACGACCCCCAACAACAGACTGCGCAATCTCAGGACAGGTCTCGACAAGTCTCGACAAGCCGGAACTTCAATGCTATAAAACAGCGACACTGGAAAGGGGAAGTTGCATGCTGTGGTGGAGCGGAGACTCCCCAGCCGCCCAGCGCTGTTTTGCTTGTGTCTGCTTACTTGATTAATAAAATAATTTCAATAGACCAGTAAATTGTGTGGTCTAATTTATAACATTCACTACAATTCTGAGACCAATAGCATGTAATTAGGAGAGGTCCAGTAAAGGCCATGTTACCCGGCGGTTATTACCCTAAGGGGTTGCAGCCCTTGGTAAACCTTCTTGAGCTGCAGTACTGGTCCCTTCTCCGGTCTTGTCCTCTACCTGATGCTTCTTAGGAAATGGTCAGACTTACACACCCAATGGTTCTTCTATTTGTGTTCAACTTTTCCACGAGTTAGTGGGGGCTCGATTCAAAGCAGATAACCAATCATCTAGGTAAATTTTCCCACCTATTATTAAATTTTCAGGTAATTCAAGATGTTGCAGTTATCTCTACTGGAGGTGGCACTCCCCCTATGGGATTTGGAGTCCCCAAATCCTTCTATTAGGGCCTTTATATGAGTTTCCAATTATTGCTAATATTCTAATCAATACAAGATTTAATATACATACAATTAGCATCCAAAGGGTAGGTATGCCCTGATATACTTCAAGTTCTTTTAAGCTTAACTTTCAGATCTCCAGGAGTAGACTCGACCTTCCAGGTTCCTGTTACGGGTCCCTTTACTCGTGATGCATGTGTCCACCCCTTTTCCACCGTTCTTATAGCCGTCTCTGTAGTAAGCAAGACAAGATAAGGACCTTCCCAATGTGGAGACAACGATTCTTCTTTCCAAGTTTTTATCAACACTTTATCTCCAGGCTGTATTTTATGAATTGTGAACCCCAAGGGCACATTTTGAGCCAACATCCCCTTCTCCCGAAGTTCGTTCAATTGTTTTCCCACAGTTATCACATATTTCTGGGTCTCATAGTCTTCTATCAGAGAATGATCTAAGGGCATTCCTTGGGAATACGGCATACCGTAAAGCATCTCATAAGGTGATACTCCAGTCTCCCCGTGTGGCATGGTTCTTATGTTTAGCAATGCCAATGGTAAGCATTTTACTCATGATAATTGAGTCTCAATCATCAATTTGGCCAATTGGTGTCTAATTGTCTGATTCATTCTCTCGACTCGTCCAGAATTTTGAGGATGCCATGGCGTATGATATTCCCATTTAATGCCCAGGGCCACAGTCAAAGCCAGGATAAGCCTCTACCCAATGTGTTAGTTGATCCACGATTACCAACAGATATTTATATCATCCTACCTTTGGTAGTTCAGTAAAGTCCACCTGTATTCTCTCAAATGGTCGATATGCAATTCTTCTTCCTCCAGCAGGTGCTTGCCTAATCACCTTCTTATTTACTTTTTGACATGTTAAGCATCCTTGGACGGTTTGTTTGGCTATCTCATATATTCCTACACACCCATAAAATTTTAGAAATTGATCACTCAGTGCTTTTGTTCCCCAGTGGGTTTGTAGGTGTAGCCGTAAAAGTAGACGCCTAGTTTGTTCCTTTGGCAGTATTTCTGTTCCATCAGGCAGAATCCATTTTCCTTCTTTCAGTTCTGCTCCTATGGTCTTTATAATTTTTATTTCTGCTTCTGTATACTTTTTCTCGTGTCCCTTTTCTGTTATCCATTTCTTGTAGGGTTAGGACTACATCATGCTTCTTAAGAGCTGCTTCCCTAGCTTCTCTATCCGCTAGGTTATTCCCTCTTATGTGGAAACCAGTTCCCTTTTGATGTCCTCTGACGTACCACAGCCATCTCCCTAGGTCCTCTCAATGCCTGCGATATTTGAGTAACTAAAGTTTGGTGAATCAGCCCTTTTCCCTGTGTGCCTATGAGTCCCCTTTCTTCCCAAATTTTCCCAAATGTGTGGACTATTCCATAAGCATATTTAGAGTCTGTATAAATAGTGCCACTTTTTCCTTTCAATAGTTCTAGGGCTCGTAATAATGCATAAAGTTCACATGCTTGAGCGGACCAGGCAGCGCTGAGTGGTCCCGATTCTATTAGGACCATATCCCCATTTACGATGGCATATCCTGATCTTCTTTTTCCATCTACTACTTTGGATGATCCATCAATAAATAATTTTTCCCCTGTTTCTAATTCCGTCTCCTCGAGATCGGGTCGGATTTTGGTTTGCAATTCAATCACTTCCACGCAGTTATGTTGTAGTTCTGTTAGGGGTTCCCCATATAGAAATTGTGCAGGACTCTGTGCAGCAGTTACTTTTAGTTCTAAATCAGGGGAGTCGATCAGGATGGCCTCATACTTCAGCATCCTACTATCAGTTAACCATTTTTCAGCCTTTTGCTGGAGTACTCCCCTAACATTATGTGGAGTATATATCTTCAGAGGTGCCCTAAAAGTGACTTTTCTAGCTTCCTCAATCAGTAAGGCAGTAGCCACAATTGTCTGTAAGCACACTGGCCACCCCCTACTCACAGGGTCTAATAGTTTGGAACAATATCCCACAGGTTTCTTGATTCCTGCCCATTCTTGAGTTAGTACTCCATATGCAGTTTGCTTAGAAACATTTACAAATAAATAAAAGGGTCTTTCTAAATCTGGGAGGCTCAGCACTGGAGCTTCTATTAACGTTTTCTTGATCAACCTCAACTTTTCCTCATCTTCCTCGTTCCACTTAATTTTTTCTCCAGTCAATTTTTCATATAAAAACTTGGCCTTTTCACTAAACCCTTCAATCCAGGGCCTACAATATCCCAAGAGGCCAAGCAGTTGCCTCACTTCCTTCTTCGTTTTGGGTGATGACAGGGCTAAAATCCCAGATACCCTGTCAGGATCCAATTTTTTCTTTCCTTGGCTAAGCCAATGTCCTAAGTACCTTACTTCCTTTTCCACAAATTGTAATTTAGATTTTGAGACCTTCAACCCTTTTTTCCCTAAGAAATTAAGTAATTCAATAGTGGTTCTCCGTGTCTCTTTTTCAGTCTCCCCAGCTATTAATAGGTCATCCACATATTGCAACAATTTTACTTCCCCCTTTACCTCAAAAAGTTGTAATAATTTTTCTAAGGTTTGGCCAAATAAATTTGGGGATTCAGTAAATCCCTGAGGAAGTACAGTCGATCTAAGCTGTTGTCGCCTTCCTGTTTCAGGGTCTTCCCATTCAAAGGCGAAATAATTCCGCAACCCTTCACTTAATGGGCAGGCCCAGAAAGCATCCTTCAAATCTATTACACTATACCATTTATGCTGAGGTGTTAGGTGGTTTAATAAAGTATATGGGTTAGCCACCACTGGGAATTTGGTTATGGTTCGCTGATTCACAGCCCTAAGATCCTGAACCAACCTATATGACCCATCAGCCTTTTTTACTGGCAAAATGGGGGTACTATGTGGGGACATACATGGTTCCAGCATCCCCTTTTGGAGCAACCTATCTATAACTGGTTTGAGTCCTCTTTTCCCCTCCAATGGGATAGGATATTGCCTAATCCTTATTGGCTGTTGTGGATCCACTATTTCTACTACCAAGGGTTCCATATCTAATTTTCCTGAATCTCCCTCTTGATACCATACTTGTGGGTCTATTTCTCCCTCATCTTCTTGGGTTAGGGTATATCGCTGAATTTTTAATTCTCCCCCCTGGCTCTTGATTTCCAACCCTAATCTTACTATTAAGTCCCTTCCTAATAGATTGTGCTCAGCCTCAGGCACCAGCAATAGGTCATTGAGACATAGTTTCTTTTCTGATTCTATTTCTATATTTTCCAATATAGGAACCTTAAAGGGCTCACCTTTTGCTCCTACTACCATGGTATTCCTCTTTCCTTCCTTAACCCCTTTTGGTAATTTTCTAATAGTTGATTTCTCCGCTCCAGTATCTACCAAAAAATACACCTCTTCCCTCTGGGGACCTATTAATAATTTTATCAAGGGCTCATTCGATGTTCGGGTCCCCGAAAGATATAGCCCCTGACACCCCTAGTCTTCCTTAAACATTTTTTCATCCTGTTTCTTTTTTCTACAGTTCCTCTGAAGATGCCCCTTTTTGCCACAATAGTAACAGATAGGGATTCTATCTTGTTGTCCTTTCCATTTATCCATGGGTTCTCTTTCACCCTGTTTTTTTTTTTTCCTGATCCTTTCCTGCTTTCCTGTCCACTTGGTTTTTGACTTTCCCTTATTGCTGCCATAAAAACATTTGCTTTTGCCTTCTGTTTTTCCCCATCTCTCCTCACATAGACCTTTTGTGCTTCCCTCAATAATTCTTCTAATCCTTTTTCATGCCAATCATCAAGTTTCTCCAATTTCTTTCGGATGTCTTCCCAGGATTTTGCTACAAACTGGGTTCTCAACAGTGCCCCTCCTGCAGGGGAATCAGGATCTATACCCGAGTACATCTGAAGGCTTTTTCTCAGCCTGTCTAACCATTCAGTTGGAGATTCGTCTCTGCACTGACACTCATTAAAAGCTTTATTTATATTTTGTCCCCTTGGAACCGATTCCTTTATCCCTTGTATCATTATGGTCCTAAAATCCCTCATATTTTGCCTCCCCTGAGCAGCCTGATGATCCCAGTTAGGGTTGGTATTTGGCCATTTCACATCCCCTGGAGGACCTCCCTGATTTTGTCTTTCCCACAGTCTCATTCCTGCTTGCCTGATCATTCCTCTTTCTTCTATAGTGAAGAGGATTCCTAATATGGACTGCATTTCTTCCCAGGTATACGTGTTCGGACCTAGGAACTGGTCCAATCTTTCGGCAACTCCTAAAGGTTTCCCATTTCCTTCTTAAAATTTCTTACATCTGACATGTTCAAAGGAACCACTACAAACCCTATTCCCCCCTGGTTCCCCCCAAGGGGTACCTCCCTCAAACGGTAAAGGCCTCCTAAATCGTCAGTCCGGCCTCGTGCTTCACTTTTCTCCCTTTCTGTGGCCCTTATCTTACTACTAGTCCTTTGTGCAGGAGGAGAGGGATAGAGAACAGGGGCCGTGGGCAATCGACTTTCAAAATGTGGCGGTTCTGGTTGCCATGAATAGGGAGGGGGTATATTATCCAGAGGTTCCCATTCTTCCTTTCCCCTGTCAGTTCTTGTATTTAAAGCGAATATTTGTTTTGGGGAAATGCGTTTGAGGCTCCTACCCATAGAGCCGCATAATCGCTTTCTTCTTGGTTAAAAGGCTCCTTAGAGTTAACATAGTGGTTTAATGCCTGACATACCCAATCCTCAAAGGATCCAAAAACTGGCCAAAAAACATGTGGCCTTAAAGGTTCCTTTGGTGCCAATATGCACCCAAGGAGGCTTTCTTTAAAACGTCTTTGTTTTGGATATTACTCATTTCCTTGATTTCCCATTCCCTTTTATTTGTTTATTTATTTATTTATTACTATTCCTTACTAGTTACTGCCCTTTGTTTCAATTTCCACGCAAGCCTTTTTACTGCGGGTTTTTACTATCTTTTCCTAATCTTCTTCCCAAATGTCCTCTGGGATTAAACTCTTCTTCCCACATACAAACTTTACTATTTCAAATTATTAACGAGCCCCGTTTCAATCATAAATCCACGGAACTTCAGGAAAACAGCTGAAGCACGCAGCCTTCAGTCTTCTAGACAAACATTACCACCTTTTCCACAAAAATTTACATTTCAACAGGACCGAATTTCAAGCCGAATGCCAATTTTTCTCATGCACTTTGTTAGTAAGCCCATACAAAACAAGGAATCACTCCTGTGTATCTGCCAATATGGGGGTTTAAAAGGTATTGACGCCTAAATAAACTCGCTCTCCCCCTTCTTACCAAATTCCCAGGGCTCAAGCCCGAACCACCAAAGAAATGACTCTCTCCGTTCTACCGCTTTGATAATCAGTCAGCCCCCTTCCCCCCCAGCCAGTACTTGGGAAACTGACCAAACGCCACAGCAAATACACCAACACTTCTCAACTGTTAGTGACTTAGATAATGCTCCCGCCTTTTTCTTGTCACACTCAAAGCATTTAAGAGCAAAAATAGGATCACAAGATACACCGCCAGGCCCATATATTGGGCACCACCACTCAAAACTTGGATAAAACAGCACTTCTTTTCGGTCTGTCACGCACTTCGTTCGTCTCCGCCCACTCCCCTTGCGGAGAATACGGAACCGCGAATTGGAACTCCTCACTCGTTTTGCAGCAACGCTGCATCTCACTCACACAGCACAATCATGCAATCACACAGAGAGGCCTCTAGCACATCTCATTCATACCACAAGAAAATAATTTAGAATGATAACCAACCAAACAAGTATTGTCTCTGACTGTGTTCTTCGTGGAGTGACTTATTCCACTTTGTTTCAAACCCTTACACAAATATTTTTGTTATATATGGAGTGGTAATTCCTGTTGAGAAAAAAGGGTTGATATTAATAAAGAAGGGGGAGATGTGGGAATGTGGCAATGGGGGTCAGAAAGCCTCCTGGTTGGTGATAACATCAGACTCTTAGCGATGAGTTCATCAAGAATGTAGAGTTTAGAGGAAACAAAGAAGGGTGATTGAGGCGACGCCCTGCCATCTCGGATTGCTTGTTTTCCCCTCTGTTAAGGCATGGAAGTTGCGGGGGGGGGGGGGGGGGGGGGGGTTGCTGGTTAGAACTGTTAACATTTATTATTTAATGTTATATGATAATAATATTATTAGTGTGGTTTGAAGGGTTAACAAAACGCAGGAAAAGCAATCACGTTTTGTTGATTTCAGGAACCTTGTGGTGGGCAGAGCATGTGCAGAAGAAGAGGGAGACAGTCAAAGCCGCTCCTGCAGTCTGGAACAAAAGGTTGCTAATGGTGATGGGGAAACCCTGAGCCTTTCACCCACAACGACCACCACAAAGAGAATTATAATATGAAGCGGGGATAGGATATCCATATGTATAGGCGTACTCGGGTTTCTTGTAAATATGTAACAGCAATGTCCTATATATATTTGGAAAGTTTGACGTTTGCGTGTGCGTGTTGGTAGAGCATAGACTCCCCACGCACCCAGCGCTGTTTACTTGCCTTTTATAAATATTCTTTTATAAATATTTCAAAATTCAGATTGAGTTGAGACTTGATTTATAACACTTTCAACAAAAAAAATATCTGGACATTTAAGAATAAGACATACAATTATTAACACTCCAGTTAGTATCCCTCCAGCAGCTGAAAACATACCGTTTGTCCACAGCTTCAGGAGGTCTTTGTCTGCTCCTGCGGTGAGCGGCTGAGAGTGGAGTCCCCTCCGAGCAAAACACTCAGGGTGCACCTAGGGGCATCTGCTCCGCAGCCGATCCCGCAGCCAAGCAGAGTGTCTCCTGCCTGGATCACCAAAATGACTCACAGAAAGCTGACTCCACAATCAGCAAGATTGTAAAGTAGATATGTTTACTCAGCGCTGGGCAGCACGGGGGGGGGGGGGGGGGGTAGTCCCACCAAAGTCGTGCACGCCTAACATGGCAACTTGCTTTGGTTAGATCCAGTGAAGAGTTACATATGCATGAAGTTTCCCAACACTCCTATACATATGCATAACCTATCCCTTTGTGAACAGTCCTCCTTATCTCAGACCCCTTGATTAAAGTCCGAACCATGAGGTTGTTTTGATCTGGTTCTCGGGGTCTGAGGGGCTCCTGTTATCTGGAGGTCTAAGCGCAGCACAGGCACAGTACATCACAAATATAGCATATATTAATTCTTAATCGTTCTCTCATTTCTAATTCCATGTGTCAGCTGCAGCATACTTGCTCTCTTCCGGATCCACGGGTATTCTACTATTAACATTAATGTTCAAAGCTTGACAGACCCAGTCCTCCATGGACCCAAATATCGGCCAAAATACATGGGGTCTTAAGGGTTCTTTTGGTCATTCTATCATATATTACTGGACCATTTTTAATTTACTTTTTCCTTTTCTCGGGCCCCTATCATTCCAATTTCTAATCGTTATTCCTAATGGACTTTCTGGTGGTATGTCTGGTAATTTGCTCCCTTTCTTCTGGTCCTTGGTCTTCAATTCTGTCTGACCCATCTAGGAATTTTACTACAGCAATTCCCACAGCCCTTGGTTACCTTAGTAAGAGTGTCTTGAAGGGGGTTTAGGACCTATCACCCACCCACAAATCCTATAGGAATCACTTCCTTCACCGGCCAAGTCCCTCATGGGAGATTGGAACCACGGTTAGAAGACCTCCACACTCGCTTCAGAACTAAGTTCCGTCTCAGTTACACTCTTACACACACAGGCAACCAAATCCCACCCAACCGAATGGTATACTCCTTAAATACTTACGACTCCGTCATCTTCATTCAGATCTTTGCGTGCAGAATTACGGGCAAAATACAGTGCTGCAGCCAGCTAGGGAGCTAAAAAAAAAAAAAAATCAAAATCTTTGCTTACCTTTATTCAGGTTCAAGATGGCATTAGTCCTGACCTGACTCGAACAGGAGCCACCAAATGGTGGTGTAATAAATGGCTCAGTCTTCAAAATAGGACTGTAATCAAAGTTTACAATTTATTAAGCAAATAGAGGCAAGCAAACAGCGCTGGGTGCTCTGGGAGTCTCTGCTCCACCAAGTCGCACACCAGTTACATCAAGCAGCTGATTTTTATGCTCCTAGGCTAATACATATTCCACACCACTTTTTGGAAAACGCAGGGTTACTATAATTAGTTTCCCAGGATCCAAACCATCACACGGACGCATGCGTATTGGTCTCCGGTGGTCCCTCTGGGGATCACTCATACTGAAGGCTCGTAGTCTTCCTTCCAGGCTTTGGCTTTTGGTCATTCTTCATCTTCCCCCCCCTTTTCCTTATTTGCTCATCTCTTAGCCGGATATGAGAGACCCGTGCGGCGCCCCATGCGATAGTTTTTAGTTATTTTGAAACCCCTTTGTTCTCTTATCCCCTAGACCTGAGTTTCAAGGTTTACCCTTCAAACCCTCTATTGACATGAACTGCTAGACCATTCCTTTGCAAGATACAAGAACTATATACATTAACCACTCTGTTTTTCTTAGACTTGTGGTTATACAAGGGTATGTAAGACAGAAGTTCACATTCATCATACCATGCGGCCCTAGCATTGTTCCATACTGTGAGGAATGTTTTAACAATTCGTGTCCATAAAGAACAATTCCGTTTGAATCGTTTGAATCCTGTCTGCCTCTGGGCCCCGCACTGGCAATTCAATTCTTGAACCACAGCTGCAGTGTGTCCCAGTCTCCCCCTCATTCTAGTCAATTTATCACTTCTTAAATTTATGAACCTGTTTGCTTTTGTTATTCCGGACTTCTATTTCTAACACTGCTATAGATGTGTCTGTGAATGGCTGGGGAAGAATGTTTTAATTACTCGTGTGTCTGGGAGTTTCAGAACAACTGATAACAACTAGTGACTGTTATGGGATACTATGTGGATCTTTGGTATCTGGTTAGGGGGGGGCGAGAGATAAAGAGGAAGGAGAAAGAAGCTGAAGGACGGCTGGGAGACAAGACTTGAAGAGGATGTTCTGTAAACTTGGTATGGTGCCCAGTAAGTACAAAGGGGGAGAGGAAGACTACGAGCCTTCAGCATGAAAGACCCCTAGAGACCCCCAGAAGAGACCCCCAAAGGAGACTGCGCATGCTCCAGTAGGAGGGACTGGACCCCGGAAGCTAATTATAATAATCTATTTTTTTAGAAGTAGTAATGAATATGTATTAGTCTAGGAGCATAAAAATCAGCTGCTTGATTTTTGTGGTTTAACCCGGCCGGCAGCTAAACACCACGCAGCCGTTCGCTCAATACACCCACTCAATACCATGCTCTTTGGCCCAAGTGTCTATAAGGTTGTTTCGGAAATGAGTTCCATTGTCTGACTCTATTCTTTCTGGGGTACCATGTCGCCATAGGACTTGCTTTTCAAGGCCCAGGATAGTGTTCCGGGCGGTGGCATGAGGCACAGGATATGTTTCCAGCCATCCGGTGGTTGCTTCCACCATTGTAAGTACGTGGCGCTTGCCATTGCGAGTTTGAGGGAGTGTGATGTAATCAATCTGCCAGGCCTCTCCATATTTATATTTCAGCCATCGTCCTCCATACCAGAGGCTTTGACCGTTTGGCCTGCTTGATTGCAGCACATGTTTCACAGTCATGAATAACCTGTGCTATAGCGTCCATGGTCAGGTCCACCCCTCGATCACGAGCCCATCTGTATGTTGCATCTCTACCTTGATGGCCTGAGGTGTCATGGGCCCATCAGGCTATAAATAATTCACCTTTATGCTGCCAATCCAGGTCCACCTGAGCTACTTCAATCTTAGCAGCCTGATCCACCTGCTGGTTGTTTTGATGTTCTTCAGTAGCCCGATTCTTGGGCACATGAGCATCTACGTGACGTACTTTCACAGCCAGGTTCTCTACCCGAGCAGCAATGTCTTGCCACAAAGCAGCAGCCCAGATGGGTTTGCCCCTACGCTGCCAGTTGTTTTGCTTCCATTGCTGTAACCATCCCCACAGGGCATTTGCTACCATCCATGAATCAGTGTAGAGATAGAGAACTGGCCATTTTTCTCGTTCAGCAATGTCTAAAGCCAGCTGAATGGCCTTCACTTCTGCAAACTGACTCGATTCACCTTCTCCCTCAGCAGCTTCTGCAACTTGTCGTGTAGGACTCCATACAGCAGCCTTCCATCTCCGATGCTTCCCCACAATACGACAGGACCCATCAGTGAACAGGGCATATTTCTTTTCATTCTCTGGTAACTGGTTGTACAGTGGGGCTTCTTCAGCACGACCCACCTCCTCCTCTGATGATATCCCAAAGTATTTGCCTTCTGGCCAATCCATAATCACTTCCAATATTCCTGGGCGACTGGGGTTTCCTATTTGAGCCCGCTGAGTAATCAGTGCAACCCACTTGCTCCATGTAGCATCAGTTGCATGATGCGTAGAAGGGACCCTTCCCTTGAACATCCAGCCTAGTACTGGCAATCGGGGTGCTAGGAGGAGCTGCGCTTCAGTACCGACCACCTCTGAAGCAGATCGAACTCCTTCATATGCTGCCAATATCTCCTTTTCAGTTGGAGTATAGCGGGCCTCAGATCCTCTGTATCCCCGACTCCAAAACCGAGTTTTGGAGTCGGGGATACAGAGTTAGTTGGTGGAGACATAGCTGTTCGTTCAGGCCACGATAGTCCACTGTTAGTCTCCACTCGCCATTAGACTTTCGCACTGGCCATATGGGACTATTGAAAGGTGAATGAGTCTTGCTGATCACTCCTTGGCTCTCCAATTGACGAATTAGCTTATGGATGGGAATCAGGGTGTCTCGGTTAGTGCGATATTGCCGCCGGTGCACAGTTGTGTTAGCGATTGGCACTTGCTGTTCTTCGACCCTCAGCAACCCCACAACAGAGGGGTCCTCTGAGAGACCAGGCAAGGTAGATAATTGTTTAATGCCTTCTGTCTCTAAGGCAGCTATACCAAAAGCCCACCGGAACCCTTTTGGGTCCTTGCAATATCCTCTTCTAAGATAGTCTATGCCAAGGATACATGGAGCATCCGGGCCAGTCACAATGCGGTGCTTTTCCCACTCATTCCCAGTCAGACTCACTTCAGCCTCCAATACAGTCAACTGCTGAGATCCGCCTGTCACTCCACAAATATAGATGGGCTCTGGTCCTTTATATCTCGATGGCATTATAGTACATTGTGCACCGGTGTCTACTAAAGCCTTATACTTCTGTGCGTCTGACGTGCCAGGCCATCGAATCCACACAGTCCAATAAACTCGATTGTCCCTTTCCTCCCCCTGGCTGGAGGCAGGGCCCCCCTAATCCTGGTCAGAATCTTCTTCATTTCTGTGTTTGAAGGACTGTCTGCTGGAAGTTGGAGCAGCAAACTTTTCAGAGAATCCCTTTTTCTTGATTGTTTTCTTTTGCAACTCACGTACCCGTGCCTCTAGGGTCGCAGTAGATTTTCCATCCCATTTTCTCATGTCCTCTCCATGGTCTCGTAAGTAAAACCACAGGGTGGCACGGGGTGAGTACCCACCATATCGTCTTCCTTGTGTGGATGAACGCCTACCCCTGATAGCTGAGACACTGCTTTGTACAGTTGCGGAGGAGAATAATCTCTCTTCAAGTTGGTGAACCTTTTCAGAAAGTTTCTCCCAAGTGTTCTCTTTTGGTCGGTGGACACTGGTTGGTTCAGGTGGGGAGGATGATAGATTCTCTTCAAGTTGGTGAACCTTTTCAGAAAGTTTCTCCACAGCTGAGACGCAGGCCTGTAAGGAAGAGGAGAGACTTTCTTCGTACTGCCGGAGTTGTTTAGCCGCTTCATCCACTGTGGGTTCCTCATCCTCTTTCCAGGCCATTATTGCCAATGAGCTGGCATATGATGATGGTGCACTCCGTACAAACTTCCGCCACATGGGTCGTGTACACCTGACTTCATCTGGATCTTTGGATGTTTGTCTGAGGTCTGGATCCTCATAAATCACTTCCCGTACGGCTAATTCCCTCAGGTACTGGATTCCCTTCTCCATAGTGGTCCACTTGCCTGGTAGACATACAAGTTCTTCCTTGAAGGGATACCTTTCCCTCACAGCTGAGAGGAGACGCCTCCAGAGGCTGTGAGATTGTGCTCCATCTGCAATTGCTTTGTCAATGCCTGCGTCTCTAGCAAGGGATCCCAGTCGCTTGGCTTCCCTGCCGTCTAATTCCACACAATTGGCTCCAGAGTCCCAGCATCGGAGCAGCCAGGTGACAAGCTGCTCACCTATACAGCGACCAAAATCTTTTCGCACATCTCGTAACTCACGCTCGTTTAGGCTTCGGGTAGTTACTGTTGATTTTTCGGCATCCTCATCTTCCTCCTCCTGAACCCTTGATGGCCCAGCGTCGTCGTCGTCTCCGTCGTCTCTATACCTAGATTTGGCAGAAGACTCTCTGCGTTCTAAACGACCTGAATCTCTATACCATTTTTTCACCTTCTCTACAGGGGCAGCTTGCACTGCTACTGCTCGTTTCTCTGACCTTGTTACAGGGTCTGCCACAGAGGTTGGAATACCCTCTGCAGGGTCAACTTGCACTGCTACAGCTCGTTTCTCTGACCTTGTTACAGGGTCTGCCACAGAGGTTGGACTACCCTCTGCAGGGTCGACTTGCACTGCTACAGCTCATTTCTCTGACCCAGCCACAGGAACTGGAGTGGCTGCAGGAGCTGGAGCAGCTGCAGGAACCAGAGCTGGAGTGGCTGCAGGAACTGGAGTTGGAGCAGTTGCAGGAGCTGGGACTGGAGTAGCAGCAGGAGTGGGAACTGGAGCGGCTGCAGGAACCGGAGCTGGAGCAGTTGTAGGAGCTGGGACTGGAGCGGCTGCAGGAGCTGGGACTGGAGCGGCTGCAGAGTCCACCGTAGGGGTCACAGTGGCCGTTGGATATGTCACAGGGCTTGGAGTGGCTGCAGGGTCTGTCACTAAGTTGATAGCAGTATCAATGGCAGCTCAATAGGCATGAGCCAGGCCCCAGCATGTTACAATGATTTGTGTTACTTTGGAACTGCCAGAATCATGACACCTTTTTCTCAAGCATTCTGCCAGTTTTTGAGGATTTTGCAGTTGTTCAGGGGTGAATTTCCAAAACACTGGGGGTGCCAACTGCTCTAGATGCCTGCCCATATCCTCCCATACTCCCTGCCACCCACAACTATACTGCCTCCGGGCAGATCTCCGGATGAGCTTCCTAAGTAGTTGTTTAACTTTAAGCAGAACCTGAAGTGCATTTAGGAGGCAGAACAACAAGACTATGCTGGTCTGAGTATCCCAAGGATATTCAATATCTTGGAGAGCTATTGTAGCAAGCTCGGAGGGTAAGAGGGTGGTGAAGGAGGAAGGGAGAGTGATCCAGGAGGATACAGGGGTGGTGAAGGAGAAAGGGAGAGTAATCAAGTAAGAAAAAATATCTTCCCCTTTCCCCTCCACAGATTGACTCCCTAATGGAAAAAAACAATAGGTATAATTGCTAATAGAGTTGAGATTAAAGCGATCAGTATTATGACAGGTGACTATTAAGCAGGTCTAATACTTACACCAATTTTAGTTTAACACACTCTGGTCAGATCTGCCGTTATCTCAACCTTTCGAGCCCCACGTTGGGCGCCAAAAAGACTGTCGTGGTTTAACCTGGCCGGCAGCTAAATACCACGCAGCCGTTCGCTCACCCTCCCCCCTCCCTCTCTGGGACGGGGGAGAGAAATGGAAAGTGAAGCCCGTGAGTTGAGATAAAGACAGTTTAATAAGACAGGAAAATAATAATAACAAAATAATAATAATAATAATAACAATAATGATTCAATGGTGATAATAGGAAAGTAATAATAATACGTACAAACAAGTGATGCACAATGCAATTGCTCACCACCCGCTGACCGATGCCCAGCCTAACCCCGAGCAGTCCGGCCCCCTCCCCCCGGCTAGCCACCCCTATATATTGTTTAGCATGACGTCAGATGGTATGGAATACCCCTTTGGCTAGTTTGGGTCACCTGTCCTGGGTCTGTCCCCTCCCAGCTCTTACTGCACCCCCAGCCTGCTCGTTGGCAGGACAGAGCGAAAGGCTGAGATGTCCTTGGCTTGGTCTAAGCACTGCTCTGCAACAATTAAAACATCGGGGTGTTATCAGCACTCTTCTCATCCTAAGCCAAAACACAGCATTCCACCAGCTACTAGGAAGAAAATTAATTCTGTTCTAACTGAAACCAGGACATTGATGTAACTGGTGTGCGTCCTGGTGGAGCGGAGACTCCCGGTGCACCCAGCGCTGTTTGCTTACTTCTATTCCTTTATATTCTTTCAATAAATCCTGTTTTTTTATTTAATCCTAATTTGAATCCTGAGCCATTTATAACAATACTGACACGAATCAGATAAACACATTTCACAATACTAACTTGGCTAGCAGGAGACATTATTCCTCTTCAAAAACACTACCTTGCTGCTATCCTGAAACTAAGTGCAGCAACATCAGTGATTCACAAACAGCAGCTTTCTGCTGGTTACTTTCCTATCAGTTTCTACGCATCTTAATCTAAGTAACCCTTCCCTAAGGGACCAGTAGGTTTGCAAGTCACCAGATGTTGCAGGAAGAACGGCCAAAGTCATGGCATACCCCAATATGGTCAGATCATGCTCTCCCTTATTACCTGAATAGCCTGATTCTTATAGCAAATTTAACTAATTTAATTAATTAATTAAATTTAATTAATTAAATTTAATTAATTAAATTTAATTAATTTAATTTAATTAAAATTTAATTTTAATTAAAAGCATCCACTGCAAATTTAATTAATTTAGTCCTCCATGGACCCAAATATCGGCCAAAATACATGGGGTCTTAAGGGTTCTTTGGTCATTCTATCATATATTACTGGACCATTTTTAATTTACTCTTTCATTTTCTGGGGCCCCTATTGTTGCAATTTCTAATCATTATTCCTAATGGACTTTCTGGTAATTTGCTCCCTTTCTTCTGGTCCTTGGTCTTCAATTCTGTCTGACCCATCTAGGAATTTTACTATAGCAATTCCCACAGCCCTTGGTTACCTTAGTAAGAGTGTCTTGAAGGGGGTTTAGGACCTATCACCCACCCACAAATCCTATAGGAATCACTTCCTTCACCGGCCAAGTCCCTCATGGGAGATTGGAACCACGGTTAGAAGACCTCCACACTCGCTTCAGAACTAAGTTCCGTCTCAGTTACACTCTTACACACACAGGCAACCAAATCCCACCCAACCGAATGGTATACTCCTTAAATACTTACGACTCCGTCATCTTCATTCAGATCTTCGCGCTGCAGCCAGCAAGGGAGCTCATAAAAAAAATCAAAATCTTTGCTTACCTTTATTCAGGTTCAAGATGGCATTAGTTCCGACCTGACTCGAACAGGAGCCACCAAATGGTGGGGTGCCTCTCCTAGATCAAATCAGAATTCAGGAACCAAAGCCATCCCAGACGAGCCCCCATTTGTAATAAATGGCTCAGTCTTCAAAAGAGGACTATAATCAAAGTTTACAATTTATTAAAGGAATAGAGGTAAGCAAATAGCGCTGGGTGCTCTGGGAGTCTCTGCTCCACCAAGTCGCACACCAGTTACATCAAGCAGCTGATTTTTATGCTCTTGGCTAATACATATTCATTACTACTTCTAAAAAAACCCAACAGGGTTATTATAATTAGTTTCTGGAATTGAAACCCTCCTACTGGAGCATGCGTATCAGTCTCCGGTGGTCCCTCTGGGGCTCTCTGGGGGGTCTCTCGTGCTGAAGGCTCATAGTCTTCCTCCCAGGCTTTTTTTCTTGTACTTCTCCTTTGTCCAACTTGGCTGTATGTTAGACTTGTGCAGCGTCCACTGCAAGCTTTGTCTTTTAGTCGTCCTTCAGCTTTCCCCGTCTCCTTAATCTCCTGGCCAGATATCAGAGACTTGCATAGTGTCCCATGCAATAGTCATAATAGCAGTTATTCTGAAACCCCCCCGTTTATCAGACACTTCAAGGAAAAGCCTACAAATACATTTCCCTTCAAGCTCTCTATTGACACAAATTGCTAAAACGTTCCTTTGCAAGATACAAGAACTATATACATTAACCACTCTGTTTTTCTTAGACTTGTGGTTATACAAGGGTATGTAAGACAGAAGGTCACATTTCATCATACCATGTGGCCCTAGCATTGTTCCATATTGACACGAATCAGATGAACACATTTCACACTTAGGACCTCCTGACTCCTGGGACCAGTTGACGGGCTGAGCCTATCTTCCTCCACATTGGGATGCCTTTGGGTGAGATTTGAACACTTGGTTATAAATCTTTCTAGAGTCTTTGATCCTTTTAATGCGTTCATTTCTAGGCTGCGCACCTGTAACACCTGTGTCACCTGTAATGCATGCTAGCTTGCTTTTGCAGACAGCCACTACCGCCGGCAATCCAAAGAACCTGTGTACCTGTTGCTGTAATAAATCGCACTTGATTGAATTGTTACAGCTCTCATTAAACGTGACTAGAGTACAGTAGTAATGGTGCTAACTACTCCCAAATATCTCTACGCATGGGAAATCAGATTGCTATTTCACCCTCTTTCTAACCCTGCCAGTTGAATACAACCGAGCATATTTTATTTTCTTCTGTGTTCACAGGAACCCTGAGCAAACTGTATATGGACAGCTGAAGGATGACGAATCAACAGTTTGGATTAATAATGCTATGCTTTACCCTGACCTTGATGCAATTACAGACCTTAAAGGAAACTTAGCTACTGTGGTTGTGCATGGAGCTGAGGTGTTTCACCATGGCATCTAACCATGTATTGTCACAGTATAGCGCAATCACTGGAACATCTCAAAACAAAAAGGACCTAAATCTCTCTACTTTAGTTTTACATAGGAGTAAAATATTTTCAAAAGATGAATGGAGTTGGAACGATTCTCTAAGAATGGCTGAACTTCAAGCCACGTCTGGCCAGACAATACAAATTGGTTGCCAAATAACTAATGGAATTTATACTTAATACAGAAACATCATCGACTGCAAAGGATATCAACTTACAGTAGGCTGACTGAAATTAAGAAGAAGCCTCTGCCCCCACAGATACTTGAAAATGAACCAACTCAGCCTCCCATTGGTCTAACTCCTTCCATCTTCAACATAGGTCCTTGCATAATTAAAAATGTGGGACAACAACAAATTTTCTTTAACCCTAGTTGGTCCCTAAAAAAGGTAGAGCTAGCGCTGCACGTTAATATCTCTACAATCAACTCAAAATGTACCACCTTTTTGAGAACTGCTTACACCGGCTGGTTAGCATGGTTACGTGGACATTCGCTGAAACAATCTTGGTGTATGCCATGGGATGCAACTGGGTTATTGGGAACAGGATTAGGTATATTAAATAGCACTGATGCTGAGGTCCTAATGAGTAGAATAACTGCTACTACAGATGACCTAAGGAAACTGGAACAACCAATTAAAATCATCCTTATTGGCTTTAGGAGCAAATTAATGGCTTCTATCAGATATTTTACCCCATTGGGAACAAATTGAGGAAAATGATCATCAATTAATTGTAAATGCCCTTGGAAAAACCCAAGGCAATACCTCCCTTGCTTTGAGCTATATCCAAGCGCAGTTATGGATACAATCTGTAGCAGCAGCTATCATTAGAGAGGGAGAAGGAGGAACTTTGCCCACTGAAATTTGAAAATTGATATATTGGGATATTGCTTCAGAATTTGAAAAAGAGTTTCAAACTTGGTGGCAATTAGTCAACTTTACCTATTATGCAGAAAATGATAACATTTTTGCCTTTATACTTACCATAAGTAATGCCACCATATACAATGTATATCCAATCATTGCATTAGGACTCAATCATAATGGAACTATGCTCCTTAGGATGAAGCATAAAGTTTGGCCCATCAAAAGGGAGGGAAGTGGCAAACAATTGATGTGAATGCATGTATTGTGCGTGAACAAAAAGGCTTAATCTGTGAAACTAACACGCTGGAAGCCCAAGACATTTGTCTTGACACTGAGCAAAATATTTGCCACTTTGAGATACATTCTAATGAAACCCTTGAAACCGTACTTGTATATACTGGGAAACGTGTTTGCATGAGAACCCATTGTGATTCTATAGTCATAGATAATACAATGGTAGATACCAGTAATCACTCTAATGTTTGTGTTTGCAATGTTACCAAAATTCTAGGATGTGATTTTATATACTCAGCTCCTGTCACTTATCAACTTATTGCATCTAATTATATTCTGCTTCATGAACTGCTGCCTACTCCTATTGGAATGAACCTCGCCTTGGTGAAGAAATTGCTGGTACATGAGGATTTGAAGTGGCTGATGACACAAGAAAATGGACAAAAGACTGATTCCTGTCCATCATGATGTACAAGAAATACATCGAGTGATGGAAAGAGTAAAGAGAGATGAAAGGCACCGTTGGTGGGACACTTTGGATGGTCACCAGCTGCCATGGGAATCTTCAACAAGATGCTTCACCCTGTTGTTGTTCTTTTAATACTCACTGTATTGTTTTATACTGACAATTAGTTTGTATGTTAAACTTTGGTTTATGATGAAACGTTCAGCATCCCTACGCAATGTACATATACTTGATAAATCTCATTGTTTTCCAGAGCTGAGCCAATAAGCGATGTTGTTTTGCGCCTCTGTGAGAGCATATTTAAGACAGGGGAAAAAACGCTGCGCCACACAGCAGCCGGGAGAGTGAAGGGAGTGAGAAACAGCCTTGCAGGTGCCAAGGTCAGTGGAGAAGGAGGGGGAGAGGTGCTCCAGGTGCCGGAGCAGAAGTCCCCTGCAGCCTGTGGTGAGGACCATGGTGAAGCAGGATGTCCCCCTGCAGCCCATGGAGTACCACGGTGGAGCAGGGTTCCATGCTGCAGCCCGTGGAGGAGACCACGGTGGAGCAGGTGGCCCTGCACCGACGGAGGCTGCCGCCTGTGGAAGACCCCTGCCGGAGCAGATTCCGGGCTGGACCTGTAGCCCGTGGAGAGGAGACCACGCAGGAGCAGGTGACCTGGCAGAAGCTGCTGCCTGTGGGGGAGCCAGGTTGGAGCAGTTTGCTCCTGAGGGATGGACCCTGTGGTACGGACCCATATCTGGAGCAGTTCTGGAAGAGCTGCTGCCTGTGGGAAGCCCACGCCGGATCAGTTCATCAAGGACTGCATCCCGTGGGTGGGACCCCACAGCACAGGGGACGAGAGTGACCGAGAAGAAGTGCTGTAGACTGACCATAACCCCCATTCCCCCGTTCCCCTGCACCGCTCGGGGGGAGGAGGTGGAAGAGGGTGGATGGGGGGGGGAAGGTGCTTTTGGTTTCTTTCCTTTGTTTCTCACTTCTCTAGCTTGTTAGTAATGAGCAATAAATCTTACTATCTTCTTATGCTGAGTCTGTTTTGCCCGTTACAATAATTATTGCGTGATTTTCTTGTCCTTATCTCAACCCTTGAGCCCTTTTCACATATTTTCTCCCCATTCCTCTTTGAGGAGGGGGAGTGAGAGAGCGGCTGTGGTGGAGCTCGGCTGCCCACTCGAGCGGAACCACGACATACCAAAACACACCTCCATACCAAAAGCGACCTGCCTCCAAGGTGCGACCACCCCTCACTGAGCATGCGCCCTGAATTTCTCGGAGCCTATTACTTTAAACGGAGACGGGAGAACTTTACACCAATCATAACTAAGATATGCTTGACTAGAGTCACTCAAGCTCCACCTAAAAGATAGAAAATAATATAAATTGGCCTAAGAGAGAGGGGATGTTAGGGAAGATACCACCGTCAGGGGAGATACCATCCCAAGGGAATACAACATCCTTAGGACCTCCTGATTCCTGGTACCAGTCGATGGGCTGAGCCTCTCTTCCCCCACATTGGGATGCCTTTGGGTGAGATTTGAACACTTGGTTATAAATCTTTCTAGAGTCTTTGATCCTTTTAATGCGTTCATTTCTAGGCTGCGCACCTGTAACACCTGTGTCACCTGTGATGCATGCTAGCTTGCTTTTGCAGAAAGCCACTATCGCCAGCAATCCAAAGAACCTGTGTACCTGTTGCTGTAATAAATCGCACTTGATTGAATTGTTACAGCTCTCATTAGACGCGACTAGGGTAAGGGTGGTTATACGTTATTGGTGAATCCGTGACCGTGATAGTTTTGTGTTTTGAATCCAACCAGACCCCTAACGGTTAATGCGTTATTGGTGAAATCTGTGGTTGTGATATTTCAGTACCCTGAATCCGATCGGGCCCATAACAGTTAATCAGCTACACCCCTTAATGCGACACTTGTGGTAAGAACTCTTCAGTAGGCGATAAGATCCTGGATGAGCCCCCAAATTGTGAGAAAACTCTCAATAATTTTCTTCAGACAGGATCTTCTGTGAAGCTATTTTATTTGTGATTGCATTGGTGGGCATCCTACCATTTAGGAGTGCATTATAGTAAACAAATCATAACCTTTTATTCCCTATTACCCTACACCTGATTTCTCCCGTTTCCTTATTGGTTGGCTACTACAGGTTCACAAGCTACTCGACACTCCTCAATACCATATATGTATAATTTTTTTTTTCTTCCACCCTTTAATTTCTCCTTTTTCCTTTTTTTTCTTCCTTTTTTATGTTTTGAGAACTTGTGATCTTTGTTTTACTGTTCTCACACTGCTCATCCTGTTTTTCTCAAGCCTCTATCTTATTTTGGAACAGCGAGGCCTTCTACTGTGCACTTATCTACTTAGCATTTCTCCTTATTATGATTACACAACTACCTTTGAATACAGAAAATTAGTTCTCTACTGCAAAAACACAACTTTGTTTCTCACACCAGTGGTACATCAGCGATACCTGTGGGAAGCAAGTGCGAAATATCACCAAACTGATTTATACACCTGTGGGAATGTGGTCCTATCCCTTTTCATGTGATTGCAAGTCACACTCCTACAAAGTATATTGGTAAATCTGGCCGCAAGTAGTGTGGGAGTCTAAGTAGTTGTAGGGCTTCTGATCCTGTTCTTCTGGAGCATGGACGATGGGCTCCATTCATCTACTGTTATACAGGCTGAGGCTGGGTGGCATTTATAGCTGAAGAATTGTACTGAGAATTGTCCCTGAGAATTGTGCTGGGGGACAGACTGGTTCAGCTCATGCCCCACCAGCTGCAGCACATCTCCCCTTTGGCCAGAAAGATGTTGGAGAGTGGCAGAGGACATAAAAAGAGTCTTGCAGCCTTCACATTGAACTGCAGCTTTTTATTTTGGGTGAGATCACTGCAGAAGACCATGTTAAATTAAGTCTGAGTTGTTCTTCAGTGTGTATCTGGCAGCTGATCTGAAGATAAAGGGCTGTTAGCAATGCATTTCCCCACCAGAACCTGTCCAGTTGGGGCTGATCCGGAATCTGACAAAGGAGTCAAATGGACAACAAGGAGAGCAAGCTCTCGGACTGAAGATGCCAAATAGGATATACTTCTGAAAATTAACAGGAAACGGTGCCTGAGATGGTGGTTTTACTGGTTGCAGGATCCTAAACTAGCTTAGCTCCTTGCAGGGGCTTTGCATAGTTCCCATCTATCCCCGTATTCTTCTCTTCCTTCTCAGGATATCCTATAGCTTTCTACTCATTTCTGATGCTGGCCTGGAACAGACTGAAACATCTTCCTTGGGATCTGAAAAACCTTCTGTATAACATCCTCTGCACCTTGCATGTCTCAAATGAAACTGTCTTTGACTTCTTTCTGCTTGCTTACATGAAACCTCATAATTTATGCACCTAGACACAGCTCATCTCCATCTAAGCCCACGAGTCCAGCCCAGGCCAGCTGGCTTGCAGGACCCCATGTGCCTAAGAGAGGCCAGCCTTCACAGCTAGTGGCATGTGAGGGATCAGGCTGCCTTTGACTGCAACTGACCATCCTGACCCCAGGGCAGGGGATGAGATTCCTTGCCTGGAGTATGGTGTGTGAACTGCTTCCTGCCTCCAGGACAGGTGAGGACACCTTACTTGTTGACCTGCTGACAAACAGTTACCTGGGTGTTGTGAGGTGACTTGGTGCCCCTCTTGTGTTGCTCTGTTTAGTGGCTGCTGAAAAGCTCCAGTCCAGATATACGATGTGAGGCCAAATATGGGACGGTTAGTGGATGGAGTGGGAGTACAGGTGGTGTTTTTGTCTATCCCTATGGTGACAGGGAGGGGTACAGAGAGGACACAGAAAGCCCACCTGATAAACACGTGGCTCAGAGGCTGGTGCCAACACAGAAATTTTGTTTTTTTCTGACAATGGGGCGCTTTACTCGGCACCCGGCCTGATGGCTGTAGACCGGTCCCTATCTCTAAGGGGAAAACGGATCCTAGGCCAGGAGCTGGCGGGGCTCATTGAGAGGGCTTTAAACTCGGTAAGATGGGGGATGGGGCTGAAACAAGGCTTGTTGGAGCTGTGCCAGGGGGAACAATGGCAAGGCCAGGGGATAAGGCAATGGCCCAGCTGAAGTGCATCTACATCAATGCAAGCAGCATGGGTAACAAACAGGAGGAGCTGGAAGCCATCGTGCAGCAGGCAGGCTACGACTTGATTGCTATCACGGAGACGTGGTGGGACCACTCTCATGACTGGAGTGCTGCAATGTCTGGCTATAGGGTCTTCAGAAGGGACAGGCAGCATGCATGTTTATGCAAGGATGTTAATGCAAGATCCTTATGCATGCCAGCTCCTTGTCCCTGCTCAGGGATCCTGGGGCAGGCTGGATGCTCTGGATGCACTGGCAGGCCTCTGTCCCTCTGTGACCTTTGGGGACTGAGACATGCTGGTGGTGTGTCTCCTGCTAACAACTCATAAACAGGAGTAACTGTTGTCTTATTTGCCACAGACCAGCAGAGTCCCACAGAGCTCTGGCTGTGCCTAATACTTCGTGGTCCATCCAACTCAAGCCCTTGCAAGCCCTTGGAAACAAAAGGCAGATAAAATGCTTTTTTCTGAACTTTTTTTTTTTTAATTAAAAAAAAAAAAAAAATAAAATAAAATAAATTTGACAAAATTACTGGTGTTGAGACAGGTTTTAGCAGTGGGAATGCCCTGTGAAAAAGGAGCTGTGTTCTCCAGGAAGTGAACATCCTTCCCAGGAATATCTGTGCCCTGACTGGCCTTGAGCTATAAAGGTCTGTCCCACAAGTTCAACATCATCACCGAGATATAATGCTGGGGACTGCAAAAGGATACATTTTTGATGACCTGTGAGTTGAGACTGAAAAGGTATCCACAGCAACCCCTGTGATTCATGACTGGAGTGCTGCAATGTCTGGCTATAGGCTCTTTAAAAGGGACAGGCAGCATGGAAGGGGTGGTGGTGTGGCTCTCTATATCAGAGAGAGTTTTGATGTCGTGGAACTTGAGGCTGGGAATGATAAGGTTGAGTCCCTATCAGTTAGGATCAGCGGTGTCCTGGTTTCAGTTAGAACAGAATTTTCTTCCTAGTAGCTGGTGGAATACTATGTTTTGGCTTGGGATGAGAAGAGTGCTGATAACACCCCGATGTTTTAATTGTTGCAGAGCAGTGCTTATACCAAGCCAAGGACATCTCAGCCTTTTGCTCTGTCCTGCCAACAGGCAGGCTGGGGGTGCAGTAAGAGCTGGGAGGGGACAGACCCAGGACAGGTGACCCAAACTAGCCAAAGGGGTATTCCATACCTTCTGACGTCATGCTAAACAATATATAGGGGTGGCTAGCCGGGGGAGGGGGCCGGACTGCTCGGGGTTAGGCTGGGCATCGGTCAGCGGGTGGTGAGCAATTGCATTGTGTATCACTTGTTTGTACATATTATTAGTAGTAGTACTATTATCACCATTGTATTATTATTATTATTACTATTGTTATTATTATTTTCCTGTCTTATTAAACTGTCTTTATCTCAACTCACGGGCTTCACTTTCCATTTCTCTCCCCCGTCCCAGAGAGGGAGGGGGAGGGGGAGCGAACGGCTGCGTGGTGTTTAGCTGCCGGCCGGGTTAAACCACGACAGTCTTTTGGCGCCCAACGTGGGGCTCGAAAGGTTGAGATAACGGCAGATCTGACCAGAGTGTGTTAAACTAAAATTGGTGTAAGTATTAGACCTGCTTAATAGTCACTTGTCATAGTGCTGATTGCTTTAATCTCAACTCTGCTGTGCCTGTTTTCCAAATTGAATATTATAGCACGTTATTTTCCGTATTTGCTCTCTGTCATGTTGTTTATCCTCTCCGGGCCCTGGTTTCAGATCATTATGGTACTGAGTGTTGTAGCAATGGCTTACGAGACGATGAGATATCTGGTCATGACTCTAACTTGGTATTTGTACTCAGTAACATCGTTGACTCTGTACTTTGGAAACTGTATCTTGGAAACTATTAGCAATTATACCTATTGTTTTTTTCCATTAGGGAGTCAATCTGTGGAGGGGAAAGGGGAAGATATTTTTTCTTACTTGATTACTCTCCCTTTCTCCTTCACCACCCCTGTATCCTCCTGGATCACTATGCCTTCCTCCTTCACCACCCTCTTACCCTCCGAGCTTGTTACAATAGCTCTCCAAGATATTGAATATCCTTGGGATACTCAGACCAGCATGGTCTTGTTGTTCTGCCTCCTGAATGCACTTCAGGTTCTGCTTAAAGTTAAACAACTACTTAGGAAGCTCATCCGGAGATCTGCTCGGAGGCAGTATAGTTGTGGGTGGCAGGGAGTATGGGAGGATATGGGCAGGCATCTAGAGCAGTTGGCACCCCCAGTGTTTTGGAAATTCACCCCTGAACAACTGCAAAATCCGAAAAAACTGGAAGAATGCTTGAAAAAAAGGTGTCACGATTCTGGAAGTTCCAAAGTAACACAAATCATTGTTCCAAGGCCTGTGACAGATCCAACGGCCACTGTGACCCCTACGGTGGACTCTGCAGCTGCTCCAGTCCCAGCTCCTGCAGCCGCTCCAGTTCCAGCTCCTGCAGCCGCTCCAGTCCCAGCTCCTGCAGCCGCTCCAGTTCCAGTTCATGAAGCTGCTCTAGTTCCAGTTCCTGCAGCCGCTCCAGTTCCAGTTCCTGAAGCTGCTCCAGTTCCAGTTCCTGCAGCTGCTCCAGCTCCAGCTCCTGCAGCCTCTCTAGTTCCAGTTCCTTCAGCCGCTCCAGTTCCAGTTCCTTCAGCCGCTCCAGTTCCAGTTCCTGTAGCCTCTCCAGCTCCAGTTCCTGCAGCTGCTCCAGCTCCTGTGGCTGGGTCAGAGAAATGAGCTGTAGCAGTGCAAGTTGACCCTGCAGAGGGTATTCCAACCTCTGTGGCAGATCCTATAATGAGGTCAGAGAAACGAGCTGTAGCAGTGCAAGCTGCCCCTGTAGAGAAGGTGAAAAAATGGTATAGAGATTCAGGTCGTTTAGAACGCAGAGAGTCTTCTGCCAAATCTAGGTATAGAGACGACGGAGACGACGACGACGCTGGGCCATCAAGGGTTCAGGAGGAGGAAGATGAGGATGCCGAAAAATCAACAGTAACTACCCGAAGCCTAAACGAGCGTGAGTTACGAGATGTGCGAAAAGATTTTGGTCGCTGTATAGGTGAGCAGCTTGTCACCTGGCTGCTCCGATGCTGGGACTCTGGAGCCAATTGTGTGGAATTAGACGGCAGGGAAGCCAAGCGACTGGGATCCCTTGCTAGAGACGCAGGCATTGACAAAGCAATTGCAGATGGAGCACAATCTCACAGCCTCTGGAGGCGTCTCCTCTCAGCTGTGAAGGAAAGGTATCCCTTCAAGGAAGAACTTGTATGTCTACCAGGCAAGTGGATCACTATGGAGAAGGGAATCCAGTACCTGAGGGAATTAGCCGTACGGGAAGTGATTTATGAGGATCCAGACCTCAGACAAACATCCAAAGATCCAGATGAAGTCAGGTGTACACGACCCATGTGGCGGAAGTTTGTACGGAGTGCACCATCATCATATGCCAGCTCATTGGCAATAATGGCCTGGAAAGAGGATGAGGAACCCACAGTGGATGAAGTGGCTAAACAACTCCGGCAGTACGAAGAAAGTCTCTCCTCTTCCTTACAGGCCTGTGTCTCAGCTGTGGAGAAACTTTCTGAAAAGGTTCACCAACTTGAAGAGAATCTATCATCCTCCCCACCTGAACCAACCAGTGTCCACCGACCAAAAGAGAACACTTGGGAGAAACTTTCTGAAAAGGTTCACCAACTTGAAGAGAGATTATTCTCCTCCGCACCTGTACAAAGCAGTGTCTCAGCTATCAGGGGTAGGCGTTCATCCACACAAGGAAGACGATATGGTGGGTACTCACCCCGTGCCACCCTGTGGTTTTACTTACTAGACCATGGAGAGGACATGAGAAAATGGGATGGAAAATCTACTGCGACCCTAGAGGCACGGGTACGTGAGTTGCAAAAGAAAACAATCAAGAAAAAGGGATTCTCTGAAAAGTTTGCTGCTCCAACTTCCAGCAGACAGTCCTTCAAACACAGAAATGAAGAAGATTCTGACCAGGATTAGGGGAGCCCTGCCTCCAGCCAGGGGGAGGAAAGGGACAATCGAGTTTATTGGACTGTGTGGATTCGATGGCCTGGCACGTCAGACGCACAGAAGTATAAGGCTTTAGTAGACACCGGTGCACAATGTACTATAATGCCATCGAGATATAAAGGACCAGAGCCCATCTATATTTGTGGAGTGACAGGCGGATCTCAGCAGTTGACTGTATTGGAGGCTGAAGTGAGTCTGACTGGGAATGAGTGGGAAAAGCACCGCATTGTGACTGGCCCGGATGCTCCATGTATCCTTGGCATAGACTATCTTAGAAGAGGATATTGCAAGGACCCAAAAGGGTTCTGATGGGCTTTTGGTATAGCTGCCTTAGAGACAGAAGGCATTAAACAATTATCTACCTTGCCTGGTCTCTCAGAGGACCCCTCTGTTGTGGGGTTGCTGAGGGTCGAAGAACAGCAAGTGCCAATCGCTACCACAACTGTGCACCGGCGGCAATATCGCACTAACCGAGACTCCCTGATTCCCATCCATAAGCTAATTTGTCAATTGGAGAGCCAAGGAGTGATCAGCAAGACTCATTCACCTTTCAATAGTCCCATATGGCCAGTGCGAAAGTCTAATGGCGAGTGGAGACTAACAGTGGACTATCGTGGCCTGAACGAAGTGACGCCACCACTGAGTGCTGCAGTGCCGGACATGCTGGAACTTCAGTACGAACTTGAATCGAAGGCAGCCAAGTGGTACGCCACAATCGATATCGCTAATGCATTTTTCTCCATCCCTCTAGCAGCAGAGTGCAGGCCACAGTTTGCTTTCACTTGGAGGGGAGTCCAATATACTTGGAATCGGCTGCCCCAGGGGTGGAAACACAGCCCTACCATTTGCCATGGGCTGATCCAGTCTGCGCTAGAGCAGGGGGAAGCTCCTGAACACCTGCAGTACATCGATGACATTATTGTGTGGGGTGACACAGCAGAGGAAGTTTTTGAGAAAGGGAAGAAAATAGTCCAAATCCTTCTGAAAGCCGGTTTTGCCATAAAACAAAATAAAGTCAAAGGACCTGCACAAGAGATCCAGTTTTTAGGAATAAAATGGCAAGATGGGTGTCGTCAAATCCCAATGGATGTGATCAACAAAATAACAGCTATGTCTCCACCAACTAACAAAAAAGAAACACAGACTTTCCTAGGTGTTGTGGGGTTTTGGAGAATGCACATCCCAAATTACAGTCTGATTGTAAACCCGCTCTACCAAGTAACCCGTAAGAAGAATGAGTTTGAATGGGGCCCTGAACAACGACAAGCGTTTGAACAAATCAAGCAGGAAATAGTCCATGCAGTAGCCCTTGGGCCAGTTTGAACAGGACCAGATGTGGAGAATGTGCTCTACACTGCAGCCGGGGAGAACGGCCCCACCTGGAGCCTCTGGCAGAAAGAACCTGGGGAAACTCGAGTTTTGGAGTCGGTTTTGGAGTCGGGGATACAGAGTTAGTAGACTTTCCTAGGTGTTGTGGGGTTTTGGAGAATGCACATCCCAAATTACAGTCTGATTGTAAACCCGCTCTACCAAGTAACCCGTAAGAAGAATGAGTTTGAATGGGGCCCTGAACAACGACAAGCGTTTGAACAAATCAAGCAGGAAATAGTCCATGCAGTAGCCCTTGGACCAGTTCGAACAGGACCAGATGTGGAGAATGTGCTCTACACTGCAGCTGGGGAGAACGGCCCCACCTGGAGCCTCTGGCAGAAAGAACCTGGGGAAACTCGAGGTCGGCCCCTGGGGTTTTGGAGTCGGGGATACAGAGGATCTGAGGCCCGCTATACTCCAACTGAAAAGGAGATATTGGCAGCATATGAAGGAGTTCGATCTGCTTCGGAGGTGGTCGGTACTGAAGCGCAGCTCCTCCTAGCACCCCGATTGCCGGTACTAGGCTGGATGTTCAAGGGAAGGGTCTCTTCTACGCATCATGCAACTGATGCTACGTGGAGCAAGTGGGTTGCACTGATTACTCAGCGGGCTCGAATAGGAAACCCCAGTCGCCCAGGAATATTGGAAGTGATTATGGACTGGCCAGAAGGCAAATACTTTGGGATATCATCCGAGGAGGAGGTGGGTCGTGCTGAAGAAGCCCCACTGTACAACCAGTTACCAGAGAATGAAAAGAAATATGCCCTGTTCACTGATGGGTCCTGTCGTATTGTGGGGAAGCATCGGAGATGGAAGGCTGCTGTATGGAGTCCTACACGACGAGTTGCAGAAGCTGCTGAGGGAGAAGGTGAATCGAGTCAGTTTGCAGAAGTGAAGGCCATTCAGCTGGCTTTAGACATTGCTGAACGAGAAAAATGGCCAGTTCTCTATCTCTACACCGATTCATGGATGGTAGCAAATGCCCTGTGGGGATGGTTACAGCAATGGAAGCAAAACAACTGGCAGCGTAGGGGCAAACCCATCTGGGCTGCTGCTTTGTGGCAAGACATTGCTGCTCGGGTAGAGAACCTGGCTGTGAAAGTACGTCACGTAGATGCTCATGTGCCCAAGAATCGGGCTACTGAAGAACATCAAAACAACCAGCAGGTGGATCAGGCTGCTAAGATTGAAGTAGCTCAGGTGGACCTGGATTGGCAGCATAAAGGTGAATTATTTATAGCCCGATGGGCCCATGACACCTCAGGCCATCAAGGTAGAGATGCAACATACAGATGGGCTCGTGATCGAGGGGTGGACCTGACCATGGACGCTATAGCACAGGTTATTCATGACTGTGAAACATGTGCTGCAATCAAGCAAGCCAAACGGTCAAAGCCTCTTTGGTATGGAGGACGATGGCTGAAATATAAATATGGAGAGGCCTGGCAGATTGATTACATCACACTCCCTCAAACTCGCAATGGCAAGCGCCACGTACTTACAATGGTGGAAGCAACCACCGGATGGCTGGAAACATATCCTGTGCCTCATGCCACCGCCCGGAACACTATCCTGGGCCTTGAAAAGCAAGTCCTATGGCGACATGGTACCCCAGAAAGAATAGAGTCAGACAATGGAACTCATTTCCGAAACAACCTTATAGACACTTGGGCCAAAGAGCATGGTATTGAGTGGGTGTATCACATCCCCTATCATGCACCAGCCTCCGGGAAAGTTGAACGATACAACGGACTGTTAAAGACTACATTAAAAGCAATGGGCGCTGGAACATTCAAAAATTGGGATACGCATTTGGCAAAGGCCACCTGGTTAGTCAATACTAGGGGATCTGCCAACCGAGCTGGACCTGCCCAATCAAACCTGTTACGTACTGTAGATGGGGATAAAGTCCCTGTAGTGCATGTAAGAAATAGGCTGGGTAAAACAGTCTGGGCTACTCCTGCCTCAGGAAAGGGCAAACCTATTCGTGGAATTGTTTTCGCTCAGGGACCTGGATACACTTGGTGGGTGATGCAAAAGAACGGAGAGGTCCGGTGTGTACCTCAAGGAGATTTAATACTGGGTGAGAATAGCCCATGAACTGAATTGTACCATGTTAATTACTATATAATACTGTATGTTATCACTACTATGACTACTGTAGGTGACTAATTAGAATGTATGGAAAAGAGTGTAACCTGAGCATGACATAAATGGTATGGAATAAGGGGTGGATAGGTGTCCTGGTTTCAGTTAGAACAGAATTAATTTTCTTCCTAGTAGCTGGTGGAATGCTGTGTTTTGGCTTAGGATGAGAAGAGTGCTGATAACACCCCGATGTTTTAATTGTTGCAGAGCAGTGCTTATACCAAGCCAAGGACATCTCAGCTTTTTGCTCTGTCCTGCCAACAGGCAGGCTGGGGGTGCAGTAAGAGCTGGGAGGGGACAGACCCAGGACAGGTGACCCAAACTAGCCAAAGGGGTATTCCATACCTTCTGACGTCATGCTAAACAATATATAGGGGTGGCTAGCCGAGGGGAGGGGGCTGGACTGCTCGGGGTTAGGCTGGGCATCGGTCAGCGGGTGGTGAGCAATTGCATTGTGCATCACTTGTTTGTACATATTATTATTACTTTCCTATTATCACCATTGTAACATTATTATTATTGTTGTTATTATTATTTTGTTATTATTATTTTCCTGTCTTATTAAACTGTCTTTATCTCAACTCACGGGCTTCACTTTCCATTTCTCTCCCCCGTCCCAGAGAGGGAGGGGGGAGGGTGAGCGAACGGCTGCGTGGTGTTTAGCTGCCAGCCGGGTTAAACCACGACAGGAACTCATTTCCAAAACAACCTTATAGACACTTGGGCCAAAGAGCATGGTATTGAGTGGGTGTATCACATCCCCTATCATGCACCAGCCTCCGGGAAAGTTGAACGATACAGTGGACTGTTAAAGACTACATTGAAAGCAATGGGTGCTGGGACATTCAAAAATTGGGATTCGCATTTGGCAAAGGCCACCTGGTTAGTCAATACTAGGGGATCTGCCAACCGAGCTGGACCTGCCCAATCAAACCTGTTACGTACTGTAGATGGGGATAAAGTTCCTGTAGTGCATGTAAGAAATAGGCTGGGTAAAACAGTCTGGGCTACTCCTGCCTCAGGAAAAGGCAAACCCATTTGTGGAATTGTGTTTGCTCAGGGACCTGGATACACTTGGTGGGTGATGCAAAAGAACGGAGAGGTCCGGTGTGAACCTCAAGGGGATTTAATACTGGGTGAGAATAGCCCATGAATTGAATTGTACCATGTTAATTACCATATAATACTGTATGTTATCACTACCATGACTACTATATACCCTACATGAAAATGGTGACTAAATAGAATGTATAGAAAAGAGTGTAACCTGAGCATGACATAAATGTTATGGAATAAGGGGTGGATAGATATCCTGGTTTCAGTTAGAACAGAATTTTCTTCCTAGTAGCTGGTGGAATGCTATGTTTTGGCTTGGGATGAGAAGAGTGCTGATAACACCCCAATGTTTTAATTGTTGCAGAGCAGTGCTTACACCAAGCCAAGGACATCTCAGCCTTTTGCTCTGTCCTGCCAACGGGCAGTAAGAGCTGGGAGGGGATAGACCCAGGACAGGTGACCCAAACTAGCCAAAGGGGTATTCCATACCTTCTGACGTCATGCTAAACAATATATAGGGGTGGCTAGCCGGGGGAGGGGGCCGGACTGCTCGGGGTTAGGCTGTGCATCGGTCAGCGGGTGGTGAGCAATTGCATTGTGCATCACTTGTTTGTACATATTATTATTAGTAGTATTATTATCACCATTGTATTATTATTATTATTATTACTATTGTTATTATTATTTTCCTGTCTTATTAAACTGTCTTTATCTCAACTCAGGGGCTTCACTTTCCATTTCTCTCCCCCGTCCCAGAGAGGGAGGGGGAGGGTGAGCGAACGGCTGCGTGGTGTTTAGCTGCCAGCCGGGTTAAACCACGACAAGCGGGAAGGCCAACAAGGCAAGCATCCTGGTGGGGGTCTGTTATAGACTGCTGAACCAGGATGAGGAGACGTATGAGGAGTTCTACAGGCAGCTGACAGAAGTTGCAAAATCTTCAGCGCTTGTTCTTGTGGGGGATTTCAACTTCCCAGATATATCCTGGAAGCACAACACAGCCCTGAGAAAGCAGTCTAGGAGGTTTCTGGAGAGCATGGAAGATAGCTTCCTGACGCAGCTGGTTAGTGAGCCTACCAGGGGTGGTGCCCCGCTAGACCTTCTCTTCACAAACAGAGAAGGACTGGTGGAGGATGTGGTGGTTGGAAGCTGTCTTGGGCAGAGTGACCATGAAATGGTGGAGTTCTCTATTCTTGGCGAGGCCAGGAAGGGGACCAGTAAAACCGCTGTATTGGACTTCCGGAGGGCCGACTTTGAGCTGTTCAGGACACTGGTTGGTAGAGTGGATGGATGGGGGAAAGGCTGTGGATGTGGTCTACCTTGATTTCAGTAAGGCTTTTGACACCGTTTCCCACAACATTCTCCCTGCCGGGCCCAAAGAGTTGTGGTGAATGGAGTCAAATCCAGTTGGAGGCCGGTCACTAGTGGCATTCCCCAGGGCTCGGTACTGGGGCCGGTCCTCTTTAATATCTTTATCGATGATCTGGATGAGGGCATCGAGTGCACCCTCAGTAAGTTTGCAGATGACACCAAGTTAGGTGCGTGTGTCGATCTTCTCGAGGGTAGGAAGACTCTGCAGGAGGATTTGGATAGGCTGGACCGATGGGCTGAGGTCAACTGTATGAAGTTCAACAAGGCCAAGTGCTGGGTCCTGCACCTGGGGCACAACAACCCCAAGCAGAGCTACAGGCTGGGACATGAGTGGTTGGAAAGCTGCCTGGTGGAGAAGGACCTGGGAGTATTGGTTGATAGTCGGCTGAATATGAGCCAGCAGTGTGCTCAGGTGGCCAAGAAGGCCAATGGCATCCTGGCTTGTATAAGAAGCAGTGTGACCAGCAGGGCTAGGGAAGTGATCGTCCCCCTGTACTCGGCTCTGGTGAGGCCGCACCTCGAGTACTGTGTTCAGTTTTGGGCCCCTCGCTACAAGAAGGACATCGAGGTGCTTGAGCGAGTCCAGAGAAGGGCGACGAAGCTGGTGAGGGGCCTGGAGAACAAGTCCTACAAGGAGTGGCTGAGGGAGCTGGGGTTGTTGAGCCTGGAGAAGAGGAGGCTCAGGGGCGACCTTATCGCTCTCTACAGGTACATTAAAGGAGGCTGTAGTGATGTGGGGGTTGGTGTATTCTCCCATGTGCCTGGTGACAGGATGAGGGGGAATGGGCTAAAGTTGTGCCAGGGGAGGTTTAGGTTGGATATTAGGAAGAACTTCTTTACTGAGGGGGTTGTGAGGCATTGGAATGGGCTGCCCAGGGAAGTGGTGGAGTCACCATCCCTGGAGGTCTTTAAAAGATGTTTAGATGTTGAACTTAGTGATGTGGTTTAGTGGAGGCCTGGTTAGTGTTAGGTCAGAGGTTGGACTCGATGATCTTGAGGTCTCTTCCCACTTAGACAATTCCGTGATTCTGTGAATCTGTGATAAAGACACCACTATACCATAGTAGGTACCAAAGATGGTGGCTGCTTCCAGAAGGGAGCCCAGGAACTGGCCGAGCAGATAAGCTGTAAGCTTTTTCTAGGGGAGGTTTCCTAAAATGCAGTGTGTGATGGTGATAGCAGCATTCATATGAGCTCCTGCAAAAATCAGAACAAAGGAGAGTGATATTGGCCCTGATGCACCAGATTTGGAGCATGCCCCATATCCCAGAGTAGACTCAGACCCTAGAGTAGCAAGCACCAAGGCTCTCACTGGGCAGGGTCTCCCTCCTGCACAGATGCCAAGCTGACCCATTTCCCCTGGGCAGTTGAATGGTGCAGGGGAGAGAGCTCCTAGCTTTAGTCCTTTAGGAATTAGATATCCTCTGCTTAGCTCTCTGTAGACCACAGACTACTTGCCGAGGCGATTGGCTCCAGGGCAGATGAGTTTTGCAGCGGAGCAGGGGATCGGGACAGGCAGGGCTTTTTTTTCTGGCATTGAGGCAGCCGAGGGAGCCACCAGGACCCGGCAGCCCTCGCAAGGGAGGCTGACAAGGCATAGGCGGAGCCAGCAGCGCCCCCTCCCCGGCCGTTCAAAAGCAGCCCCTAGGGAGCGAGGTGACTAGGACAGGCAAACAGGGCAGGGTGCGGCAGTTTGCATGGGCAGGGCAGAGCGACCCCCCCCGCCCATAAGAACAACTCATCTAACGGCTGTCTACCACTAGCTGCAATGGTCTACACTAGGCTGAGAGATCTCCCTAGAAAGTCTGTAAACACTCAGACTGACTGCCCGCTCAAAAACGTGGCAGTTTAGGTCTCTGGATGCAGGGAGTGCCTGAGCCTGTTGCTGCCCTCTGAGGGAGGCAGAGAGACTGTGTGTGTGAGGATGACCTGGTCAGCCTGGTGGCAGAGCTCAAGGAGGAGGTGGAGAGGCTGAGGGCCATCAGGGAGTGTGAGCGGGAGATAGACTGGTGGAGCAACTCCCTGCCAGGCCTGAAGGAGAGGTGCTGGAGTGAGACACCCCAAATGGGGGTGTACCCCCTGCCCTGTTGCAGTCGGGCAGAGGGAGGGGGCCTGGGAATTGAGGAGGAATGGAGACAAGTCCCTGCTCGACCTCGCAGGCAACGCCCCCCCCCCCCCCCCCCCCCCCCTTATCAGCCCTACTGGCCCCACCTTCCCAGGTGCCCTTACATAACAGATTTGATGCCCTGGAGCTTGAGAGACTGGTGGGTGAGGTTAAGGCAGAAAGTGTACCCAGGAGGATGCCTAGAGTGAGGAAGTCGACACCACGCCTCAAGACTGCCTCCATGAAGAAAGATAGAAGGGTAATCATTGTAGGCAACTCCCTTCTCAGGGGAACAGAGGGCCCTATTTGTCAGCCTGACCCTACCCATAGGGAAGTCTGCTTCCTCCCTGGGGCCAGGGTCAGGGACATTACCAGAAAGCTTCCCAACCTGGTTTGCCCCTCTGATTACTATCCTCTTTTGATAGTCCAGGCTGGCAGTGATAATATTGAAGAGAGAAGCCTGAAGGCTGTGGGAATAGAAATGTTGTTTTTCCAGAGTTCCATTGTTTAAAGGAAAGTAATGTGGTATTGAGATATGCTTGCAGTGATAAGAAAGCTCAACAAACAACCTTGTAAAATGCAGACAACCAGACTCCTTAGAGCAATTAGGAGAAAATCACGGTGTCAAGTCAAGTCAGATAAGTGAAGAAACATTACCACTTCAAGAAGTAAAAATGTCAAAAGAAATTTGAAATTTGACAGGCCGTCAACTGAAGGCCATGCATTGTTTGTGAAGCATTGGATAGGTTGTGAACCTAGATTACCCACTTAGTGGGGAAACAGGGGAGAGTCCTGTCATCAAAAAGTATATAAACTGTGTTTTGGAACTAGTAGGTGCTTTCCTGCTTGTGGGGCGCCCACCATTGCAATCGAGAATAAATTACTACTTCACTGAGATCCTCGCCTGAGCCTAAGTTATTGGCTACAGAGTGTTTCTCACAATTTGGGGGCTCCTCCAGGATCCAGTCACCTACCGGGGAGCCTCACCGCTGCAGCAGCAGGAAGGCATGCCCCGCTGATTTCAGGGGTCCTGTGCATCAACGGTGGAGGTTCTGAGGAGAGCTGACAGAGGGCCTGAGACTGATTAAAGAAGCAGGATCCGTGAACTAGTGGGGAAGGGAAGAAGGTAGGCACTCCGGGTTTAAGAATTGAACCGGTAACTCTGTGCACAGACCAAGGTAAGAAATATTAAGTATTGCCTTGGGGGTCGGGTGAGACTCTGCGTGATGTGTGATTAAGACGTATTTTTGTACGAAGCGAGTGTGGAATCCTGATCTGCGGTTCCATAGCTCCGCAAGGGGTGTGGCCAGAGATGGACGAAGCGTGATATAAGAGAGAGAAAGGGAGAGTCTTGGGAAATTTGGTGTATGGTAAGCCCTTGCACGGGGAAGTGCTGGGTAGTACACCAGGGAATCTGGTAAACTCATAGGTGTGCGGTAACCCTTGCACGGGGAAGTGCTTGGCAGTACACCCCCATTTTCCAGAATCAGAACGTTAGTGTGTGGTACCCTGCAGGAGGGAAATTTCTGTAGCAGCACACTGAGAAGGGCTAGGAAAAATGGGAAATATGGGTTCCAGGGGACAGGGAGATATCCCTGGGGGAGTGCCTACCAACAGTTCTTCCTGAAGAATGATAAGAAATTGTAAACATAATCCCAAAATTAGAGGAGATTGTAAAAGAAAAAAAAAATAATAAAAAGGTTAAATATTGGGTATCAGTCTGGACAAAAGAACCAATTAAGGAAACAACAGTATTTTGGCCAAAATATGGGTCTGATGAAAATTCAGGCTTTAAATTTATGTGTAAACAATAAGATTCCTTTTTCAGAGAAGGAGCCAAGTTATGCTCCCTATAATCCTAATATCGCACTGGTGGCAGCAGCAGTCACTCCAGGAAGGGTGACAGAGACTGCAATTAACACTGTCCCTCTAGGGAAGGACACCCTCTAGGGAAGGACACCCTCTCTCCTTACCAGCAGAGAGGTTAGGAGTTTTAAGAGGAGACGAAGTCTTTAACTGAGGACCCCGTCAGGCTAGCTGAACTATTAGACCAGTTCCTACGACCTAACTTATACTCTTGGGGGGAATTATAAGTATGTTGTTTACAGGGGAAGAAAGGGGAATGATCAGGAGGAGAGCTGCTATACAAAAATGGGAAAGAGCTCATCCTCCGGGACCAAGGGTAGTACCGGCAGGGCAGAAATACCCACTTGCCGGTCCTGGCTGGAATAATAATAGTGTGCAACACAGAAATCATACGAGAGACTTGGGGTCAGAATGAGAAAGTCGGGGATGAATCCTGAGGACCTGGTATCCCAAGGGCTCTTGAAAGTTCATTGTGTGATTAAAGCCTGGCAAGATACACGGAAAATGCTCCAGAAGGTGGGGGGATGTAGTGAGCAGTCACTGGGGGCCCTCCTGCGGGAGGCCCTGGAGGTGTGTGTCAGGAGGGGAGATGAGAAGGAAAAGGAGAGCGCGAAACTAATGGTATTAACAGTGCAGCGGGTAGTGAGGCAGAGGGTTGGAGGAAGAGGAAGAGAATCTTTCAGGGGAGTCAGGGCCAGGATGGAAAGGAGAGGAAGAGAGATGAAGGAATGAGGGGCAAGGAAAGCTACATGTGTTGCAGCCTGAATCCTAGCAGGGATAGGCTTTGAGATGTTTTAAGTGTGGCCAGGCTGGCCACTTCAAATAGGAATATCCGGAGTGGAAGAAAGAGGAAAGAAGGAAAATGGCATGAAATATTCTATACTGATATGTTGTTTCAGCATCCAGGTGAGAGAGGGAGTTAGGAGAATCTTATCAAGTAAAGATAGAGCGCTGACAGCATTAAACTAGGATGCTACTTATTACTATTGTGCAAATTAACTGAAGCAAGAAGCCTTGGGCCGCTTACCAAGGTCAGTCTCCTAATAAGTGTGAGCCTATCTTAAGAAACTGGCAGAAACTGGTCCTGAGGATGGACAAGAGCCAAGGAGCAACTGAGTCTGCGCAAAGACAAGAGGTCAACTAGCGGTGACGAGGAAGAGTCATCAATCTTCATCCCCATGACCCCCGACGACCACCACCAGAATACACTGCGCAAGCGCAGATGGGAGGAGTTTATGGAAATGACTCCTTGGAACTAATTTTAATACGAAGCGGGGACAGGTTCTGAATCTGTATAGGCATATTGTGAAACTTCTTGCATATGTACCTCTTTACTGCATATAACCAAGGCAAGTTGCTGCATCAGGTGTGCACCACTTTGATGGAACTAACCCCCATGCTGCCCAGTGCTGAATAAACATACCTACTTTACAGTCTTACTGATTGTGGAGTCCGTTTTCCGCAAGTCACAGGAGGGAGAAAGGTATGGAATTAAGTTGGCCAATGACTGAGACTTTGGTGAAAGTACAGGCTGGAGAAAGATAGAAAGAAGTGTTAAAAGATGTGGTATGTAGTGTTTGACAGAGCTGTTTGAAGTTGAATGAGCAGGGAAAAAGGATGTAGGCATTATCTAAGTAACAGTCTAGAAGTTTTGGTATACTTGCTGTGGTGTTTGGTCAGTTTCCCAAGTATCAGGAAGGGGGGGGGAGGGGGAGGGGGAGGACAGCCTGCTCCACCGAGGCCTCTCCACAGGCCGCAGAGGGGCTTCGGCTCCGGCACCTGGAGCGCCTCCTCCCCTTCCTTCTGCGCTGACTTGTGTGTGCAGGGAGGTTTCTGGCTCCTCGCTCTCCCAGCTGTTGTTGAGCAGCAGGTTTTTGTTTGTTTTCAAACAGGGTAGGGCATAGCTGCATTACCCGAGCATTCCCTAGGCTTCCAACGTTAGATGCTATCACGCTGGGGAAACCTGGTGTGCTAGCTCTAAGGAACAGTACGGAGCGTAGAGCTGAGTAGAGACACCACGGCTAGGCTCTGTGACCAGGTGGGGATTCGATTGTTCTTGTGCACACCAAGACCGATAAGCTGCAATTTTTGCTACCCTGAGCCAAGGACCTGTCATGCTTTGACAAATGCTGTACCCTAGTGTACTTTTGCTCATTATAATATCATTATAATACCAAAACACACCTCCATCCTGTTATAAATTAGACCACACAATTTACTGGTCTATTGAAATTATTTTATTAATCAAGTAAGCAGACACAAGCAAAACAGCGCTGGGCGGCTGGGGAGTCTCCGCTCCGCAACAGCACGCAACTTCCCTTTCCAGTGTTGCTGTTTTATAGCAGTTGAATTCCGGCTTATCAGGACTTGTTGAACTGGCTGAGGCTGCGCAGTGTATTGTTGAGAGGGGGGGTCGTTATTCCTCTGCTTTGTGTTCAGGTGGGGGTAGTGAAGCAGCAAAAAGGATGTCTTGTGATAAGAAATTTCACAGAGTCTGGTTTAACTCAAGGATGTTCACCTAACACCCCCTCCTGCTTCCTCCCTTATCAAGGCCATTAAATTTTACAACCTTTTCTCCCCAGCAGATTCTCCAAATTCCTCAAAGACAATGAACAAACCCCCACTAATTTATCACAATCCCCCCTTTTTCTTTTTCTAACATATTTTGTTCATTGAATTTTTGCAATATTTGCTTGCTGAGCATCAAAGTTTCTGCGTCGTCCTTCTCCTGCTCAAGAGATTCATACTTATCACGCACGAGCATAAGATGAGCTGCCTCTAATCGGCTTTTCACAATTGCGATTACTCGATTGAATATACATGGTCCAAAAGTCAGTGCTAATGTAAGTAACAACAAGAGCCCCGCTATGGTTGATAGCAGGGTAGTAAGCCAAGGTGAGTAATTAAACCAGGATTCGTACCAATTCTGACGAGCCTCATTTTCCCTTTTGCGTTTTTCTAATCCTTCCCGCAATTTAGTCATTGTATCTCTTACCACCCCAGTATGATCTGCATATACAACATTCTTCATGTAGGGCTGCACACAGTCCTCCTTGTTGTAAGAAAATCAAATCCAACCCTCTACAGTGATTCAAAGATCGAAGCCGAAATTCCTTTAAGTGGTATATTCTTTATTGCAGCGCTGGATGCACGGGGGATCTCTCCACCTATCGTGCATACCCAAAGCAGAAAGCAGTCTTGAATTTATACAATCAATCTATCAATATTCTACAAGCGCCTATACATATTCATTACCTATCCCCGCCTTCCCTCGCTTCTCATGCTAATTAGCCTTTTGGCACCTTGCGCCTGCGTAGAGCCTTCCAAGAATTATGGGCAGGGGTCTTTGGGACGTGGGCAGGGGTCTCTGGGAGGAAGACCCCGAGTCTTCCTCACAGTGTACTTTTCACCTTTGGTCAGGAATCTGCTGAATTGGCATGTTTCTTAATTGCGAGAGCTGGTTGTTGCCAATTCTTCCGTTTGTTGTATCTTTATAATGAATTCCAATGTCCAGTTTTGAGATTTATAGTCCTTACGTTTGTTTCTCTGTCCGTCTGCCGCTTCCTTATCATGAGTTCCAGTGTCTTGTTTCGAGATATACAGTCCATGTCTGGGGATTGTCCTTGCCTCCCCAGTGCCTCCCCAATACCTCCTTAATCAATCCCCCCTTTTCTTTTCCCATGCAAATTCTTTTGCATCAGATACTTTCATTATTTACAGTTACACAACAAAGCAGGCATCTAAACAACATGCACACAAATATTCCTAATACTACTACTGCGATTAGAGCAATGAACACTTGTTTCAACCATTGAAAATTGGGCAACCAGGAGGTTAACTTATTCCATATTTCACTAAAACTCCACGAAAGATCATCTTTACTGATATCATGTAGGATCCTTGTCTGCTTCCATATTTCTTCCAGGTCGGTAGAGATCCTTCCACTCTGATCTACATACATACAACAACTTGTGTTTATTACTGTACAGACTCCCCCTTGAGTGGCCAGTAACAAGTCTAGGGCCATCCAATTTTGTAATACTACCTGTGATAAACTAGATATCTCTTCTTGTTGAGCCTTTACAGCATCCAGAGTCTTGTTTTCTAACTTCTCTGTAATTGCAGAAATATTAACTATCGCTTTTTCCAATTCACTCACTCCTAACCATGGGATAAACCATCGAACAAAACTATGAAAAGCGGTGTGTCTCTCTATCAATGGATTGTTAATTTTTCGTCTGATTCTCTGGATATGATTTCTCAAGTAGGCTCGAGGCACTACATCGTGTACTGTCATATTGGGGACTACCGCTCCAAGAGTGCAAGTTCCCTTCCAATTCTCAGGCAAGACCTTACGGGCTGTATCATTGCATAGCCAATACCACCCTTTTCCTTCTGGAACTGTCCAGCTGGTTGAATTTGCCCAGCCGCTAGTCGTACTAATATCAATTGTTCAATTACAAGATGTCTGATTTCCCACATAAGTAGTATCCGTATTTATACAATGCTGTTTTCCTATACCCTTAGGCGGGTTACACCTTTGTACACATACATAATAGGATTCTAACGGCATGAAGCTACTCACTTCTAGTTCCAAAACTGCTTAATATTTTCGACCCCAAGATGTGTTTTCCCACAAATTAGTCCAAGATAAGTTTGCAGGCAATGGAATCCCGATTAACGATACACCCTTATTCCCATGCTGTGGCAGATGGGTGCATACCCAACAGTTCGTCTTATTAGTTACTTGAGAAATTGTTTGTATTAAGGTCAGGTGTAAGTTCTCATCCCAAGTTGCCCACCCCGAATCCGAGAACCGCACCCCTGCAATCATTAGGATCTGGAAAACCATAATTTTGTTGGTCCAATTGGAGTGGTGGTCTATATCCTCGCCGGGACCTTCTTCACCCTTGAATTGTGGATCCAAGCTGCTTGCTTCTTAATCTTAATGGCGGTGTGTGTTGTCAGTAATACTTGGTATGGTCCCATCCACTTTCCTTCCATTTTTCCTGTAGGGGTTGTCCTGAAAAAGTCTTTATATATATATAATTCCCGAGCTTAAAGGGGTGGATTGGTTGATCCAACCCTCTAGCCCTGGTCCCTAAAACAAATTTATGTACTTTATTTAATTGTTTCTGAAGTTCAGTTATATAAGCATATAAATATTCTGATCCTAACTGCGTTAGGTCCTCTCCACTAAATAGAAATTGCTATGGCCTTCCATATAAGATTTTGAAGGGACTCAAATTCCCTTTTATTCTAGGTTTAACTCTAATTCCAAGTAATGCTAAAGGGAGCGATTGAGGCCATGACAAATTAGCTTCTTATCCAATTTTAGCTATTTATTGTTTAATTAAATGGTTCATTTTTTCTACCTGTCCACTTGCCTGTGGTCTATAAGGGGTATGCAGTTGCCAATCTATCTTTAGAATCTTACTTATCTGTTGTACCACTTGTGCACAAAAATGTGAACCTCTATCAGAAGACATTGCTACTAGAATCCCAAAGCATGGTATTATTTCATTTAACAAGACTTTAACCACTTCTCTTGCTTTGTTTGTTTGACAGGGAAAGGCTTCAGGCCTTCCTGAAAACGTGTCAGTCAGAACCAGTAATAATGATACCCCCCTTTTCTAGGGAGTTCTGAAAAATCAATTTGCCACTGTTGCCCCGAATAATTTCCTTTACCGATTATTCCAAATTTTATTCTATTCTTGGTATTGGGGTTATTGTGTAAGCAAATGCTACATTGTTGAGTTACTTGTTTTATCATATCGTCCCACTAATGTCTGACTCAGGCTCTTATGCAGTGTGCCAGCTCCCCAATGCGTTTTATTGTGTTCTGTAAGAACTATGGGCCATGTCAAACTAGAGGGTATTACTATGTGGTTATCTTTTAAATATACTCATCCATCTGGCTTCATTTTACCTTTCAAATCTTCAATTAATTTTAAGTCTTCTTTTGTATAATTTGGATATAGTTTGGATTTTACCGTCTAAGATTGATTCAAAGATCGAAGCCGAAATTCCTTTAAGTGGTATATTCTTTATTGCAGCGCTGGATGCACGGGGGATCTCTCCACCTATCGTGCATACCCAAAGCAGAAAGCAGTCTTGAATTTATACAATCAATCTATCAATATTCTACAAGCGCCTATACATATTCATTACCTATCCCCGCCTTCCCTCGCTTCTCATGCTAATTAGCCTTTTGGCACCTTGCGCCTGCGTAGAGCCTTCCAAGAATTATGGGCAGGGGTCTTTGGGACGTGGGCAGGGGTCTCTGGGAGGAAGACCCCGAGTCTTCCTCACAGTGTACTTTTCACCTTTGGTCAGGAATCTGCTGAATTGGCATGTTTCTTAATTGCGAGAGCTGGTTGTTGCCAATTCTTCCGTTTGTTGTATCTTTATAATGAATTCCAATGTCCAGTTTTGAGATTTATAGTCCTTACGTTTGTTTCTCTGTCCGTCTGCCGCTTCCTTATCATGAGTTCCAGTGTCTTGTTTCGAGATATACAGTCCATGTCTGGGGATTGTCCTTGCCTCCCCAGTGCCTCCCCAATACCTCCTTAATCAACAGTTTTGAAGCACCACTTCAGATAGGGATCTAACCGATTTTTCTAAAGCCGATATGGATTGTTCAATGCGGGCCAAATCCTCATCTACAGCAATGCGTAGAGAGGTAAATTCCTGGCTTTGTTTTACCAGGGAGGCAATTCCAGTTCCTGCTCCTGCAGCCCCGAGAGCCATTAGTGTGCCTAAGGTGACAGCCATAATAGGTTCCCTTCTTTATAAATGATATTCTGCTACAGTATGTTGGGTGTACATATATTCCTCAGAATGGTAAAGAATCCTGGGTATGATCACTACCTGTACACAGAAATCATGTGAAGAGTTGAACAGCTTTAAAGATAAGCATGGAGTTACCCCCAGAGATGAACATACTCACCTAGTGTTATTTGCAGGAATTAACCATTTGTGTGTTTGGTCCATTTTTTTCAGTGGCATGGCACAGATCATTTTTATCTCTTGGAACTGTGCCGATACATCTACCTTTTCCCGTAACTTGAGTCAAAGTTATCCCGATTTCCTGACCCCAACTGCACTTGGAAGGATTTGACTCATTTGAATATTCAGACCTCCCCATATCTCCTATAGCTTCATAATATGGGGGCTTAACACTTACACATAGCCAGCACCCTTCAGTTATCTCAGGATTAGTTTGATTTAGTACCTGGAAACTAGCATTTATAACTTTCCACATACTACTCTCGGGTACAACCCCTTTCTTTTTTCACAATGCTTAGAAGCAGTGTGGGAAAGGATAACTCTGTCGACTTATTAGTAAACACTGTAGTAGGTTGGGCAGTCCCAGGTATCTTTACAGTCTGGACAACCAAACCTTCCCCTATTAACTCCTTATTAGGCCCGACTACCTTGGAAGTCTCGGGTTTTCCCTTCTTTATTAGGATGAGTCCTCCCCTATCTGTTCCGTGTTCGTAAAATCTGACATTTTTCCTAGTACCCAGCTAGTATCGTCCGAGTTTGTTATATTTACATATAGAACCTTGCAAATTTCTTTATTTCCATGGAAGGTTCCTGTATACCCTATACCATGCCCTCGCCACCTGTAACGGGGATCCAATTGTCAGTTACAACCTTGCAGCCCATATTCCACTTGTAAGAATTTATCCCGACCAGCCCCAAGTGTCCAGTCTATAGCAATGGTTTCACACCCCCGGTATGCACAATAATACACATTCAGGCATTTACAGTACCCCCTTCCCAGGTTAGAACTTGGGCAGAAATAAAATCCCATATATTCCCAGCATTGGGGCCTCGAGATCAGCTGACATAGTGTAGAAGTAAAGCTTGGCCCCCCCGATGTTATCTGGGTTGCAATAACCTGTTGATCTTCGAATCGACTTAAAGTCCATTTAAAAGGTTGGTGGGGGTGGTGTTGAGTCGCTATGCAGGATGAAATTACTGCGAGAACCCCCAAATACCGATAGGAATGGCTGAGGCCCATTTCTTTCCCCACTTATTCACTCCTCTGCCTCACTCGTCAGTTGGGTTGCAGCCAACTACGAGGTTTTAGTTCTTCTCAGCAGCAGTAGTGTACTTCAGGGGAGAGCCTCTACCTTAACCCACGGTACCTATCAAGTTCGTCGCAATGTGAGCTTCAGGTCTTTGTTTCCTGGAGCGATCTCCCACTTCTCGTCACAGATGGGTCCTTTAACACGGCTGGCATGTGTCCATCCTTTCTCCGCAGTCCGGACGGCTGTTTCTGTAGTAAGCAAAACAACATAGGGGCCTTCCCCATCGTGGTGTTAAAAAAAAGTCTCTTTCCAAGACTTAATTAGAATTGAGGGTGATCAAGTGGCAATTCCAAGTCATAGGGCATACCATATAGCATTTCAAAAGGAGAAATTCCTACATCAGTTCTGGGCTGCGTCCATATGTTTAACAGTGCAAGGGGTAAGCATTTTACCCAAGAAGCCTTAGTTTCCAGCATAAGTTTTGTTAGTTGTTTCTTAATTTCACCATTCATTCGCTCTACCTTTCCAGAAGAGGAGGGGTGCCAGGGGCTGTGAAAATCCCACTCAATCTCTAAGGCCTGCTTTAATCCTTGCAGTAAAGCTTTACACCCATTCAGTCACGTAGTCAATTAGGACAAACAAGTAACTCAGTAAAGTCTACCTGTATACTTTGGAAAGGTCAAAGCCCTGGCTCCCATCCCCCTCTAGATAGGTTACAGAAGACCTTTTTATTTACCCTTTGACATATAGTACATCCTCTGCATGTGTGCTTCCCTAAAGTATATATTCCTACGCAGACATGCTTTCTTAGAACAACATCACACATTCCTTGCACCTTCTGATGACAATGACTCTTCTGATGTAAAACAGTTAATATTTGCCTCATTATCACTTTATTCAGCATTTCTCTCCCATTGGGGAGTATCGATTTTCCTTAAAATGATCCACATATTTGTAACATTAATACCTCCTTGGGAGGTTGTAATTGCTCCAAAACATTTTTAGAATTTACTCAAATAGATAGGTGGCCCTGTAAACCCCTAAGGTAAAATTGTTCACCTATATTGTTGCTTCCACCCCCATTTCAGAGTCTTTCCAGTCAGAGGTGAATATATGTTTGCTCTCAGGGCCTGAGAGCACTCCATAAATAACACTGTTATTCCAGTCTAACAATTTACTAGTTGAATGCCCAATTTAATCATCAAATCCCTTCCCAACAAGTTAGTTTCTGCCTTGGATACATACAATAATTGCCCAGTGATCATTTTATCCCCTGGTCTCAGCTTAGTATTCCCCAAAAGTGGCACTGTTATCCCAGTACCTTCTACCCCCATCACTTTTTAGGGTTTCATTAGTTAATTTAATCCCTGAAGCTTTACAAGTCAGTAATGACTTAGCTGCCCCAGTGTATTGGGTTTGATGGCAAGGTTCGGGGGGGGGGGGGGGTGTGAGGGGTGTGAGAGTGGGAAACTGCAGTGGCAGCCCCCGTGAGAAAAACCCAGAAGCCTTCCCGTGGTAGACAAGGAACAATTTCATCTGGCCCCAAAGGGGCCCACTGCTGCCCAGAGCCAAGCCATGAGCAACACAGTCCGTGCCTCTGTGAGAGCACATTCACGAAAACAAACAAACGAACAAAAACCTGCTGCTCAACAGCAGTTGGGAGAGCGAGAACCCCCCCCCCCCCCGCAGACACCAAAGTCAGTGCAGAAGGAGGGGGAGGAGGCGCTCCAGGCGCTGGAGCCGAAGCCCCCCTGCGGCCGCTGGAGAGGCCCCTGGTGGAGCAGTCTGTTCCCCCCCTCCCCGATGCTTGGGAAACTGACCAAACACCACAGCAAATATGCAAATATACCAAAACTTCTAGACTGTTACTTAGATAATGCCTACATCCCCTTTCCCTGCTCATTCAATTTCAAACAGCTCTGTTAAATATTACATGCCACACCTTTAACACCTTCAGCAACCCTTTTAACACTTCCTTTATCTTTCTCCAGCCCGTACTTTTCTAATACCAGCACCAAAGGCTCAGTCAGAGTCCAACTTAATTCCATACCTTTTCCCTCCCAGATACTGAAACAACATATCAATCAATATACCATATTTCATCCCATTTTCCTTCTTTCCACAAAAACAACATTAACTGTAATATGGTGTTATAATTAATAGTTCCATTTAGGGGCCACTCGGCTCCATCCTCTAGTTTATAAAGTGGCCACCATTGATTACAATATTTGATAAGAGTTCTTTTACTTTCTGTACCCTCTCACCCCACTATATCCCTCCAATGTGTTAGTATACACCCTAGGGGGCTTTTCCTCGGGATTTCTTTGCTTTGAACTTTTCCTATTGTAATCTACAGTGGTTAATATTCCACTGTTTTCCTAGAAGCTCTTTACTAGTCAATCCCAATCCCTCCAAAATCCACAATATATAGATACACAAATAAAATCAAACCACTGTAAATTAACTGCCTGTTGACAATTACACTGAGGACATTTAAACCTGATGAGCCGATAATATGCCTGGGCAACTTTTGTTCCCTTAGACATACACCTCAATGGCAGTTCTTATATTTACATATTTACATATTAACATATGAATAAAAGAATACTTTAACAAAAATGCCCGGGCTTTTATATATACAATATACAATGTACAGTTATTATTCCAGTTAGAATTATTCCTCAGCAGCTGCAAACACTATGCCAGTTGCCATTAAAGCTCGCTTACCCTCCTCCTGTCCTTTTCTTAAAATCTCGGACATCCCCGGAGTTAATGGGGATGGCCACATATTCCATTCCTGGCTGGGGTCCCCCCCATCGCTATTTCTCGTAGGGGATATAATCCCTCCCTTAAAGCAGATTTCTGATTTCTTGCCCTGCTTCTGGTTACCGGCCCCTGTGTTTCATGATCCGATTCCGATTCTCCTGGATTAGCTGATTCGGGGAGTCCTTTAAGGACGGGAGCCGTTGATGTGGGCAGTGGAATATAGGGCGGGGGTGGTGTCGGGACTTCCAAGTCCTTTCTCTTTTTATCCCGCCCTCTTTTTTCTTTTAGAGGATATAGATGCATCCTCGTATCTGAATTTATCCAGAGGTGCGCATACTCACTTTCTTCCAGGCTAAAGGGTTCCTTTGAGTTTACATAAATATTTAGGCCTGACAAACCCAATCTTCAAAAGACCCAAATACAGACCAGTAAAGGTGGTCTCCTCGGAACTGTTTACCACCCCAAATTTCAACACAATAATGTATCATTTTTACTTTATTCCTTCCCCGCCTAAAAGGGGAATCCTGCCAATTTTTAATCATTAATCCCGGGGTAACCTAACATCAGACGTTACCCCACCCATGGGACCAGAAGGCTTACTCTTCTTCTGTCCCATCTTCCGGAACACCTTCACACACACACGCATGGATCGCTTCCCCCTTTTCGTGGCCCAGTCCCTCGCGGGATGTGGGAACCGCACTACCGAGGGGTCCACACTCGCTTCGTCTGCAATTGGACGTCTCGTTTGTTGTGTTCCGGGATACCCAACCCCAACCGAACGGATCACCGGCCTATACTTACCCACCCTGTGGGTCTTCGTTCGGGCTTCGTGCACAAAGGTTGCCTGGGGTTTACCGGTTTTATTTGCTTGTGTCTAATTTTGGGTTCGTCGGTGAAGGATTTGAATGAAAGTAATCCTAGCGAAGGCCGCTGAAATCAGCGGGGCGCCCCCTCCGAAGGTCTTTCAATCAGATTGCCTTCATCCGAGTCACGGCACCAAATTGTTATAAGTTAGACCACACAATTTACTGGTCTATTGAAATTATTTTATTAATCAAGTAAGCAGACACAAGCAAAACAGCGCTGGGCGGCTGGGGAGTCTCCGCTCCGCAACAGCACGCAACTTCCCTTTCCAGTGTTGCTGTTATATAGCAGTTGAATTCCGGCTTAGCAGGACTTGTTGAACTGGCTGAGGCTGCGCAGTGTATTGTTGAGAGGGGGGGTCGTTATTCCTCTGCTTTGTGTTCAGGTGGGGGTAGTGAAGCAGCAAAAAGGATGTCTTGTGTTAAGGAATTTCACAGAGTCTTGTTTAACTCAAGGATGTTCACCTAACACCCCCTCCTGCTTCCTCCCTTATCAAGGCCATTAAATTTTACAACCTTTTCTCCCCAGCAGATTCTCCAAATTCCTCAAAGACAATGAACAAACCCCCACTAATTTATCACACATCCCAAAAGCAATCTGTCTCCAAGGTGCGACCACCCCTCACTGAGCATGCGCTCTGAATTTCTCGGAGCCTATTACTTTAAACGGAGACGGGAGAACTTTACACCAATCATAACTAAGATATGCCTGACTAGAGTCACTCAAGCTCCACCTAAAAGATAGAAAATAATATAAATTGGCCTAAGAGAGAGGGGATGTTAGGGAAGATACCACCGTCAGGGGAGATACCATCCCAAGGGAATACAACATCCTTAGGACCTCCTGATTCCTGGGACCAGTTGACGGGCTGAGCCTCTCTTCCCCCACATTGGGATGCCTTTGGGTGAGATTTGAACACTTGGTTATAAATCTTTCTAGAGTCTTTGATCCTTTTAATGCGTTCATTTCTAGGCTGCGCACCTGTAACACCTGTGTCACCTGTGATGCATGCTAGCTTGCTTTTGCAGAAAGCCACTATCACCAGCAATCCAAAGAACCTGTGTACCTGTTGCTGTAATAAATCGCACTTGATTGCATTATTCCTAGTTGTGATAGCTCTCATTAGACGCGACTAGGGTAAGGGTGGTTATACGTTACTGGTGAATCCATGACTGTGGTAGTTCAGTATTCTGAATCCAACCAGACCCCTAACAGTTAATGCGTTACTGGTGAATCTGTGACTGTGATAGTTCAGTACCCTGAATCCGACCGGGCCCATAACGGTTAATCATCTGCACCCCTTAACGCGACAGAGAAATTGGCATAGTCGGCAGGATTACTATGGATAAACTGCTGCAAAAATATAAATGTGCCCCTTCCCAGGCAGGGAAGGCGTGGGCCCAAAAGTTTTGGAAAGATGAGGAGAAAGTGGTAGAGCACATTGAGCGGTGTCAGGCTTCATGAAAGATTGGTCAAAGAAAGGGTAAAGGCACAATTTGTGCTGTGTTAGGAGACTGTTTGTCTTGTGCTCAGCAAGAAGCTAAGGAAACTCCTGCTCCCAAACTGATCTCTGATGTGGAACATACAGCTTTGAAATCAGAGAATGAGGTACTGAAGTCATCATTGGCCTTTGAAAGGGAGACGGGAAAAACATTAGGAATCAGAGTAGATAAACATTTGGATGAAAATAATAAACTTGTGACTGAAAATTATAAACTTGTGAGTGAGAATAATCATCTTAAACAATTGCTGGAGAGGGTTAGTCATCTGTTAAATAAAGTAGAGCCTTCCGCTCTGGTTAAGCAGATTCGTAGACTGCTGCATAGTGCAGGCCCATAACGGTTAATCCCCCTCCTCTGGGAGTCTCTTCTGGGGGTCTCTAGGGGTCTTTCATGCTGAAGGCTCGTAGTCTTCCTCTCCCCCTTTGTACTTACTGGGCACCATGCCAAGTTTATAGAACATTCTCTGCAGGTCTTGTCTCCCAGCCGTCCTTCAGCTTCTTTTTCCTTCCTCTTTATCTCTCGGCCCCCCTAACCAGATACCAAAGATCCGCATAGTATCCCATAACAGTCACTAGTTGTTATCAGTTGTTCTGAAACTCCCAGACATCAAACACAAACAGCTTTCTTATTTGACGCTTCATGAGTAATTAAAACATTCTTCCCCAGCCATTCACAGACACATCTATAGCAGTGTTAAGTTAATCTCGAAGAAGACAGGAAAAAAGGCTGTAACTGTTGGAAATAGAAGTCCGGAATAACAAAAGCAAACAGGTTCATAAATTTAAGGAGTGTTTTCTGAAGACGTGATAAATTGACTAGAATGAGGGGGAGACTGGGACACACTGCATCTGTGGTTCAAGAATTAAATTGCCAGTGCAGGGCCCAGAGGCAGACAGGATTCAAACAGAATTGTTCTTTATGGACACGAATTGTTAAAACATTCCTCACAATCCCTTATCTTCTTTTTAATATCAACAATTTGTGTCACTTCTGTTGTTAATAACTGGATTTCATCAGTCTGTTCTTGGAGGGTCCAATTCTTAAGCATCATAATTGACATATCCCCTTCCTTTTTTAATGAAGTTATTACAAATGTACTATTTATCACCCGGCGTATTAATAGTGTAAGACAAGGTATCATACAAGGTACAAATAATAACGTCATTATACCACATAACAATAAAAATAACACTCTTTTAACCCATGGTCCACCAGGCAGCCATGAAAATAAATCCCATTCCATATCCTTCCAGGTTCGTGTTTGCTCGCTCACCTCCCCCCTCCTTCTCTGGGATGGGAGAGAGAAATGGGAAAGTGAAGCCTGTGAGTTGAGATAAAAACAAGAAAATAATAACAATAATAATAATAACAATAATGATGATAATAGTACTACTAGTAATAATGTGTACGAAACAAGTGATGCACAATGCAATTGCTCACCACCTGCTGTCCGATGCCCAGCCTAACCCCGAGCAGTCCGGCCCTCCTCCCAGCCTGCCTGCTGGCCGGACAGTGAGAAGCTGAAACATCCTTAGCTTGGTGTAAGCACTGCTCTGTAACAATTAAAACATCAGCATATTATTAACATTCTTCTCATCCTAAACCAGAACATAACATTCTATCAGTTACTAGGAAGAAACACCCTCATAATCAATCTTTAAACAGCAATTACTTAAGTTAAATTTTCCACAGACTTCTCCTTCTTGTGCTAGTAAATAATCCAAAGCTAGGCAATTTTGATACAAAGCAGTTCTCATCTTTATAACTCATTTAGATCAGTTCTCATCATTTATAACTATTTCTATTACAGCTAATAACCTAATTATTCTATTAAGTATATATACTGGGGTCCTATAGCCCCAGGATCTGTCTTCTGCTCACGTAGCTGGATCATAATAGGCAAACGCCTTCAGTCAAGGAGTTAGGCCCACTTTCAGGGTCAATTCAGGCTTGTGTTACTGTTCGGCCTGTCAGGGTGATCCAGCTCCTGGAAAACGAATCACAATTTTATATAGGTTTAAAAAAGAGTTTTTTTTATGTTATTTTCTCGGGACAACTTGATCTTAGTGTGGGAGAAGTCCGGTCGAGGCGCTCTCACTCGGCAGTCAATACCCATAGGGGTTGCCTCCCTCGGTAGATCATACACACTGCAGTGGAGGGTCCTGCCCCAGTCTTGCCTTCTCCCTTTTCTCCCTTTAGGCTTGTCCCCTTTATTTGGCATCCTTAATTCATGCAGAGCCTCGTTGTCAGAATATTAGTTCTCCCTTAGCTTGAGTTTCAGTTTCCCAGGAGCGGACTCAACCCTCCAAGTTTCAGTAGTTACTGGTCCTTTTATTCTGGATGCGTGGGTCCCTTTCTGCAGTTCTCACAGCTGTTTCAGTAGTAAGTAAAACAAGGTACAGTCCCTCACATCGGGGGTTCAGTGATTCTTTCCTCTCGTGGCTGCTTGTTGAAACACTTTCTTTTTTATCTTCTGACAAGTTAAATAACAGTTATCTAATTTGCTTTGCCGTATGGCCCTTTCCAGGTTCCTGTAACAGGATTCATCTGATAGCCTTTCAGGTTGATACAGATTTGACTACAGATACCAGGGTTTTGGCATTCATCACTATCTCCACAGTTTCCCAGCTGGACAGTCACATTCATTTATGTTGCATTCCTTCAGGGGCTCATCACCCCAGTCCTTGCAGTCTCTCTGCTGGTTACACACTTTATTGATATCTATGCATTCTCCACTTCTGCACTTGAATTTGCCAGGTCCAGAGCACTGAATAACATTGTTACAGTTTGCTTCATCAGTGCCATCCAGACAGTCTCTCACACCACTGCACTGCCTACTCCCATGGACACAGTTCCCATCTTCACATCTGAACTGGTCTGGCCTGCAGGTCCAGGAAGGGCAGTAAATTTCATCACTTCCATCCTTACAATAAGGATCTCTGTCACATCGCCACAATTCTCTTCATCTTCTCCACTGTCACAGTCTTTTTCACCATCACATTTCCATGACACTGTTCTCATATGACACAGCTCAGCACTTTCATCAGACCCATCTTCACAATCCGGATCCCCATCACACTTCCATCTGTTTAGCACACACTGACCACTGTTGCACACAAAGTCAGAGTCAGCACACATCTTCTTCACACAAGCACTCTCATCACTGCCATCTGAGCAGTCTTCACATTTTGCTCTAGCACCGTCAGCAGCAGTGCACAGGCTGGCGAGGGCGAGCAGCAGGCAGAGTGCCCTGCACCGTCACCTGTGTCACTTATACTACTCCTATTACCCATGCTGTTAGTGTCAGTGGCATCCTCCTTGTACCGTTTCTGTCTTTGTCTCCCCCCTTTTCTTTTTGCCACTGGCCATTCACCACAAATGGATAAGACACATGATTACTAGTTAGAAAAGAGAGTGTAACGTCTGCTATACGGCTGCAGGCAGTGCCAGCTGCAACCTTAGAAGCGGTTTGGGAAAGAGCCTGCCGGTGGTCATTTGGCAGTGTAATCTGCGTCTCTGCACTTCTGCCCTGCAATAGAGCTAAGTCGTCATTAGTAATAGCTATAACACCGATCTGGGGACTAATAGTCTTTTTTGCATTGCAAGATAAACCTTTTATAAAAAGAATGCTAGAGTGAAGCAGCACAGCTGCATGGTTCCGTCAAACAGTCTGCAGGGTCCTGATGTCTGCCCCTCTGCTCTGTGCCGACTCGCCTCACGGTGAGAGTCGACTGCTGTTGTCCACTGACGCCTCTGGTCTCCCGTAGCAACTCGATCTCGGATGTCCCGCAATTACTTCAATTTCCCTGCGTTTTGCAGCTTCTGCCAGGTCTATTCTGTGTCTCTCAGAGCCGTCCGTGGCTCTGCAGCATCTCTCAGGGCTCCCTCCGTCCAGCGGTAGTCCCTCCGTAGTGTCTCGGGTCTCCCGGCGCCACTCCAGTCTCTCGGCGCCGCTCCGGTCTCTCGGCCTGTTCAGGTCTCAGCGAGTCCAGGTCTCGGCCTGTGCGGGCCTCATATGTTGCAGGAAGCACAGCTGAAAGCACCAGTAGAGTCAGATCATGCTCCTGCCTTTTTCTTGTCACAGTCAAAACATTTAAGAGCAAAAATAGGATGCACAAGATACACAAGATACACCAGGCCCACATATTGGGCACCACCACTCAAAACTTGGATAAAACAGCACTTCTTTTCAGTCTGTCAAGCACTTCGTTCGTCTCTGCCCACTCCCCTTGCGGAGAGTACGGAACAACGGATCAGAACTCTGCACTCGCTTTGCATCTCACTCACACAGCACAATCGCACATGGAGGCCTCCAGCACATCTCATTCATACCACAGGAATATAATTTAGAATGATAACCAACCAAGTATTGTCTCTGACTGTGTTCTTCGTGAAGTGACTTCACACAGAATCACACAGAATTTCTAGGTTGGAAGAGACCTCAAGATCATCGAGTCCAACCTCTGACTTAACGCTAGCAGTCCCCACTAAACCATATCCCTAAGCTCTACATCTAAACGTCTTTTGAAGACTTCCAGGAATGGTGACTCCACCACTTCCCTGGGCAGCCTGTTCCAATGCCTCACAACCCTTTCAGTAAAGAAGTTCTTCCTAACATCTAACCTAAAACTCCCCTGGCTCAACTTAAGCCCATTCCTCCTCGTCCTGTCACCAGGCACGTGGGAGAACAAACCAACTCCCACCTCACTACAGCCTCCCTTGAGGTACCTATAGAGAGCGATAAGGTCGCCCCTGAGCCTCCTCTTCTCCAGGCTGAACAAGCCCAGCTCCCTCAGCCGCTCCTCGTAGGACTTGTTCTCCAGGCCCCTCACCAGCTTCGTCGCCCTTCTCTGCACCTGCTCAAGCACCTCGATGTCCTTCTTGTAGCGAGGGGCCCAAAACTGAACACAGTACTCAAGGTGCGGCCTCACCAGAGCTGAGTACAGGGGGACGATCACTTCCCTAGCCCTGCTGGTCACACTGTTTCTGATACAAGCCAGGATGCCGTTGGCCTTCTTGGCCACCTGAGCACACTGCTGGCTCATATTCAGCCGACTATCCACCATCACTCCCAGGTCCTTCTCTGCCTGGCAGCTTTCCAACCATTCCTCTCCCAGCCTGTAGCTCTGCTTGGGGTTATTGCGCCCCAGGTGCAGGACCGGGCACTTGGCCTTGTTGAACTTCATACAGTTGGCCTCAGCCCATCGGTGCAGCCTATCCAGATCCTCCTGCAGAGCTTTCCTACCCTCAAGCAGATCGACACACGCACCTAACTTGGTGTCATCTGCAAACTTACTGAGGGTGCACTCAATGCCCTTGTCCAGATCATCGATGAAGATATTAAAGAGGACCGGCCCCAGCACCGAGCCCTGGGGGACGCCACTAGTGACTGGCCTCCAACTGGACTTGGCTCCATTCACCACGACTCTTTGGGCCCAGCTATCCAGCCAGTTTCTAACCCAACGAAGCGTACGCCAGTCCAAGCCAAGAGCAGCCAGTTTCTTGAGGAGAATGCTGTGGGAGACAGTGTCAAAAGCCTTGCTGAAGTCAAGGTAGACCACATCCACAGCCTTTCCCTCATCCACCCAGCGCATCACTTTGTCATAGAAGGAGATCAGGTTCGTCAAGCAGGATCTGCCTTTCATAAACCCATGCTGACTGGGCCTGATCGCCTGCTTGCCCTGCAAGTGCTGCGTGATGACTCTCAAGAGGATCTGCTCCATGAGCTTCCCTGGCACTGAGGTCAAACTGACAGGCCTGTAGTTTCCCGGGTCTGCCCTCCGGCCCTTCTTGTACATGGGCGTCACGTTTGCTAGCCGCCAGTCAACTGGGACCTCCCCCGATCCCCAGGACTGCTGATAAATGATGGACAGTGGCTTGGCCAGCTCCTCTGCCAGTTCTCTCAGTACCCTTGGGTGGATCCCATCCGTCCCCGTCGACTTGTGCACATCTAAGTGCCGTAGCAGGTCACCAACCAGTTCTTCATGGATAGTGAGGGCCACATCCTGCTCCCCATCCCCTTCCACCAGCTCAGGGTACTGGGTATCCAGAGAACAACTGGTATTGCCGCTAAAGACTGAGGCAAAGAAGGCATTGAGCACCTCCGCTTTTTCCTCATCTCTTGTAACTAAGTTTCCCCCTGCATCCAGTAAAGGATGGAGATTCTCCTTAGTCCTCCTTTTTGTGTTGATGTATTTATAGAAACGCTTTTTGTTATCTTTAACAGCAGTAGCCAGATTGAGCTCCAGATGAGCTTTGGCCTTCCTAATTTTGTCCCTGCACAGCCTCGCTACATCCTTAGTCCTCCCTAGTGGCCTGCCCACTTTTCCAAAGATTATAAACCCTCTTTTTTCTCCTAAGCTCAAGCCACAATTCTCTGTTGAGCCAGGCTGGTCTTCTTCCCCGCCAGCTCGTCTTTGGGCACGTGGGGACAGACCGTTCCTGCGCCATTAAGATTTCCCTCTTGAAGAGCGCCCAGCCTTCCTAGACTCCTTTGCCCTTCAGAACCGCCTCTCAAGGGACTCCACCAACTAGTGTCCTGAGCAGCTCAAAGTCAGCCCTCCGAAAGTCCAATACAGCGGTTTTACTGGTCCCCTTCCTGGCCTCACCAAGAATAGTGAACTCCACCATTTCGTGGTCACTCTGACCAAGACAGCTCCTGACAATCACATCCTCCACCAGTCCTTCTCTGTTTGTGAAGAGAAGGTCTAGCGGGGCGCCACCCCTGGTAGGTTCACTAACCAGCTGCGTCAGGAAGCTATCTTCCACGCTCTCCAGAAACCTCCTAGACTGCTTTCTCTGGGCTGTGTTGTGCTTCCAGGATATGTCAGGGAAGTTGAAGTCCCCCACGAGTACAAGAGCTGACGATTTTCGCAACTTCTGTCAGCTGCCTGTAGAGTTCCTCATCCGTCTCCTCATCCTGGTTCGGCGGTCTATAGCAGACCCCGACCAGGACACTAGCCTTGTTGTCCCTGCCGATCCTAACCCAAAGGGACTCGACCTTGTCATTCCCAGCCTCGAGTTCTACAACCTCGAAAGACTCTCTAATATAGAGAGCCACACCACCACCCCTTCTGTGCTGCCTGTCCCTTCTAAAGAGCTTATAGCCAGGCATTGCAGCACTCCAGTCATGAGACTGGTCCCACCACGTCTCCGTGATGGCAACCAAGTCGTAGCCTGCCTGCTGCACGATGGCTTCCAGCTCCTCCTGTTTGTTACCCATGCTGCGTGCATTGTTGTAGATGCACTTCAGCTGGGCCATTGCCTTATCCTCCGGCCTTGCCATTGTTCCCCCTGGCTCAGCCCCAACAATCCTAGCCTCAGCCCCATCCCCATTCCTACCTATTTTAAAGCCCTCTCAATGAGCCCTGCCAGCTCCTGGCCCAGGATCCTTTTTCCCCTAAAAGATAGGGACCCGTCTGCGGCCATCAGGCCAGGTGCTGAGTAAAGTGCCCCATGATCAAAAAACCCAAGATTTCTGCATTGGCACCAGCCCCGGAGCCACGTGTTTAACAGGTGGGCTTTCCGTGTCCTCTCTGAACCCCTTCCTGCCACCGTAGGGATGGATGAAAACACCACCTGCACTCCCGCTCCATCCACTAACCGACCCAGTCCCCTAAAGTCTCTTTTGATAGCCTTGAGGCTTCTCTCTTCGATGTTGTCACTGCTCGCCTGGACTATCAAAAGAGGGTAATAGTCAGAGGGGCTTACCAGGTTGGGAAGCTTCCTGGCAACGTCCCTGACCCTGGCCCCAGGGAGGCAGCAGACTTCCCTACGGGTAGGGTCAGGCCGACAAATAGGGCCCTCTGTTCCCCTAAGAATAGAGTCTCCAACAACAATAACCCTTCTGTCTTTCTTGATGGAGGCAGTCCTGAGGCGTGGAGTCGACCTCCTCGCCCTAGGCATCCTCCTGGGAACACTTGCTACCTCTTCCTCAGCTACTGGTCTGTCGAGCTCCAGGGCCTCAAACCTGTTGTGTAAGGGCACCTGGGAATGCGGGGCCGGAAGGGGAGGGTGTCGCCTGAGATGTCGAGCAGGGACCTGTTTCCATTCCTCCTCAGCTCCCAGATCCCCTCCCTCTGCCCAACGGCTACAGGGCAGGGGGTCCACCCCCATTTGAGGAGTCTCACCTCGGTACCTCCCCTTGAGGCCCTGCAGGGAGTTACTCCAGAAGTCTATCTCTCGCTCACACTCCCTGATGGCCCTCAACCTCTCCACCTCTTCCTTGAGCTCCGCCACCATGCGGACCAGGTCATCCACCTGCTCGCACCTCACGCACACAGTTTCTCTGCCTCCCGCCGATGGCAGCAACAGGCTCAGACACTCCTTGCATCCAGTGACCTGAACTGCGGCATTTTTTATCGGGTAGTCGGTCTGGGTGTGTACCGACTTCCTGGAGAGCGCGCCGTGCCTGGTAGAGACCATTATCACCTAGCTACGGCTGTTGTTAAGGAGGTGTTGTTTGTGTGTAGGGGGAGCGCTCTGCCCTTCCTGCGCGCCCTGCCTGCGCTAACTGCCGCGCCACTCCCAATTGTAACACTTGTAACACTTTGTTTCAAACCCTTACATTTACACAAATACTTTCAACACAAAATACATACAATATGCAAATATTACAATATACAAAATGTCAACACAAAATACAACACAAAATACATACATAAAAACACATACAATTATTAACATTCCAGTTAGTATCCCTCCAGCAGCCAAAAACATACAGTTTGTCTGCAGTTTTAGGAGATCTCTGCTCCTGCGGTGAGCAGCTGAGAGTGGAGTCCCCTCCGAGCAAAAACACTCAGGGGGCACCTAGGGGCATCCACGCTGCAGCCGATCCCGCAGCCGAGCAGAGTGTCTCCTGCCTGGCTCACCAAAATGACTCACAGAAAGCTGACTCCACAATCAGTAAGATTGTAAAGTAGGTATGTTTACTCAATTCTGGGCGGCACGGGGCGGGTAGTCCCACCAAAGTCATGCACACCTAACGTGGCAACTTGCTTTAGAAAAGAGTTACATATACATGAACATTCCTATACATATGCATAACCTGTCCCTTTGTGAACAGTCCTCCTTATCTCAGACCCCTTGATTAAAGTCTGAACCATGAGGTTGTTTTTGATCTGGTTCTCGGGGTCCAAGAGGCTCCTGTTATCTAGAGGTATAAGTGCAGCACAGCACAAATGTAGCACATATTCATTCTTAATCAATTGCTCTCTAAGTTCTAATTCCAATGTTTCAGCTTGCTCTTTTCCAGATCCACGGGTATTCTACTATTAATGTTCAAAGCCTGACAGACCCCATCCTCCGTGGATCAAAATACATGGGGTCTTAAGGGTTCTTTTGGTCATTCTATCATAAAATACTGGATCATTTTTAATTTACTCTTTAATTTTCTGGGGCCCCTATTGTTCCAATTTCTAATCATTATTCATAATGGACTTTTTGCTACCTTCTTCCTCGTCCTTGGTCTTCGATTTTATCTGACCCATCCGGGAATTTTACTTGTGGCAATTCCCACAGCCCTTGGTTGCCCCCAGTGAGAGTGTCTTGCAGGGGGTTTAGGACCTATCACCCACCCACGTATCACTCCCTTCACCGGCCCAGCCCCCCCAACAGGAGATTAGAACCAGTGAGAAAACAAAAAGACCTCCACGCTGACTTTAGAAGTCTCAGTTACACTCTCACACACAAACACTGGCAACCGCACCTTTACCCAATCGAACGGTATCTTACAAATCAGTCGTCTTCGTCCAGAATCCAACTGGACGGTATCCACAAGCATCTCTGCTGTCTTCGTCTGGGATCGAACCAGACGGTATCCACAAATGACTGTCGTCTTCATCCGGTTCGATTCCGGACACCGGAATCCAACCGAACTATATCCAAACGACCCTGTCTTCTTCGTCCGGATCTTCGCGCGCAGAATTATGGGCAAAAAACAGCCGGCAAGGGAGCTGTTGGGGGGGCTGGGCCGGTGAAGGGAGTGATACGTGGGTGGGTGATAGGTCCTAAACCCCCTGCAAGACACTCTCACTGGGGGCAACCAAGGGCTGTGGGAATTGCCACAAGTAAAATTCCCGGATGGGTCAGATAAAATCGAAGACCAAGGACGAGGAAGAAGGTAGCAAAAAGTCCATTATGAATAATGATTAGAAATTGGAACAATAGGGGCCCCAGAAAATTAAAGAGTAAATTAAAAATGATCCAGTATTTTATGATAGAATGACCAAAAGAACCCTTAAGACCCCATGTATTTTGATCCACGGAGGATGGGGTCTGTCAGGCTTTGAACATTAATAGTAGAATACCCGTGGATCTGGAAAAGAGCAAGCTGAAACATTGGAATTAGAACTTAGAGAGCAATTGATTAAGAATGAATATGTGCTACATTTGTGCTGTGCTGCACTTATACCTCTAGATAACAGGAGCCTCTTGGACCCCGAGAACCAGATCAAAAACAACCTCATGGTTCAGACTTTAATCAAGGGGTCTGAGATAAGGAGGACTGTTCACAAAGGGACAGGTTATGCATATGTATAGGAATGTTCATGTATATGTAACTCTTTTCTAAAGCAAGTTGCCACGTTAGGTGTGCATGACTTTGGTGGGACTACCCGCCCCGTGCCGCCCAGAATTGAGTAAACATACCTACTTTACAATCTTACTGATTGTGGAGTCAGCTTTCTGTGAGTCATTTTGGTGAGCCAGGCAGGAGACACTCTGCTCGGCTGCGGGATCGGCTGCAGCGTGGACGCCCCTAGGTGCACCCTGAGTGTTTTTGCTCAGAGGGGACTCCACTCTCAGCTGCTCACCGCAGGAGCAGACAAAGATCTCCTGAAACTGCAGACAAACTGTATGTTTTCAGCTGCTGGAGGGATACTAACTGGAGTGTTAATAATTGTATGTGTGTATTTTGTGTTGACATTTTGTATATTGTAATATTTGCATATTGTATGTATTTTGTGTTGAAAGTATTTGTGTAAGTGTAAGGGTTTGAAACAAAGTGTTACAAGTCACTTTACGAAGAACACAGAGACAATACTTATTTGGTTGGTTATCATTCTAAATTATATTCCTGTGGTATGAGTGAGATGTGCTAGAGGCCTCTGTGTGCGATTGTGCTGTGTGAGTGAGATGCAAAGCGAGTGCAGAGTTCCGATCCGTGGTTCCGTGCTCTCCACAAGGGGAGTGGGCAGAGACGAACGAAGTGCATGACAGACTGAAAAGAAGTGCTGTTTTATCCAAGTTTTGAGTGGTGGTGCCTAATATATGGGCCTGGCGGTGTATCTTGTGATCCTATTTTTGCTCTTAAATGTTTTGACTGTGACAAGAAAAAGGTGGGAGCATGATCTGACTCTACTGGTTGTGATAAATTAGTGGGGGTTTGTTCATTGTCTTTGAGGAATTTGGAGAATCTGCTGGGGAGAGAAGGTTGTAAAATTTAATGGCCTTGATAAGGGAGGAAGCAGGAGGGGGTGTTGGATGAACATCCTTGAGTTAAACCAGACTCTGTGAAATTCCTTATCACAAGACATCCTTCTTGCCGCTTCACTACCCCCACCTGAACACGAAGCAGAGGAATAACGACCCCCCTCTCAACAATAGACTGCGCATCCTCAGCTAGTTCAACAAGTCCTGATAAGCCGGAATTCAACTGCTATAAAACAGCAACACTGGAAAGGGAAGTTGCGTGCTGTTGCGGAGCGGAGACTCCCCAGCCGCCCAGCGCTGTTTTGCTTGTGTCTGCTTACTTGATTAATAAAATAATTTTCAATAGACCAGTAAATTGTGTGGTCTAATTTATAACAATTTGGTGTCGTGACTCGGATGAAGACGGATTGATCAGGAGTCCCTCTAGGGCAGGCGCCCCGCCGATTTCGGCGGCCCCAGAAACGGAAACTCCTGCTCGAGCCCTTCATCGACGAACCCAAAATTAGACACAAGCAAATAAAACCGGTAAACCCCAGGCAACCTTTGTGCACGAAGCCTGAACATAGACCCACGGGGTGGGTAAGTATAGGCCGGTGTTCAGTTCGGTTGGGGTTGGGTATCCCGGAGCACGATGTGTGAGACGTCCAAGTGCGGACGAAGCGAGTGCGGACCCCTCGGTAGTGTGGTTCCCACCTCCCGCGAGGGACTGGGCCACGAAAAGGGGGAAGCGTTGTGTGTGTGTGTGCGATGGTGCTCCGGAAGATGGGGCAGAAAAAAAGTAAGCCTTCTGGCCCCATGAGGGAGGAATCCAGTGTTGTAGGGATACCCTCTGTTCCTTCTGATAGTCCGTTAGGACAAATGATTAAGAATTGGGATGATTCCCCTTCTAGGCGGGGAAAGAGTAAAGTTTAAATGGTTTATTATTGTATAGAAGTGTGGGGCAACAAGCCCATCAAAGGGGACAGCGTTTTCTGGCCTCCGTTTAGCTCCTTTGAGGATTGGGTATGCCAAGCCCTCAACATTTATGTTAACTCTAAGGAGCCCTTTAATCTGGAAGAAAGTGAATATGCGCACCTCTGGATAAATTCAGATACGAGGACGCATCTATATCTCTAAAAGAAAAAGGGCGGAATAAAAAGAAAAAGGACTTAGAAGTCCTGACATCGCCCCCACCCTATATTCCACCGCCTGCACCAACGGCTCCTGTCCTTAGTGGACCCCCCGAATTAGCAAATGCAGGAGAATCGGAATCGGATCATGAAACACAGGGCCCAGTAACCAGAAGCAGGGCAAGAAATCAGAAATCTGCTTTAAGGGAGGAATTATATCCCCTACGAGAAATAGCAATGGGGGGATCCCAGCCAGGAATGGGATACGTGGCCGTCCCCATTAACTCAGGGGATGTGAGAGATTTTAAAAAAGAAATGGGAAATTTACTAGAAGACCCATTGGGAGTGGTGGAACGAGTAGACCAATTCTTAGGCCCAAATGTATATACCTGGGAAGAGTTACAATCCATCCTGGGAATTCTCTTTACATCAGAGGAAAGAGGAATGATTAGGCGTGCTGGGATGCGAATTTGGGATCAGCAACACCAGCAGGGGCCGGCTGCAGATATAAAGTGGCCAATGCAGCAGCCTAATTGGAACAATCAAGACCCCATACACTGGGGACATATGCAAGATTTAAGAACAATCATAATTCAGGGGATACGAGAATCTGTCCCCAGAGGACAGAACATAAACAAAGCTTTTAACGAACAACAGAAAAAGGATGAAACCCCAACGGAATGGTTTGAAAGATTACGAAAGAATTTTCAACTATATAGTGGTTTAGACCCTGGAACCCCGGTGGGGGAGGCATTACTTAAAGCCCAGTTTGTGGCAAAATCATGGGTAGATATTAGGAAAAAATTGGAAAAAATAGAAGATTGGCAAGATCGAGGTCTGGACGAATTATTAAGGGAGGCACAGAAGGTGTATGTTAGAAGGGAAGAAGAGAAGGAAAAAAAGCAAGTACGTATGATGGTGGCAGCAGTGCGAGAAGGACAAAGGGGGGCTGGACCGAATCGAAGGTTCGACCCGATGCATGGGAGACCTAGGGAGGAGGAAAGAGGCAGTAAAGAACGGAAAAACGTGACCTGTTTTTATTGCAACAAGAAAGGTCACATGAAGAAAGAATGCAGGCAGAGAAAAGAGGATGAGAGGATGTTTAAGAGTGAATAGGGGTGTCAGGGGCTCTATTTGCTGGGGATCCGAAATAAGACAGAGCCCTTGAAAAAATTAAAAGTGGGTCCCCAGCGTGAGGAGGTAGAATTCCTCATGGACACAGGGGCTGAAAGATCAACAGTCCAAACCTTGCCCACTGGATGCAAGGCCTCCACCGAAAAAGTCCAGGTAATTGGAGCAAAGGGGGAGCCCTTTGGGGTCCCTGTTATAAAAGAAGTATTAATAGAATCAGATTCTAAAGTGAGTAAGGGGACTCTGCTTCTAGTACCGGAGGCTGAGTATAATTTGTTAGGGAGAGATTTAATAATAGAATTAGGAATAGGGTTAGAAGTGATAGGAAAAAAATTAGAAATTAAATTGTGCCCACTCCGAGTAGAAGATAAAGCAAACATCAATCCTAGAGTCTGGTATATGCCAGAAAGTGTAGGAAAATTGAAAATATGGCCTTTTGAAGTGACCATAAACAAACCAGAAATACCAGTAAGGATAAAACAATATCCCATCTCAGAAGAAGGTAGGAGAGGGTTAAAACCCGAAATTCAACGGCTGCTACAGCAAGGGCTATTAGAACCTTGTATGTCTCCCTTCAACACTCCTATTTTGCCAGTAAAAAAGAAGGATGGAGAGTACAGATTGGTACATGATTTACAAGAAATTAATAAGAGAACTGTTAGCAGGTTTCCTGTGGTGGCCAATCCACATACACTGCTCAGTAAATTACACCCAGAAGATCAGTGGTATAGTGTAATTGATCTAAAAGATGCATTCTGGGCATGCCCCCTGGATGAAAAATCTAGGGATTATTTTGCCTTTGAATGGGAGGACCCAGACACCTATAGAAAACAGCAGTTAAGGTGGACGGTCCTGCCCCAGGGGTTTACAGAATCCCCAAACTTGTTTGGGCAAGCACTGGAACAAATTTTGCAGGAGTACAACAGAGTACCGGGCACAACCCTGATCCAATACGTAGATGATTTACTAATAGCTGGAAAAGATGAAGACATTGTAAGACAAGCTAGTGTTAGTCTATTGAATTTTTTGGGGTCGCAGGGACTAAAGGTGTCCAGGTCAAAACTACAGTTTGTAGAAAAAGAGGTAAAATATTTGGGTCATTTGCTAAATAAAGGAACTAAGAGGCTGGATCCTGAAAGGGTTAAAGGGATCCTAGGAATAAAGGCCCCAACTACCAAAAGGCAAGTGTGGCAATTGTTAGGTTTAACTGGATATTGTAGACAATGGATAGAAGATTACAGTGGAAAGGTTAAATTTCTATATGACAAATTGAATAGGGATGGATTACTCAAATGGACAAAAGAAGATGAGGAGCAATTAGAAAAATTAAAAGAAGAACTGATGCATCCACCAGTTTTAAACTGCCCGGAATTAAAAAAAACATTTTTCTTGTTCGTAAATAGCACAGAGGGGACTGCCTATGGTGTACTAGCTCAAGAATGGGCAGACAGTAAAAAACCAGTAGCCTATTTATCTAAGCTATTAGACCCCGTTAGTAGAGGTTGGCCCAGCTGCTTGCAAGTAGTGGTGGCAGCTGCCCTACTAGTGGAAGAAGCACAAAAAATTACGTTAGGGGGAGAAATAAAGGTTATATCCCCTCACAATATACGTGGGGTGCTGCAACAAAAAGCTGAAAAATGGATAACGGATGCAAGGTTACTAAAATATGAAGGAATCCTAATATCCTCACCCAGATTAACATTAGACACGACTGCAGCACAAAACCCTGCTCAGTTTCTTTATGGTGAACCAAATGAGCAGCCCAAACATAATTGTCTTAGAAATATAGAAGAACAAGTGAGATTGAGGCCTGATCTGGAAGATGTAGAATTGCCTGTAGGTGAAAAGATATTTGTGGACGGATCATCAAGGGTAGTCGAGGGTAAAAGAAAATCAGGGTACGCATTGGTTAATGGTAAAACATTTGAGGTAATAGAATCAGGCCCTCTGAGCCCGAGCTGGTCAGCGCAGGCTTGTGAGCTATATGCCATGTTAAGAGCTCTGAAATTATTAAAGAACAAAAGCGGAACAATATATACAGATTCTAAATATGCTTATGGAGTAATACACGCCTTTGGGAAAATATGGGAAGAGAGAGGACTTATAAATTCACGAGGAAAAGGACTAATTCATCAGGAGTTGATTCTCCAAGTTTTACAAGCCATCAGGGAGCCTAAGGAGATTGCGGTGGTGCATGTAAAAGGACACCAGCAAGGGCTGAATCCCCAAATCAGAGGTAATAACTTAGCTGACCAGGAAGCAAAAAGAGCAGCTCTCATGTGTGTATATGAAGTGACTAAGAGAGCAGACTGCCCGAGTTGTGGCAAGGGGAAAGATTTAAAGAAATTTCCATGCTATGATTGCTGGAAAGACTGGGGAGTAGAAGGGATTGAATGTAATTGTTCGGAGGAGGAGAGTCCGCCTTACAGGAACTGTTACAAGCATGGCCCAGCTAAGTCTTTATGGTCTGGTGGGCATGCCCCCCTCCCCTTGTTTTGTTTTACTACTGTAGAAAAGGAAAAGATTACACAAATGGGGATTCGAGAAAATGAAAAAGGAAAATGGGTACTACCTGACGGACGAGAAGTGTTACCAAAATCAGTAGCTATGAGGGTGCTACGGAGATTTCATGAACAAATGCATTGGGGTGCTCAGGCGTTAGTAGATCAATTTGCCACTAATTATATGTGTAAAGGGATATATAACATAGCAAAGGGAATTGTTAATGGGTGTATGATTTGTCGGAGGGTAAATGCTCAAAACATGAGAAAAAGGGTTCTGGGAGGACGAGAATTAGCCCACCGACCCTTTGCAAGAATTCAATTGGATTTTACTGAACTTCCCAAAACAGGAAGATACAAATATTTGCTGGTAATCATAGACCATCTTACAAATTTTGTTGAAGCATTTCCCACGACAAGAGCTACAGCACAAACCGTAGTGAAAATATTGTTAGAAAACATAATTCCCCGATATGGGATTGTAGAAGCAATAGATTCTGATAGGGGATCACACTTTGTGTCAAAAGTGTCCTGTGACACAATGAAAGCTTTAGGAATCAAATGGGAATATCATACTCCCTGGCATCCTCAGAGCTCGGGGAAAGTAGAACGGATGAACGGGGAAATTAAAAAGCAACTTACTAAATTAATGTTAGAAACAAAAACCTCTTGGATAAAGTGCTTGCCGCTAGCTTTGTTAAGTATACGCGTGAAGCCCAGGACTGATCTGGGAATCTCCCCTTTTGAAATGCTGTATGGTATGCCTTATGATCTCGAGATACCCCTTGATCATCCCCACCTACAAGATGATCAATTAAAACCTTACCTCACACAATTGATAAATAGACGCAGGGAATTACAGAAAAAGGGTTTAATTGTGCAACGTCCTCCTTTGGATATGGCAATCCACAAGATACAGCCTGGAGATAAGGTCCTGATAAAAACTTGGAAAGAAGTTACATTAACACCACAATGGGAAGGCCCCTATGTTGTTTTGCTTACTACAGAAACAGCCGTCCGGACTGCGGAAAAAGGATGGACACATGCCAGCCGTGTTAAAGGACCCATCTGTGACGAGAAGTGGGAGATCGCTCCAGGAAACAAAGACCTGAAGCTCACATTGCGAAGAACTCGATAGGTACCGTGGGTTAAGGTAGAGGCTCTCCCCTGAAGTACACTACTGCTGCTGAGAAGAACTAAAACCTCGTAGTTGGCTGCAACCCAACTGACGAGTGAGGCAGAGGAGTGAATAAGTGGGGAAAGAAATGGGCCTCAGCCATTCCTATCGGTATTTAGGGGTTCTCGCAGTGATTTCATCCTGCATAGCGACTCAACACCACCCCCACCAACCTTTTAAATGGACTTTAAGTCGATTCGAAGATCAACAGGTTATTGCTACCCAGATAACATCGGGGGGGCCAAGCTTTATTTCTACACTATGTAAGCTGATCCCGAGGCCCCGATGCTGGGAATATATGGGATTTTATATGTGCCCGAGTTCGAATCCTGGAAAGGGGTACTGCAACTCCCCTAATCAATATTACTGCAGCTATTGGGGTTGTGAGACTATAGCCCCTAGCTGGATACCGGGATACAGTAGAGATAAATACTTAAGGGTCCAATGGGGTCCATATGGGTGCATTCCACCGCAAGGGTGGGGAGGACGTGGAAACTGCAAATATCTCTTTTTAAATGTTACCCAACTCACGGATAGAGGGTGGAACATGGGAAGAGTGTGGGGAATAAGGTATACTGAACCTGGAACTGATAGGGGAGGACTCATACTAATAAAGAAGGAAATACCCTAGACTTCCAAGGTAGTCGGGCCTAATAAAGAGTTAATAGGGGAAGGTTTGGTTGCCCAGACTGTAAAGATACCTGGAACTGCCCGACCTACTACAGTGTTTTCTAGTAAGTCGACAGAGTTATCCTTTCCCACGCTGCTTCCAAGCATTGTGAAAAAGAAAGGGGTTGTACCCGAGAGTAGTATGTGGAAAGTTATAAATACTAGTTTCCAGGTACTAAATCAAACTAATCCTGAGATAACTGAAGGGTGCTGGCTATGTGTAAGTGTTAAGCCCCCATATTATGAAGCTATAGGAGATATGGGGAGGTCTGAATATTCAAATGAGTTAAATCCTTCCAAATGCAGTTGGGGTCAGGAAATCGGGATAACTTTGACTCAAGTTACGGGAAAAGGTAGATGTGTCGGCACAGTTCCAAGAGATAAAAATGATCTGTGCCATGTCACTGAAAAAATAGACCAAACACACAAATGGTTAATTCCTGCAAATAACACTAGGTGGGTATGTTCATCGTTAGTAGTCACTCCTTGCATATCTTTAAAATTGTTTAGCACATCTCATGATTTTTGTGTACAGGTGGTCATTATACCAAGGATTCTATACCACACTGAAGAGTATATGTATACCCATCACACAGTGGCTGAATACCATCTGGTAAAGAGGGAGCCTATTACGGCCGTCACCTTAGCCACTTTAATGGCTCTTGGGGCTGCAGGAGCAGGAACTGGAATTGCTTCCCTGATAAAACAAAGCCAGGAATTTACTTCTCTGCTATCAACCATAGTGGGGCCCTTGTTGTTACTTATATTAGCACTGACTTTTGGACCATGTATATTCAATCGAGTAATTGCAATTGTAAAAAGCCGATTAGAGGCAGCTCATCTTATGCTTGTGCGTGCTAAGTATGAATCTCTTGAGCAGGAGAAGGACGACGCAGAAACTTTGATGCTCAGCAAGCAAATATTGCAAAAATTCAATGAACAAAATATGTTAGAAAAAGAAAAAGGGGGGATTGTGATAAATTAGTGGGGGTTTGTTCATTGTCTTTGAGGAATTTGGAGAATCTGCTGGGGAGAGAAGGTTGTAAAATTTAATGGCCTTGATAAGGGAGGAAGCAGGAGGGGGTGTTGGATGAACATCCTTGAGTTAAACCAGACTGTGAAATTCCTTATCACAAGACATCCTTCTTGCCGCTTCACTACCCCCACCTGAACACGAAGCAGAGGAATAACGACCCCCCCTCTCAACAATAGACTGCGCATCCTCAGCTAGTTCAACAAGTCCTGATAAGCCGGAATTCAACTGCTATAAAACAGCAACACTGGAAAGGGAAGTTGCGTGCTGTTGCGTAGCGGAGACTCCCCAGCCGCCCAGCGCTGTTTTGCTTGTGCCTGCTTACTTGATTAATAAAATAATTTTCAATAGACCAGTAAATTGTGTGGTCTAATTTATAACACTGGTGTCTGTCATGCTTTTGGCCGTGTTTCCTGCAACATATGAGGCCCGAACAGGCTGAGGCCCGCACAGGCCGAGACCTGGACTCACTGAGATCCAGACTCGCTGAGACCTGAACAGGCTGAGAGACCGGAGCGGCGCCGAGATCCTGGAGCGGCGCCGGGAGACCCGAGACACTACGGAGGAGGGACTACCGCTGGCGGAGAGAGCCCTGAGAGACGCTGCAGAGCCACGGACGGCTCTGAGAGACACAGAATAGACCTGACAGAAGCTGGAAAATGCGGGGAAATTAAAGTAATTGCGGGACATCCGAGATCGAGTTGCTACGGGAGACCAGAGGCGTCAGTGAACACCGGTAGCTGACCCTCACCGTGTGGCGAGTCGGCACATAGCAGAGGGGCAGACATCAGGACCCTGCAGCCTGTCTGACGTAACCATGGAGGCAGCGGCAGCTGTGCTGAGCTGTGCTGCTTCACTCTAACATTCTTTTTATAAGAGGTTTATCTTGCAATGCAAAAAGACTATTCGTCCCCAGATCGGTGTTATAGCTATTACTAATGACGACTTAGCTCTATTGCGGGGCAGGAGTGCAGAGACGCAGATTACACTGCCAAATGACCACCGGCAGGCTCTTTCACAATTAGCTTCTAAGGTTGCAGCTGGCACTGCCTGCAGCCGTATAGCAGACATTTCTTTTAATAAATCCTATTTTTTTATTTAATCCTAATTTGAATCCTGAGCCATTTCTAACAATAGGAAGACGGGATACCCCCTCAAAATATAGGTGACTGTGACAGAGGGTTATGTACCACAGTCTGTCATGTTTGATGCTTGTGAGGTGTTAGCTTGGGGAGATTTAAATGCCCAATGACAATTGAGCAGAGAGAAGAAATAACTGGGAGAGACCCAACAGCCAGATTGAGAATAGCTGTATGGAAACAATCCTCTATTGCTATCAGAGAAAGGGAGAAACTCAAGGAGAAAACAAAAGAGAAAACAGGAGGTCCTCTTTGAAATGCGGAAGTTCAAACATTTAAGATTCAAACAGGGTATGAGGATGTGAATGCCTGGATAGAATGGGTCAAATATACTATCCAGAGTCTCAACCATAGCTATTTCTATGCTTATGCCTCGGGATGACCGATTGCCCAGATAGTGCCCTTCCCATGGGGGTGGACCAAGGATTCTCAGGGGATGCGATGTATGATTGCATTGTACCAAGACAAGACTGCCTGGGGAAATGAGGACTCTGAGTCTCTCTTTGCTGTTCCTTGCGTGATAGCAATATCAGGGTTCCCCCTGCATTCTCTACAGCTATAGGCAACCATACAGCTTGCCTCTCACGGCAGGGTGTGAGTGCTACCCGTCATGTGGGAGAATTTGCCTTGTGCACAAAGACCTTGAATGCTACCAAAGACTTGATGGGAAACTGCTCAAGACTTGAGACCCCCAGGGCAGATCTCTGGTGGTACAATGGAGGGAAGATCTTACGGTCCACCCTACCATCTAATTGGGGAGGCACTTGTGCACTTGTTCAATTATCTATACCCTTCACCCTGGCATTTGAAAGAGAAACATCACAAATACCCAGAAGAAGTAGAAGAGGCTTAGGAGTATCATTTGATGACAAAGTATACATAGATTCTACTGGGGTGCCTAGGGGAGTTCCCGATGAACAGAAAGCCAGGAATTGAATTGCTGCAGGGTTTGAGTCTTTGTTCTGGTGGGTAACTATCATAACGGTTAATTGGCTACACCCCTTAATGCGACAACATGCACACAATTAAACAGGAACAGCACAGTTACTAGAACATGAGCTGCTGTCACCAGACTGATGTTACTAATTTAGAAGATAATCTCCAATTTTTATTACAGCAGTAGTCCTTTAATATGATTTGGAACAGATCCTTATATGCCTATTAACATCTGAATTAAAGTTTCTTCCATGCCCATAATGTTTATTATAGGATCTCAGCATTGGTCAAACAAAAGCTTTTTGTTTTTCTTAATTAGGCAAAAGCTCTGAAGCTTTTGCCTAATTAAGAAAATATAAAGCTACTTTGCTTAGACTTGCCATTTGGAAGCATTTCTGTGAGACAGGAATGGAAGCTAGAGAAATCTAAAGTAGCGTGAGAACTGCATTACATTCACTTAAAGGGTAGTTTAATAATTCAAGGTTTATTTGGAAGCTTGTTTGCAACTGTAGAAAAGGTCAGACCTTATATGAATACGGTATTAAAGTTTGCACATAAAGTCTAAGGTAAACATAAGTAACAAGGCTTGTTTACCGTCCAGTTACTCAGAGTGTGCAGAGAGTAAAGATTTTTAAATCAGCGTGCTGATAACAATACAGATTACTGGAAAGATTCTGCATAGAAGTCAGCACACGTATCTAGTTCAACTGGAAATCACAAAATCTGATAACACAGATTGTGTGAAGGAAGTTTTATTGTTTTAAGAGATGTTTGGCTTTGAGTTACATTTGGCAACCTTATAATAAATTTCTCATTGCTCTTTCTTGTACTTCTCAGATTTAATATTTTACCACGCAGACTCCCATGCTTTTGCATTAAACATTTCCCATTCTGTTTGGCGGCAGTCAGATACACAACAAATTGGTAACTTTGGAGCAGGCCTGTGCTGTTCAGGAAAAGCCTCGTTACACCAACCTGCATCTACTTTGGGAAACCAGAACTGGATGCAGAGACAGACAGATCCAAGGGGACACAGAGTTGTGTATATCCTGCTGCTCTGGGACTGGTATCCAAGTATTTGAACAGCTACCTGTGTATATTCAAATACACATTCAAGTACACATTTTCTACCTATGTTCAAACCAACTCCTACTAAAACGCTGTCTCAAACAAAACAGTATGCAGTAAAAATAAAGATTCAGAGCTTGGTATAAGCAGCAACTCAGACATCATTTATTAGTTTCTAAAAGTAAGCAGAAATTTTCTACAGATGCAGAAAACACAAAAAGCGTTTTACATGAAAAGTAAATTTGGGGTTTGTTCAGAGATTTCAGAGATACTTCCACACCATGTACTCTACCATGAAAGGAAAACAAACATGAAAGTTTATAATCCTTCAGGAAGAATTATCTTTGTTCTTCTAACCTAAGCTCCACTGATCAAATCTACAGAACTCTTTGCAGTGCAAGTTCCATTTCATTAACCCCTATTTATTTAATTTCATTCCCCCCAAGCCTATTGATCCAACAAACAGAGGTGTGACTACTTCTCCTGCAAACTCCTGCAGCCTGCCAATAGCACCCTCTCTAGTATCTTATCTTAGGGAAGACGGTGACAGAGGAGGAGATCACATACTAATAGAAGAGACCACAGCACTACACTGCATCTTCACCTCCTAGTAGGAGTTCTGTGACCATGATCAATACCTCTACCTCTCTTTAAGTTCTGATGCAAAAGCAAGGGATGCTCCATGACAGTTCAGGTAACTGCCAAGCTGCAGACCTGTGGTGGTTTTACTCAGGTGGGCAGCCGAGCACCACCACAACCGCTCTCTCACTCCCCCTCTCCTCAAAGAGGAAGGGGGAGAAAATACAGCACAGAGAACTCGAGGTTTGAGATGAGAAAGGTTTAATTAAAGGGAAAGGGAAAGTGGAGAAAAAGAAACAAAAGAAACAATAAGGCCGCGCGGAAGCACAGACAGAAGGAAAAAAAATATTCTCTACTTCCCATCAACGAGCGATGTTTGGCCACGTCCTGGGAAGCAGGGTCTCAAAATGCGTAGTGGTTGTTCAGGAGGAACAGCCCCCTCCCCCACGAGAGCCCCCCCTTTTATTGCTGAGTGCGACATCACATGGTATGGAATATCCCTTTGGTTGGTTTAGGTCAGCTGCCCGGGCAATGTTCCCTCCCCATCACTTGCCCACCCCCAGCCTGCTGGCTCTTGGGGGCTTGGAAGGAGTCCTGATGCTGTGCCAGCACTATGCAGCAATAGACACAACACTGGAGTGATATCAGTGCTGTTCCAGCTACGAGTGCAGAGCACAGCACTGTGTGGGGCTGCTGCAGGGAAAAGGTGACTCCAGCTCAGACAGACCCAACACAACTTCCACCCCTTATTCCATAACATTTGTGTCACACTCAGGCACCACACAGTTTAGTATGTAGATATTCTCATTACCATTGTTCTCTGTCTATTGAAGTATTTATAGGTCTGTACTTCTTTTCATTCCATAGGTCTTTTCCCAAAATGTTCATAAAAACTGTTGATGATTTCAGCTTCATCTGTCAAAGCGGTCACTCAGGACAGGCAAAGTTGGTTTTCTTGATGCCAGCACCAGCTTAGCTCACATCACTGTTGCACTTGCCTGGTTCCTTGCAAAGTTGACCTGTCATTGGATCTGCAGTGTCCTCCTACAACACATAACTTGGATGACAGATTAATTTTGTCCCAGTGTTAAATCTCCTTGAGGCACGCACTCGATATCCCCATCTTTCTGCATTACCCACCAGGTGTACCCTGGTCCATGGGCAAAGACAATCCCATGAGTGGGTTTGCCTTTTCCCATGGCAGGGGCAACCCACACCGCCTTCCCCATCCACTTCCCCACATGCACTACAGGGACTTTAGCTTCTCCCACAGTGTGTAGGGGTTTTGTTTCAGCAGGACCAGGATGGCTTTCAGACCCCCTGTTGTTAACTAGCCAAGTGGCCTCTGGTAGATTTATGTCCCAATGTCTCCACGTCCAATGCTTGCAGCATAGTCTTTAACAGTCCATTGTACCTCTCAACCTTCCCAGAGGCTTGTGGGTGATAAGGGATATGATACACCCATTCAATGCCATGTCTCTTGGCCCAGGAGGTGACCAAATTGTTTCAGAAGTGACTCCCATTGTCGGACTCAGTTCTCTCTGGTGTACCTTGTTGCCACAGCACTTGTCTTTCCAGGCCCAAGATAGTGTTTCAGGCAGTGGCATGGTTTACTGGATATGTTTCCAGCCACCCAGTAGTTGCTTCTACTATGGTGAGTATGTACCATTTGCCTTGGTGGGTTTGTGGGAGTGGTCCAATATAGTCAATCTGCCAGGCCTCACCGTATCAAAATCCAAGCCATCTCCCCCTATTCCAGGGAGACTTTACCCTTATGGCTCATTTGATTGCAGCACAGGTCTCACACTGATGGGTAACCTGTGTGATGGCCTCAATGGTCAGGTCCACCCCTCGATCACGAGCCCATCTGTATGTGGCATCCCTCCCCAGATGTCCTGATGTTTCATGGGCCCATCGAGCTACAAACAGCTCGTCCTTACATCCCCACTCCAGTTCCACCTGAGGTACTTCAATTTTCGAAGCTCGATCTACTTCTTTGTTGTTCTGATGTTCTTCGGTGGTACGATTCTTAGGCATGTGAGCATCTACATGATGTACCTTTACAGCCAGGTTTTCTACCCGGACAGAAATATCTTGCCACAGGGTAGCAGCCTAGATAGGTTTACCTCTGCGCTGCCAGTTACTCTGTTTCTATTGCCGCAGCCACCCCCACAAAGCATTTGCCACCATCCATGAGTCAGTGTAGAGACCCAGAAGAAGTAAAAGAAACTTAGGAGTATCATTTGATTATAGATACATAGATTCTATTGGGGTGCCTAGGGGAGTTCCCGATGAACAGAAATCCAGGAATCAAATTGCTGCAGGGTTTGAGTGACTGTTCTGGTGGATAACGATCACTAAGAATATGGATTGGTTTAATTATATTTATCAGCAGAGATTCATAAACTATACAAGAGATGCGATAAGAGGAATCACTGAACAACTAGATGCCACCAGCAAAATGTCTTGGTGTACTGGGTCTGGCTGGGATGTTAACTTTCCCTGCAGCTTGTAGCTGGAACAGCAGTGGTATCACACCAGGGTTGTGTCTATTGCTGTGCAGTGCTGGCACTGCATCAGGACACTCTCTAACCCTCCCAGAGTCAGCAGGCTGGGTGTGGGCAAAAAGCGAGAAAGGAACATCACCAGGGCAGCTGACCTAAACCAACCAAAGGGATATTCCATACCATATGATGTCACACTCAGCAATAAAAGGTGTAAACAGGAAGAAGAGGGGAGCAGTGGGCTCTCTTTGCGAAAGCATCTGTCCTCCCAAACACTGGCTACGTGCATTGAGTCCCTGCTTCAAGGACGTGGTCAAGCATCGCTCATTTGTGGGAAGTAGAGAGCAATTTCTTTCCTCTGCACTTCCACATAGCCTTTATTTGTTTGTTTGTTTTTCCTCCTTTTTTTCCCTTTCCCCCTCCCTTTTCCCCTTTCCCTTTTCTTTCCCTTTAGTTAAAATTGTTTAATTAATAATAATCTTTCATTTATTATTATTATTATTATTATTGTTATTTCCCTTTAATTAAATTATCCTTATCTCAACCCGTGAGTTGTTCTTTACTTTACATCTTCCCCTCCTCATCTAAGGAGGGGGAGTGAGAGAGCGGTTGTGGTGTTTAGCTGCCTAGCACGATAAAGCCACCACAGTCCTTTTTGGCGCCCAACGTGGGGCTCGAAGGGTTGAGATAACAATAGAATTGATTAAAACGCGTACAACTAACACACTTACTTGCTAGTAACCATGTTCAGCATCCTGTTAATATTGGCTTGTTTGTTCATATGTCATGCAATCTGTGTCATGTTGTCCTTTCTCCTCTATATCCGATCCGACAAAGTGCTACAATCTGTGTTCATTTTTTTGAATTCACTGTGCTGCCAAGCACCGGCCTTGAGTTTAATCTGGAATTCAGACTCTGCACTGTTATCATTTGGGTCTCATGGAAACTATCTTTTAGAGAATATTCAGAACTACAAAGCTTTCCTTTCCTCATGTGGATGTCAGTTTATGAATAATATCAGGAATGGTACCTCCTCCTTCTTTCACAGTGGGCTAATTACAACAGTTTGGGAGTATTTTGAAGATCCATCTGTAACCCATGTATTGCTATTTCTAATTCTGAATAACAGGTTTCGTTTTCTCTCTAAGATTAGTCGGTTGTTTAGAAAACTTACTTGGGAATCTGTCCTGAAACAGTCTTGTGGTGAGTGGCAAGGTGTGTGGGATGATGTTGGCAGATACCTGTCACGAGTGTCTCCTCCAATAGTTTTGAACTTCACCCCTGAGCAAGTGCTAAATCCTAAAAACTTGGTAGAACGTTTGAGAGTTGTATGTCCTGACCCTGATAATGCTGGAGAATGACAGCTTGCAGCATTGTGCTGGGTCCTGGCTTACTCCTATCAAACACTGTTTAACATCATCCAGCACCTTGAAGAGAGGGAGGAAGTCTCTGAATCTGATGACCAAGTAACACATGCTGTGGCTGACCCAGAGGACCAACCGACTATGGTATCAGTCGCCCCCATAGTCAAGTCAAAACAATGGAAACGGAGGTCAGCTCGTTTAGTAAGGGAAGAAGCCTCTCCTAAGAAGGAGGGAGAAGGGGAAATGGCAGGCACCTCTAAAGCAGAGCCATCACAAAAACAGCAGGAAGACGAGACGGAAATCATAAAGGAATCAGAAACCACTCTATCCCTATCCCTGAGTGAGTTGCGAGAAATACGAAAGGATTATGGTCAACGCCCAGGTGAACACATCCTCACCTGGCTGCTTCGATGCTGGGATGCTGGGGCCAATAGCCAACAATTAGAAGGCAATGAAGCCAAGCATCTGGGATCCCTCTCTAGAGAAACGGTAATTGACAAATTGTCGCGTTAAATTCACTCCATGTGGGAATAGGAGAGTTTGGATTCCGCCTACGACCACGATCACCATCCCTACGAGCAGCTTGTATGCGATCCTGGGTGTTTGCTACAAACATCTTAAGACAATCAGGAAGTCCACGGATGAGAGGGGTTAACCGAACCGGATCAATAGGAGCTAACATCGGGGATTTCCTAAATTCATCTCTTTCATATATCGCCTGAATACAGGCTGCTTTTTGTACTGCTACAGCCAGGTCAGAATAACCTGTAGCTCTAATTTCCAGAGGTTCCCTTCTCTCTTGGGGATCTATACCACCTTCCCAATATGCCGCCTGTGCAGTGATAGAGTAACTATGGTCTCCTGGTGTGGTGGTTAAAAACACTCCAGGTCCCCAACAGCCTCCTACCTCTTCCTTACACAACATCATTCGATCTCCTCCTTTAAGAGAAACTTGACACACATACTCAACTTCTGATTCCCCTGACCGCCTTGAGAACTTTCCCTGTATTTTAACCAACTCTGCCGGTGACAATGGAATCTTTTGCACAGTAGTGCGGATTTCATCATTATCATCAACAGCAGTCTCAGTCTTAACCAAAGGTCTCAAGGAAATCGATTGCGATTCAGAATCAGAAATCTCTTCAACACCATCATCACTGTCAGACCAGAAATCACTGTCCCAGCTTTCAGGTTCTACACTATGCAGCAATCTACGAATATGCTTGACCGGAGCACAAGGCTGTACTTTATTTAACAGATGACTAACCCTCTCCAGCAATTGTTTAAGATGATTATTCTCACTCACAAGTTTATCATTTTCATCCAAAAGTCTATCCACTCTGATTCCTAATGTTTTTCCTGTCTCCCTTTCAAAGGCCAATGATGACTTCAATACTTCATTCTCTGATTTCAAAGCGGTATGTTCCACATCAGAGATCAGTTTGGGAGCAGGAGTTTCCTTAGCTTCTTGCTGAGCACAAGACAAACAGGCTCCAAACACAGCACAAATTGTGCCTTTACCCTTTCTTTGACCAATCTTTCGTGAAGCCTGACACTGCTCAATGCGCTCTACCACTTTCTCCTCATCTTTCCAAAACTTTTGGGAAAACTCCTTCCCTGCCTGGGAAGGGGCACATTTGTATTTTTGCAGTAGTTTATCCATAGCAATCCTGCCGACTACGCCAATTTTACTGTCGCGTTAAGGGGTGTAGCTGATTAACCGTTATGGGCCCGGTCGGATTCAGGGTACTGAACCAGTCGGACATTCACCAAAAACACATTAACCGTCTGGGGGTCCAGTCAGACATTCACCATCAACGCATTAACCGTCTGGGGGTCCGTTCAGACATTTACCAAAAACGCATTAACCGTCTGGGGGTCTGGTTAGATTCAGAACACTGAACTATGACGGATATCCACCTTCACCCTAGTTGCACTTAATGAGAGCTATCACAATGCAATCAAGTATGGTTTATTACAGCAACAGATAATCAGGTTCTTTTGGATTTACAGCGACAGTGACTGTCTGCAAAAGCAAGCTAGTATGCATGAAATACACAGGTGTTATAGGTGTTATAGGTGTTACAGATGTTATAGATGTTACAGGTGTTACAGGTGCGCAGCCTAGAAATAAATGCGTTAAAAGGATTAAAGACTCTATAGAGATTTATAAGCAAGTATTCAGATCTCACCCAAAGGCGTCCCAATGGGGGGAGAAGAGAGGCTCAGCCCATCGACTGATCCCAGGAGTCAGGAGGTCCTAAGGGTGTTGTATTTCCTCGGGATGGTATCTCCCTTGATGGTGGTATCTTCCCTAACATCCCCTCTCTTAGGCCAATGCATATTATTTTCTATCTTTTAGGTGGAGCTTGAGTGGCTCTAGTCAAGCATATCTTAGTTATGATTGGTGAAAAGTTTTCCCGTCTCCGTTTAAAGTAATAGGCTCCGAGAAATTCAGAGCGCATGCTCAGTGAGGGATGGTCGCACCTTGGAGGCGGGTAGCTTTTGGGATGGAGGCGTGTTTTGGTATTATAATGATATTATAATGAGCAAAAAGTACACTAGGGTACAGCATTTGTCAAAACATGACAGGTCTTTGGCTCAGGGTGGCAAAAAGTGCAGCTTTGTGCACAAGAACAATCGAGGCCCCATCTGATTACAGAGCCTAGCCGTGGTGTCTCCACTCCACTCTACGCTCCGTGCTGTTCCTTAGGGCTAGCACACCAAGTTTCCCCAGCGTGATAGCATCTAAGGTTGGAAGCCTAGGGAATGCTCAGGTAATGCAGTTATGCCCTACCCTGAAAACCTCTTCAATGCTGTACCTTTTCCTTAAAAATGCGAATGTTAGTTTTATTTTCCTAGTTACTTCAGGCAATTACACCACACAAAGGAATTGGGAGAGGGACACAGGTTCTCAGCCTCTGGAGGCGACTCCTGGCAGCTGTGAAAGAAAGATATCCCCATAAAGAAGATATTGTATATCAAGTAGGCAAGTGGACCACTATGGATAAAGGTCTCCAGCATCTGCAAGAATTAGCTGTGCTGGAGATGATTTATAGTGATTTGGACAACACCCAGACACCTCAAGATCCCGATGAAGTCCAGTGCACAACATCCATGTGGCGTAAATTGGTGCGGAGTGCACCATCAGCACATGCCAGTACACTGGCAGTAATTCAGTGGGATGAGGGGATGGGACCAACAGTGTATAATCTGTCCTGCCAGCTTCAAAAATACAAAGACAATCTCTCTGCTCTGCTACGGACCTGTGTCTCAGCTGTGGAAAAACTGTCCAAAAGATTTGACCACCTTGTAGAATGAGCATATTCCTCCTCATCTAGACAGAGTGATATTTCAGCCATTAAGAATCAGTATTTTCCTGCTCAAGGGAGAGAGTACCCAAGACGCACACCACGTGGCACCTTGTGGTTTTATCTGTGTGACCACAGGGGCAGTAGAAGGGCTGATATTCTTGACCCTGATGAAGGGACCTCTGCTTCTGATTTGCAAGAATTAAGTGGCAGACACTCCAGCCAGGACTAGAGGGTCCCTGCCTCTGGCCAGGTAGAGGAGAGGGATAACCAGATTGATTGGACTGTGTGGATCCAATGGCCTGGCACATCGGAACCACAAGAATACAAAGCTCTAGTGGACACTGACTCACAACATACCTTAATGCCATCAGGCTACCAAGGGACAGAACTCATCTGTATCTCTGAAGTGACAGGTGGATCCCAACAACTAACTGTACTGGAAGCTGAAGTGAGTCTAACTGGGAATGAATGGCAAAAGCATCCCATTCTCATTATGTTAAGGGATTTTTGAAACAGCAAAGATCCCATGGCTTGCTGCAGCTGAGCAAACCAAGCTACCAGGACGACTATGAGAAGTTCCCACATCGCCCAATTGAGGAATTTAGAAAAATATTGTTGCCAGCAGCTGGCTTCAAGGACGGGATCTATGTGACTGCTAATCACAAGGGGGTTGTTTTCTTGCAGGTGGGGTTGTTTTCTTGTAGTTGTTTGTGTGAGTGCTTTTGACCAGTAATCTTGTGTGAGACACTATCCGCCCCTGTTAAGTTTGCTATAAAAGTTAGGCTATTCGGGCAATAAAGGGAGAGCATGATTTGACCATACTAGTGTCTGTCATGTTTTTGGCCGTTCTTCCTGCAACATATGATGCCCGAAGAGGCTGAGACCTGGACACGCTGAGAAACCTGAGAGACACTGAGAGACCTGAGAGACGCTGAGAGACTCCGAGCACAGTCCCGAATATACAGATCGTAGTGGGACGCGGATATTGATTAATAGAGATCGCGGTGAGACGCAGAGATTGATACAGATCGTGGTGAGACGCTGAGATTGATTGATACAGAGATTGCGGCGAGACGCGAACATTGATAGAGATCGCGGTGAGACGCAGAGATTGATTGATTGATACAGATCACGGTGAGACGTGGGAACAGAGGAATCGCGGTGAGACGCGGAAAAGTGACGTATTGCGGTGAGACGCAGGACATTCGGAGTCGAGTTGCTACGGGAGATCGGAGGCGTCTGTGGAAACGGCGGATAACCACCACCATGTGGCGAGTTTGGTACACAGTGATTAATGTGCTGTGTGGTATGAAAACCGAACGGCAGCTGGCTATGGCGGCGGCGCAAGCTTTCTCAGTACCGTCTGGGACTGACAGAACGCCGAGTAAGAAACCTGAGACCTCAGGAATGCGGCTGACATGATCTTTATCGTCGGTTCTTGCACCCACCGCTGTTCGGGGTATCACCGCTCCAATAAATCAATCAGCGGCAGAAATAACTGAGGGACTATCGGAGCAGAGTGCTGATGGGGAGTGGGGGCTGCCCTCCCCACCCCCTGCGCCAAGATTTTTATCAAAATCTTGATAAAGCTGTGCTGCCAGCATCTGTGCCGCTGCCAGGCAGCAATAAATCCACTTGGGATGCTTCGCCAATGAGAGGTGCAGCAGCAGCTTGCGAAAATTGACCTTCACTGGAGGAGTTGTTCCAAGAACTGCTAGTGAAATTCGAGAACTTAAAAATTACAGATTCAGAGGAGCTTCCTCTCTCGTCTGCCCCACCGGAGCCGACTCCCTCATTATCCATCGCTACAACACCGTCGGCACCAAGGAGGGACAGGTGCTCCGACATCATATGTGATGCTTTCATAGAGGGGCATAGGCGTGCTACATCCTTGGCCTGTCCTATTATTATTGACCCTGTGCAAGGCACTGGGTTGTGGCAGCCACATGACTGCAAGTTTTTAAAACAAGCTCAAAAAATGGTTTTGGACTATGGATTACAATCCCAGGAGGCTCGACAGATAATTCAATGGATTTTTCAGGCAAAACCAATGTGTCCACTTGACTGTCGAAACTTGGCGCACTTATTGTTAACTCCTTCCCCATTGTTATTGTTTGAAAGGGAATGGTTGCGGTTGGCGCAGGCAGAAGCGAGTCGACTGTGTCAACCGGGGGACCCTCTGTATGGGATTACTGCCGCGATGTTAACGGGGACGGGTCCTTATCTCAATACCCAGGTTCAGCTGCAGGTCCCTGCGATTATTCACCAAACAGCTGCACAGCTCGCACTGAGGGCTCTTCTTAGTCTTCCAGGGGAAAAGAAAGTACCCCCATTTGCATCAGTTCAGCAGGCCCCTGGGGAACCATATTCTAAATTTATCAGTCAGTTGTGGGCAGCAATCATTGATCATCCTGATCTAACAGCAGAGTCTAAAAAGAGTATGTTTAGAATGCTTGCTTTTGACAATGCAAACGCAAAAACTCAAAATATCTTAGCCACACTGCCGAGAACCGCACCCTTAGAAGAGATGTTGGAAAGAGTAGAAAGAGTTGATCAGTCCAGGCAAGCAGCTGTGGTGGCACAGGTTGTAGTGACAGCAATTGGTGATCCTTCAATTGCTATAGCAATGCAAAACAATGGTGCACCCCCAAGACGTACCCCCCGAAATCAGATAATATGTTATAGATGTGGGAGACCTGGTCATCTGAAAAAACAGTGCATGACTACTGTCTGGTGTGACAATTGCCGATCTAACACGCATGCTACAGTACTTTGCAGGTGGCAGGGAAACTCCAAAAGGAGCGCGATTGGCCGCGCGAGGACAACAGTAGCCGCAGTTCAGACGGACAGGGCAGATTTCTCGACAAAAATGCTCCAGAGGAACCCTCAGGGTGGATTTGGCAACAGCAATAAGCGTAACACTCCCCGATAAGTCCGTGGTAGCAATTCTGACAGGAATCAAAGGCCCACTATCAAACACACCGTTAGGCGGCTTGTTATTAGGCAGATCCTCTGTGGGACTTAAGGGATTGCTATACCAGGAATTATTGACGTTGATCACGTAGGGGAAATCAGAGTTATGGCATACACGATCAACCCGCCACTGTTTATCCCAAAGGGTACCAAAATAGCCCAATTTATTGCACTAAGAAATTATCAACCATGTGCAGGGGCACAGGTAAACCGAGAGGGAGGTTTTGGCTCCACGGACCAGGTGGTGTGTTTTACCAGATCTTTGACCTCCCGACCTATGATGAATGTGGTATTATCGATAGGATCACAAAAAATTACTGTCATCAGTATGATTGATCCCGGGGCGGATGTTACTATCTGTAGCTCATTGGTATGGCCGAAACACATGTCCAGGCACTGGGATTACAGGCGTAGGGGGCAGCTCGGCAACATATCTCAGTGCACAAGTCGTGACATTGAATTTACAGGGAAAAATGGTCTCTATTAGGGTGTATGTGATGGCACTGCCTGCAAACCTTCAAATGCTAATCAGAAGGGATGTTCTTTCTCAGCTCGGGGTGGTGATTACTACTGAAGAACAGGATTTTCCCTAGTGGCCACTGCTGAGCAACCACCCACCCTGGCCTTGACATGGCATCTGATCAACCTATCTGGGTGGAGCAGTGGCCATTAACAACAGAGAGGTTGCAACAAGCAGAGAAACTAGTTCAAGAACAGTTACGGGAAGGATACATACGGCCATCCATAGGTCCTTGGAATATGCCTATTTTTGTAATTCGCAAAAAATCAGGGAAGTGGCGACTCCTGCAAGATCTAAGGAAAGTAAATGACCAAATACAAGCTACGGGAGCCTTACAGCCTAGTTTGCTGTCCCCAACCATGCTGCCTGAACATTGGTCCCTACTGATTATAGACTTAAAAGATTGCTTCTTTACGATTCGGCTAGCAGATGAGGACTGCCAAAGGTTCGCTTTTAGGGTGCCCGCCATTAACAAACAGGCCCCGGCGAAGTGCTATGAATGGCTAGTGCTTCCACAGGGGATGAAGAATTCCCCTACATTATGTCAATTATATGTAGCCTGGGCATTAGAACCAATTCAAACGACATGGTGTGATGTAATTATTTACCACTATATGGATGACATTCTGTTTTGTAGGCCAGAATGTTTCCAGGATTCAGATCTGAAGTTTATTCAGAGTACGCTGGAAGCAAAAGGGCTGAAGATAGCTCCAGAGACAGTTCAACGGGAACAGCCTTGCCTATACTTAGGATGGAAAATATCAGACTCTACCATTCATCCACAAAAAGTTGATATATCTACGGTGTTACATAATTTAACAGATGTACAAACATTCCTGGGTAATATCCAGTGGGTTCGGCATATTGTGGGGATTAATAACGATGACTTGGCTCTATTACTACCTTTATTGCGGGGCAGGAGTGCAGAGCAAGAGATTACACTAACAAATGACCAACAGCAGGCTCTTTCACAAATAGCTTCTAAGGTTGCAGCTGGTGCTGCTTGCAGACGTATAGCAGATGTTGCACTCTCTTTAGTAGTCGCCAATCATGTGTCTCATCCATTTGCAGCAATTGGTCAGTGGCAAAAAGAAAAGGGGGAGAGTAAGGGACGCCAAAGACAGAAACAGTATCAGGAGGATGCTACTGACATTAACAGCACTGGAAGTAGGAATGGCATAACTGAAACAGATGATAACAAGGGTGGAATGATAGGGCAGCGTTTTCGAATTCTGGAATAGATTTTCCTACCGATTTAGCCAAAAACGAGTGTTCAGACACGGGCGGAAGCTATTGCAGAGTTAGTACGTAAGGGTTGCTCTCGGAGTGTTGAGATCAGCGGGCAGGAACCAGGAGATATTAGTCTGCCGATGACTCAGGATCATTTGGAATGGTGTTTACAGCAATCCATACCACTACGAGAAGCTCTGTTAGATTACCCGGGATTGATACATTCCCGAACTCCAAAGGGGGCCTCTCTGTCAAGTTAAAAGATCATATAAATGGCAGGTAGTACCATGGCTTTCATCCTGACCAGTGGTGGATCGCACTGGGTACACTGATGCAGGTGCAGCAAGTAGGAAGGCTGTGTGTGTGTGATACAAGAACAGAAGTTGGGAGAAATACCTAATTCTGGCGGAGACAGGGGATTCATTACAAACATTGGCATTGTCTGCAGTTGTTTGGGCTTGTCAGTGCTGGATGCATGAGCCGACTAATATCGTCTCAGATTCTCTGTATGTTGTCAACGTGGTAAACCGGATAGAAGATGCCTTGATACGGCAAACTAAGAGGGACAGATTATTGTCATTATTTCTGCAGCTGCGAGATGCCATTCAGGGAAGAACTGCACCCTACTGTGTTATCCATATATGTAGTCATCTGTTCTCGATTGGGTTAGCAGAAGGTAATTCGCAAGCAGACAAGTTGGTGAGTATAGTCACAGCAGGGCCTGAGAGCGATTTTGCACGTGCACGAGTGTCGCATAAAATGTTCCATCAGAATGCGAAAGGTCTTCAAAGAATGTTTGGACTTACTTGGGCAGAAGCGAAAGGAATAGTAAGAGCGTGCCCTTCCTGTAGTCATCATGGACCAGGATTAGGGTTGGGTATTAATCCACGGGGTGTTAAAGCACTTGAGGTATGGCAAATGGATGTAACACATGTAGTGGAATTTGGTACTAAAAGATATGTCCATGTGAGTATTGATACTTTTTCAAGATTCATATGGGCAACGGCACAGGGGGCAGAGAAAGCACTCTATGTGTGCAGGCATCTGACGGTGTGTTTTGCCGTTATGGGAGTGCCACAGCAGATCAAGACGGACAATGGCCCAGCATATGTCAGCAAAAAGATTAGAACATTTATGAAAATGTGGGGAGTAAAGCATGTCACAGGTATTCCATACTCTCCCATGGGCCAAGCGATTGTTGAACGATCACATCAGGTTTTAAAGGAACAGTTAGCAAGACTAAAAGAAATCAAGGACATCGATGAGTGGCTGTCCAAGGCACTGTTCGTCTTGAATCATTTACGTTTGACCGGTGACCGAGAAGACCATCCTGAAAGTATCCATTTTCAAACCATAAATAGGGCAGCACCAAATGTGTTACCACAAAGAAGAGTGAATTACCGAGATCCTGCTACAGGAACTTGGAAAAGGCCAGCTTCATTCCTATTCATTGGCCGGGGGTATTTTTATGTCTCTACAGGAGCAGGACCGGTGCGGGTGCCAAGCCAATTTGTGAAGGCTGCCTGAGATGTCTCAAGGGATGTGGAAGTTGCTGATGGAGATTCTAATACTGCCAGCAGTGCTTGCGCTCGTGACCAAGATCGAGCTGCAACAAAATCTGTGGGTGACATGGGCTAATCAGACTGGTATATCGGAATTTTGCCTGTCCATGGCATCATCCATGGAGCCATTCAAGACTTGCCTCATAGGCATACCTGTGTATGACCCTTCTGAGTTTGGCTGGTATGCTGCCAACAACTGTCGCAGCGCTTCATCGGTAGCTGCATGTTGAGCGAAATTAATAAATTCACTCACTGTCCCATTGCCCTGGGACCCACAAGAGTTACAGTTACTTGGGTCTCAGACGATAGGAAACACATCACAGAATTGGACTCAAACATGTTTTGTATTTGGAAATTTACTGCAAAGGTCAAGTCCTGTCAATAAACATAATCCAGCAAGGTGGACAAATGTGACTTCAGAAGGGCCATATGGGTACAGAAATATGAATAACACTTGTGGTTACAATGACACTGCTAGGCAGGGTTTAGGGGCTTATGGCATGGAGGCAAGGGGTAACAACTATAGCGTTTGGAACTATTGTACAGCTATGGCCTTACCTCCTGATGTTTTTCTGATTTGCAGGGATAGGGCCTGGCAAGGTATCCCTGCAAATGCTATCGGAGGTCCATGTTACTTAGATAAACTTACTATATTGGCTCCTAGCTTGCCACAGCTGTGTAAGATCACCAGACATAAACGGACACTGCTCGCACCAGATTGCAGGGATAATGTTGAGTTGCTTGGTGTTGCGGCTAGAGCGGCGCTGGCAATTTTTGTGCCAGGAGCGGCAGCTGCAGACGCACTTAATTTAGCAAAATTGGCATGCTGGGCTGAGAAGCAAGCCAATGCCACGACAAAAATAATTGATCTGCTTCAGAAGTGGTCAGTACTGAAGCGCAGCTCCTCCTGGCACCCCAACTGTCGGTACTAGGCTGGATGTTCAAAGGAAGGACCCCCTATACACATCATGCAACTGATGCTACATGGAGCAAGTGGGTTGCACTGATTACTTAGCGGGCTCAAATAGGAAACCCCAGTCGCCCAGGAATCCTGGAAGTGACTGTGGATTGGCCAGAAGGCAAATATTTTGGGATATCACCAGAGGAAGAGGTGGCCCATGCTGAAGAAGCCCCACTGTACAACAAGCTACCAGAAAAAGAGAAGCAATATGCCCTGTTCACTGATGGGTCCTGTCGTTTTGTGGGAAAGCATCGGAGATGGAAGGCTGCTGTATGGAGTCCTACACGACGAGTTGCAGAAGCTGCTGAGGGAGAAGGTGAATCGAGTCAGTTTGCAGAAGTGAAGGCCATTCAGCTGGCTTTAGACATTGCTGAACGAGAAAAGTGGCCAGTTCTCTATCTCTACACCGATTCATGGATGGTAGCAAATGCCCTGTGGGGGTCGTTACAGCAATGGAAGCAAAACAACTGGCAGCGTAGGGGCAAACCCATCTGGGCTGGGTTTGCTAAGATTGAAGTGGCTCAGGTGGACCTGGACATAAGCAACATAAGGGTGAATTATTTATAGCTCGATGGGCCCATGACCCCTCAGGACATCAAGGCAGAGATGCAACATACAGATGGGCTCGTGATCGAGGGGTGGACCTGAACACGGACACTATTGCACAGGTTATTCATGAATGTGAAACGTGCTGCAATTAAGAAAGCCAAACGGTCAAAGCCTCTTTGGTATGGAGGACGATGGCTGAAATATAAATATGGAGAGGCCTGGCAGATTGATTACATCACACTCCCTCAAACCTACAGTGGCAAGCACCATGGAGTTACAATGGTGGAAGGAACCACCGGATGGCTGGAAACATATCCTGTGCCTCATGCCACCGCCCGGAACACTATCCTGGGCCTTGAAAAGCAAGTCCTATGGCGACATGGCACCCCAGAAAGAATTGAGTCAGATAATGGGACTCATTTCCGAAACAACCTTATAGACACTTGGGCCAAAGAACATGGTATTGAGTGGGTTAGGATCGGCAGGAAGGCCAACAAGACTAGCATCCTGGTCGGGGTCTGTTATAGACCACCGAACCAGGATGAGGAGACGGATGAGGAGTTCTATAGGCAGCTGACAGAAGTTGTGAAATCTTCAGCACTTGTTCTCGTGGGGGACTTCAACTTCCCTGTGTCGTGGTTCCGCTCGAGTGGGCAGCCGAGCTCCACCACAGCCGCTCTCTCACTCCCCCTCCTCAAAGAGGAATGGGGAGAAAATATGTGAAAAGGGCTCAAGGATTGAGATAAGGACGAGAAAATCACGCAATAATTATTGTAACGGGCAAAACAGACTCGGCATAAGGAGATAGTAAGATTTATTGCCTACAACTAACAAGCGAGAGAAGTGAGAAAACAAAGGAAAAAAAAACCAAAAGCACCTTCCCCCCCATCCACCCTTTTTCCACCTCCTCCCCCCGAGCGGCGCAGGGGAACAGGGAATGGGGGTTATGGTCAGTCTACAGCACTTCTTCTCTGCCGCTCCTTCTCGGTCACTCTCGTCCCCTGTGCTGTGGGGTCCCACCCACGGGATGCAGTCCTTGATGAACTGATCCGGCGTGGGCTTCCCACAGGCAGCAGCTCTTCCAGAACTGCTCCAGATATGGGTCCGTACCACGGGGTCCATCCCTCAGGAGAAAACTGCTCCAACCTGGCTCCCCTACGGGCAGCAGCTCCTGCCAGATCACCTGCTCCTGCGTGGGCTCCTCTCCACGGGCTACAGGTCCGGCCCGGAATCTGCTCCGGCAGGGGTCTTCCACAGGCGGCAGCCTCCGTCGGTGCAGGGCCACCTGCTCCACCGTGGTCTCTTCCACGGGCTGCAGCGTGGAACCCTGCTCCACCGTGGTACTCCATGGGCTGCAGGGGGACATCCTGCTTCACCATGGTTCTCACCACAGGCCGCAGGGGCTTCTGCTCCGGCGCCTGGAGCACCTCTCCCCCTCCTTCTACACTGACCTTGGTGCAAAGCTGTTCTCTCACTCCTTTGACTCTCCCGGCTGCTATGTGGCGCAGCGTTTTTTCCCTGTCTTAAATATGCTCTCACGGAGGCGCAAACAACATCGCTTATTGGCTCGGATCTGGAAAACAATGGGGCCCTTCCCAAACATGGGGCAGCTTCTAGATCTTTCTCACAGAAACCACCCCTATGGCCCCCTGCTACCAAAACCTTGCCACGTAAACCCACTACATTCCACCCCTCGCCTCTGTTAATAGCATATTTAAGACTACTCACAACATACTCTTACTTTACAGTTATCACAACAACCTTCACAAAATTCACTTAAATCAAAAAGAAAAAGAATTCACCACACCAAAATAAACATAACATCATCACAGCACCGACAAGGTGGACATTTTACATACACACCACCCCTCGTCCCTTCACCACACTAACATCTCACAGTTACTGCTTTCTTAAATTCTTCACAACTTGTACATTCCTAACAATCATCCTGCACATATTTTTGCCCGTTACTTCTACTAACTATCATCCTTATCTCAAATTCCTTGAGCCCCACGTTGGGCGCCAAAAAGAACTGTGGTGGTTTTACTCAGGTGGGCAGCCGAGCTCCACCACAACCGCTCTCTCACTCCCCCTCTCCTCAAAGAGGAAGGGGGAGAAAATACAACACAGAGAACTCGAGGTTTGAGATAAGAAAGGTTTAATTAAAGGGAAAGGGAATGGGAGGAAAAAAAACAGAGACAAAAGAAGCAATCAGTCCGCGCGGAAGCACAGAGAGAGGAAAAATTATTCTCTACTTCCCATCAGCGAGCGGTGTTCGGCCACGTCCTGGGAAGCAGGGCCCCAAACGCGTAGTGGTTGTTCAGGAGGAACAGCCCCCTCCCCCCCGAGAGCCCCCCCTTTTATTGCTGAGTGTGACATCAGGTGTTATGGAATATCCCTTTGGTTGGTTTAGGTCAGCTGCCCCAGCAATGTCCCCTCCCCATCACTTGCCCACCCCCAGCCTGCTGGCTCTTGGGGGCTTGGAAGGAGTCCTGATGCTGTGCCAGCACTATGCAGCAATAGACACAACACTGGAGTGATATCAGTGCTGTTCCAGCTACGAGTGCAGAGTACAGCACTGTGTAGGCTGCTGTAGGGAAAAGGTGACTCCAGCTCAGACAGACCCAACACACCCTGACATATCCTGGAAGCACAACACAGCCCTGAGAAAGCAGTCTAGGAGGTTTCTGGAGAGCATGGAAGATAGCTTCCTGACGCAGCTGGTTAGTGAGCCTACCAGGGGAGGTGCCCCGCTAGACCTTCTCTTCACAAATAGAGAAGACTGGTGGAGGATGTGGTTGTCGGGAGCTGTCTTGGGCAGAGTGACCATGAAATGGTGGAGTTCTCTATTCTTGGCGAGGCCAGGAATGGGACCAGTAAAACTGTTGTATTTGACTTCCGGAGGGCTGACTTTGTGCTGCTGAGGACACTGGTTGGTTGGTAGAGTCCCTTGGGAGGCGGCTCTGAAGGGCAGAGGGGTCCAGGAAGGCTGGGCACGCTTCAAGGAGGAAATCTTAATGGCACAGGAGTGGTCTGTCCCCACATGCCCAAAGACAAGCCGGCGGGGAAGAAGACCGGCCTGGCTAAACAGAAAGTTGCAACTTGAGCTTAGGAGAAAAAAGAGGGTTTATAAACCTTGAAAAAGAGGGCGGGCCACTCAGGAGGACTATAAGGATGTTGCGAGGCAGTGCAGGGACAAAATTAGAAAGGCCAAAGCTCATCTGGAGCTCAATCTGGCTACTGCCGTTAAAGATAACAAAAAATATTTTTAGAAATACATCAACGCAAAAAGGAGGCCTAAGGAGAATCTCCATCCTTTACTGGATGCGGGGGGAAACTTAGTTACAAAAGATGAGGAAAAGGCGGAGGTGCTCAATGCCTTCTTTGCCTCAGTCTTTAGCGGCAATACCGGTTGTTCTCTGGATACCCAGTACCCTGAGCTGGTGGAAGGGGATGGGGAGCAGAATGTGGCCCTCACTATCCATGAAGAAATGGTTGGTGACCTGGTAGAGCACTTAGATGTGCGCAAGTCGATGGGGCCGGATGGGATCCACCCGAGGGTACTGAGAGAACTGGTGGGGGAGCTGGCCAAGCCGCTTTCCATCATTTACAGGCAGTCCTGGCTATTGGGGGAGGTCCCAGTTGACTGGCGGCTAGCAAATGTGATGACCATCTACAAGAAGGGCCGGAGGGCAGACCCGGGGAACTACAGGCCTGTCAGTTTGACCTCAGTGCCAGGGAAGCTCATGGAGCAGATTATCTTGAGAGTCATCACGCAGCACTTGCAGGGCAAGCAGGCGATCAGGCCCAGTCAGCATGGGTTTATGAATGGCAGGTCCTGCTTGACGAACCTGATCTCCTTCTATGACAAAGTGATGCGCTGGGTGGATGAGGAAACGGCTGTGGATGTGGTCTACCTTGACTTCAGTAAGGCTTTTGACACTGTCTCCCACAGCATTCTCCTCAAGAAACTGGCTGCTCTTGGCTTGGACTAGCGCACGCTTCGTTGGGTTAGAAACTGGCTGGATAGCCGGGCCCAAAGAGTCGTGGTAAATGGAGTCAAGTCCAGTTGGAGGCCGGTTACTAGTGGCGTTCCCCAGGGCTCGGTGCTGGGGCCGGTCCTCTTTAATATCTTCATCGATGATCTGGATGAGGGCATTGAGTGCACCCTCAGTAAGTTTGCAGATGACACCAAGTTAGGTGCGTGTGTCGATCTGCTCGAGGGTAGGAAGGCTCTGCAGGAGGATCTGAATAGGCTGCACTGATGGGCTGAGGCCAACTGTATGAAGTTCAACAAGGCCAAGTGCCCGGTCCTGCACCTGGGGCGCAATAACCCCAAGCAGAGCTACAGGCTGGGAGATGAGTGGTTGGAGAGCTGCCAGGCAGAGAAGGACCTGGGAGTGATGGTTGATAGTCGGCTGAATATGAGCCAGCAGTGTGCTCAGGTGGCCAAGAAGGCCAACAGCATCCTGGCTTGCATAAGAAGCAGTGTGGCCAGCAGGGCTAGGGAGGTGATCGTCCCCCTGTACTGGGCTCTGGTGAGGCCGCACCTCGAGTACTGTGTTCAGTTTTGGACCCCTCGCTACAAGAAGGACATCGAGGTGCTTGAGCGAGTCCAGAGAAGGGCGACGAAGCTGGTGAGGGGCCTGGAGAACAAGTCCTACGAGGAGCAGCTGAGGGAGCTGGGGTTGTTGAGCCTGGAGAAAAGGAGGCTCGGGGGCGACCTTATCGCTCTCTACAGGTACCTCAAGGGAGGCTTTAGCGAGGTGGGGGTTGGTCTATTCTCCCACGTGCCTGGTGACAGGACGAGGGGGAATGGGCTTAAGTTGCGCCAGGGGAGTTTTAGGTTAGATGTTAGGAAGAACTTCTTTACTGAAAGGGTTGTGAGGCATTGGAATGGGCTGCCCAGGGAAGTGGTAGAGTCACCATCCCTGGAAGTCTTTAAAAGACATTTAGATGTAGAGCTTAGGGATATCGTTTAGTGGGGACTGTTAGTGTTAGCTCAGAGGTTGGACTCGATGATCTTGAGGTCTCTTCCAACCTAGAAATTCTGTGATTCTGTGATTCTGTGATCACATCCCCTATCATGCACCAGCCTCTGAGAAAGCTGAATGATACAATGGACTGTTAAAGACTACACTGAAAGGAATGGGTGCTGGGACATTCAAAAATTGGGATACGCATTTGGCAAAGGCCACCTGGTTAGTCAACAGTAGGGGATCTGCCAACTGAGCTGGACCTGCCCAATCAAAACGGGGAGTTGAGGAGTGAAGTTTCCCAACACTCCTATACGTATGCATAACCTGTCCCTTTGTGAACAGTCCTCCTTATCTCAGACCCCTTGGTTAAAGTCCAAATCATGAGGTTGTTTTGATCTGGTTCTCGGGGTCTGAGGGGCTCCTGTTATCTGGTGGTCTAAGCACAGCACAAACAATACATCACAAATGTAGCACATATTCATTCTTAATCAATCGCTCTCTAATTTCTAATTCCAATGTTTCAGCTACAGCATACTTGCTCTCTTCCGGGTCCACGGGTATTCTACTATTAACATTAATGTTCAAAGCCTGACAGACCCCGTCCTCCGTGGACCCAAATATCAATCAAAAAATGGGGTCTTAAGGGTTCTTTTGATCATTCTATCATATAATACTGGACCATTTTTAATTTACTCTTTCATTTTCTGGGGCCTCATTGGTCCAATTTCTAATCATTATTCCTAATGGACTTTCTGGTAATTTACTCCCTTTCTTTTGGTCCTTGGTCATCAATTCTGTCTGACCCATCTAAGAATTTTACTATGGCAATTCCCACAGCCCTGGGTTACCTTAGTAAGAGTGTCTTGCAGGGGGTTTAGGACCTATCACCCACCCACGAATCCTATAGGAATCACTATAGGAAACACGACACCGTTGTCTTCTTTTGAATCTTCGCGCGCAGAATTACAGGCAAAATACAGTGCTGCAGCCGGCAGCAAGCCAATGCCACGACAAAAATACTTGAGGAGATGTTACTAGATCAAGACAATCTGCGACATGCACTTCTACAGGATCAAGCTGCTATTGACTTCTTTCTCCTGGCTCAAGGGCATGGGTGTGAGGACTTTGAGGGAATGTGCTGCATGAACTTTTCTGATCATAGTGAGTCAATTCACAAGTCTATTACTTTCTTGAAAGAGCACATGAGAAAGATTCAATACGATGTTAATCCTTTCAATCAATGGCTCACTGATTTGTTTGAAATGATGCCTAGATGGTTACTGGGACTAGTGAAAGAGGGATTGAGGATTCTTTTTATTGTGGTGTTAATCATCATTGCGTGTTGTATTGTAATAAATGTGGTTAAAAGGTTACTTGCAAAACTAACATCAGACGTGGTTTGCTCAAAAAGAAAAAGGGGGAATTCTTGGGGGATTCTTGAAACAGCAAGGAGGCCATGACTTGCCTCAGCTGAGCAAGCCAAGCTGCCAGGAAGACTACAAGAAGTTCCCATGATCTATTTTCCCACACCGCCCGATTGAGGAATTAAAAAATATTGTTGCCAGCAGCTGGCTTCAAGGACAAGATCTACGTGACTGCTAATCGCAAGGGGGTTGTTTTCTTGCAGGTGGGTTTGTTTTCTTGTAGTTGTTTGCCTGAGTGCTTTTGACCAATGATCTTGTGTGAGAAACTATCCACCCCTGTTAAGTTTGCTATAAAAGTTAGGCTATTTGGGTAATAAAGGGAGAGCATGATCTGACTATACTGGGGTCTGTCGTGTTTTCAGCTGTTCTTCCTGCAATACCTGGGTCTACCCTCCGGCCCTTCTTGTAGATGGGCGTCATGTTTGCTAGCCGCCAGTTGACTGGGACCTCCCCCGATAGCTAGGACTGCTGATAAATGATGGAAAGCGGCTTGGCCAGCTCCTCTGCCAGTTCTCTCAGTACCCTCGGGTGGATCCCATCTGGCCCCAACGACTTGCATAAATCCAAGTACTGTAGCAGGTCGCCAACCATTTCCTCGTGGATTATGAGGGGCATATTCTGCTCCCCATCCCCTTCCATCAGCTCAGGGTACTGGGTATCCAGAGAACAACCGGTATTGCCGCTAAAGACTGAGGCAAAGAAGGCATTGAGCACCTCCGCCTTTTCCTCATCTTTTGTAACTAAGTTTCCCCCCGCATCCAGTAAAGGATGGAGATTCTCCTTAGTCCTCCGTTTTGCATTGATGTATTTCTAAAAATATTTTTTGTTATCTTTAATGGCAGTAGCCAGATTGAGCTCCAGATGAGCTTTGGCCTTTCTAATTTTGTCCCTGCACAGCCTTGCAACATCCTCCCGAGTGGCCCGCCTTCTTTTCCAAAGCTTATAAACCCTCTTTTTTCTCCTAAGCTCAAGCCACAACTCTCTGTTCATCCAGGCCAGCCTTCTTCCCCACCAGCTCGTCTTTGGGCACGTGGGGACAGACCGCTCCTGAGCCATTAAGATTTAAGATTTTTGTCAGGAAAATCTTTGTGTGGTTTGCCAGATAGTGAGGGAGCTGTGGGCTCCTTTACTGATCCGACTGCTACAACATGGGCCCCTCTGCTGCTACAGCCATCGAAGGCCTTTGCTGTTATGCCCCCTGTTGATCTGAACGTGCCTTTTGACCCAGGCCTATTGGCCTTGAAAAAGAGATGGATATGCTTTCCTTCGATCCGGGAAGAACGGGATACATAAGGCCTGAAGACTGAGTTGCTTGACAACTTAAAGCAAGACATATTGTTCAAAGGGAATGGAAAATGGAGACTTGTATGTAATCAAGAAAAGGAGTGAAAAATGGAGACTGTTAAGTCGTGGAACTTGGAGGATTGTTTGTTACCTTTTCTGATTTTACATATGTATAGGTCTACTCGAGTTTAGTAAGTCATGGTACTTAGAGGATTGTTTGTTACTTTTCCTGATTGTACGTATGTATAGGCATACTCGGGTTTAGTATGTAAAGCAATGTTCTGTATATTTAGAATGTTTGATGTTCCTGTATGCGTGTTGGTGGAGCGTAGACTCCCTGCAAACCCAGCGCTGTTTACTTGCCTTTTATACCTTTTAGAAATAGTTGTTTTATAAATATTACAAAATTCAGATTGAGTTGCGACCTCATTTATAACAGGTGGGACTACACCCCCCCCCCCCCCCATGCCACCCAGCGCTGAGTAAACATACCTACTTTACAATCTTACTGATTGTGGAGTCAGCTTTCTGTGAGTCATTTTTGTGGCGAGCCAGGCAGGAGACACTGCTTGGCTGCAGGATCGGCTGCAGAGCGGACACCCCTAGGTGCACCCTGAGTGTTTTGCTCAGAGGGGACTCCACTCTCAGCTACTCACTGCAGGAGCAGACAAAGACCTCCTGAAGCTGCGGACAAATGGTATGTTTTCAGCTGCTGGAGGGATATTAACTGGAGTGTTAATAATTGTATGTCTTATTCTTAAATGTCCAGGTATTTTGTGTTGAAAGTATTTGTGTAAGTGTAAGGGTTTGAAACAAAGTGGAAGAAGTCACTCCACGAAGAACACAGTCAGAGACAATACTTATTTGGTTGGTTATCATTCTAAATTATATTCCTGTGGTATGAATGAGATGTGCTAGAGGCCTCTCTGTGTGATTGCATGATTGTGCTGCGTGAGTGAGATGCAGTGTCGCTGTGAAGCAAGAGCGGAGTTCCGATCCGCGGTTCCCTATTCTCCGCAAGGGGAGCGGCCGGGGATGAACGAAGTGCATGACAGACCGAAAAGAAGTGCTGTTTTATCCAAGTGTTGATTGGTGGTGCCCAATATATGGGCCTGGCGGTGTATCTTGTGATCCTATTTTTGCTCTTAAATGCTTTGAGTGTAACAAGAAAAAAGGCGGGAGCATTATCTAAATAACTAACAGTTGAGAAGTGTTGGTGTACTTGCTGTGGTGTTTGGTCAGTTTCCCAAGTACTGGGGGGGAGCGGATTGACTGATTATCAAAGCGGTAGAATGGAGAGAGTCATTTCTTTGCTGGTTCGGGCTTGAGCCCTGGGAATTTGGTAAGAAGGTGTGAGAAACACTCCATAGCCAATAACTTAGGCTCAGGCGAGGATCTCAGTGAAGTAGTAATTTATTTGCGATTGCAATGGCGGGCGCCCCACAAGCAGGAGAGAGCGCATCTACTAGTTCCAAAACACAGTTTATATACCTTTTGATGACAGGACCCTCCCCTGTTTCCCCACTGAGTGGGTAATCCAGATTCACAATCTATCTGATGCTTCACAAACAATGCATGGCCTTCAGTCGCCGGCCTGTTAAATTTCAAATTTCTTTTGACATTTTTACTGCTTGAAGTGGTAATGTTTCTTCACTTATCTGACTTGACACCGTGATTTTCACCTAAATGTCCTAAGGAGTCTGGTTGTCTGCATTTTACAAGGTCGCCTGCTAAGCTTTCTTATCACTGTAAGCATATCTCAGTACCACATTCCCTCCTTCTAAACAATGTAACTCTGCAAAAACAACATTTATATTCCCACAATTCCCCCCTTTTCTTTTTTTTTATAAACTGTTGATTTTTGCAAAAACTCTTTTTATTTTTATTTATTTATTTATTTATTTTAAGTGTAATTTGGTAAATATCTTCCTCTTCTTCACTTTCTTTGCTCTCCATTTCCTCTAATATAGTCATTTTATCTGAGTAGGGTGGTGGATCTATGGTCATTTGTTTCAATAATGCGGTTTCAATTAACCGCTGGACAAGTCCCCTTACACAGGGGATAATGCAACAGCCAATAGCCGTCAAAACTCCTGCTACTACAATCAAGGATGTAAATATGGACATTACCATCCCTTTCCATTTACCAAACCAAGATTTCAACCATCCTGTGATGGAAGTGTCTGCTCCCGAATTTTCTGCCAATTCATTGGCAAGGGTGGTAAACCCTTGCAATGCTCTAGTTACTGTGCCATCCGGGGCAGTATTGTTAGGGATAAAAGTACAACAATGGTTGCCCAGCATCACGCATACACCACCCTTCTCCATGAACATCATATCTAATGCTATCCTGTTTTCCCAAGCCATTTTGCTGATGGCATCTAGTTGTTCAGCGATTCCTCTCATCGCATCCTTGGTATAATTGATGAATCTCTGCTGATTATAATAGAAATAATTAATCCAATCCACATTTTTATTGATTGTTACCCACCAGAACAGTAACTCAAACCCTGCAGCAATTTAATTTCTGGCTTTATGTTCATCCGGAACTCCTCTAGGTACCCCAATAGAATCTATGTATACTCTATCATCAAATGATATTCCTAAGCCTCTTTTACTTCTTCTGGGTATTTGTGATGTTTCTCTTTCAAATGCCAGGGTGAAGGGTATAGCTAATTGAACAAGTGCACAAGTGCCTCCCCAATTAGATGGTAGGGTGGACCGTAAGATCTTCCCTCCATTGTACCACCAGAGATCTGCCCTGGGGATCTCTAGTCTTGAGCAGTTTCCCATCAAGTCCTTGGTAGCACAAGGCAAATTCTCCCAGATGCCAGGTAGCACTCACACCCTGCCGTGAGAGGCAAGCTGTATGGTTACCTATAGCTGTAGAGAATGCAGGGGGAACTGTGATATTGCTATCATGCAAGGAACGGCAAAGAGAGACTTACAGGCCTCATTTCCCCAGGCAGTCTTTTCTTGGTACAATGCAATCATACATCGCATCCCCTGGGAATCCTTGGTCCACCCCCATGGGAAGGGCACTATCTGGGCAATCGGTCATCCCGAGGCACAAGCATAGCAGTAGCTACGGTTGAGACTCTGGATAGTATATTTGACCCATTCTATCCAGGCATTCACATCCCCATACCCTGTTTGAATCTCTAATGTTTGAACTGCCACATTTCAGAGGGCCTCCTGTTTTCTCTCCTGTTTTCTCCTTGAGTTTCTCCCTTTCTCTGATGGCAATAGATGATCGTTTCCATACAGCTATTCTCAATCTGGCTGTTGGGTCTCTCCCAGTTATTTGTTCTGTCTGCTCAATTGTCGTTGGGCATTTAAATCTCCACAAGCTAACACCTCACAAACATCAAACGTGACGGCTTGTGGTACATAACCCTCTGTCACAGTCACCCATATTTTGATGGGGTATCCCATTTTTGCTATTATTTGGTCATGCCTTTTCCAAGTTGCCAATTGACCAAGGCCTTCTCTGAGGCCTAGAATCACTAAAAACAAAATTAGTAATCAATTTTTCCGTCATTATTTTTAAACCTTAGGTTTCCAAATAATCATCAATGCAAAGAATAAGATGTACACTACTACTATAACAACCTCCCTCTTGGGAGCACTGCAATTTGCTATAGGTCTGTCCTTTCTCTCAATCACAAGTCACACTCGTTAGTTACCTGTGAAAATAAAAGGTTAGTTTACAATTGTAAGCTTTTATCCTGCTCAGAGTCCATTATGAGATTTTTCTCTTCGATTTCAACTTCCAACAAGTCTTCTGTAGGAACAGCTTCCCAGGTACTAGCGTCGACAGATGCCTTCACTCGAGTATAGTGAGTCCAACCTTTTTCCGCAGTTCTTACGGCTGTTTCAGTGGTCAGTAATTGTCCTTCCCATTCAGGCAGGAGTTGACTCTTTCCAGGTCCGAATCAAGACCTGGTTTCCAGGGTGATGGTGGTGAATGGGGAATTCCAAAGGTGGGGTTTGAGCCAACAACCCACAGGTCCTGAGAGATGACAAAGAAGAAGACAACCCCAGAATACAGTTCTTAAGGAAACTCTCTTATTTTGAATTGTGGTATCTCATCCCTTCTGCCCAGATAGGGCAATCTGAACAGCGTCTCATATGGTGAAATTCCTATATCCTTTCTTGGTGCTGTTTAAACCTGTAGGAGTAAGCATTTTACCAAAGGAAGTTGGGTTTCTAACACTAGTTTAGTTAATTGCTTCTTTAATGTCTGATTCATTCGCTCCACCTTCCCAGAAGAGGAGGGGTGCCAGGGGCTGTGAAAATCCCACTCAGTCTCTAAGGCCTGCTTTAACCCTTGCAGTAAAGCTTACACCCATCTAGTCACGTGGTCAATTAGGACAAACAAGTAACTCAGTAAAGTTTACCTGTATACTTTGGAAAGGTCAAACCCCTGGCTCCCGTCCCCCTCTAGATGGGTAACAGAACACCTTTTTATTTACCTTTTGACATATGGTACATCCTCTACATATGTGCTTCCCTAAAGTGTATATTCCTACACAGACATACTTTCTTAGCACAACATCACACATTGCTTGCACCTCCCAATGACTCTTCTGATGTAAAACAGTTAATATTTGCCTCATTATCACTTTATTCAGCATTTCTCTCCCATCAGGGAGTATCCGTTTTCCTTCAGACTTCATGGCTCCTGATTCCTTAAAAAAATCATTCTTTTAAAACTTTTTAGTTCTTTCTTAATTTTCAATAATTCCCTGAACTCTCTCTGGATTTATTCTTCATTTTCCCTCAGACATTAGATGCCTTAAATACCTGACTTCTCTTTCTCCATATTGTAATTTTTTATTTATTTGTTTTCAATACTCCCAAGCCCTGCTTTCCCAGAAAGTTGAATAGCTTGTTAGTAGCTTTCTTCACAACTCTTTTCTCCTGTCCTGACAATAGAAAACGATCCACATATTTGTTAACATTAATACCTCCTTGGGAGGTTGGAATTGCTCCAAAATCTTTTTTTTTTAGATCTTACCCAAATAGATAGGTGTCCCTGTAAACCCCTGAGGTAAAATTGTCCACCTATATTGTTGCTTCCGCCCCCATTTCAGGGTCTTTCCAGTCAGAGGTGAATATACATGTATGTTTGCTCTCAGGGCCAGAGAACACTCCATTAATAACACTGTTATTCCAGTCTAACAATTTACTAGTTGAATGCCCAATTTCATCATCAAATCCCTTCCCAATGTTATAAGTTAGACCACACAATTTACTGGTCTATTGAAATTATTTTATTAATCAAATAAGCAGACACAAGCAAAACAGCGCTGGGCGGCTGGGGAGTCTCCGCTCCACCACGGCACGCAACTTCCCCTTTCCAGTGTTGCTGTTTTATAGCATTGAAGTTCCGGCTTGTCGAGACTTGTCGAGACCTGTCGAGACCTGTCGACTTGTCGAGACTTGTCAATTTGTCGACTTGTCGAGACCTGTTGACTTGTCGACTTGTCGAGACCTGTCCTGAAACTGCGCAGTCTGTTGATGGGGGTCGTTATTCTTCCTCCAGTGATCATGCGTTGTGCTTGTGTTCAGGTGGGGGCAAAACAGGATGTCTTGCTTTGTCCCCATGTTACAATGCCGTGAGTTGTGAAACCTTATCTCCTCAGTAGATTCTTTAAATTCTCAAGGACAATGAACAAACCCCTACTAATTTATCACACCCAACAAATTAATCCTTGCCTTGGGTACATACAATAATTACCCAGTGATCATTTTATCCCCTAGTCTCAGCTTGGTATCCCCCAAAAGTGGCACTGTTATACCTTCTACCCCCATCACTTTTTAGGGTTTCATTAGTTAATTTAATCCCTGATGCTTTACAAGTCAGTAATGACCTAACTGTTCCCCAGTGTATTGGGTTTGATGGCAAGGTTCGGGGGTGTGTGAGGGGTGTAGGGGTGGGAAACTGCAGTGGCAGCCCCCGTGAGAAAAACCCAGAAACCTCCCCGTGGCAGATAAGGGACAATTTCATCTGGCCCCAAAGGGGCCCACTGCTGCCCACAGCCAAGCCATGAGCGATACAGTCCTTGCCTCTGTGAGAGCACATCCACGAAAACAAACAAACAAAGAAACAAACAAAAGCCTGCTGCTCAACAGCAGTTGGGAGAGCGAGAAACCCCCCCCACAGACACCAAAGTCAGTGCAGAAGGAGGGGGAGGAAGCGCTCCAGGCGCTGGAGCCGAAGCCCCCCTGCGGCCGCTGGAGAGGCCCCTGGTGGAGCAGGCTGTTCCCCCCTCCCCGATGCTTGGGAAACTGAACAAACACCACAGCAAATATGCAAATATACCAAAACTTCTAGATTGTTACTTAGATAATGCCTACATCCTCTTTCCCTGCTCATTCAACTTCAAACAGCTCTGTTAAATATTACATGCCACACCTTTAACACCTTCAGCAACCCTTTTAACACTTCCTTTATCTTTTTCCAGCCTGTAGTTTTCTAATACCAGCACCAAAGGCTCAGTCAGGGTCCAACTTAATTCCATACCTTTTCCCTCCCAGATACTGAAACAACATATCAATATAGCATATTTCATCCCATTTTCCTTATTTCCTCCTTCTTCCACTCCAGATATTCCCATTCAAAGTGGCCAGCCTGGCCACACTTAAAACATCTTATCATAGCCTCTCTCTGCTAGGACTCGGGCCACAACACAGGCAGCCTTCTTTGCCTGCCATTCCTTCATCTCTCTTCCTCTCCTTTCCATCCTGGCCCTGACTCCCCCTGAAGATTTTCTTCATCTTTCTCCAACCCTCTGCCTCACTACCCGCTGCACTGTCAATACCATTAGTTTCGATCTCTCTTTTTTTTTTTTTCCTTCTCATCTCCCCTCCGGACACACACCTCCAGGGCCTCCCGCAGGAGGGTCCCCCAGTGACTGTTCACTACATTCCCCCACCTTCTGAAGCATTTTCTGCGTATTTTTCCAGGCTTTAATCACACAGTGAACTTTCAAGAGCCCTTGGGATACTGGGTCATCAGGTCTCATCCCCAAGTACTTTCTCATTCTGACCCCAAGTCTCTCATATGATTTCTGCGTTGCACACTATTATTATTCCAGCCAGGATTGGCAAGTGGGTATTTCTGCCCTGCCGGTATTACCCCTGGTCCTGGAGGATGAGCTCTTTCCCATTCTTGTATAGCAGCTCTCCTCCTGATCATTCCCATTTCTTTCCCTGTAAACAACATACTTATAGACATAATTCCCTCCCACAAGAGTATAAATAAGGTCGTAGGAACTGGTCTAATTGTTCAACTAGGCTGTTGGGGTCCTCGAATAAAGACTTCCTCTCCTTCTTAAAAGTCCTAACCTCTTTGCTGGTAAGGAGGAGAGGGTAGTTCACCTGAGGATACACAGTTAGTGTTAGTACTGTTAGTATCAGGGAAAGCAAAATTCTCAATATATCTTCTACCTTGTTCTAATTCTTGCCAGAGCCTAGAGTACGATCCTTCTTTAGGGACAGTGTTAATTCCAGTCCCTGTCTCCCTTCCTGGAGTGACTGCTGCTGCCACCAGTTCAATATTAAGATTATAGGGAGCATAACTTGGCTCCTTCTCTGAAAAAGGAATCTTATTGTTTACACATAAATTTAAAGCCTGAATTTTCATCAGACCCGTATTTTGGCCAAAATACTGCTGTTTCCTTAATTGATTCTTTTGTCCAGACTGATACACAATATTTAACCTTTTTTTTTTTTTTTTTTAATTACTTTTCTTTTACAATCCCTCTAATTTTGGGATTACGTTTCCAGTTTCTTATCATTCTTCAGGAAGAACTATTAGTAGGCACTTCCCCAGGGATATCCCTGTCCCCTGGAACTCATATTTCCCATTTTTCCTAACCCTCGCCAGTATGTGCTACAGAATTTTCCCTTCTGCAGTGTACCACACACCAACGTACTGAAAGATGGGGGTGTACCGCCAAGCACTTCCCCGTGCCAGCGTTACCGCACACCTGAGTTTACCAGATTCCCTGGTGTACTTCCAAACACTTCCCCGTGCAAGGATTACCGTACACCAGATTCCCCTGGTGTAGCGCCAGCACTTCCCCATGCAAGGGCTTACCATACACCAGATCACCCGACCCCCAAGGCAATACTTAATATTTCTTACCTTGGTCTGTGCACAGAGTTACTGGATCGATTCTTAAAAAAAAAACGGAGTGCCTACCTTCTTCCTTTCCCCACTACTTCACGGATCCTGCCTCTTTAACCAGTCTCGGGCCCTCTGTCAGCTTTCCGCAGAACCGCCACCGTCGATGCACAGGACCGCTGAAATCAGCGGGGCATGCCTTCCTGCTGCTGCGGCGGTGGGGCTCCCCAGTAGGTGACTGGATCCCGGATGAGCCCCCAAATTGTGAGAAACACTCCGTAGCCAATAACTTAGGCTCAGGCGAGGATCTCAGTGAAGTAGTAATTTATTTGCGATTGCAATGGCGGGCGCCCCACAAGCAGGAGAGAGCGCATCTACTAGTTCCAAAACACAGTTTATATACCTTTTGATGGCAGGACCCTCCCCTGTTTCCCCACTGAGTGGGTTAATCCAGATTCACAATCTATCTGATGCTTCACAAACAATGCATGGCCTTCAGTCGCCGGCCTGTTAAATTTCAAATTTCTTTTGACATTTTTACTGCTTGAAGTGGTAATGTTTCTTCACTTATCTGACTTGACTGGACACCATGATTTTCACCTAAATGTCCTAAGGAGTCTGGTTGTCTGCATTTTACAAGGTCGCCTGCTAAGCTTTCTTATCACTGTAAGCATATCTCAGTACCACATTCCCTCCTTCTAAACAATGTAACTCTGCAAAAACAACATTTCTATTCCCACAAAGGGGGAGAGCGAGTTTATTTAGGCGTCAATACCTTTTAAACCCCCCTTTTGGTGGATACACAGGAGTGATTCCTTGTTTTGTATGGGCTTACTAACAAAGTGCATGAGAAAAATTGGCATTCGGCTTGAAATTCGGTCCTGTTGAAATGCAAATTTTTGTGGAAAAGGTGTGGCATGTAGTATTTAACAGAGCTGTTTGAACTTGAATGAGCAGGGAAAGAGGATGTAAGAATGTTAATAGTTCTGCCTCAACAGGAGGCTGTGATCTCAAAATCACTGGTGTGAGCCCTTTGGGGCAGAGGGACCATGACAGTCTGAGAGTTGTCACGGAAACAGAAAAGCAGTTAACCCTTAAAACAACCTGAGTTTATGAGTGAGCTCAGATTGCCAATGAGACCGCTCAGGGACGATTGCATTCCCCTGACCGGCCCCACGCTGAGACTATAGTCACCCCGGAAATAATGAACGGTAAATACCAAAATCTGGTTAAATTGGGAATTGAGAATCTGTTCCAACAAGGTCCAAAAGAAACCCCCATGGAATTTTTGGACCAACTTTGAAATGCAATGGAAAACAAAACAAACAAATGAAACTGGAGAAAATAGGGGCTAAATTAGAACAAGGAAAATGGACACTGCCAGACAGGCGAGAGAGATTGCCAAAAGCTTATGCGAAGCAAATATTGGGACAAAGGTGTTAAGTGATCATTTACTAAAACAATTTGGTTGCATTGTTTTTGTTTTTTTTTTAATTGGCAAAGCAAATTACGTAACCGTTGCTTAACTTGTCAGAAGATAAAAAAGAAAGTGTTTCAACAAGCAGCCACAGGAGGGAAGAATCACTGAACCCCCGATGTGAGGGACTGTACCTTGTTTTACTTACTACTGAAACAGCTGTGAGAACTGCAGAAAGGGACCCACGCATCCAAAATAAAAGGACCAGTAACTACTGAAACTTGGAGGGTTGAGTCTGCTCCTGGGAAACTAAAACTCAAGCTAAGGAAGAACTAATATTCTGGCAACGAGGCTCTGCAGGAATTAAGGATGCCAAATAAAAGGGACAACCCTGAAGGGAGGAAAGGGAGAAGGCAAGATCGGGGCAGGACCCTCCACTGAGGTGTGTATGGTCTACCAAGGGAGGCAAACCCTATGGGTATTGACTGCTGAGTGAGAGGGCCTCGACCGGACTTCTCCCACACTAAGGTCAGGGTGTCCCGAGAAAATAACATAAGAAACTTTTTTTTTTAAACCTATATAAAATTGTGATTCGTTTTCCAGGAGCTGGATCACCCTGACAGGCTGAACGGTAACACAAGCCTGAATCGACCCTGAAAGCGGGCCCAACCCATTGATTGAAGGCGTTTGCCTATTATGATCCAGCTACGTGAGCAGAAGACGGATCCTGGGGCTATAGGACCCCAATATATATACTTAATAGAATAATTAGGTTACAAGCTGTAATAGAAATAGTTGTAAATAAAATCGGAGATGCACTTGGATTAATTGCAAAGCAAAATACCAAGATGAGAACTGCTTTGTATCAAAATTGCCTAGCTTTGGATTATTTACTAGCACAAGGAGAAGTCTGTGGAAAATTTAACTTAAGTAATTGCTGTTTAAAGATTGATTATGAGGGTGTTTCTTCCTAGTAGCTGGTAGAATGCTATGTTCTGGTTTAGGATGAGAAGAGTGCTGATAATATGCTGATGTTTTAATTGTTACAGAGCAGTGCTTACACCAAGCCAAGGACGTTTCAGCTTCTCACTGTCCTGCCAGCAGGCAGGCTGGGAGGAGGGCCGGACTGCTCGGGGTTAGGCTGGGCATCGGACAGCAGGTGGTGAGCAATTGCATTGTGCATCACTTGTTTCGTACACATTATTACTAGTAGTACTATTATCATCATTATTGTTATTATTATTATTTTCTTATTATTTCTTATTTCTTTTTCTTATATCACACTTCGTCCATCTCTGGCCGCACCCCTTGCGGAGCTATGGAACCGCAGATCAGGATTCCACACTCGCTTCGTACAAAAGTACGTCTTAATCACACATCACGCAGAGTCTCACCCGACCCCCAAGGCAATACTTAATATTTCTTACCTTGGTCTGTGCACAGAGTTACCGGTTCAATTCTTAAACCCGGAGTGCCTACCTTCTTCCCTTCCCCACTAGTTCACGGATCCTGCTTCTTTAATCAGTCTCAGGCCCTCTGTCAGCTCTCCTCAGAACCTCCACCGTTGATGCACAGGACCCCTGAAATCAGCGGGGCATGCCTTCCTGCTGCTGCGGCGGTGAGGCTCCCCGGTAGGTGACTGGATCCCGGATGAGCCCCCAAATTGTGAGAAACACTCCGTAGCCAATAACTTAGGCTCAGGCGAGGATCTCAGTGAAGTAGTAATTTATTTGCGATTGCAATGGTGGGTGTCCCACAAGCAGGAGCACGCCTACTAGTCACATAGCACAGTTTATATACACTCTTTCTTGACGACTGGGACCCTCCCCTGTTTCCCCACTGAGTGGGTAATCCAGGTTCACAACCTATCCGATGCTTCACAAACAATGCATGGCCTTCTGTTGCCGGCCTGTTAAATTTCAAATTTCTTTTGACTTTTTTAGTGCTTGAAGTGGTAATGTTTCTTCACTTATCTGACTTGACACTGTGACTTTCACCTAATTGTCCTAAGGAGTCTGGTTGTCTGCATTTTACAAGGTCACCTGCTAAGCTTTCTTATCACTGCAAGCATATCTCAATACCACATTCTTTCCCTCTAAGCAACGTAACTTTGTGCAAAACCAACATTTTTATTCCCACAATCTTCAATTGGTTTGTCAATGCCTGCGTCCCTAGGAAGGGATCCAAGCCTCCTGGCTTTCCTGTCCTCTAATTCCAGACAATTGGCTCCAGTGTCCCAGCACCGGAGCAGCCAGGTGACAAGGTGCTCACCTGGACAACTACCAAAATCCTTTCACATATCTCGTAACACACACTGGGATAGGCCTCGGGTAGTTATTTATGCTTTTATGATATCTTTTTCTTCATAGAATCACAGAATCATCTAGGTTTGAAGAGACCTCCAAGATCACCTAGTTCACCCTCTGACCTAGCACTAACAAGTCCTCCACTAAACCATATCACTAAGCTCTACATCTAAATGACTTTTGAAGACTTCCAGAGTGGGTGAAACTAGTGAAACTAGTTGCCATGTCCAAGTTCACTTCCATGTCGCTTTCGCAGCACTCAGAATCCCAAAGGAAATAAACACCAACAATGGCCCCACCTATGGTAATCACTGCCTTCAAACCTTTTTTCAAAATTGGCGTATCCAACACATCACAGGAATTCCTCATTCCCCCACGGGTCCATTTTAAAGCACACACATTGCACCTTGAAAGCACTGCTAAATAAACAAAAAGGGGGAGACACCCAGGAAACACCACAGAACAGGTTGGGAAAGGCACTTTAAGTAACGAATAACCTATCATTACCCTTTCCTCACGAAGAGGTACCGTCCATAGTAAAACATTACAAAAATCACATAATCACACAATCACAGAATTGTAGGAGTTGGAAGGGACCTTGAAAGATCATCGGGTCCCACCCCCCTGCCAAAGCAGGTTCCTCAGAGCAGGATGCCCAGGTAGGCGTCCAGACAGGCCTTGAATATCTCCAGAGAAGGAGACTCCACAACCTCCCTGGGCAGCCTGTTCCAATGCTCCGTCACCCTCACCGTGAAGTTCTTTCGTATGTCAGTGCGGAACTTCCTGTGCTCTAACTTGCAGTCATTGCCTCTTGTCCTATCCCCACAAACCACTGAGAAGAGGTTGGCTACATCCTTCTGTCCCCCACCCCTCAGATATTTATATACACTGAGGAGATCCCTTCTCAGTCTTCTTTTCTCCAGGCTGAACAGACCCAGGTCTCTCAGCCTTTCTTCATAGGGAAGATGCTCCAGGTCCCGTATCACCTTGGTGGCCCTCCGCTGGACTCTTTCCAGGAGATCCCTGTCTTTCTTGTACCAGGGAGCTCAGAACTGGACATAGTACTCCAGGTGAGGCCTGACCAGGGCAAGTAGACGGGGAGGATCACCTCCCTTGACCTGCTGGCCACACTCCTTTTAATGCATGCCAGGATCCCGTTGGCCCTCTTGGCCATGAGGGCACACTGCTGGCTCATGGTCAACCTGTCGTCCACTAGGACCCCCAGGTCCTTCTCCTCAGAGCTCCTCTCCAGCAGGTCGTCCCCCAGCCTTTACTGATACTTCAGGTTGTTCCTGCCCAGGTGCAGGACTCTACACTTGCTCTTATTAAATCCCATTTGGTTTCTTCCTGCCCATCTCTCTAGCCTGTCCAGGTCTTGCTGAATGGCAGCACAGCCTTCTGGCATGTCAGCCACTCCTCCCAGCTTTGTGTCATTGGTGTACTTGCTGAGGGCGGACACTATTCCCTCATCAAGGTCGTCGATGAAGATGTTGAACAAGACTGGACCCAGCACCGACCCCTGGGGAACACCGCTAGTCACAGGCCTCCAGCTAGACTCTGCACCGCCGATCACAACCCTCTGAGCTCGGCCAGTCAGCCAGTTCTCAGCCCACCTTGCTGTCCACTCCTCTATCCCACACTTTCTCGGCTTTGCTAGTAGGATGTCATGGGAGACAGTATCGAAAGCCTTGCGAAAACTCAAGGTAGATGACATCCACTGCTCTCCCCCCATCTACCCAGCTGGTGATGCCATCATAGAAGGCAACGAGGTTTGTCGAGCATGACTTCCCCTTGGTGAATCCATGCTGACTATGCCTCATAACCTTCTTCTCTTCCAATTGCTTGGAGATTGCATCCAGAACAAGCTGCTCTAATACCTTTCCAGGGACAGAGGTGAGACTGACTGGCCTGTAGTTTCCTGGATTCTCCTTCCTGCCCTTCTGGAAGACCAGAGTGACATTGGCTATCCTCCAGTCTTCAGGCACCTCACTCATTCTCCAGGACCTTTCAAAGATGATAGAGAGCGGTTCGGCGATCACATCTGCCAGCTCCCTTAGCATACGCGGATGCATCCCATCAGGACCCATGGATTTGTGTGCTTTGAGCCCACTCAGACACTCCCGAACCACTCCCACATAGCTCCCGAACCACTCCCACATATACCGGGGGGAGCCCTCCATTTCCCAGACCCTTTGTCCTATTGCCGGGGCAAGGAGTCCCGGGGTAGTGTCCTTGAAGCAAAGACTGAAGCAAAGAAAGCATTCAGTATCTCTGCCTTCTCAGCATCTCCCATGACCAGGATACCCCTCTCATTCAGCAAGGGACCCACATTATCCCTAGTCTTCCTCTTGCTTTTTACATACTTGAAAAAACCCTTCTTATTATCCGTTATCTCTTTTGCAAGCCTCATCTCTAGGTGGGATTTAGCCTTCCTCATCGCGTCCCTGCAGGCCCTGACAACACATCTATACTCCTCCCAAGAGGACAGGCCCTTTTTCCACATTTCATAGACCATCTTCCTTTTGATCTCATTGATGAGCTCCTTGCTCATCCATGCGGGTTTCCTGCCCTCCTTCCCCGATTTCCTATTCCTTGGGATGCACCGATCCTGAGCATGGAAGAAGTGCTGCTTAAATGTAGCCCAGCTCTCGCATCTGGTTACGCTCATCAGCTCATAAAACAGAATATCCCAAGTGCCCAATATGGTATGTGAGGTCTATTTCTTTTGTTTATTGACAATAATATCCCCAAATAGTCTCCCAAGAAAGCACAGTCCCCTGAGGATAGAGAATATTAGAAACAGGGAGGCTTTGCTGCCAAGAACTGATCAACACTCGATCCAGAGCTAAAACACTGACATACAGCAATTCACATAAACCAGTATTGAAAGAATGCCTCCCAATCAAATATCCTAAAGAAATGGATAGCAATCAAAGCATATAGCTCTAGAGAAACTTCTCTGAAAATCCAAATGATTGTTATCCAACTTCTGCGGAGAGGAGGAAGGGACTTATGCCACTTCTCAGGGCTTCCAAGTAGTAGAGCACATTACCAGCCACCTTTCTTTCTCTTTGTCTTCAGGCAGATTCATGACTGGTCTACCCTAGCTGCCAGAGAACAAGGGTTAATTTTTGTAACCCACTGTTATATATGGAGTGGTAATTCATGTCAAGAAGATGGTAGATTGTTGCAGGAAGAACGGCCGAAAACACGACAGACACCAGTATGGTCAGATCATGCTCTCCCTTTATTACCCGAATAGCCTGACTTTTATAGCAAACTTAACAGGGGCGGATAGTGTCTCACACAAGATTTTTGGTCAAAAACATTCAGACAAACAACTGCAAGAAAACAACCCCCTTGTGATTAGCAGTCACGTAGATCTTGTCCTTGAAGCCAGCTGCTGGCAACAATATTTTTCTAAATTCCTCAATTGGGCGATGTGGGAACACTGTCATGGGAACTTCTCATAGCCGTCCTGGTAGCTTGGTTTGCTCAGCTGCAGCAAGCCATGGGATCTTTGCTGTTTCAAAAATCCCTCAACAATTCCCCCTTTTTCTTTTTGAGCAAACCAAGCCCGATGTAACCGTTTTGCAAGTAACCCTTTAACCACATTTATTACAATACAACACGCAATGATGATTGACACCACAACAAATAGAATCCTTAATCCCTCTTTGATTAATCCCAGTAACCATCTACGCATCGTCCCAAACAAATCAGTGAGCCATTGATTGAGAGGATTGATATCATATTGAATCTTTCTTATGTGCTCTTTCAGGAAAGTAATGGATTTGTGAATTGACTCATTATGATCAGAAAGGTTCATGCAGCACATTCCCTCAAAGTCGTCACACCCATGCCCTTGAGCCAAGAGCAAGAAGTCAATAGCAGCTTGATCCTGTAAGAGCGCATGTCGCAGACTATTTTGATCTGGTAACATCTCCTCAAGTATCTCTGTCATGGCATGGGCTTGCTTCTCAGCCCAGCATACCAATTTTTCTAAGTTGTTGAGTGTGGACACAGATGCCACTCCTGGCACTAAACTTGCCAATGTTGCTCTAGCTGCAACACCAAGCAATTCAACATTATCATTGCAATCCGGTGCGAGCAATGCCCATTTATGTCTGGTGATCTCACGCAACGGTGACGAGCTAGGAGCAAATATAGTGAGTTTACCTAAGTAACATGGACCTCCGATATAGTTTGCAGGGATACCTTGCTAGGCCTTATCCCCGCAAATCAGAAAAACATCAGGAGGTAAGGCCATAGCTGTACGATTGTTCCAAATGCTATAGTTGTTACCCCTTGTCTCCGTGCCATAAGCCCCTAAACCCTGCTTAGCAGTGTCATTGTAATCACAGGTGTTATTTGTATTTCTGTACCCGTATGGCCCTTTCCAAGTTTGTGCAGCAGGATCTCGGTAATTTATTCTTATTTGTGGTAACACATTTGGTGCTGCTATATTTATTGTTTGAAAATGAATACTCACAGGAGGGTCTTCTTGGTCACTAGTCAAACATAAGTGATTCAAGACAACCAATGCCTTGGACAATCGCTCATCAATGTTCTTGATCTCTTTTAATCTCACTAATTGTTCCTTTAAAACCTGGTGTGATCGTTCAACCATCACTTGGCCCGTGGGAGAATATGGAACACTCGGTTTTGGCTGAATCTGTAGGAAAATCCATTCCAGAACTCGAAAATGCTGCCCTATCATTCCACCCTTGCCATCACCTGTGTCACTTATACTACTCCTATTACCCGTGCTATTAGTGTCAGTGGCATCCTCCTGATACTGTTTCTGTCTTTGTCGCACCTTACTCTTCCCCTTTTCTTTTTGCCACTGACCAATCACTGCAAATGGATGAGACACATGATTGCTAATTAGGAAAGAGAGTGCAACATCTGCTATACGTCTGCAAGCAGCGCCGGCTGCAACCTTAAAAGGTATTTGTGAAAGAGCCTGCCAGTGGTCATTTGTTAGTGTAATCTGCGGCTCTGCACTCCTGCACCGCAATAAAGGTAGTAATATAGCTAAGTCATCATTAGTAATCCGTACAATGCGGCAACCCGACTGAATATTATGCAGGAACATTTGTACATTTATCAAATTATGTAACACCATAGTTATATCACCTTTCTGGGGATGAATAATAGAGTCTGATATTTTTCATTCCAAGTATAGCCATGGCTGTTTCTGTTGGACCTTCTCTGGGGCTATCTTCAACCCTTTTGCTTCCAAAGTATCCCAAATAAACTTTAAATCTGAATCCTGGAAGCATTCTGGCCTACCAAACCGAATGTTATCCATATAATGGTAAATAATTACGTCACACCACGCTGCCCGAACTGGTTGTAATGCCCAGGCCACATATAATTGACATAATGTAGGGGAATTCCTCATCCCCTGTAGAAGCACTAGCCATTCATAGCGCTTTGCCGGGGCCTGTTTGTTAATGGAAGGTACCGTAAAAGCAAATCTCTGACAGTCCTGTGCCACCACATCTGGTTGCCTGGACTGATCGATAAATTTAACATGTGGTTCCCCAGGGGCCTGTTCTACAGATGCGAATGGAGGTGCTTTCTTTTCCCCTGGGAGACTAAGAAGAGCCCTCAGTGCGAGCTGCGCAGCTGTTTGGTGAATAATCACAGGGAACTGCAACTGAATCTGGGTATTGAGATAAGGACCTGTTCCCTTTAACATCTCTGCAGTAATGCCATACAGAGGGTCCCCCAGTTGACGCAGTTGACCCGCTTCCCCCTGTGGTAACTGCAACCATTCCCTTTCAAACAATAACAAGGGGGAAGGAGTTAACAATAAGCGCGCCAAGTTTCGACAGTCAAGTGGACACATTGGTTTTGCCTGAAAAATCCATTGAATTATTTGTCGAGCCGCCTGGGATTGTAATCCAAAGTCCAAAAGCATTTTTCGAGCTTGTTGTAGAAGCTTGCAGTCATGTGGCTGCCACAACCCGGTGCCTTGCACAGGGTCGATAATAATAGGGCAGGCCAAGGATGTAGCATGCCTATGCCCCTTTATGATGGCATCACATATGACGTCGGAGCACCTGTCCTTCCTTGGACAGATGGAACCTGCTGTAACAGCCTGTCGGGTGCGAGTCCCTCCGATTTCAGCACGGGGAAGCAAGTGATCAACTCAATATGAGTGGTAATACAAGCTTCAGCTTTATTGCACAGATATCCATATATTTATACACACAGCGATAATTATGCCTACTGGTCACTATCCTATTGGGTAAGCCTAGAAGTGTTGCAAAAAATACTGTTTCTCCTACTTGCGGTTACAGCGCATAAGCTACTTCCTTATCTTCCCGGGCCTCAGATCCACCTGTTTCTCTCTCTCTCAAGGACAGACTGCTCCTTGCATATTTTCACAAAAATGCTTCTCATCCGGCTATAAACTCTGTATTTTCTTTGCCTTGCTTGTACAATTCCTCTAGGAACCCGTGCCCTTGCTCTTTGAGCCATTCTTCAACAACAGCCGACGTTGACATGGCCAGGGGTGGCCCAGCAGTCTGGAGGGTGCCCTCAAGCATGCTTATTATTTCTCCTGAGGAAGTGGAATCCAGGTGGTGGGAACAGAACCTGGAACTCAGATCATCAGAGGAGTCGGCTCCATCCAAAGACACTTGTTGCAAGGTGCTCACAGTGCAATGGTTTCCCTCTAGTGAAGACCGTAAAGTCAAAGCCTCAAGGATTTTTGTGGGCTCAGCTGGAGGGTGCAGAGACACAGGATCAGAGCACCCTAAGCTGTGTTCAGAGCTTATGGTTGAAAATATGTCTTTTTCTGCAGAGAGATTCCAGCTTGATGGGTCAGACATGAGCTTCAGTGTGTTCTGAGAAAGCAGAGATTTGTCCTCTCCATCCTCAGTGAAGGTGTCATTGGCAAGGGCGATGCTTGTTGTAGAGAAGACACGTTTGGTAGGTCTTGTTTGACATAGCTGCCTGAAACCAGGCGCGAGAAGCATACATTTCTGGTCTGTCTTCTCAGGTAAAGAAGCCTGTGGTGCTCTAGACTTCAGAGAATTACAGCTCCAAAGAGATTTAAAGGGAGAAATGCTGGTCATACCTTGCAATGTATCCTGAAGGGCTTCAATTTGCTCTGTCAGCCTCTGATTACAGTTTTTCAGGTGGTAGTTTTCTAGCTCAAGCTCTCTCAGCTTAAATGTTACCCACTCTTTGATCTTGGCAGCTTTCTCTTGAACAATTTTGACTTCCTCAGTCCTCAGCTGTTTCTGTTTTGCTAGCTGAGTCTGCAGTCTGTTAATCAGGTCTTCTTTTCCTTGCACTGTGCCCATCAGGTCCTTCAGTGAAGGTCGATTTTCGCAAGCTGCTGCTGCACCTCTCCTTGGCGAAGCATCCCGAGTGGATTTATTGCTGCCTGGCAGCGGCACAGATGCTGGCAGCACAGCTTTATCAAAATTCCCCGGCGCAGGGGGTGGGGAGGGCAGCCCCCACTGCCCATTAGCACTCTGCTCCGATAGTCCCTCAGTTATTTCTGCTGCTGATTCCTTTATTGGAGAGGTCATACCTCGAACCGGGGTGGGTGCAGGAACCGATGATAAAAATCGTGTCAGCTGCATTCCTGAGGTCTCAGGTTTTGTACTCAGCGGTATGTCAGTCCCAGACGGTACTGAGAAAGCTTGCGCCACCGCCATAGCCGGCTGCCATTCAGTTTTTATACCGCACAGCGCGTTAAGCACTGAACGCCAGGTCGTACATAGATCTTTATCGAATTTTCCACTTGTGATCGTTGTATTCCTTAAATGATCTCCTATGAGCCGCCACTCATCTGGGCTAAAAATTAGAAGGATTTCCTTTAAAAAACTCTCCTTCCGGGCCCAGTGTACCAAGGATTTGATCTTTTTTACATTGCAAGATACGCCTCTCTTAGAGAGAAAGCTAGAGAGAAGCTGCATAGCCACTTCCTCCTCCATGGTTACGTCAGACAGGCTGCAGGGTCGTGATCTCCACCCCTCTGCTATATGCCAACTCGCCACACGGTGGCGGTCATCTGCCGTTGTGCACTGACGCCTCTGGTCTCCCGTAGCAACTCAATCCCGGACGTCCCGCGTCTCACCGAGATTACATCACTTTTCCGCGTCTCACCGCGATTCCTTTGTTCCCGCGTCTCACCGCGATCATCTGTGTCTGACTCGGTGCTTGGAGTTTCTCAGCGTCTCTCAGGTCTTTCGGCTTCTGTCAGGTCTCTCTGTGTATCTCAGGGCTCTCCGTGTCTCTGAAGTCTCTCAGGTCTCTCAGCGTCTGCGGGTCTCAGCCTGTTCAGGCACCATATGTTGCAGGAAGAACGGCCGAAAACACGACAGACACTAGTATGGTCAGATCATGCTCTCCCTGTGAGAAACACTCCGTAGCCAATAACTTAGGCTCAGGCGAGGATCTCAGTGAAGTAGTAATTTATTCGCGATTGCAATTGTGGGTGTCCCAAAAGCAGGAGAGAGCGCATCTACTAGTTCCAAAACACAGTTTATATACCTTTTGATGGCAGGACCCTCCCCTGTTTCCCCACTGAGTGGGTAATCCAGGTTCACAATCTATCTGATGCTTCACAAACAATGCATGGCCTTCAGTTGCCGGCCTGTTAAATTTCAAATTTCTTTTGACATTTTTACTGCTTGAAGTGGTAATGTTTCTTCACTTATCTGACTTGACTGGACACCGTGATTTTCACCTAAATGTCCTAAGGAGTCTGGTTGTCTGCATTTTACAAGGTCGCCTGCTAAGCTTTCTTATCACTGTAAGCATATCTCAGTACCACATTCCCTCCTTCTAAACAATGTAACTGCAAAAACAACATTTCTATTCCCACATCCCTTTATTACCCAAATAGCCTGACTTTTATAGCAAACTTAACAGGGGCAGATAGTGTCTCACACAAGATTACTGGTCAAAAGCACTCAGACAAACAACTGCACAGAAACAACCCCACCTGCAAGAAAACAACCCCCTTGTGATTAGCAGTCACGTAGATCCTGGCCTTGAAGCCAGCTGCTGGCAACAGTATTTTTCTAAATTCCTCAATTGGGCGATGTGGGAACATTGTCATGGGAACTTCTCATAGCCATCCTGGTAGCTTGGTTTGCTTATCTGCAGCAAGCCATGGGATCTTTGCTGTTTCAAAAATCCCTCAACAGTTGATATTGATAAAGAAGGGGGAGATGTGGGAGTGTGGCCATGGGGGTCGGAAAGCCCCGTGGTTAATGATAACATCAGACTCTTAACGATGAGGCCATCAGGAATGTAAAAGAATTTAGAGGGAACAAAGAACAGTGATTCAGGAGACTCCATGCAGTCTCAGGGTTGCTTGTTCTCCAGCCCTTAAGGCATGTAAGTTTCTGTGTGTTTGCCATTGCTGTTATATGCAAAATTGTTTGACCAATGAAAAGTTGTTTTTGAAAAGGACTGCTGTGGGGAGGAGGGTATAAGAGGGGAGCCTGCCCTCAAGATAAAAAAAAAAAAAAAGGCAACAGGATGAAGTTATGTCATCAATAAAGAAGCAGGAAAAAGGAATGAAAAGGAACAGGCTGGCAGAATGGAGACCAGGATGGGAACAGGCACTTTGATTGCCTCATGAACATAGGTTCGGCCAAACTCAGCAAACTGCTCAAAGAAGCTTGTACAGAAAGTCGCTGGAAATAGGAGCACTGGAGCTGGAAAGAAGCTCAAGCTGAGAGAAGCGGACCCGCGCACACAACTGCCCCTTGCTGGTAAGCAGTTGCGCATTATGGGGAATCATACGTCCTTAGAAACAAAGACTGTCCTGGTAACCTTACAGCTTATTGTCCTTATTAACAGTCAGACATTTTATGATCCTGAAATATGGGACCAAACTGAGGTCAAGGTGTGGGACTCTGCAACTAAAAACGACAAGGCTGCAGTGGGATTGCTCAGCACCTGGCAAGCAGTCTGTGAGGCCTTAAAGAGCCCTGTGGGACCACAGTCAGAAACGTGTGGTTTGCCAGGCAGTGAGGGAGCTGCAGGCTCCTTTACTGATCCAACTGCTACGCCATGGGCCCCTCTTCTGCTGCTGCAGCCATCGAAGGCTTTTGCTGTTACGCCCCCTGGTGACCTGGATGTGCCTTTTGACCCAGGCCCTATTGGCCTTGTAAAAGAGATGGATATGCTTTTCTTCAATCCGGGAAGAATGGGATACATAAGGCCTGAAGACCGAGTTGCTTGACAACTTAAAGTGAGACGTATTGTTCAAAAGAAATGGAAAATGGAGACTTGTTTGTAATCAAGAAAAGGAATGGAAAATGGAGACTGTTAAGTCGTGGAACTTGGAGGATTGTTTGTTACCTTTTCTGATTGTACATATGTATAGGCATACTCGGGTTGATTCAAAGATCGAAGCTGAAATTCCTTTAAGTCGTATATTCTTTATTGCAGCGCTGGATGCACGGGGGATCTCTCCACCTATCGTGCATACCCAAAGCAGAAAGCAGTCTTGAATTTATACAATCAATCTATCAATATTCTACAAGCACCTATACATATGCATTACCTATCCCCGCCTTCCCTCGCTTCTCATGCTAATTAGCCTTTTGGCACCTTGCGCCTGCGCAGAGCCTTCCAAGAATTGTGGGCAGGGGTCTTTGGGACGTGGGCAGGGGTCTTTGGGAGGAAGACCCCGAGTCTTCCTCACAGTGTACTTTTCACCTTTGGTCAGGAATCTGCTGAATTGGCATGTTTCTTAATTGCAAGAGCTGGTTGTTTCTAATTCTTCCGTTTGTTGCATCTTTATAATGAATTCCAATGTCCAGTTTTGAGATTTATAGTCCTTACATTTGTTTCTCTGTCCATCTGCCGCTTCCTTATCATGAGTTCCAGTGTCTTGTTTCGAGATATACAGTCCATGTCTGGGGATTGTCCTTGCCTCCCCAATGCCTCCCCAATACCTCCTTAATCAATCCCCCCTTTTCTTTTCCCATGCAAATTCTTTTGCATCAGATACTTTCATTATTTACAGTTACACAACAAAGCAGGCATCTAAACAACATGCACACAAATATTACGAACACTACTAAAGCTATTAGAGCAATGAACACTTGTTTCAACCATTGAAAATTGGGCAACCAGGAGGTTAACTTATTCCATATTTCACTAAAACTCCACGAAAGATCATCTTTACTGATCTCATGTAGGACCCTTGTCTGCTTCCATATTTCTTCCAGGTCGGTAGAGATCCTTCCACTCTGATCTACAGACACACAACAACTTGTGTTTATTACTGTACAGACTCCCCCTTGAGCAGCCAGTAACAAGTCTAGGGCCATCCGATTTTGTAATGCTACCTGTGATAAACTAGATATCTCTTCTTGTTGAGCCTTTATAGCATCCAGAGTTTTGTTTTCTAACTTCTCTATAATTGCAGAAATATTAACTATCACCTTTTCCAATTCACTCACTCCTAACCATGGGATAAACCATCGAACAAAACTATGTAAAGCGGTGTGTCTCTCTATCAATGGATTGTTAATTTTTCATCTGATTCTCCGCATATGATTTCTCAAGTAACCTCGAGGCACTACATCATGTACTGTCATATTGGGGACTACCGCTCCAAGAGTGCAAGTTCCCTTCCAATTCTCAGGCAAGATCTTACGGGCTGTATCGTTGCATAGCCAATACCACCCTTTTCCTTCTGGAACTGGCCAGCTGGTTGAATTTGCCCAGCTGCTAGTCGTACTAATATCAATTGTTCGATTACAAGATGTCTGATTTCCCACATAAGTAGTATCCGTATTTATACAATCCTGTTTCCCCATACCCCTAGGTGGGTTACACCTTTGTACACATACATAGTAAGATTCCAACGGCACAAAGCTACTCTCTTCTAGTTCTAAAACTTCTTCATATTTTCGACCCCAAGATGTGTTTTCCCACAAATTAGTCCAAGATACATTTGCAGGCAAGGGAATCCCAATTAACGATACACCCTTATTCCCATGCTCTGGCAGATGGGTGCATACCCAACAGTTTGTCTTATTAATCACTTGAAATACAGTTTGTATTAAGGTCAGGTGTAAGTTCTCGTCCCAAGTTGCCCATCCCAAATCTGACAACCACACCCCCACAATCATTAGGATCTGGAAAAACGCAATTTTGCCGGTCCGATTGGGGTCGTGGTCCATATCCTCGCCGGGGCCTTCTTCACCTTTGAATAGTGGATCCAAGCTGCTTGCTCCTTAACTTTGACTGCCGTATGTGTTGTTAGTAGTACTTGATATGGTCCCATCCACTTCTCTTCCAATGGGCGACCTGTAAATAATTTTATATAAACATAATCCCCTGGCTTAATGGGATGAATTGGTAAGTCTAGTCCTCGGGTTCGGGCTCCGAAGACTGTCTTAGCTATTAGGTCCAATCGTTTTTGGAGCCTTATCATATAGTTATACAAATATTCTGAACCCAACTGTGTTAGATCCTCCCCAATAAATAAGGATGTGTAGGGCCTACCATACAGTATCTCGAAAGGGCTCAAATTCTCTTTCAAACGTGGTTTCACCCTAATTCTAAGCAGCGCTAGAGGAAGCGCTTGAGGCCAAGTCAAATTAGTTTCTTGTCCTATTTTGGCTATTTGTTGTTTAATCAAATGATTCATCTTTTCCACCTGTCCGCTCGCTTGGGGTCTATAAGGAGTGTGAAGATGCCAATCTATCCCTAAAGCCTGGCTTATTCGCTGAACAATTTTTGCACCAAAATGCGAGCCTCTATCTGAGGAAATAGTTGCTGGGATCCTGAATCGGGGTATTATTTCATTCAACAATGCCTTAATTACCTCCTTAGCCTTATTAGTTCTGCAAGGGAAGACCTCGGGCCATCCCGAGAAGGTATCTGTTAAAACTAATAGGTACCGATACCCCCCTTTTCTTGGCAGTTCCGAGAAATCAATTTGCCAATGCTGCCCAGGATAGTTCCCTTTATCAATGACAACAAACGTCACCCTATTTCCTGTATTGGGATTATGACGCATACAGGTGTCACATTGTTGGGTTACCTGCCTTATTGTGGTATACAGATTTCTTGCTACCAAGACTCGATTTAATAGTTTATACAGGGCATCGGCTCCCCAATGGGTTTTATTGTGTTCCCCCAAAACCATAGGCCACACCAAATTAGAGGGCATAATAACTCTGTTGTCCTTCAAATGAGCCCACCCATCAACATTCAGCTTCCCTTTTAGATCCTCGATCAACTTTAAATCTTCTTTTGAATATTTAGGAGCTTGTCCTTTCTCTAATGTCTGAATTTTACTGTCTGGTATTAAAGCAAGCACTTCCACTTGGCCTCTTTCCGCCGCCCTTCTTGCCTCTTTATCAGCCAATCTGTTCCCAATCTCGAAGTCGGTGGATCCTCTTTGATGCCCTCGGCAATGCATAATAGCCACTTTTTCTGGTTGTTTTACAGCCTCTAACAATTTTAAAATTTCTTCAGCATGTTTTATCTGTTTTCCCTGAGCAGTCAGTAATCCACGTTCTTTCCAAATCGCTCCATGAGCATGTACCACGCCGAATGCATATTTAGAATCTGTCCAAATATTTACCCTTTTTCCAGCTGCCAGTTCCAATGCTCTCGTGAGAGCAACTATCTCCGCCTTTTGAGCTGATGTTCCAGGGGGTAAAGGCTTAGACTCAATTACCTGCTGAGTAGTTGTTATAGCATATCCAGCTTTACGTTGCCCTTGCGTAACAAAACTGCTCCCATCCGTGAACCAAGTTTCTTCTGCATCTTCCATGGGCTCCTCCTTAAGGTCTGGTCGGCTGGAATACACAGTCTCCATAGTTTCTAAACAATCGTGAGTCACAGGTTCCGCCGGAGCATCACTAAGAAAAGAGGCTGGATTCACAATATTAGTTATCACAATTTCCACATCATCCTGTTCTACCAATATTGCTTGATATTTCAAAAATCTCTGAGGAGATAACCAATGGGCCCCCTTTTGTTCTAAAACTGCTGACACAGTGTGTGAGACAAACACTGTTATCTTCTGCCCCATTGTAAATTTCCGGGCTTCTTGTATATTCATAATTACGGCTGCCACTGCTCGCAGGCAGCCTGGCCATCCTTTACTTACTTCATCCAATTGTTTGGAGAAATAAGCCACTGCCCTTTTGTAAGGTCCCAACTTTTGTGCTAGTACCCCTAAGGCCATACCCTGCCTTTCATAGGAGTATAACCAAAAAGGTTTAGACAGATCTGGTAAACCAAGAGCTGGGGCTCGCATCAACTCCATCTTAAGCTTCTTAAAGGCTGCTCGGGCTTCTCCTGTCCATATTAGTCTTATACAGTTATCTTTAATTAAATCATACAAAGGCCTTACAATTAGTCCGTAATTGTTGATCCATAATCTGCACCAACCTGTCATTCCTAGGAAAGTTCGTAATTCTTTAACAGTCTGTGGTTCTGGGGTATGACAGATTGCTTCTTTGCGTTCCGTCCCCAATTCACGTTGTCCTCCTGAGATCTCAAATCCCAGGTACGTCACATGGGTTTGAACCAATTGTGCCTTCTGTTGTGAAACCCGGTATCCATTCATTCCTAGGAAATTAAGGAGGCTTACCGTCCACTGTATGCAGCTTTCCCTGTCTTCGGTAGCAATCAAGAGATCATCAACATATTGCAGCAGGACCCCTGCAGAATTGGGGGCTTCCCAGGATTCAAGCTCCTTTGCAAGTTGATTACCAAAAATCGTGGGGCTATTCTTAAACCCCTGAGGAAGCACTGTCCATGTCAACTGGACTTTTCGTCCTGAGTCAGGATTTTCCCATTCAAAGGCAAAGAGGTTTCGGCTTTCCGGGGCCAAGGTTAAACAAAAGAAGGCATCCTTTAAGTCCAGCACGGTAAACCAGACCAACTTGTCCCTTAACTTGGTCAATAGTGTATAAGGGTTTGCTACCACAGGGTGTATGTCTTCAGTGATCCTGTTTATTGCTCTTAAGTCCTGTACTAACCTATAACTCTTCCCATCCGGTTTCTTAATTGGTAAGATGGGAGTATTATATTCCGATTCACACTCGACCAGTAACCCATATTGCAAAAACTTATCTATTGTATCTTTTATTCCTCTTCTATCTTCTATTCTAAGGGGGTACTGCTTAACCTTTACTGGCTTTTCTCCTGGTTTTAATTTTATCATTATTGGTGCAGCATTCTTCACTTTCCCAGGGACATCAGATTCCCACACCCCTGGATAAACTTGATCTTGGATTTCCGGAAGGGTTTCATTAAAAGAATCGGTTTGGATCAATACCAAACTTAGTGCACTTATAAGTCGGTCTTCTTTTACTCTTAACTCTACCCTTCCCTTTTCAAAGACAATTTCAGCTTCTAATTGCTCTAATAAATCCCGTCCCAATAAAGATCTAGGAGATCCCGGCAAATATAAAAACCTATGTATTCCCATTTGCTTCCCCAATTCATATTCTAATGGTTTTAAAAAGAAAGCTTTTTCATGCCTACCCATTGCCCCCACCACTGTCACAAAATCTTAATCTTCTGGCATCAACTTCTGATTTAACACTGAATATGTAGCTCCTGTATCTACTAAAAATTCTACTTCCCGACCCAATTTCCCTAGCTTAATTTTAACCAGTGGATCTGCTAGGGTAGAGTCCCCCGGTCTCCTTCATTGTTTTGTAGCCATTAATAGCTTGTTTTCCTCTTGCCGCTTCGGGCATTCCCTTTTCCAGTGTCCTATCTCTTTACAGTAGGCACACTGTTCAGCCCGCAAGGGGAGTCGCATTACCTTCTCCCCCCTTCTCCTGCCTCGAAAAGATTCTTCCTGCTTTCGTAAGGCTGCCACAGTGGCCGCTGCAATCGTCTCACCTAACTTTTGCCTTTCATTCCCCTAACGATTTCTAAACACTCTCCAGGCTTCTTCTACTAATCTTTCCAAATCCCTTACGTCTGGTTCTTTCATTTTCTGAAGCTTTCGTCTAATATCTTCTGCCGACTGACCCAAAAATAGGGATACTAATTGAAGTCTACCCCCCTCAGAGGAAGGGTCTATAGTGGTAAACTTCTGCATTGCTGCCCTCAGCCTTTCAAGAAATTCGGATGGGGTTTCTGAGGTCCCCTGTTTTATTGTATATAGTCTTGACCAATTCACAGATTTAGGTATTGCATTTTCTAAAGCAATCCTAATCCACTCTTGATATCGTTTCAGCATTCTATAATCATTCTCATCATTATAATCCCAATTAGGGTCCGCCCTAGGCACATGTACTTCCACTGTGCCGGGCAGGGCTCCCGAGGCTACCTGGATTTGTACCTGCGTTCTAGCAGTTTTAACTATTAGCTGTTTCTCAGTTTCTGATAATGCAGCCAGCATTATCTCTATATCCTTCCAGTCTGGGTCTAAGTTTTTCACAATCAATTCAAATCTTTTAGCCACCGCCTCTGGATCACCTCGATACCCTTTCACCGCCTCCTTCCAGGCATCTAGTTCATTAGTTGTGAAGGGTACTTTAATTCTAGCGGGTCCATTAGCTCCCATAGCCTGACGCAGAGGGGCTTGGATTATTGGTCCTATTTTACTTCGTGTACGAGCAGTTATCGGAGTAAACCCCTTAGAGTCTATGTCATTTCCAGTGCCTTCAACTTCTATTCCAGCACCTACATCACCATTTATAGGTGGTAAAACATAATCTTCCATCCTTTCTTCCGGCTCGTTTAATTTTAAACATCTCTGCCCAATGCTACATGCCGAACAACACCTCTTTAATTTCCCCACTCCATCCCTCCTCATATCCTTCTCTATTGATAAAATCAAAGGGTCTTGTGGGGCCAAATTAATGCCACACTCCTTCTGCCACTCTGGGTGGTTTCTCAGAGTAAAAAACATATCCGCATATGAAACTTCATCCCATTTCCCTTCCCTCCTTAAGAATAACATTAATTGTAATAGCGTGTTGTAATTCAAGGTCCCATTTTTAGGCCATTTTTCCCCTTCTTGTAATTTATAAAGGGGCCACCACTGATTACAATATTTTATCAGAGTTTTCTTATTTACACTTCCACCCGGAGCCCCCCCTATATCCTTCCAATGACTCAAAATACAACCCAGTGTACTTTTCTTAGGAATTTCACTGCTTACTCGCCCCCCCATTTTCCAGTTTACACTTTCAGAATACACGTGTTACTTACAAAAGCGTATCACAAAACGTATCACTCACAAAAATACGGGCACGCAATATCTTTCAGTAGCGATGTCACAAAACTACTATTACCAGCAATATTGCCAAAATCACAATAACAATAGTCAGAGTCAAATTCCACATGCGATAAGTCAGAAAACCGAACTGTGTAACACTGTAACGATATCTTTCTTATAACAATGCCACGAACCTACTATTACCACCAGGAAAATAGCCAAAATCGCAGTAACAATAACCAGAGTTAAATACCATACTCCATGAGTCAGAAAACCGAAATAGACAACACAATTCCAGATGGACCTTAAAGCGAGCTCCTTCCTTAAGGTCCCCAAACATATACTTATGGTGCTAACCACAAAGTATATACCAAACACTGCCTCGCAGAAGATCACCTTCTGACTTACAGACAGTTCCAGATGACTGGTCTACCAGAAAACCAAACCAGAATAAAGAATATACTCACTTACAATGATGTGGTCCTTGTCTGCCTCCGCAGTGATCCAGTGAGTCGAGGAGTCCCTCCGGGAAATCCCGGGGGTACCCTAGGGAGTCCTGTCCCCAGCGGGTCCTGCGGTCCGGCAGAGAGGTTGTCCCATCTGGGGTGCCAGATTGATTCAAAGATCGAAGCCGAAATTCCTTTAAGTGGTATATTCTTTATTGCAGCGCTGGATGCACGGGGGATCTCTCCACCTATCGTGCATACCTAAAGCGGAAAGCAGTCTTGAATTTATACAATGAATCTATCAATATTCTACAAGCACCTATACATATGCATTACCTATCCCCGCCTTCCCTCGCTTCTCATGCTAATTAGCCTTTTGGCACCTTGCGCCTGCGCAGAGCCTTCCAAGAATTGTGGGCAGGGGTCTTTGGGACGTGGGCAGGGGTCTTTGGGAGGAAGACCCCGAGTCTTCCTCACAGTGTACTTTTCACCTTTGGTCAGGAATCTGCTGAATTGGCAGGTTTCTTAATTGCAAGAGCTGGATGTTGCTAATTCTTCCGTTTGTTGTATCTTTATAATGAATTCCAATGTCCAGTTTTGAGATTTATAGTCCTTACATTTGTTTCTCTGTCCGTCTGCCGCTTCCTTATCATGAGTTCCAGTGTCTTGTTTCGAGATATACAGTCCATGTCTGGGGATTGTCCTTGCCTCCCCAATGCCTCCCCAATACCTCCTTAATCAGCGTTTAGTATGTAAAAGCAATGTTCTGTATATTTAGAATGTTTGATGTTTGTGTGTGCTTGTTGGTGGAGCGTAGACTCCCTGCACACCCAGCGCTGTTTACTTGCCTTTTATACCTTTTAGAAATATTCCTTTTATAAATATTACTAAATTCAGATTGAGTTGAGACTTCATTTATAACACCACTGAGATATTCTCGTTCATCTTTTGTAACTCTGATCCCAGTGGGGCTCCCAGAATTTCCCATCCCTTCCTCTTAAGGAAAGGCACAGGGCTGGGGTGGGCCCGATTCCCTGCTGCAGAGAACAGTATTTGGCAGTTCTCTTGAGGATTATGTTGTGCAGCTGCTATTTTAAATCAGATTATTATAAGGCTCCACAGGAGGAAAATACTGTATCAGAAACACTAACCACCTCCCAAAAGAACTCTAGCCTGTTCTCTGAGGGAAAGGAATTTGCAGGTGGCTTTGAGCTGCTTCACACATCCCTGAGCTAGAGATAATGAGGAAGTAAGCGGTAGAAACAAAAACTTGAGCAAGGTTGAGATAAAGTAACTTGGCTACAGCTTTGTGCAGTGGCCAATTGCTGGCTGGCTTGAGGCACATGTCTGAGGGTCTCTAACCAATTGTATGACAGATTTGGGCATGTGGACAGTGAATGGGGCTACAGGAAAAGTATATGTAGTGGAGAAAAATGGCAATAAAGGTCTCCTGTTCAAGAGCCATCGGAAGTCTGTGTCTTTCATCCCTTCAGTTCCCTATTAAGCAGCCTGAAGAACTGTACCTTTCCTTGTGCACTGGTTCTACTGGCTCCACGTCTGCAGCTCTCCCACCCGTTGTGCCAGAGGGCAGGTGGAAGGAGGGCAGATCTTGTGCTCCTGGATGTCTGGGACTGCAGGCTCACCTAACACTGAGGGAAGGCATTGCAAAAGGATGGGAAGAAGGGGCTCTGTGGATCTGTGCACCTGCACGCCTATTTCTGAGTCAAAAGGAGATATGGTAGACACAATGAGGATGGCTTCTAGAATAGCCAGGAACAGCCACCTCAGTTCCCAGTGGGATTTATATGCAGAGAGCTTCTGAGTTGTCTGTCAACCTAAGACAGCCCACATCAGGAAATCCCCAGACTGCTGGAGGGCTTTTTTCCATTTTATTACAGAAAAATAAACCTTTGTAGACAAAGAACATATGAATAAACAAAAGATTTCTCATGTAGAGTTGTAGAATATCAATGTCCCAGCAGCATGATGGAGCCAAGGACCACTCACAGACAGTTGAGGTCACCTTGGACACTTAAGAAGCCAATTAGAGGAACTGGCAAAATCTCCTCCTTCAGTTTGTGTGCCTTGCTGAGGTGCTGGGCCCTGGGACTCCCAGCTCCCCCTAACAGATGCAATTTTATATTTTTGAAAAGCAAACCAGTGATCTGAGTGACTTATTTCTCCTCCAGTTGAGATGAAAAGAAAATCTAGATCAGACACTGTCACTGCAGATACCGGAGTGCCTCCTACCATTATTTTAGTATCATGGCTGCTCTTACAAAACTGCATGTAGAGGGTAGCAGGGCAGTTGCCAACCAAGCTGTAGGAGTGGGAACTGATTCAGAGCAGGATATACAATTATTAGCACTGCCGTTCCAGTGACCTGAAAACGCTGTCTCTACTCTCCCTTCTTCTGCTTGTCTCATTTTCTATGGGAAAAGATAACATCTTCACAGGTCTGAAATACCATGAATCATGAAAAAATTACCTGTTTTCATTCAAATATTTTGAAATGCTTTAAGTTTTGGGGAAGTGATGTTACCCATGTAAATACCTGACAAACATATATCTTAAATATTTTGGTGAGCATGCCAATTTCCAATAAAATATTCAGGATTGATTTCAAGTTACCAGCTCTTTCTGCCTGCCTGTGTCTAAAAGACAGCCTTGGAAAAATCTCTTCTGTTCTCTTGCTGTATTACTGCACTGTAACCTATCAAAACACTCACCTTCCCTCGTAGAGCTCATTGCAGCTGACTGGCATTCAATAAGCTGTTCTAAGATTTTAAAACTTCCACCATTGCATCCAGTTAAATACTTGCACAAACCAGGCACAGTCCAATTTAACTAACACAGCTAACTGAGACAAGCAGGGGAAAAAAATATCGCCAGCATTATTAAAATACAATTTTAATAATTCATAACTAAAAAAGGCTGATTTTTCTTATAAGAGTTTTGGAATACCATGGATTTTCTCTTGGCAGAAATACCAAGACCAATACTAATACCTTTGCAAAACTGAAATGGAATCGGAAAAAAAAATATTATAGGAAAACTGTTTAAATATATATATATAAAGAGTAGAGCTTTTATTTGTTGAGTCTCAATAAAAAGATGGGATTCTTTTGGGGAAAAAAAAAAGTATAATTTGGGGAATAGTTGTTTAAGTTTTTTTTGTTGTTGTTGTTTTTTGTTTTTTCAGGCACAAAAAGGTCTTCAAATAGTTTCCTAACCAAATATGTAGAGGGGAGTTAAAAATACTGTCTATGACAAGGTCTTGTTAAAAGCTCGGCCATGGAGAAAATGATTATGTGCATAAGCATTGCCACCTAGTGACTAGGAGAAAACTGATGAAAGTAACACAAGTATGTATACCAAGAGGTGCAAGTAGGATTAGTTTGGAGAAAAAAATGAGGTACAAATTCACCCCTGAAGGACTTTGTGAGGTGCTGAATGCCTTGCACTTAATCATCACTGCAGGACACGCTGCAATTGCGTGGACTGCGATAGGTATCAGACTTCATCCCCAAAGCTCAGGAAATAAAGGAAAAAAAATATCTTTTCATTCAAGAAAGATTTCAAATCTCATCAATACAACTGGAAACAAACAAACAAACATAAAACAGTGAAGTCATTCACTGTTAGTAGTCCAGTCCAACCATATCTACTTAATTTTCACCATTTATTTCCACAATTAACCTATCTCCTTCATTAGGGGAAGAAAAGCTAAAGTTTTGACAACTTCGAAACAAAGTGTGTTGACTAAAGCTTTTCAAAGCTTGGTTTTACAATAACAGTTAAAATTTAAAACAAACCTGATACAATTTTGAGGATAAGAAGCACCTGAAAAAGATAATATGTTCTGGAGGAGCAGTCCTCTCCCCTTCATTCCAGAGGAAAAGGAGTGAACATCACTCTGCTGCTTCCAGACCTGAGCTGGCTTGCAGACAGGGTGCCTCAGATTTTCCATCCCTGTTAATCCAACACCTGAACAGCTACAGTAAATCAGGAACCAGTTCACATGAACCTGAAAAATCAGACATTTCTGCCTGACCACAGTTATGGGCTACTGTACAAGTTCCAGTAAATAACACAGGTTTCCATCACATATATTCTGACTTGGATTATTCTTAAATATCACTAACTGGCATAGGATGCTACCAGAACTAGTGCAAGATTTTTCACTACTACTTTGGAAAAAAAACTGTAAATGGCAAGGTGGCAAAGGGGAAGTTATTTTAGGTAGTAGAAACAAGTGCAGTGTATGGAATAATGTGTATTTGGGAATAGTCAGGGTTGAAGGGAGGACAATTCACTCAACTCCATTCTCTGCCATGCTCCTTCCCAAAGGCCAGTCAGCTACAACCGTTCCTTCCCAACATGTGAGAAATACCTAAAAAGCAGTTAGTCTCCCATGGTGATGGGACAAATGTATGTATGTTCAAAAAGAGGACTAAGAGTGTCATCTCTGTCTACCAAAGTCACACGACAGTATTCAGGAGCACACAGCCTGATGCGGTGAGGTCAGTGAACAGAGAGTTGAGGTAGCACGTACTCTTCATGGTTTTCTGGAACAGGCAGTGGGACATACTTGGGCAAAAAGATTAGGTCTGTTAGCCAAAAAGGAAGTGGGGGCTATGAGAAATGCAAGTGACTAGCTAAGACTGAAAAGTGAAAGGGATAACTGGAATGAACTTTGTGGCTCATTGGTATTTTCCATCTTGAGGCCTTTACCTTTAAAGGCTGTAAGTTAAAAGAGCTTCATTTTGCCTGCAAGGGTCTTGGAAAATAGTTTCAGACCTGAGTCAGAACGACATCTGTTCTCCACTGAGTCACCACTGCTGCTGACTCCTTATAAGCGTCATTCTGAGTACATCCACACCGATGAAATTTCTCTAAAAGGTTGTGTTGGGTCTGTCTGGGATGGAGTCACCTTTTCCCTACAGCAGCCCACACAGTGCTGTACTCTGCACTCGTAGCTGGAACAGCACTGATATCACTCCAGTGTTGTGTCTATTGCTGCATAGTGCCGGCACAGCATCAGGACTCCTTCCAAGCCCCCAAGAGCCAGCAGGCTGGGGGTGGGCAAGTGATGGGGAGGGGACATTGCTGGGGCAGCTGACCTAAACCAACCAAAGGGATATTCCATAACACCTGATGTCACACTCAGCAATAAAAGGGGGGGCTCTCGTGGGGGAGGGGGCTGTTCCTCCTGAACAATCACTATGCGTTTTGAGGACCTGCTTCCCAGGACGTGGCCAAACATTGCTCATTGATGGGAAGTAGAGAATAATTTTTTCCCTCTCTCTGTGCTTCTGCATGGACTTATTGTTTCTTTTGTTTCTTTTTTCTCCCCATTCCCTTTCCCTTTAATTAAACCTTTCTCATCTCAAATCTCGAGTTCTCTGTGTTGTATTTTCTCCCCTTTCCTCTTTGAGGAGAGGGGGAATGAGAGAGCGGTTGTGGTGGAGCTCGGCTGCCCACCTGAGTAAAACCACCACACAGAACATGTGCATGTGATAGCTTAAAACCAGAGTAATACCTACCAAAAAAAAAAAGGGGGGGGGGGGGGGGGGTTCAGTCTTAATCAAACTTGGTAATAGGTGGTCTCACAAACAAACTAGCCATTGCATTTGACACTCTCCGTGGGCTGCTGTACATTCAGATTGACCTCACTGCAGTATTACTGCGAAAATACTCACCTGTTACCATGAAATAATTGCATTGCACTCAGCTGGCTTCTTTTCCACAAACATCACCTCAGTGACTCCTGGAGAAGTCTCTAAAAGGAAAAGAGGAGTGTGTTTGCAGCTGGCACGGTTGACACCAGGCACTGTTAGCCAGACAATTTTGCGAGCTAAATTGACTGACAGCTGGGAAAAAGGCATCAATGACTGCAAACATTGTGCTGGTAACTGAGCAGTTGCTTTCTTTTGGCTGAAATTGTACTCAATGCGTCTTGGCATGAGGATGCCTAGTGCTGCACAAGATGCCATCTTTTGATGGGTTTATAAAAACAAGAGTGCCTCTGTATGTGTATCTATATTTAGACAGATAGATACAGATGTACATTTTGTATTCAAGGTCTGATCGTTTGCAGAGACTTCATGGAAAAGAAAAAAAAAATCAGCCATGGGTTCCTGGGCAAACTCAAAAGAGAGCCTGTTTGTAAGGCTCTGTTTGTAAGTGTCCTGTGGTTTCAGTCAGGCAGGACGTTCTCAACACAAGATGTTGTGCAGCGTTACCATGAATCGTTAACAACCATGGGAAAGAATGCTACATAAATGCAAGATACTAACCTACATGGTGCTATCCTTTCAGGTGTGTGACAGTCTCCCCTGCACTCATTATTTTATGTGAAATATGTTCATCTGATTCGTGTCAATATGGAACAATGCTAGGGCCTCATAATGAAATGTGACCTTCTGTCTTACATCACCTTGTATAAATAACCACAAGTCCAAGAGAAACAGAGTGGTTAGTGTATATAGTTCTTGTAGCTTGCAAAAGAATGGTCTAGCAGTTCATGTCGATAGAGGGTTTGAAGGGTAAACCTTGAGACTCGGGTCTGGGAGATAAGAGAATAGGGGGGAGGTTTTTGAGATAACTGCTGACTATTGCATGAGACACAACTTTCTGACATCTGGCCCAGAGACTACTAAATAAGGAGGGGGGGGGAAGCTGAAGAACAACCGAAGGACAAAGCCTGGGAGGAAGGCTACGAGCCTTCAGCACGAGAAACCCCCAGAGGGACCACCGGAGGCTGATACGTATGCATCTGTGGGATGGTTTGGGTCCTGGGAAAATAATTATAATAACCCTGCCTTTTCCAAAAGTGGTGATGAATATGTATCAGCCTAGGAGCATAAAATCCAGCCGCCTGATGTAACTGGTGTGCGTCTTGGTGGAGCAGAGAGTCCCGGCGCACCCAGCGCTGTTTGCTTACCTCTATTCCTTTAATAAATTGTAAACTTTGATTGTAACCCTATTTGGGACTCAGTCATTTATAACATTTATTTACCATGAATTGTTAACAACCATGGGAAAGAATGCTACATAAATGCATGATACTAACCTACATGGTGCTATCCTTGCAGGTGTGTGACAGTCTCCCTTGCACTCATTATTTTATAATGTTTTACTTCATCTACAGCCAACTGAAATAGTTCCCACTGACTTTATTTACTTTGGATCGGGTCCAGAAAGACTACTTACTTCCTGTTGTGGGAATTGCAAGCCCAGCACACAAGGCTGTAGAGTAGAAATGATCACTATGCAGGGCTTTTAAGACCGGCTCTGCTGTAAGTGAAAGTATTTGCTCCCGAAGAAGTCACACATATGGTAATTGCTTTCTGATAAAACATACACAGTGCACTAGACAGGAAAGGCAGGCACCAAAGAGCTCTGGTTTGGTTCTCATCTCCAATTCTGGGCTTTTCATTCCAGCAGTGGTGTTACCCTTGTCTGTTCTGCTGGTGAAAGAGCAGCACTCAGTTCCAGGAAGTCTGAATGTTGATTTAATTGGAATTATTGATTTATACATTGTCAGATAATTTAAAAGACAAAACATAGCACCAGGAAACCAAACTCCAAGTTCCAAAAAAAAAAAAAAAAAAAAAGAAGAAGAAGAAGAGTAGGTCACCTAGGTAATCCTTCAGGCCAGTGCAGGGCCCCAATACACAGAAGACTTTCTGATGCTTTGCCAAGTTTCACATAGAATCATAGAATATCCCGAGATGGAAGGGACCCATAAGGATCACCAAGTCCAACTCCTGGCTCCACACAGGATCACCCAAAAATTCAGACCATTTGACTAAGTGCACAGTCCAAACGCTTCTTAAATTCAGACAGGCTTGGTGCTGTGACTACATCCCTGGGGAGCCTGTTCCAGTGCGCGACAACCTTCTCAGTGAAGAACATCTGATATCCAGCCTGAACCTCCCCTGTTGCAACTTGACACAGTTCCCACAGGTCCTATCACTGGTCACTAAAGACAATAGATCGGAACCTGCCCCTCCACTTTCCCTTGTGAGGGATCTGTAGACAATGATGAAGTCTCCCTTCAGCCTCCTCTTCTCCAGGCTGAACAGGCCAAGTGACCTCAGCAGCTCCTCATACGTCTTCCCCTTGAGAAATGTGTTCATCTGATTCGTGTCAGTATGGAACAATGCTAGAGCCGCATGGTATGATGAATGTGACCTTCTGTCTTACATACCCTTGTATAAGCACAAGTCTAAGGAAAACAGAGTGGTTAATGTATATAGTTCTTGTATCTTGCAAAGGAATGGTCCAGCAATTTGTGTCAATAGGGGATAAGAGATTAAAGGGGTTTCAGAATAACTGCTAACTATTATGACTGTTGCATGGGACACTATGCAAGTCTCTGATATCTGGCCAAGAGATTAAGAAGAAGGGAAAAAGCTGAAGGATGACTAAAAGGCAAAGCTTGCATGGGACGCTGCACAAGTCTCTGACATCCGGCCAAGATGGACAAAGGAGAAGGACAAGGAAAAAGCCTGGGAGGAAGACTACGAGCCTTCAGCACGAGAGACCCCCAGAGGGACCACCAGAGACCGATACATATGCATCCATGGGATGGTTTGGGTCCTGGGAAACTAATTATAATAACCCTGACTTTTCCAAAAGTGGTGATGAATATGTATTAGCCTAGTGTTGAGGGATTTCTTGAAACAGCAAAAATCCCATGGCTTGCTATAGCTGAGCAAACCAAGCTACCAGGGCAACTATGAGAAGTTCCCATGACAGTGTTCCCACATCACCCAATTGAGGAATTCAGAAAAATATTGTTACCAGTAGCGGGCTTCAAGGACAAGGTCTATGTGACTGCTAATCACAAGGGGGTTGTTTTCTTGCAGGTGGGGTTGTTTTCTTGTAGTTGTTTGTCTGAGTGCTTTTGACCAATAATCTTGTGTGAAACACTGTCCGCCCCTGTAAAGTTCACTATAAAAGTTAGGCTATTCGGGCAATAAGATGGAGCATGATCTGACTCTACTGGTGTCTGTCGTGCTTTCGGCCGTGCTTCCTGCAACATATGGCGCCCAAACAGGCTGAGGCCGGGACATCGGAGCGGTGCCGGGACATCGGAGCGGCGCCGGGAGACCCGAGGCACACGGCAAGCCTACCACCGCACGGAGAGAGCACTGACTGACGCTGCAGGGCTACGGCCAACTACGAGAGACAAGGACAGACCTGGCTGACGCCGGAACACCTGAGAGACGTTGAAACACTCTACACACCGACCTGAACAAAGGAATCGCGGAGGGACGTGGGTAAAGGAATCGCGGAGGGACGCGGGAAAAGGAACCGCGGGGGGACGCGGGAAACGGAATCGCGGCGGGATGCGGGAAACAGAATCGCGGAGGGACGCGGGAAACGGAATCGCGGAGGGACGCGGGAAACGGAATCGCGGAGAGACGCGGGAAACGGAGCCGCGGAAAACGCGGGAAATTGAAGTAATCGCGATGTGATGCGGGACATCTGAGATCGAGTTGCTACGGGAGACCAGAGGCGTCAGTGGACAACGGCAGCTGACCCTCACCGTGTGGCGAGTCGGCACAGAGCAGAGGGACGGACATCAGGACCCTGCAGCCTGTCTGATGTAACCATGGAAACAGCAGCGGCTGTGCAGCTTCTCTCTGGCATTCTTTTTATAAGAGGTTTATCTTGCAATGCAAAAAAGACTATTTGTCCCCAGATCGGTGTTATAACTATGTTTCTGGATAACATTCCGTGGGGTTGCCACAGTCTACGGATTACTAATGATGATTTAGCTCTATTGCGGGGCAGGAGTGCAGAGACGCAGATTACACTGCCAAATGACCACTGGCAGGCCCTTTCACAAACAGCTTCTAAGGTTGCAGCTGGCACTGCCTGCAGCCGTATAGCAGACGTTACACTCTCTTTCCTAACTAGTAATCATGTGTCTCATCCATTTGTGGTGAATGGTCAGTGGCAAAAAGAAAAGGGGGAGAGTAAGGGGCGACAAAGACAGAAACGGTACCAGGAGGATGCCACTGACACTAACAGCACGGGTAATAGGAGTAGTATAGGTGACACAGGTGCAGGGGGGCGGCGGGCATTGCCGTGCTGCGGGGCACTCTGCCTGCTGCTCGCCCTCACCTGCCTTTGCACTGCTGCCAACGGTGCTAGAGCAAAATGTGAAGACTGCTCAGATGGCAGTGATGAGAGTGCTTGTGTGAAGAAGACGTGTGCTGAATCTGACTGTGTGCAACAGTGGTCAGTGTGTGCCAAACAGATGGCAGTGTGATGGGGATCCGGACTGTGAAGATGGGTCTGACGAAAGTGCTGAGCTGTGTCATATGAGAGCATGCCGGGTAAATGAAATCAGCTGTGGTCCTCAGTCAACCCAGTGTATCCCAGTGTCCTGGAAATGTGATGGTGAAAAAGACTGTGACAGAGATCCTGATTGCAAGGATGGAAGTGATGAAATTAACTGCCCTTCTCGGACCTGCAGGCCAGACCAGTTCAGATGTGAAGATGGGAACTGTGTCCATGGGAGTAGGCAGTGCAGTGGTGTGAGAGACTGTCTGGATGGCACTGATGAAGCAAACTGTAACAATGTTGTTCAGTGCTCTGGACCTGGCAAATTCAAGTGCAGAAGTGGAGAATGCATAGATATCAATAATGTGTGTAACCAGCAGAGAGACTGCAAGGACTGGGGTGATGAGCCCCTGAAGGAATGCATCATAAATGAATGTGACTGTCCAGCTGGGTTTGAGTTTGTAGACAAGAGAAACTGTGGAGATATCGATGAATGCCAAAACCCTGGTATCTGTAGTCAAATCTGTATCAACCTGAAGGGTGGCTACAAATGTGAATGTAGCCGTGGCTATCAGATGAATCCTGCTACAGGAACCTGGAAAGGGCCATACAGGTATAGAAATACAAACAACACCTGTGATTACAATGACACTGCTAAGCAGGGTTTAGGGGTTTATAGCATGGAGACAAGGGGTAACAACTACAGTGTTTGGAACAATTGTACAGCTTTGGCCTTACCTCCTGATGCTTCTCACATTTGTGGGGATAGGGCCTGGCAAGGTATCCCTGCAAATGCTATCAGATGTCCATGTTACTTAGATAAACTCATTGTATTTGCTCCTAGCTTGTTACAGTTGCGTGAGATCACCAGACATAAATGGGCATTGCTTGCACCGGATTGCAATGATAATGTTGAATTGTGTGGGGTTGCAGCTAGAGCAGCATTGGCAAGTTTAGTGCCTGGAGTGGCACCTCCGGCTGCACGTAACAACTTAGAAAAATTGGTATGCTGGGCCGAGAAGCAAGCCTATGCCACGACAGAGATACTTGAGGAGATGTTACCAGATCAAAATAGTCTGCGACATGTGCTTTTACAGGATCAAGCTGCTATTGACTACTTGTTTTTGGCTCAAAGGAATGGGTGTGAGGACTTTAAGGGAATGTACTGTTTAAACCTTTTTGATCATAATGAGTCAATTCACAAATCCATTACTTTCCTGAAAGAGCACATGAGTAAGATTCAATATGGTATCAATCCTTTCAATCAATGGTTCACTGATTTGTTTGAAACAATGCATAGATGGTTACTGGGATTAGTCAAAGAGGGATTAAGGATTCTGTTTGCTGTGGTGTCACTCATCATTGCATGTGATATTGCGATAAATGTGGTTAAAGGGATACTTGCAAAAATGTTATATTGGGCATGGTTTGCTCAAAAAAGAAAAAAAAAAGGGGGAATCGTTGAGGGATTTCTTGAAACAGCAAAAATCCCATGGCTTGCTATAGCTGAGCAAACCAAGCTACCAGGGCAACTATGAGAAGTTCCCATGACAGTGTTCCCACATCGCCCAATTGAGGAATTCAGGAAAATATTGTTACCAGTAGCGGGCTTCAAGGACAAGGTCTATGTGACTGCTAATCACAAGGGGGTTGTTTTCTTGCAGGTGGGGTTGTTTTCTTGTAGTTGTTTGTCTGAGTGCTTTTGACCAATAATCTTGTGTGAAACACTGTCCGCCCCTGTAAAGTTCACTATAAAAGTTAGGCTATTCGGGCAATAAGATGGAGCATGATCTGACTCTACTGGTGTCTGTCGTGCTTTCGGCCGTGCTTCCTGCAACAGCCTAGGAGCATAAAAATCAGCTGCTTGATATAACTGGTGTGCGTCTTGGTGGAGCAGAGACTCCCGGCGTGCCCAGCGCTGTTTGCTTACCTCTATTCCTTTAATAAATTGTAACTTTGTAATCCTATTTTGGACTTAGCCATTTATTACACCCTCTAGGCCCTTCACCATCTTTGTCACCCTCCTTTGGACACTCTCCAATAGTTTAACATCTTTTTTGTACTGTGGTGCACACAGAACTTGAGGTGAGGCCGCATAAGCACAGAGTAGAGTGGAACAATCACTTCCCTTGACCGACTAGCGATGCCGTGCTTGATGCACCCCAGGATATGGTTGGCCCTCCTGGCTGCCTGGGCACACTGGTGGCTCACATTCAACTTGCTGTCAACCACAACCCCCAGGTCCCTCTCTGTGGGGCTGCTCTCCAGCGTCTCGTCACCCAGTCTGTACGTAAAGCCAGGGTTGTCCCGTCCCAGGTGCAGGACCCAGCACTTGCTCTTGTTAAACTTCATGTGATTGGTGATCACCCAGCTCTCCAATATGTCCAGGTCTCTCTGCAAGGCCTTTCCACCCTCAGCAGAGTCCACAACTGCTCCCAGTTTAGCGTCATCAGCAAATTTGCTCAAAACACCTTCTAGTCCTACATCCAAATCATTTATATAAACATTGAAGAGGACTGGCCCTAAAATGGAGCTTTGAGGGACCCCACTAGTGACCATCCTCCAACCTGATTTGGCCCCATTTACCACAACTGTTTGAGCCCTGCCTGTCAGCCAATTGCTCACCCATCGGATGATGTTTTTGTTAAGTTGTACGCTGGACATTTTGTCCAGTAGGATCCTATGGGAAACTGTGTCAAAAGCCTTACTGAAGTCCAAAAAGATCCCATCAGCCGGTTTCCCTTGATCGACTAGATGGGTGATCTTATCATAAAAGGAAATCAAGTTAGCCAAACAGGACCTACCCCTCGTGAACCCATGTTGGCTGGGACCAATGACTGCATTGTCCCCCAGGTGCACCTCAATAACTTCAAGAATCATCTTCTCCATAATTTTACCAGGCACTGACATGAGACTGATAGGTCTGTAATTGCTAGGGTCTTCTTTCTTACCCTTCTTGAAAATTGGCACGTTTGCCACCTTCCAGTCTACTGGGACCTCTCCAGATTCCCAAGACCATTGAAAAATAATTGAGAGAGGTCCTGCGATGACATCAGCCAGCTCTTTAAGCACCTTGGGATGAATCCCATCTGGACCCATGGACTTGTACGGATCCAGGCAAAGCAGCAAATCCTGCACACATTCAGTGTTGGTTGGGAGTTTGTCATTCCCACCGTGATGGTCCTCCGGCTCAGGGCACCCTGGGTCCTGAAGCCCATCAGCAGCACTGAAGATGAAGGCAAAGGCAGCATTAAACATCTCTGTTTTGCCTATGTCCTTGTCTGTGAGGTGACCTTCCCAATGAAGTAGCGGACCTATGTTTCCTTTGGTCCTCCTTTTTCTGTTCACATATTTTAAAAAACCCTCTTTATTGTCTCCCACAGGCATGGCCAGCTTCAACTCTAGTTGGCCTTTGGCCGCATGAATTTTCTCCCTACAAACACGAACAGCATCCCTGTATTCATTCTACGTTGCTTGACCCTGCTTCCAGCAGCCATATACTTTCTTTCTCTGCCTAAGCTCCAGTAGAAGATCGCTGGTCAGCCAGGCCAGCCTTCTGCCCCGCCTGCCTGACTTCCAATATTTTGGAATTGCCTGATCTTGTGCTTTTAGGAGGCAGTGCTTTAAGATTGACCAGCACTGATGGACATCAAAAGCAGTTTCCCAGGGGCCTTGCTAACTAGTTCCCTGAGCAGCCTGAAGACTGCTTTCCCCTTATCCAGGGCTGAAGTTTTGGTGACAGTTTTCCTTCTGTCGCCATAAATTCTAAACTCAACCGCTTCATGAGCGCTATGACAAGACGGCCGCCAATTGCCATGTCTCCCACAAGACCCTCTCTGTTCTCCAGCAACAGATCTAGGAGGGCACCTTTCCTAGTTGGCTCCCTTAGCACCTGCACCAAGAAGTTATCATCGAGGTGCTTTAGGAACCTCCTGGACCTTCTTGTATCAGCTGTGTGGTAATCCCAGTTGACATTTGACAAGTTGAAATCCCCCATAAGGACAAGGGGAATTGATCTTGAGGCATCTCTTAGTTCTGCAAAGAATAATTCATCGGCCTTGTTGTCCTGGCCGGGTGGTCTGTAATAGACTCCCACAACGACATCCCCTTTATTTGTTTGTCCCTTAATCCTTACCCAGAGGCTCTCAACTTTGCCATTGCCAACTTCAAGTTCCACACAGTCCAGCCCCTCCCCTCCTTCACGTGCACCCCCCCCCCCACCCCTTCTATCCTGCCTGTCCCTCCTGAAGAGCCTGTAACCTTCTATTGCAACACACCAGCCACAGGACTCATCCCACCAGGTTTTGCTTATGCCGATGATGTTGTAGCTGTGGGACTGGGCCAAGACTTCTGGCTCATCCAGTTTATTCCTCATACTGCATGCATTTGTGTAGAAGCTCTTCAAATGCGTCTCATTGCACGCAGCACCTTGTGGAGCAGACCGAAGGACCTCACTAGCACACAGTCCCTCTGATTCTAACATCAAATAGTTGGGTGCAAGGCAGGGGGACCTGTCTCTTGCTCAAAAGCTTTCCATATGTATTCTGCTTCTAAAGAACTATGTGGAATCAATGATCTAACCAGCCTTTTCCTTCTAAGTTATGCGGGTCTTATAACAAGTTAAGAGATTAAATAACAGAGTAATTGTTATTTCTGCGATCAGTGAAAACAGCAGGGATGTTTAATTCATCATGCACAAAGGCTTAGCTGGGATGATGGAAGATTTAATGTCCTATCAGTCATATGAAGATGTCTAAGAATAAGCAAGCTGCAACTTCTAAAGAGGTCTGAACCAAATCCAAGATGAAAAGAAAGATAAACTCCATCTTAAAAGCCTGAATGTTTGTCCTGGTTTCAGCTAGGATAGGGTTAATTTTCCTCCTAGTAGGTGGTAGAATGCTATGTTTTGGATTAGGATGAGAAGAGTGCTGATAACATGCTTATATTTTAATTGTTGCAGAGCAGTGTTTACACTAAGCCAAGGACTTTTCAGCTTCTCACTCTGTCCTGCAGAGTGTCCTGCAGAGGGCAGGCTGGGGGTGCAGTAGGAGCTGGGAGGGGACAGACCCAAGACAGCTGACCCAAACTAGCCAAAGGGGTATTCCATACCATCTGACATCATGCTAAACAATATATAGGGGTGGCTGGCCGGGGTGGGGGGGCCAGCTGATCGGGAATAGGCTGGGCATTGGTCAGCAGGAGGTAAGCAATTACACTGTGCATCACTTGCTCCGTACACATTATTATTAATAGTACTATTATCATTATTATTTTCCTTTCTTTTCTGTCCTAATAAACTGTCTCTATCTCAACCCACAGGCTTTAATTTCTTTCTTATTCTCTCCCCCATCCCAGAGAGGGAGGGGGGAGGGTGAGCAAATGGCTGTGTGGTGCTTGGCTACCAGCCAGGTTAAACCACAATATAAATAAAAATTAAAAATATCCTGAAGGTGAGTTGAAGACCACATTTAACAGATGTGTATAAGTACGGACAGGAGCTCTATTAAATATTAAGGAGAAAGAGAAGGATAACTCTGCCCTGGGTTGCTTTTTCTTCCAGATATAAGAAATCAGGAAACCAACTAAGTTAGAGAAAAGACGCAGGATAAAGCTTGACTTGTTGAGGAGAATCTTCTCAGTTAAAAGTATTCTGAATTACGGTCACAGTAAACTCTGTCCTGTTTTTAGGAGATTTCATCTGAAAGCTTCCACAATGCTTTCCAGTATTAAATCTGAAAGACCTGATGTAGCGGTCTGAGCACAAAGCTGAAGCAGGAACCAGTCCTTATGGTAGTGCTAATACTTACTGCAAGTTGGATAAACTCAGCATCTTTGTGAAACCGTCTGAATAGTTAAATTCTTACCTAATAAAGACTGAAAATAGCGAAGTATACACCTGCTCTGGACAGTTCTGAAGAGCTAACACCTGCCAGTCAAATTTACTTGTGAGCTATTAGTCATGGAATTTCAGCAAACTGAATCATATTGGGAATGGAAACAGATGCCCCTCTTTTTCCTCCCTCCCAAATCTTCATAATGCTTCTGAGAAATCTCCTACCTTGCGGGGACTTCCACACATACTAGAATTTTAATAAACAAGCAAATAAAAACTCCTATACAGTTTGTCTAAAGAAAAATTTGTTTTCAGAAATGGTGCCATGAACATTTACCTTCATAAAGGTATTAGAAAATTGGCCCTCAAGCTCCCATTTACTGGATGCACAAAATTTTGTTGTTTGAAAGGGCTGAGTTTCATTACACAATCATTTCTATCCTCTGAAAGTGTTTTACAAACTCAAGAGTTAAAAACTTCTTACTACTTTTACGTCATACTTGGCAGAAAAGTATCCACTGACTTCATGAGACTTACCAGAAGGTATTTTAAAATACGATAGTTTCTAGGTCTGCAAACTACTGAGTAAGGCATCTTTCTGAATCAGATACCCTTTTTTAAAGAAACAAACACTGAACAGATTGGTAATGTTTCTCAAAATTTGTAGTTCAACAACTCTAATTAACATGGTTACATATTTGGCATGCTTTGGACTACTTAACTGGGCAAAAATGTGTGAAATTCCCAGAAGGAATGTAAATACTAAGAAAGAACCAGAATGAAACAACCCAGCAATGGACTGCGGTGTGCACTGCTATCTTGTACAATATACAATGGCATAAATGTGGAAAAGGCTAGGATTTTTTTTTTTTAAAGACCTATTAAAAGATGCATTGTCCATGATGTTCGATCAACAGTAGTTCTACCATTTTAATGTTCTCGGAGTATAGTATTATCATGACCTTACAACTGGAAAACAAACAAACAAAAAAAACACTAAAGAAAAGAAATCCCAAGAAGTCCAATAAAAAGCCAGTAAAAGAACACTGAACAGAGCCTGGGGATGAAATCCTGTCCTCACTGAGGCCCACAGCAGGAATTTTGCCTTGATCTTTTAATCTCATCTATCTAAGGCAGCTACCTAAGAACTTGTGTCATTAGTGATACACTTCGTTTGCCAGATGAAACTCACTGCCCTGCAATACAGAGGATGGATTAGATGATTATACTGGTCACTTCAGGCTTTAAAATTCATATGAAGACATTCTGGAAAATGCTATTTGTGATGTCATATGCAGGCCTTAGGACAGATGTATTCTTTTCCAGCCATTCAAATAATGACTTTATGCCAGATGAAAAGTCTAACACCAAAATCCTTTACACATGCAAACATTTTAATCAATTCTTGTAACTCCCCAGCCATGAGAAAAGTTTTGCCCAAGCAGTCTTCACTGTCAGACACCAAACACCTTGCACTCCTGGCAAACTCCAAAGGGAGCTTCAGGGATGCGAGACAGCCCAAAACGCAGGCACAAACCGGCGATGGCAAGCAGTAGAAGCAGTCCTGGGGCTTGGGAACAAACCGTGGGGTGACAGTTTATGGGGAAGATGATCCCGCAGAGATTCACAGATGGTTCTGCAACCCCCTTACTCCAAGTCCATCCAGCGTGCACAGTACCTGGTGCCCCTACGGGGTCAGGACGGATTGGTGCTGCTGGGGACCCACCGTAGCCGCCGCTGTGCCGCGAGGTGCTCTGGGAGCTGTAATTCCTCCAACCGCCCATAGCGGGCGCGGCGCTTTGGGTAGCCTCATGGGGGTGGTAGTTCGGTGGCCGTGCGGCCTCGCCGGTAGCAGGCGCTTGCGGGACTACTCCTCCCAGAATGCACCTCTCTTCCACCTGCCGGCCGCGCTAATGGGTGGTGAGTGCTGGGGGGCAGGTGGAGGGCAGGCTGGGAGTGGCGGTTGTTTTAAGATGGCGGAGGTGGCCGCTGGGTTGGGATGTGTACTGGAGCTGGGAGGATATCCTTCCGCGGGGCGGGATCCTTCTGTGGGCTGGGGGAAGGGGAAACTGAGGTAGGGGGTGGGTCGGGGGTGGTGGTTTGGGGGTGTTCATTTGGGGATGTTCGTGCTGGGCTGCGAGAAGGGGGGAAGGGGAAGGGGAAGGGTGGCCTGTCCTCCCGGGGTGTCTCCTCTGTGCCTGGCCTCAGTTTTGGTCCTGGGCTGTAAATGTGGGGAAGTGGGGTTGGGTTCAGGTTATGGAAGTAACCACCAGGGAGAAACTGAGTTGGAGGCGCAGACAGCAAGGAAAAGGTCATGGAATCACAGAATCCTAGAGTCATTAAGGTTGGAAAAGACCTACAAAATCATCTGGTCTAACCATCACCTTGCTACAATGTCACCCACTAAACCATGTCCCTAAGCACCAGGTCAAACATGTCTCTTGTGTGGCTGGAGTGCGGTGGGCAGGGATGAGCCTGCTGGGGAGCTGGGGGCTCTACGTGCATGAGGCTCTGGGGGCTGTGAGTCTCTGTTACAGGAGCCCAGCTGGGCTGGATGTGTCAGTACAGTGGTTGTGGTGTTGGGGGTTTGACATGTAAACGCCTGACTAGAGAGATGAGCTTACCCGGTGTGGAGAACCCAAGGGAGGTGGCATCAGTGTTTCAGCTCGCACAGCTGAGGTAGAGGCTCAGCTAACTGAGAAGATGTGAAAGTGGAACTGGAGGCCTGGCCTGGCAGAAATATAGGAGCTGACAACTTAGCTATGAGGGACCTGAGTTGTTGCTGTTGCTGGCACTGGGAGCAGTATTCCAGCATCAGCTAGAAGTGATTCAAAAGGAAGGTATGTGTGCACTCTCCTGTGTTTATGACGGATTGCACACCCACTCCAACAGTGCGCAGATGGGATGGGCTGACCTTCCCTGGACTGTTCAGGGGGCATGCTGTTATAAAACTTGGAAGATTTCCCATTTATGTTTTTTTTGTTTGTTTAAAAAAAAAAAAGCCTGCAACTTTCTCTGCCCCGTGATAGGGTGAAGGTTAGTAATCACATACCAAATTTGTTATTGCAGCATCATTATTCTGCTTAGCTGGAGAAAAGTTCACAGAATCACAGAATTGTCTAGGTTGGAAGAGACCTCAAGATCATCGAGTCCAACCTCTGACCTAACACTAACCAGTCCTCCACTAAACCACTAAACCATATCACTAAGTTCAACATCTTAACGTCTTTTAAAGACCTCCAGGGATGTTGACTCCACCGCTTCCCTGGGCAGCCCATTCCAATGCCTAACAACCCTCTCAGTAAAGAAGTTCTTCCTAATATCCAACCTAAAACACCCCTGGTGCAACTTTAGCCTGTTCCTACATACTATGACTGTACTTGTTTACTTTTATCAGTAAACTCCTAGGGTGACAGGGTGTCTCCCATCACCAAATAAGGTCTCTTGAGCCCAGTGGTGGAGCAGTGCCCTCGCACATCATGATGTTGCAAGGGATGAGGGTCTCCTTGACAACAATTTCTATTTTTTATAGTTTTGCAAGTAGATAGTGTTGCCTCTAATCCTGGCAAAGTTTAAATACGTTGCAAGAACAAATGATAGTGGATGCTTTTAAAGAAGAGAGAGGGTTGAGTTTGGGGTGAATTGATGATACTGGTTTATTAGCTTTGGAAAACTGAACTCCTCTGTAATTGCTAAATAGTTACAGCATAGCGAGGCAGACTGCAGCGTTCTGTGCTGTGGTTAGTCTCTAGCTTGCTGTGGGGGGACCGTGAGCATCATAAGATGATCAGTTTCTTCAGTGCCCATGGTGACTGCTGTTGCCTTGAACATTAGCTGTGGAGTTAGTAGGTTTATAATGTGTACAGTCAGCCCATTAGGAGTCTTAAGAGGCATGTGGCAATGAATTAACGTTAAATGGCTGATGCTGGTGCTGTCCCCAGTCTCACTCTGAGACAGGGATGTTGGACCTGTTTATGAATCAGCTCCTGAGTCACTGCAATTTTCATCTGAGCTGATTAAGGTGGACTGATCTCACTTTGGTTTATCCTGATATGCTAGGCAGCAAACCTTCACGGGAGGGTGGCCCTGATAGTGTGTGGGAGAAACAGCATCAGCTTTGTCTAATTTTTTTTTGTCTAATCCCCCTACTAGGCATCTATCCACAGCAGTGCCAACAAAGGAGGCAAACTTCAAAAGCTAAATGTTGTTTAGACAAATCTGTTTTATTTCCTACAGCCATGTGTTGATGCAGATTAACCATAGGCCAGCTGAGAATGCAATTGCCTGTGCTGAGGTTCGTTGTTTCTAGTATCAGTATGAATCAAAGATCTTTTTGGTATCCTGCAGACTGCTGTCATAGCTTTACTGATGCAGCTGTTTGGGCTGGGCTGTGATCCAGATTGGGACTTGATCTACCTTGGTGCTTTTTAGGAAGAGGGGGCGTGATATTTTACTTTCAAAATTGATTCAGTTTCTTCACCTGGTTCATGGCATGACCCCAGATTGTGTTGTGACAGTTAGAGAGAGCAGGCTGCAGCTTATAGGTGAGAACAAAAGTGCTTTCAATATTTGTAGAGATGAATGACAGCAGTGCCAGGTGAAGCTCTTCTTGAGTTGGTCAAAGACTGATGAGTGATAAGCGTTAACGTGGATCAGAAAGATTACAAGAGATTCTTGCTTGTGATTGTCGTGGTTCCGCTCGAGCGGGCAGCCGAGCTCCACCACAGCCGCTCTCTCACTCCCCCTCCTCAAAGAGGAATGGGGAGAAAATATGTGAAAAGGGCTCAAGGGTTGAGATAAGGACGAAAAAATCACGCAATAATTATTGTAACGGGCAAAACAGACTCAGCATAAAAAGATAGTAAGATTTATTGCTCATTACTAACAAGCTAGAGAAGTGAGAAACAAAGGAAAGAAACCAAAAGCACCTTCCCCCCCCATCCACCCTCTTCCACCTCCTCCCCCCGAGTGGCGCAGGGGAATGGGGGAATGGGGGTTATGGTCAGTCTACAGCGCTTCTTCTCTGCCACTACTTCTCGGTCACTCTCGTCCCCTGTGCTGTGGGGTCCCACCCACGGGATGCAGTCCTTGATGAACTGATCCAGCGTGGGCTTCCCACAGGCAGCAGCTCTTCCAGAACTGCTCCAGATATGGGTCTGTACCACGGGGTCCATCCCTCAGGAGCAAACTGCTCCAACCTGGCTCCCCCACAGGCAGCAGCTCTTGCCAGGTCACCTGCTCCTGCGTGGTCTCCTCTCCACGGGCTACAGGTCCGGCCCGGAATCTGCTCCGGCAGGGGTCTTCCACAGGCGGCAGCCTCCATCGGTGCAGGGCCACCTGCTCCACCGTGGTCTCCTCCACGGTCTGCAGCATGGAACCCTGCTCCACTGTGGTACTCCATGGGCTGCAGGGGGACATCCTGCTTCACCATGGTCCTCACCACAGGCCGCAGGGGACTTCTGCTCCGGCGCCTGGAGCTCCTCCCCCCCTCCTTCTTCACTGACCTTGGCGCCTGCAAGGCTGTTCCTCAGTCCTTTCACTCTCCCAGCTGCTGTGTGGCGCAGCTTTTTTTTCCCTGTCTTAAATATGCTCTCACAGAGGCGCAAAACAACATCGCTTATTGGCTCGGCTCTGGTCAGCAGTGGGGCCCTTACCAAACATGGGGCAGCTTCTAGATTGTGATAAATTAGTGGGGGTTTGTTCATTGTCTTTGAGGAATTTGGAGAATCTGCTTGGGAGAAAAGGTTGTAAAATTTAATGGCCTTGATAAGGGAGGAAGCAAGAGGGGGTGTTGGGTGAACATCCTTGAGTTAAACCAGACTCTGTGAAATTCCTTACCACAGGACATCCTTTTTGCCGGTTCACTACCCCCACCTGAACACGAAGCAGAGGAATAACAACCCCCCCCTCTCAACAATACACTGCGCAGCCTCAGCCAGTTCAACAAGTCCTGATAAGCCAGGATTCAACTGCTATAAAACAGCAACACTGGAAAGGGAAGTTGCGTGCTGTTGCGGAGCAGAGCAGCGCTGTTTTGCTTGTGTCTGCTTACTTGATTAATAAAATAATTTAAATAGACCAGTAAATTGTGTGGTCTAATTTATAACATAGATCCTTCTCGCAGAAATCACCCCTATGGCTCCCTGCTACCAAAACCTTGCCATGTAAACCCACTACAGTGATTACAAGCCCTTCCAGTGTGCCAAGTATCACTTGTGTGAGGGATAGTGAGGATTGATGGAATGTGAAGTTACTGTCCAGAGGTGAAAGCTTCTAGACTGTTGACTGTTTTCTCTGCTGTGAGGTAACTTACTAAACTAAGTTTTTGAAATGGTACTACCAAAATCAAATTTTAGTTAAAGCAAGAGTTTTGAGAGATAGTTGGTATAGGTTAGCTGAAAGATTTTTCACAATTTGACTCTACCATGTGGAGACAACTGTGCAAGAACTTAAACACATTTATCTGTAAACAGTACAGAAATTAAGTAATTGCATTAATTGGCCAAATTTTTAACGCTGAGGAAAGTACTATAAACAAAACGTTAGTAGAGGAGGCTTTTGAGCCTTGTGCTTTTGTTTTTCACTTCGGCATAAAGTTAGAAACTTATGTGGGAATAAAAAATCTGTACTTTCAGCTAACTGAAGGTATCACTTTAAGGAAGGTGCTATAGTCTACACCCTTCCCTGAATTGTGTGAATTGTGCTGAGTCCTATTCTTAGGGACTTCTAGGAGGCAAGGTTGGAAGTTCAGTGGCTGCTAAAATAGCAGAAATAACACGGTGCCTGGTCCTTTGTGATTTGAGTGTTTTCTGCAGTCACGTAATTCAATAGTTAAAGTGCTGGATTATTTGAAAGTTCTTGAGATAACTTACCATCAAAAATGGTTTCAGACTAACTTTTGATCTTGTTAAAGAGAACAAGTCCTCAGGCTTTCAGCTGGCACTTGTCACGTGATGATCAGATGGCAATGACCAACTTCCTTTGAAAGCTTCCGTGTTCATTCTCATTTACATTTCTTAGACTATGCCGTACAAAATGTAGTATTTCATCGTAGTGTGATTATGTGCTGTTCTAGAAGTTTGGCTTCCCTACATATCAGGGGGTTCCTTACATAAAGATAACCCACACTAAATTTAAATAAATATTACTTCATTATCTTAGTAATTACCCTTACAACTGGGACTGGTCCCTGGGATCTTTTGTGAAGGTGACCTGTCAGATAATCTTTACTGGCTAAAAGTCGATGCACAGTGAGGAAGGAGTAACACTGTTTGTTTTAGCAATCTGTTGTGTTTTTTTTATTCCCTTCCTAGTCAAGTTTTTCCTGCTTCCAGTTCTCCCAAAGTGTTGCCGATCTGTTTTCTTATCAATAGCCTGTTAAGATTAAGGGCAAAATACTTCTTTTTATAGTTGCATTTAAAAGGCCAAACTCTTTATCTTTTGTGTTTATTCCCTTCATCAGAAACTACATGTAGCTTTGTTAAAGAACAGCCAATTATGTATGTTTCAGGTATGAACTTCTAATAGCTGTAAACAAAGTTGTTTTTTTTTCTTTTTTTTTCTTTTTTTTTTTTCCTGTGAATGCTAAACTATGCAGTGTTTTTTCAGCTATGTGATTTGTGTATGTATGTGTATAAAGTACAGAGTCATCACAAGTACTTTAACTTGTAATGGGACATACAGGATTATAGCAGAGGATTTATGCCCTGCTGCTTAGATAAGCATATGGTATCATATGAACAGTTTCAGGGGAGTTGTTTCTATTTCAGGTACAGTATAGTTCTATTCAGCCTATAAGGTAAGCTGAATTTTTAGTGTGGTCTCCAGGGAATGTTGAAGCATTTGAGATTCTTAGGTCTTCTGTAGATTTTGAAGAGAATGGTTAAAATGAAGATTCATTGTGTAAAGAAAAATTGAAATTGTTTTGTAATCAGTTCTCTTGACCTTGATTTACTGAGTGCATACTTGCGTACATCCCTGGGGAAATGATGAGTGTTCTTAGCCTCCCTTCTTCAGAATTTTCTAATTGTTGTCAAACATAAAGATAACTTTTACAGACACCATGTCCTGAAAATATGGCTGCAGATGATTAGCTCTAGTAAAATTGTGCATATGTTCAGCAGTTCATGTTAGGGATTGCCCTGACCCAGGTGCAGGACCTTGCACTTGGCCTTGTTGAAATTCATGAGGGTTTTCACAGGCCAACCTCTCTTAGGCTACTCAGATCCCTCTGGAGGCATCCCTTCCCTCCAGCATGCTAACTGTCATGACCGTATCTGGTTCACTGCTGTATTAACATGCATTAAATCTCGTTCTGTTTCTGGGTTAAGATGTCCTTCTCTCTGTCTTCTGTATGCTGTGTGCCTCACATGTACATTCAAAACTAATGTGAAGATAGATCATGCTGTTCTCACTACCTTGACAGAGTTGTTCCTGTTTGAATCCATAAGCAGCTCTGTTCTCCGCAGCATGAGGCACTGATAACTAGTATTCATTTTTGGACCCCTCTTGGACTCCTCCCAATCTATATCTCTTTTTATCAGTACTTGCCTTTGGGAGGCTGGTACGTACCTCCACTTTGCAAATGATGTTGTAATTAAGTGACATGCAGAGAAATTTCACAGATAGCCATCGTTATGCAGAATTTTTATGTAGATAGGTCTCTTCATAAGCATCTGCAACCCCCCTGCCTCATAGATGTCTTCATGTCTCACTTTAAAATCTGTTGTGTTGTGTGTTGTTAGCATTACTTACTTCCCTTTTCCATGTGAGGGTTGTAGGGGTAGAAATGTTTTTTGTTCTTTTTATATAATGCCTAATACACTAAAACTTGATTTGAGACTCAGATGTGCTTTAACATTGACAATAAAATGGGCTCAAAGCTTTTACTCTTTTGTCTTTTTTTTTTTTTTTAAACTTTCTGTGTTTCTCTCGTCATGTCAAATCCTCATGGGAACTTTATACTTTAACTTGTAAGATAAGCTCTGAATTGCTTAAAACAAACAGAACAAAAACATTTTGCTTGTTATAGAAGTGGGAGTTTTCATACAATTTTCATACTTGCCGAGGCGATCGGCTCCGGGGCAGACGCGTTCTGCAGTGGAGCGGGGGATCGGGCCAGGCAGGGCTAATTTTTCCGGCATCGAGCCTACTTGAGGGAGCCGCCAGGACCCGGCAGCCCTCGTGAGGGAGGCTGACAAGGCGTAGGCGGAGCCAGCAGCGCCCCCTCCCCGGCCGTTCAAAAGCCGCTCCTTGGGAGCGCAAGCGACCAGGAGCGCGGCGCGGCAGATCGCGCAGGCAGGGCAGAGCGCTCTCCCCCGCCCATACGAACACCTCCTGTAACGACAGCCTCCCATTAGCTAGGCTGCAATGGTCTCCACCAGGCATGGTGCGCTCTCCAGAAAGACGGTACACACCCAGACTGACTACCCGTTCAAAAATGCAGCAGTTCAGGTCACTGGGTGCGGGGAGTGTCTGAGCCTGTTGCTGCCATCAGCGGGAGGCAGAGAAACCACATGCGTGAGGTGTGAGCAGGTGGATGACATGGTCCGCATGGTGGCAGAGCTCAAGGAGGAGGTGGAGAGGTTGAGGGATATCAGGGAGTGCGAGCGGGAGATAGACTGGTGGAGCGACTCCCTGCAGGGCCTCAAGGAGAGGTACCGGGGTGAAAAACCCCAAATGGGGGTGGACCCCCTGCCCTGTCGCCATCGGGCAGAGGGAGGGGACCTGGGAGTTGAGGAGGAATGGAGACAGGTCCCTGCTCGACATCGCAGGCGATGCCCTCCACTTCCGGCCCCACCTTCCCAGGTGCCCTTATGCAACAGGTTTGAGGCCCTGGAGCTTGAGAGACCAGTGGGTGAGGATGAAGTCGGAAGCCTACCCAGGAGGATGCCTAGGGTGAGGAAGTCAACTCCACGCCTCAGGACTGCCTCCAAGAAAGAAGGGTGATTGTTGTGGGAGACTCTCTTCTCAGGAGAACAGAGGGCCCTATTTGTCGGCCTGACCCTACCCGTAGGGAAGTCTGCTGCCTTCCTGGGGCCAGGGTCAGGGACGTTGCCAGGAAGCTTCCCAACCTGGTTCGCCCCTCTGACTATTATCCTCTTTTGATAGTCCAGGCGGGCAGTGATGGCACTGAAGTGAGAAGCCTCAAGGCTATCAAACGGGACTTTAGGGGGCTGGGGCGATTAGTGGAGGGAGTGGGAGTACAGGTGGTGTTTTTGTCTATCCCTACTGTGGAAGGGAGGGGTACTGACAGGACACGAAAAGCCCACCTGATAAACACGTGGCTCAGAGGTTGGTGCCAACACAGAAATCTTGTTTTCTTTTGACCATGGGGCGCTTTACTTGGCACCCGGCCTGATGGCTGCAGATGGGTCCCTATCTCTAAGGGGAAAACGGATCCTAGGCCAGGAGCTTGCGGGGCTCATTGAGAGGGCTTTAAACTTGGTAAGATGGGGAATGGGGCTGAAGCAAGGCTTGTTGGAGCTGTGCCAGGGGAAACAATGGCAAGGCCAGGGGATAAGGCAATGGCCCAGCTGAAGTGCATCTACACCAATGCACGCAACATGGGTAACAAACAGGAGGAGCTGGAAGCCATCGTGCAGCAGGCAGGCTACGACTTGGTTGCCATCACGGAGACGTGGTGGGACCACTCTCATGACTGGAGTGCTGCAATGACTGGCTATAGGCTCTTCAGAAGGGACAGGCAGCACAGAAGAGGTAGTGGTGTGGCTCTCTATATTAGAGAATATTTCGATTTTGTGGAACTTGAGGCTGGGAATGACAAGGTCGAGTCCCTTTGGGTTAGGATCGGCGGGAAGGCCAACAAAACTAGCGTCCTGGTCGGAGTCTGTTAAGACCACAGAACCAGGATGAGGAGACAGATGAGGAGTTCTACAGGCAGCGGACAGAAGTTGTGAAATCTTCAGCACTTGTTCTCGTGGGGGACTTCAACTTCCCTGACATATCCTGGAAGCACAACACAGCCCTGAGAAAGCAGTCTAGGAGGTTTCTGGAGAGCGTGGAAGATAGCTTCCTGACGCAGCTGGTTAGTGAGCTTACCAGGGGTGGCGCCACGCTAGACCTTCTCTTCACAAACAGAGAAGGACTGGTGGAGGATGTGGTGGTCGGAAGGTGTCTTGGTCAGAGTGACCACGAAATGGTGTAGTTCTCTATTCTTGGTGAGGCCAGGAATGGGACCAGTAAAACCGTTGTATTGGACTTCGGGAGGGCCGATGTTGAGCTGCTCAGGACACTGGTTGGCAGAGTCCCTTGGGAGGTGGTTTTGAAAGGCAGAGGAGTCCAGGAAGGCTGGGCACGCTTCAAGGAGGAAATCTTAATGGCACAGGAGCGGTCCGTCCCCACGTGCCCAAAGACAAGCCAGCGTGGAAGAAGACCGGCCTGGCTGAACAGAGAGTTGCAGCTTGAGCTTAGGAGAAAAAAGAGGGTTTATAATCTTTGGAAAAAATGGCGGGCCACTCAGGAGGACTATAAGGATGTTGCGAGGCAGTGCAGGGACAAAATTAGAAAGGCCAAAGCTCATCTGGAGCTCAATCTGGCTACTGCCGTTAAAGATAACAAAAAATCTTTTTACAAATACATCAACGCAAAATGGAGGACTTAGGAGAATCTCCATCCTTTACTGGATGCGGGGGGAAACCTAGTTGCAAAAGATGAGGAGAAGGCGGAGGTGCTTAATGCCTTCTTTGCTTCAGTCTTTAGCGGCAATACCGGTTGTTCTCTGGATACCCAGTACTCTGAGCTGGTGGAAGGGGATGGGGAGCAGAATGTGGCCCTCACTATCCATGAGGAAATGGTTGGCGACCTGCTACGGCACTTGGATGTACACAAGTCAATGGGGCCAGATGGGATCCACCCAAGGGTACTGAGAGAACTGGCAGAGGAGCTGGCCAAGCTGTTTTCCATCATTTATCATCAGTCCTGGCTTTCGGGGAAGGTCCCAGTTGACTGGCGGCTAGCAAATGTAATGTCTATCTACAAGAAGGGCTGGAGGGCAGACCCGGGGAACTATAGGCCTGTCAGTTTGACCTCAGTGCCAGGGAAGCTCATGGAGCAGATTCTCTTGAGAGTCATCACACAGCACTTGCAGGGCAGACAGGCGATCAGGACCAGTCAGCATGGGTTTATGAAAGGCAGGTCCTGCTTGACGAACCTGATCTCCTTCTATGACAAAGTGACGCGCTTGGTGGATGAAGGAAAGGCTGTGGATATGGTCTACCTTGACTTCAGCAAGGCTTTTGACACAGTTTCCCACAGCATTCTCCTCAAGAAACTGGCTGCTCTTGGCTTGGACTGGCGTACGCTTCATTGGGTTAGAAACTGGCTGGATAGCCGGGCCCAAAGAATTGTGGTGAATGGAGTCAAATCCAGTTGGAGGCCGGTCCTCTTTAATATCTTCATTGATGATCTGGATGAGGGCATTGAGTGCACCCTCAGTAAGTTTGCAGATGACACCAAGTTAGGTGCGTGTGTCGATCTGCTTGAGGGTAGGAAGGCTCTGCAGGAGGATCTGGATAGGCTGCACCGATGGGCTGAGGTCAACTGCATGAAGTTCAACAAGGCCAAGTGCCCGGTCCTGCACCTGGGGCGCAACAACCCCAAGCAGAGCTACAGGCTGGGAGATGAGTGGTTGGAGAGCTGCCTGGCGGAGAAGGATCTGGGAGTGATGGTGGATAGTCGGCTGAATATGAGCCAGCAGTGTGCTCAGGTGGCCAAGAAGGCCAACAGCATCCTGGCTTGTATAAGAAGCAGTGTGGCCAGCAGGGCTAGGGAAGTGATCGTCCCCCTGTACTGGGCTCTGGTGAGGCCGCACCTCGAGTACTGTGTTCAGTTTTGGGCCCCTCGCTACAAGAAGGACATCGAGGTGCTCAAGCGAGTCCAGAGAAGGGCGACGAAGCTGGTGAGGGGCCTGGAGAACAAGTCCTACGAGGAGCGGCTGAGGGAGCTGGGTTTGTTCAGCCTGGAGTAAAGGAGGCTCAGGGGCGATCTTATTGCTCTCTACAGATACCTTAAAGGAGGCTGTAGCAAGGTGGGGGTTGGTCTGTTCTCCCATGTGCCTGGTGACAGGACGAGGGGGAATGGGCTAAAGTTGCGCCAGGGGAGTTTTAGGTTAGATGTTAGGAAGAACTTCTTTACCGAAAGGGTTGTGAGGCATTGGAATGGGCTGCCCAGGGAAGTGGTGGAGTCTCCATCCCTGGAGGTCTTTAAAAGACGTTTAGATGTAGAGCTTAGTGATATGGTTTAGTGGAGGACTTGTTAGTGTTAGGTCAGAGGTTGGACTCGATGATCTAGAGGTCTCTTCCAACCTAGAAGTTCTGTGATACTGTGATTTTTCCTCTTGCAGGGGCTGACCAGTGCTTTTGTGGGCTTTGCAGATGTACATATGGTAGAATATTATCATTTTATGGTTACAGTTATGAGCAATTTGATAGAAAATGAAAGGTAAATTACAGTGTTCCTTTTATTTTTTTAATTTTGTGCTCTAAATATGTTAAAGGAAAAAATTAGTACTCTTTTTGTGTGGATATTGATAGGTGCAATACCTGCTTTTTTGGCTTTGCCTTCTGACACTGTGCAGGTTGAGATTGTTTTCTGTTGTTAACAATGAAATGTGTGGTGTTGTTCTCAGGTTCCGGGACTGTTCTGCATGGAAATTGTATGTGGCTAAATCTCCGGGCTCCTTTTTTTCCCCACAAAAAAGGATCATATATTTACTGGCTGATACACAAATGCATAAGTAACAGGTTCCCTAACAGTTTCCAGTGGAAGAGGCAGGGTAGCTGTGCCATCTAATCAACTGTCAAAAGAAATCTTGAAATTCTGAAAGTTTCTATTGACATTGGCAAAACTCCCCTAAAAGGAGCAGATATGTTCTGAGAAAGCTCTTGCCAGTGTGGAAAACTTCCTGCCATTGTAGTTGTTAAGCCATAAGTAACTTTTTATGGCCCGTGGCAGGACCAGTAGGTGTTTATGATGATCTGTGTGGTCTGTATTTTGTGTATTCAGGTTCTTAGTTTTTTCTGTTTTCAGATTCCTTGTGTTCATTATTGTGAAAAAACATTTTCACTGGTGTGAGTAGTGGCCCAACTTGTTTTGTGTGTGCTGTATTCTTCCTTCCTTTTCATTAGAAGAAACTCATTAGCACAGGTGGGCTGTGCAATAAACCTTTATTTTCTTTTTTTTTTCTTTGCCTGTAAATATCCTTTTGTTTGTGTTAATGAAGTGTTAACTGTGTTTTCCACTTGGAATGGAAATGCAAGCCCTGAGATGGTATTTGCATTTATTGATCCAGGCACATCTGCTGGCATATGATGACGTGTGATGTTTTTATCCTTACCCACCTTTGAACCAGAGAACATGGCAGACAAACTGTCCAGGGTGATTGGCATATCCTGTTGGCAGTTATACCCCAAACTGCTCTTGCATTTTCAAAATATGATAGAAATTTCTCTGACTTCATATACAATGTTGGGAATTAGTTCTACGTTTGAATGCTCTCCTTGCTCTCTTTAAACCATACTGATTATCTTTTTGTTTGGCCAATTTTTAGATGCACTACATGTATATTGTGCATCTCAATATTTTTCAGTATTTTTAAAATGATCTTGGGAATTTCATCATCTGGGTGGAACAGAGCATCTTGGTAGATGATATAAAACTCAGGATGTCTATAAAAGAAATAATAATAAAAAAAGAATTGCAAGTATTACGAATAAATCATACTGGTGATTAACCAGGGTAGGAATTCTTATATATTATATATTTTTTGTTTGTTTATTTGTTTTTTGTTTTTGTTTTGTTTTGTTTTAGGATCAATTTTAACAGTTGTACTACAGGTGGTATGGGTGGAAACTGAAAGATTATTTATTGAAAACAACTTGTTCAGCTGTTCAGGAAGCTACTTTTTTATTTCTGTTCCCACCTGATATCAGTAAATCCAGAGAATAGATTTGAATGTGATGCTTTACATATTCTTCCTGAAAGCTTAAAATGACTGCTGTGTCTTTTTCTCTAACTTTGTGCTGAACTCTCTAGCTTTCCTTAAGGTAGGTAACCATAACTTAACTAATTTGTATGTACCATATGCAGGCTTGGCTCACTTCAAAGTGTAATCAAGTCATGAACTAATTGCAATACCATATTCCCAAAGAACGTAAATTTAATTTACCTTCTAACAGAATGGGAATGTATTAAGAAATTCCTTGATACAAGAGCTGTAGCATTCAACAATAATGCTGATGCTTCAAACAGAAGTGAAGTTCTTAACTTTTGTGGACCTTCTGACCATTTTCCCTATGCATCTTCCCTTTTTATTCTCGCATTTTGAGTTAATCTACTGACTGGACTACAATATTAAAATATTCAACTGTAAATTAAAATGTAACTGTTGGACTCCAGATTGCAGATCACTCTATCTTATTATATGTGACTTGCTTCTTTATAGCGTTTTCAGAAATGTGCTTCCTGAGGACTTCAGATCAGAAGAAGACTGTTTTGAATTGAAGGCTCATAAGGTTCAGACTTGCACCAGATGATTTCTTTTAATACAAGTGGCTGTACAGAAAGTTCCCTACAGGTTCTTAGCATCATTGTGCCAGAGTCCACATAAACTCAGTTATATAAGAACGAGTGAAGTTGTTCATAAAACATTTTATTAACTTCAGTCTTTGCAGCATCTTTAGAGTTTAGATAATAAACCTTCATAGAAGTTACCAGTCTTTACCCTTTCTCAGAACAATGATTCACATAGGTTCAAGCTACTTACTTTAATTTCTCTTAATTTTAAAGGTAGAAGAAATGTGTTGGGGTGACTTTGATCTGTGCCTGGATGGTTTAATTTCTGAAATGCAGTCTTGTTGCTTTTCTGAGATGAGATTGTCAAAATGCAGAACTGTCTATATATTGAATGCAAGTTGTGTATTAAAAGTAAATGTCGGTCAGCTTCCAATGAAGTATGTAATTGTTTAATGCTAAAGGAAAGAGCTTAGAATATCTTAGTTTATATTTTAAAGTGTTCCTTTTAGGTGTTAATTTATTAATACCAGCAGCTTATTTTTATTCATACAACTTTTCATATGTAAGTAGTTGAAGCGACATTATTTTAATCCTTTCTTTGGCTAGGAAGGAGAGCGAGCCTGCAGGTGGAAATCAGAACGGCATACATATTGCTTCTTTCCCAAAAGACACGATATCTTTCTCCTATTGATATGCAAAATTTTAAAATAGAAAATAAGCCTCATTGCCTCATGTCAAAATACTGAAAAAATATATGCTTGGATGATGCATGGAAAAATGTGGGCTCACTTCAGACTGAGCACACTTGTAGTGGAGTTTGCCACGAGGCTGTTGGGGGCCTTTGGGGTTCTGCAGACCCTGTGCAAACCCTTGTATGATAAGCATTTAAGTGGAGATCAAGCCTTGCTTGTCGGTGGCATTTTCTAAGACATTTTTGGACTAATGAGTAATAGTGCAATAGGATGTCACAGTCATACAGGGTGCTAAAATTGTAGACACAGAAGCATGTCTATTCAGTGAATGTGAGCTTGCTTTTATGTTCAAGTTTCCGGGCACAGTCCAGTTGCACTCTGGAAACGGTGTAGTTGCAGCCAAACATAAAACAAAACATCCAAGCACAGTAAACTGGTTTAAGCACGATGTGCTAGATGCTGTGCTGTTGTGGCTGCACAACTTCTTGAATAGAGCTGGCTTAAATACACTTAGTTGGAGAGCAAGTGGGCAAGCTCGGATCTGCCTGTGGCTATCTGAATAGACTTTTCTTTGGGGACTTAAGCCCTCTTTCAGTGCCCAGTCTAGCTTCAGCAGCCTTGAGCTAGTGGTGCTGGTACTTCTCAGCTTCTCCTTGTCGCTCTAGTTTTTTCTCAACCTTTGTCTTCAAGGGACTACTTCAGGCAGCAAAGAGAGTTTGGTCTTTGTTGAAACTGCCAATATGATAACTAGTCAGCTTTCTAGAGACGTGTCCTTAAGCAAGGATTAAAAAAAAAAAAAAAAAAAGAAAAGTATTTTGTGTTTACTAGATCATGATTGCAGATGTCAAAAAGCTTTCTTCATCACATGCTGAAATTATATCCCTGAAGGTTCCTTGTGTCTCTACTACAAAGGGTAAGTTATTGCTGACTTACTTAAATTTAAACTTGTGCCTGTTTGACTTTTCTCTTCCTTTGCTTGCTCTATCTGTCTTTGCATGTTTCTGTACTAGCTCTTAGTCTCTTGAGAATCTTCCATTGGATGTAGGGGCTGGTGGGACTGGAGCTTCCTGTTGTTGAAGATAGAGATGTGACTGTTATGTTCTCTTCTGGACATGGATCAGAATGGAAGGATGGTCCGAGTCAGGGACTATGGGAGTATGTCATCCCTCAGCAGCTTGTTTGATGCTTGGGAAGTTTCTTAGGATGTGTCCGCATGGGCGGATGTAGACAATCTTGCACTCTAAGCTAATCAGCTGCAGGATGGATCCGGGCTGTTAGTACTGCGCCTGGGCTACGTGACTTACCCTACAGCTACAAGACCTGTGCTGGAGCTGGCATGTGGAGCGTGGAACTGCTGGGCTGCACCTGTGTGCACAGATGTGCCCAAAGACTCCCTGTGTCACATTTTCTCCAGGTGTAAAATGCAAATGCTATAGCTTATGCCTTTCCCAAAACTGCTCGTGACAAACCATTGAAGAGTGAGTCACTAGGCGAGGAGTTCTCACACACTGAAAACACAACAGGGCCTTTGTTACTGGTTTGATTGCCAAAAAAAAAATCTTGTTAGTAGTGCTCTCCTCTAATGGTAATAGCTTCTAGAAAACTTTTTTTCCAGCCCCAAATTGCTGTGATTGGAGTCTGCTTAAATGTGTTTCTTCCCTTACAATAAAAGGTGGTAAAACCAAGCACTTCTGAAATGATACAGGGTAAAAAATCTCTCTAAAGAAAAAAATCCAGTTTGTTTTTGTCTTTCTTTCTTACGAGAAGTGATTTGGGAAAGACAGAACTTCAGCAAATAGCTCACCCTTGCATAAAGGCTGGTGCTGGCTACATTTGGAAACCTCTATTCTAGATGGGCAGGCCAGTGGGTATCTGAGTGGCCAAAAAGAGGACATTGCACACAGAAAGATGTGGAGGTTGATGTGGAGAACTTGAAAGCTTTCTAGGAAGTTGCTGGGTGCTCTAAACCAAAATATTTTGGCTTTTAAGGTGAGCTTTGCTTACAATCAGAGAAGCAGTGGAAATGCTGTACTGGGAATGCTACTGGAGGTCAGGTATGCTTGTGGCTAGTACTTTTCTCCACCTCTTTTTTTTCCTCCAAATTCTGGGGAAGCAAGGATCTGTATCTGGCTGTCCTGCTTCAGCTGTGAGTGAGCTAAAAATATTCAGCAAGGATTAAGCTGGGCACAGTTGGTATGGTCTTAGCAGACATAAAAGCTTGAGGCTTTAGGAGTTGAGCTGGAGAAAGAGTAGGATTGAGACTTTGCAAGGTGGAGGGACCCTACCAGGCAGGGTGCTGCTGCTGGAAGAGTAGCCTGTCTTTGAGCTGCGCGTTTTCTCTGCTTGTTTTGTGCCAGCTCCTGTACTTAACTGACCCTTTGATTTGTTGGTTTGGTCCGCTAAGCCCTCAGGATAAGTGGGGGGCTTGGGAGAGCTGCAGAGCTGGTGCAGATGGAGGGGTGAGACTCCTGGGGGTGAGCAGAAATGTTTCTCTGGCGGCAGTTGAGCATTAGGTTGGCTGTGCCTTCTTCTGAAGCCTCACCCATAAGAAGCTCTTTGTTCCCTGCCTAACGTTCCTCTCCCTGGAAATCTGTTCCTGGCCTCTGTAAGTGTGCCACTGCTGCATGCAGTGGCTCTTTGCAAAGTCAACTCTATCTCCACTGAGGATATTATCTCTTAAGAGTCATAAATGAACTCTTAATTCTATAACTTGCATTCAGTGATGAAATTAACTAATTTATTCTGTAAAACATATATTCCTTGCAGTATGACATGTAAATTTAGTGTTGAAATCTTAACATTTCTGAAGTTGATTTCTGAAGTTGATTTTTTTGTTTTGTCCTTCCCACCCCCATGAACAATCTAAATACTTTATTAACAAATTGCATGAAGTGTATTACTAGGATATGTTCAAATGCATATTTCTTGGATATAAAACTACAGTTTAGTGAAATGCCAAGTACCACTTCTCTCAGGTAACTAACATCTTGTGCTCCTTGTGAGTGTTTAGGCACACACAGTTTTCTGTGGATTGCAGATCTGCAGGACTTGTCTTATAGGTTTCTTCACCCTTACAGCAAATCCTTTCTTCTTTTATAAAGCAAATTATGAAAATATTTGTCATTACCTATGTATTTGTTTGGAGATCACATTCCCATTGAACATGTATGCCCCCATTATACCTGAAGGACAAATATTTTTGTGGCAGTGTTTGTTGTTTATTGCCTGGCTAATTTGTAGTGAAGAAAAAAAAGAGATCATGCTGCTTTTAGCAAAAATTCAATAGAATGGTAGAGTAAGATCTAATATTAAAGCTTTTTTAAAGAAAGTATTCTGCAGTAAATGTACCAGCACATTATGGAGAATTATCATAGTTACTGGGTGGACTGGGTCTGGCTGGAATGTTAACTTTCCCTGCAGCAGCCCATACAGTGCCGTACTCTGCACTTGTAGCTGGAACAGCAGTGTTATCACACCAGTGTTGTGTCTACTGCTGAGCAGCAGTGGCACAGCATCGGGCCTTTCTCTAACCCTCCTAGGGGGTGGGCAAAAAGTGAGGAGAGAAACATCACTAGGGCAGCCGACCTAAACCAATCAAAGGGATATTCCATACCATGTGATGTCACACTCAGCAATAAAAGGTGGAAACAGGAAGAAGAGGGGAGGGGTGGGCTCTCTTTGGGAAAACGTCAGTCCTCCTCTTGAACACCGGCTATGTGCGTTGAGGCCCTGCTTCAAGGATGTGGTCAATCATCGCTCATTTGTGGGAAGTAGAGAGTAATTTCTTTCCTCTGCACTTCCATATAGCCTTCATTAATTTTGTTTGTTTGTTTTCCTCCCTTCTTTTTATTTTTCCCTTTCCCCCTCCCTTTTCCCCTTTCCCTTTTTATTTCCCTTTAGTTAAATTGTTTAGTTCATGGTAGTCTTTATTTAATTATTATAATTATTTCCCTTTAATTAAATTATCCTTATCTCAACCCGTGAGTTGTTCTTTGCTTTACTTCTCCCCCTCCTCATCTAAAAGAGGGGGAGTGAGAGAGCGGTTGTGGGGTTTAGCTGCCCAGCACGGTAAAACCACCACAGTCCTTTTTGGCGCCCAACGTGGGGCTCGAAGGGTTGAGATAACAATAGAATTGATTAAACGCATACAACTAACACACTTACTTGCTAGTAACCATGTCCATTGTCCTGTTAATAATAGCTTTGATCATATGTCATGCAATCCGTGTCATATTCTCCTTTCTCCTCTATATCCGATCCGACAAAGTGCTACAATCTGTGTTCACTGTTTTTAATTCGCTGTGCTGCCAAGCACTGACCTTGAGTTTAATCTGGAATTCAGGCTCTGCGCTGTTATCATTTGGGTCTCATGGAAACTATCTTTCAGAGAATATTCAGAACTACACCGCCTTCCTTTTCTCATCTGGACACCAGGTTATTAATAATATTAGGAATGGTACCTCCTCCTTCTTTCACAGTGGGCTAATTACAACAGTTTGGGAGTATTTTGAAGATCCATCTGTAACCCATGTATTGCTATTTCTAATTCTGAATAACAGGTTTCATTTTCTCTCTAAGATTAGTCGATTGTTTAGAAAACTTACTTGGGAATCTGTCCCGAAACAGTCTTGTGGTGAGTGGCAAGGTGTGTGGGATGATGTTGGCAGATACCTGTCACGAGTGTCTCCTCCAATAGTTTTGAACTTCACCCCTGAGCAAGTGCTAAATCCTAAAAACTTGGTAGAACGTTTGAGAGTTGTATGTCCTGACCCTGATAATGCCGGAGAACGACAGCTTGCAGCATTGTGCTGGGTCCTGGCTTACTCCTATCAAACACTGTTTAACGTCATCCAGCACCTTGAAGAGAGGGAGGAAGTCTCTGATCTGATGACCAAGTAACACATGCTGTGGACCAAGTAACACATCCCAGAGGACCAACCGACTATGGTATCAGTCGCCCCCATAGTCAAGTCAAAACAATGGAAACGGAGGTCAGCTCGTTTAGTAAGGGAAGAAGCCTCTCCTAAGAAGGAGGGAGAAGAGGAAAAGGCAGGCACCTCTAAAGCAGAGCCATCACAAAAACAGCAGGAAGAAGAGATGGAAATCATAAAGGAATCAGAAATCACTCGATCCTTATCCTTGAGTGAGTTGCGAGAAATACGAAAGGATTATAGTCGACGCCCAGGTGAACACATCCTCACCTGGCTGCTTCGATGCTGGAATGCTGGGGCCAATAGCCTACAATTAGAAGGCAATGAAGCCAAGCAGCTGGGATCCCTCTCTAGAGAAAGGGTAATTGACAAAGTAATCGGGAGAGGAGCACAGGCCCTCAGCCTCTGGAGGTGACTCCTGGCAGCTGTGAGAGAAAGATATCCCCATAAGGAAGATATTGTATATCACATAGGCAAGTGGACCACTATGGATAAATGTCTCCAGCATCTGCGGGAATTAGCTGTGCTGGAGATTATTTATAGTGATTTGGACAACACCCAGACACCTTAAGACCCCGATGAAGTCCAGTGCACAACATCCATGTGGCATAAATTTGTGCGGAGTGCACCATCAGCACATGCCAGTACCCTGGCAGTAATTAACTGGGATGAGGGGATGGCACCAACAATGTATAATCTGTCCTGTCAGCTTCAAAAATATGAAGACAATCTCTCTGCTCCGCTACAGTCCTGTGTCTCAGCTGTGGAGAAACTGTCTAAAGGACTTGACCAGCTCGTGGAACAAGTATATTCCCCCTCATTTAGACAGAGTGATACTTCAGCCACTAAGAATCAGCATTCGCCTGCTCAAGAGAGAGAGTACCCAAGACGTACACCATGTGGCACCTTGTGGTTTTATCTGCGTGATCATGGGGAAGATATGAGGAAATGGGATGGTGTACCTACTTCAACCCTAGCTGCTCGGGTACGTGAACTGAAAGGAAATACAGCAGCAAGAAGAGGGGCTCCTAAGAGAAATGCTGCTCCAGTTTCTATTGGGCAGTACCCCAGAGGCAGTAGAAGAGCTGATGTTATTCTTGACCACGATGAAGGGACCTCTGCCTCTCATTTGCAAGAATTAAGTGGCAGACGCTCCAACCAGGACTAGAGGGGCCCTGCCTCTGGCCAGGTAGAGGAGAGGGATAACCGGATTTATTGGACTGTGTGGATCCGATGGCCTGGCACATCAGAACCACAAGAATACAAAGCTCTAGTGGACACTGGCAGACAATGTACCTTAATGCCATCAGGCTACCAAGGGACAGAACTCACCTGTATCTCTGGAGTGACAGGGGGATCCCAACAACTATCTGTACTGGAAGCTGAAGTGAGTCTAACTGGGAATGAGTGGCAAAAGCATCCCATTGTGACTGGCCCAGAGGCTCCGTGCATCCTTGGCATAGACTACCTCAAGAGAGGGTACTTCAAGGATCCAAAAGGATACCAGAAGACTTTTGGCATAGCTGCTTTGAACACAGAGAAGATTAGGCAGCTGTTTACCCTGCCTGGCCTTTCAGAAGACCCTTCTGTTGTAGGATTGCTGAAGGTTGAAGAACAACAGGTACCAATTGCTACCACAACGGTGCACCGACGGCAATATCGCACCAACCGAGACTCCCTGATTCCCATCCATGAGTTGGTTCACCATCTGGAGAGTCAGGGAGTAATCAGCAAGACTCGCTCACCCTTTAATAGTCCTATATGGCCAGTACGAAAGTCTAATGGCGAGTGGAGGCTAACGGTGGACTATCGCGGCCTGAATGAAGTCACGCCACCGCTGAGTGCTGCAGTGCCGGACATGCTAGAACTTCAGTACGAACTAGAGTCAAAGGCAGCCAAGTGGTACGCCACAATGGATATTGCTAATGCATTTTTCTCCATCCCTTTGGCAGCAGCATGCAGGCTGCAGTTTGCTTTCACTTGGAGGGGCATCCAATACACCTGGAATCGGCTGCCCCAGGGGTGGAAACACAGCCCTACCATTTGCCACGGACTGATCCAGTCTGCACTGGAGCAAGGGGGAGCTCCTGAGCACCTTCAGTACATTGACGACATCCTCGTGTGGGGCAACACAGCAGAAGAAGATGAATCAGATGAACACATTTCAAACTATGGTTACAACCGGAATAAAAAATTCCTTTTATATAAATCATAGCTGGCAGAGGCTCCTGAGACCACCGCAAATCACTTCAGCCTTTTGGTGCTCTCTGACAAAATGAACTGAAATGTAAAACAGGCCAGGCTTCAGGCAGGCTGACTCTGGAAAGCAATTAGCTTTTTTAGACCACTATTTGTATCCTCCTGTTCTTCCAGATGCTGAGCAAAGGCGGACTAGGAGCTCTCCTGATGGATTTAAACACTGGGCTTTAATAACCTCCCATTCCTTCCTTCCTAAATGGTTTTGTTCATGCCCTGTGTAGCCTTTCATTTAAAACAAAGCAAAACAAACAAAAAGAAAACCTGGCAAGTTCCTCCTTCCCCCAAAAGAACAAGAAGAAGGGAAAAAAATGGTCATAACAGGGAGTAACAAAGCAGTGAGTTATTTATGCAGCCATGATTGGCAAAAATGATTGCAACATGAATTTGCCCAGAAGCAATGATTAGGTCATAAAAATGTTAAGGAAATCTGTAACTCAACACCATTTTATAGATTGAAGAATTTTTTGTTCCCTACCTTAATTGCGGTGACTTGTTATTAAAATATTTATTCAGAGTAATCTCTTTGGACAGCAAGCCCTTATCCCATCTGCATGCATAATTAAAAGTGAGGGGGGAGAAGGGGGAGCATAAATGCTTTACCATGCTACATGAGCAAGGGAGGGAATTGCACAATGACAGGTGAAGAGTAGATTTATCTCCTGTTGGAATTTCAATGCTGCCAGCAAGGCAGGACACTGTTGCTTGCTAACATCCTTGCAAACACCACAGTTGCTGCTTCTCCAGATTACTGTCCAAAAATCATTTCTGGTCTTTAAAAGGCCTGTAGCGCTGCATCTGTGGCTGTGGGTTTTTGAGCCGTCAGTGCTCAAGCAAAGAGATTGGATTTGGGTATGTGGGCTTGTGAATCCATGCCTTTGCTTAAAAATGGGCTATTTACTTACTCAGCTGTCTATTTATTTATTTATAAATAAACATTGGTAGTGTCTGGCTTTGCTGAATACAAATCAGAGGGTTGTAATTGTTCCAACTGAAACAATGTCATCACCTGCCTCCTGCTGCTGTCCCTTTTCCAATGATAAAAGAATTTGGTGCAATTCTTCTTTTTCCACTCTCTGAATAGAAGGAAGGTTGTATTTGAACATTCATCTCTAGACAGATTTATCATCAGTAGGCAGTACTCAAACACATGGTATCTATTTTTAAATTGAACTACTATGGATCTGAATTGGATTTACACAGAGTAAGTTGGTATATATTTGACTCTAACTATTCACGAAACAGTATTTTTCCTTAACTTCTGATGTCTCACCTCTGCAGCAACAGTTCAGGGGATGCCAGGAACTTTTGAGCCTTTAAGTACCTAGCTGAGCAACAGGAAAAACTAATGCTCTCCCTCTCTCAACTGTGCTGCCAAGGAAAAGGAGTAGAAGGTAAGCTCTTTTTTTCCATCTCCTTTTTTAATGACATCTTCAAAACATCTTCTCTCTTCTAGAACTGTAACTTGAGTATGTTGCATTATATGGTGTTAGTAACTATTTAGTGATTGGTGTCCCATGACCTTCCCTTAATACGTGAATTACAGGAAAAGAAAAAAAGAAGCAAGTTTTGGATCAATAAAATGGGTGAAGTTAATTGACCATGTTGTAGTGCAGTAGAAACCATAGGAACCCATGCCTTTGCTAAGCAAAAAAGATAAGATGGTCTTCTGTTTTCTGTCCTTCTGTTTCTTAAACAGTGGAATAATTACAGTCACTATAGATACAGCCTTTCAAATATTCACTGTGGCTTTTGATGACTGAAAAGGAGATTACAGATGATGTGTTTGGTCAATAAGAGCTTTCTCAAGTCTGTAAGGCAACCCATCCGATTTGAGCTGTTTATAGAAGATCCATAATTATTTATGCTGTTTAAAAGCAGAAAACATTGACTAGAGATACAATGTGTTAAAATAAGTGGTAAAATGGTTCTCAGATGTATATGCAGAAAGACTTGAAAACATGGTTGCTGAGATTTTTTTCTGATAACTAGGTACTTGATTTGTATGCCTGCTGATAGCAAACAATGACCTGAAAACTAAGGCAATTTATGCAAGTGCTCTACCTAATGTTTTTACCTGCTATTCTCTTTCAGTAGTTTCTATCAGTAAACATCGATTCAAAGGCTATCCTACAAAAAAAAGAAAAAAAAAAGACCATGCCTTTTTTAATAGGTTGGGCCCTGGATCTTCCTTTTGATGATGATTATTAAACAATTCTAATATTAAACCCTCTATTGACACAAATTACTGGACCATTCTTTTGCAAGATACAAGAACTATATACACTAACCACTCTGTTTCTCTTGGACTTGTGGTTATTTATACAAGGTGATGTAAGACAGAAGGTCACATTTCATTATGAGGCCCTAGCATTGTTCCACATTGTCACGAATCAGATGATCATATTTCACAATAGGAATTTGAAAGCATCTCCTTTTGGTGTCTAAATGCCGGGCTTCCTGTTAGAATAAGACAATTAACAGGTGAAGAGAACTGCAGTGTTAGGGAACTGCCATGGCATTGTAGCAGAAAGGTGGAGTTGTACAGGAGGGAAGTGACTGCAGTAGCTGTGCACACGTAGCTGAAATGCAGCCTTGGTTCTCAGCTGGACTGAACTAATGCAGCTACTTTTGTGTTTGCTTTTATTTTTGTCTGTTTTAGCATCACATAATGGTAACAATAATTCTGAAGTCACATTTTCCTCTTACCTGATGTTGCTTCTTTATAACAAAAGCTAGTCCTCGAAATTTAAAGAAGGTGGTAGTGACATAAAAATGTGGGGAAAATGGTGGTGATATGATTTAAGACAGAACTCTTATGGAGTTAATAATCAGTAACTGGAACATGGAACTTCTTTTTTTTTGTGAAATAAAGTTAATTCAGCTTGAAAAGATACTTAAGGTGACATGAATTGAATTATTGAAACTGGCCTTCTCAGCGTTAACTCTAGGTTAATATCTCATGATGACTCTGGTTTCATTACAGGAGTTTTCAGTGCATAACTTTTTATAATAAATTCAATTCTTAGAAGCTGAACTGAAATTGGTTTACCTACTACCAACCCATAAAAAGAAGCATTAATTGTAAAGTGAATATTAAAGTGGTAACTAAAGTTAACTCAGATTCAAAGACATAGTTCTTATGTAACGGAAGTGAAAAGCTCTACTGGACAATAGGCTTCTGCCCTGATGTTAATAGAAAATACTATCCATTTTAAAATGTAGTTAAATCTCTTGTATCAAAAATGATTTTTGAATGTTCTTGCTGCAGCTTTCAACTGTTCAGTCTTGGCCATTTTCAGAAGCTTTACATGGAGATGTAAAGATAATTGCCCTTGTTCTAGGTAATCAGGTCTGACCTAGTTATATAGTTACTGCTTCAGTGCCATCTCAAACAGTGGCAAGAATCCAGTTTACCTTGGCAAGTTCCTGGCTGGTAAATTTGTACATCTTCTGCAGAATAGGGTGGGACTTCACTCGCAAGAATGGGACAGGCTGAGTTTTTACAGGACTGGGATTCTCAAGTTATTTCACCTAAAAAGAAGGATAATGCCTGACCTGTAGTCTCAGCTTTGCCTATTAGCCTTTGAATTTACAAGTACAGATGGCAGCTTTTGTTTCATATTTGTAGAAGATTATCAACACAGCTGCTAACTCCCTTGATTTACATAGGTTCTTGTTGCGTATGTGTTTTAAGCTTGGGTTCTTCCCCCCCCCTCCCCGATTTGTAGAAATGCAATAGGTATGGGGTGGAATTATAGTCAGAAAGGAGTAGCAATAAATTATTTTAAGTGGGATATCTGCACTCGCCCCTTCCTGTATATTATGTCATCTGTCTCTTGTTGTTTGGTGTTTATATTTCAGTAATGCCAGAGGCCCTCATCAGGAATGAGGTACTGTTGTGTACTAATTACTGTGCAAGCGTACTGAAGGACATGGTCTGCTTTGGGAAGATTGTAAAATCTTAAGATTAGCTTTTTGGGAGGAGGCTAATATATATATATATATTACCTTTTTTTTAAAAAATGTTGTTATTTCTCATGAATTGCTTGCTCATCTTAAACATTGTTGACACAGTTGTGGTGTCATTTCACAGTTAAGTCCAAAGGAAGACTTTTCTTGAAAGGACTACAAAGTCTTGCTTTCTTTTCATGTCAGTGAGTAAAATTCATGTCCATATCATTGTCATTTTTTGCCTTAATAAGGGTAATTATATACTAAAGCTTCAAATATTAGTTATGATTATTTTTTCTTTTGATAAAAGATATTGAAACAAGTCAATCTTCAGAAGCCTTTCCTTTCTGATTTTCCCCAGACTTCTCCATTCCTCTTCTTTCAACACGAGTCACCTTTAAACACATTCTTAGTTTGCTTAAAGAAAAAAATAAATCTCATGTATGCAAAGGGTTTTGAATGCTATAATGTAAACCTGCATGATAGAATTTACTTTGTCTGTTTACCCAGCTGTACTGGAACAATGGATGAGCCCATCTGAAATATACTTGAGAACTGGGATAATAAATAAAGAATTAATTTGACTGTTGTCCCAAAAATATTGGAATAATTTTAGGAGGCCAGACAGAGACAGAGGTTTAGCTTGAGTAAATACTGGGAATAGCCTTTCCTTACCTGTGCTACTTTAGGTAAAACCTCTGATCTCTTTCTGTGCTTATCTGTGAAGGAGAGATAATGCTTTTTGTCCTCATTCATTCTATTTTCTGCAGAGAAAGTCAGGTTTTGGGAATCTTTTCATATGTGTTCAAATTGTTCAGTGATATTTCAAGCTTAGTGTCTGGAGTAGGCTACCATGTGTAAGGGGAAAAAAAGGCGCATTTTCCTTTTACCTCTAGGTTACTTGTCCTACTAGATCTGAGCAATTAACTGCTTAACAGATCTATGCTGCTTGACTGTCTCTTTGCTATTGTTCTATTGTCTTCATCAAGCTTGTCTTTAGTCTGTTTAGGGTCTCCTGATTTTCTTTTTCTTTGAAGGTTCCTCTTTGTTTCATCCACCTGGCTTTAAAAACTGTCTTTCCTGTGGAAATCTTTTACTTAGGTGGACATTCATATCTGCTGTCTATTTTTCTGTTGGGGGATAAATCTGGAAAGAAGGCAATGCCTTCTGTTTCAGCAAAACATTCTCTTGACCTCATAAGCTTTTGATGATATTGCTGCTACAGTCAAATGCTGTCTCTGGACTTTGAGAATTTGAGAAATCCCTAGAACTAACTGTTCTTTGAGAACCTCCTGCTCTTGAGCACAAACTCCTAGGTAAGATATTGCTGTTCCTTCAGTGTAACCCTTATAGTGGCTTTTGGGAGAGAGCTTTGTGACCATACTCACCAGCATCCTCTACATCTCTTTTTGAAGTGTGGGTGAAGATTCTTCAGTGAATGTAAGATCTCTCAGGACTGCATTTGCAGTCAAAGATTTTGTAATACGCTACAGGCCTTCAGGAAGCAAGCTTCTGTTCTGCCCTTTGCTCTGTGGAATTAGCTATACAAGTTCTTTATCACTGTCAAGCAAACAATCCAGCTGTCTACCAGTATGCTGGCACTTCTAGTAGTATAGTCCATTTGACCTATGCATATGTCTTTGGTTCTGCTGTCTTTTGGACTTTTTTTTGAATGTTGAGACTCTTGAAAATCAGTTTCTCATGTCCATCCTATATCCTTGACTTACCAGTTTCTGGTATCAAGAAACCAGATTCTTCTAAACAAGGCAGGTCCTGTGTGTTGTGATCAAGATTACATGTTTGAATTTTCTGACTTGTTGAAAACTAGCCTTGGAGACAATTCAAAACTGAACTGAACAAGGAATCTTGTTCAAGTAACTTTGAAGCTGGCCTATGCTTTGGGAGGGGTTTGGACCAGATGCCTTGTGGAGTTCCCTTCCAGCCTGAATTCTTGTGTGATTCTATTCTGTGCTGTCTCTTCCCCATCCCTCTTCAAGAGAGAAATCATAATGTAAAAACTTGCTTTGGTAAGAAGTGAAAATGCTTCTGGGCTAGTAGCAGTAGTCCTACAACTGGACCCTTATTTCTTAAAGTGGAAATGATTGGAGTTGCTTTCTGGTTATTGAAAAGAATTAGAGTCTGTAGACTCATCTAGAACTTCATAACCTAAATGACTTTATGCAGAAGTTTAAATTCCAGATAGTGGGTGTGATATTAGTGATTATTATATTGGAAGGGAAATTGGTTACCATCTCTTTTTGTGCAAAGCACACATTTTTGTGTTTTGATCAGGTTGCTTAATTTGAAAGGCCTTTGTTTAATGAAGGCCAGGTTCAGGGCACTCTAGGTTGGTCTTCATATGGTAGAAAGATTTTTCATGAGAGCCAAGGTCGTAATTTTCTTTCAGCTAAGAGGGTGGGAATTCGTTACCTGTCTGTACCAGGATGATTGCCTGCAGAAATATCTCTTCGAGTTAGTTCTGCATACCCTAAGATTTAACTTGAGTTTTTCATTTTGAGCTGCAAGAAGGTCAAACTTAAAGTTTGTCTGATATACAGATTGACATTTGAAGTTTATAAGGACTCTCCTGGACTCTCCTCCTTGGATTTTATCCACTATAAAACAAATTTTAAAGTTCTTGAGTCAGCTTATATGTCTATATAAGCAGAATATAGCTGTTGTGATGACATCAGCAAACATTATGCATCTATGGCATTTATTGCAAGATTGCGTACGGGGTGCATGCAATTATAGTTTAGAACAGCCTGGTTGTTGCAGGAAGAACGGCCGAAAACACGACAGACACTAGTATGGTCAGGTTATGCTCTCGCTCTATTACCCGAATAGCCTGACTTTATAGCAAACTTAACAGGGGCGGATAGTGTCTCACACAAGATTATTGGTCAAAAGCACTCAGACAAACAACTACAAGAAAACAACTCCACCTGCAAGAAAACAACCCCCTTGTGATTAGCAGTCACGTAGATCCCGTCCTTGAAGCCAGCTGCTGGCAACAATATTTTTCTAAATTCCTCAATTGGGCGATGTGGGAACACTGTCATGGGAACTTCTCATAGTTGCCCTGGTAGCTTGGTTTTCTCAGCTGCAGGAAGTCATGGCCTCCTTGCTGTTTCAAAAATCCCTCAATACCTGGTCACCTGTCTCTTAAGAATTAATCCATTAAATGTCATTCCATAGCATTTTTTGGTTGCCATCTATTCATGGCAGATGCCAGGAATGTCTGAAATGTCCTACATTCAGGTTTATAGCAAATACCTGTTTCTCTTCATTTTGGAAATTCGCTCTTATGATTTCAGTTTGGTGCATATGCGGACAAAGACCATGCAGATATTTAGGACTATCATTAACCAATGGTGATTCATAGTACCATCAGCACAAATGGGGATAAATTAGTTTCTTTTGTCTATGCAGAAAAGCTGCCAATCTGAAACTGATGCTGTCAAAGCTAACTACATAGATACTTGGCTTCTCAGAGGGCAGAGCTATTTCCTAAGCCTTAAAGTAGGGGAAAACAAGTGATGCCCTTTGACCCATCTCTGAGGTCTGGATTACCCAGAGGTTGGTCTCTGCCTTAAAATACATAGTCACTTTTAGTCAATCTGTAATAGATATGTGTGATTCTATGTTGTCTTTCCCCATCTGTTTTCTTCTCCATTAGCAGCAGTAATTCTGTTGGGCTTGAGCACGCCAAGCAAGTTTTAAGGGTGGATTCTATTTTCCAATGGTGGATTCTATTTTTCAGTCCAATTTCTGGGTGGATTCTATTTTCCAATGTGTAATCTCAAAAACTCCTTGTACTTTCTGGAGTTGGGTCATGAATATCAGTACCTTAGCTGAAGATTGTCAATTTATAGTACGTCTGATGAAAGTGTCTGCCCTAAAACTTCAGATGGAGGACTTCTCACAATGAAATAAGCAAGTCGGTGCCTTCTATGGCAAGGTCAAGGACCCACTCTTGAAGAATAATGTTACTTTTAAATCTTAGCAGAAAAACTTTTACTGAGTCGAATCAGGAACACCATTTGAGTCAGGGGGCACTCATGTTCATGGCCACAGGGGGAAAAAAAAGCCTTAAAATTTTACTAGAGAACTTGTTTCATTAAATAGCTTGATTGGCTTGTGTCGTGGTTTAACCCGGCTGGCAGCTAAATACCACGCAGCCGTTCGCTCACCCTCCCCCCTCCCTCTCTGGGACGGGGGAGAGAAATGGAAAGTGAAGCCCGTGAGTTGAGATAAAGACAGTTTAATAAGACAGGAAAATAATAATAACAAAATAATAATAACAATAATAATAATAATAATAATACAATGGTGATAATAGGAAAATAATATGTACAAACAAGTGATGCACAATGCAATTGCTCACCACCCGCTGACCGATGCCCAGCCTAACCCCGAGCAGTCCGGACCCCTCCCCCCGGCTAGCCACCCCTATATATTGTTTAGCATGACGTCAGATGGTATGGAATACCCCTTTGGCTAGTTTGGGTCACCTGTCCTGGGTCTGTCCCCTCCCAGCTCTTACTGCACCCCCAGCCTGCCTGTTGGCAGGACAGAGCGAAAGGCTGAGATGTCCTTGGCTTGGTCTAAGCACTGCTCTGCAACAATTAAAACATCGGGGTGTTATCAGCACTCTTCTCATCCTAAGCCAAAACACAGCATTCCACCAGCTACTAGGAAGAAAATTAATTCTGTTCTAACTGAAACCAGGACATCTATCCACCCCTTATTCCATACATACCATTTATGTCATGCTCAGGTTACACTCTTTTCCATACATTCTAATTAGTCACCTATAGTAGTCATGGTAGTGGTAACATACAGTATTATATAGTAATTAACATGGTACAATTCAGTTCATGGGCTATTCTCACCCAGTATTAAATCTCCTTGAGGTACACACCGGACCTCTCCATTCTTTTGCATCACCCACCAAGTGAATCCAGGTCCCTGAGCAAAAACAATTCCACGAATAGGTTTGCCTTTTCCTGAGGCAGGAGTAGCCCAGACTGTTTTACCCAGCATATTTCTTACATGCACTACAGGAACTTTATCCCCATCTACAGTACGTAACAGGTTTGATTGGGCAGGTCCAGCTCGGTTGGCACCTGCTGGTTGTTTTGATGTTCTTCAGTAGCCCGATTCTTGGGCACATGAACATTTACATGACGTACTTTCACAGCCAGGTTCTCTACCCGAGCCGCAATATCTTGCCACAATGCAGCAGCCCAGATGGGTTTGCCCCTACGCTGCCAGTTGTTTTGCTTCCATTGCTGTAACCATCCCCACAGGGCATTTGCTACCATCCATGAATCGGTGTAGAGATAGAGAACTGGCCATTTCTCTCGTTCAGCAATGTCTAAAGCCAGCTGAATGGCTTTCACTTCTGCAAACTGACTCGATTCACCTTCTCCCTCAGCAGCTTCTGCAACTCGTCGTGTAGGACTCCATACAGCAGCCTTCCATCTCCGATGCTTCCCCACAATACTACAGGACCCATCAGTGAACAGGGCATATTTCTTCTCCTTCTCTGGTAACTGGTTGTACAGTGGGGCTTCTTCAGCACGACCCACCTCCTCCTCGGATGATATCCCAAAGTATTTGCCTTCTGGCCAGTCCATAATCACTTCCAGGATTCCTGGGCGACTGGGGTTTCCTACTCAGCGAGCCCGCTGAGTAGTCAGTGCAATCCACTTGCTCCATGTAGCATCAGTTGCATGATGTGTAGAGGGGACCCCTTCCTTTGAACATCCAGCCTAGTACCGGCAGTCGGGGTGCTAGGAGGAGCTGCGCTTCAGTACCGACCACCTCCGAAGCAGATCGAACTCCTTCATATGCTGCCAATATCTCCTTTTCAGTTGGAGTGTAGAGGGCCTCAGATCCTCTGTATCCCCGACTCCAAAACCCCAGGGGTCAACCTCGAGTTTCCCCAGGTTCTTTCTGCCAGAGGCTCCAAGTGGGGCCGTTCTCCCCAGCTGCTGTGTAGAGCACATTCTCCACATCTGGTCCTGTTCGGACTGGCCCAAGGGCTACTGCATGAACTATTTCCTGCTTGATTTGTTCAAAGGCTTGTCTTTGCTCAGGGCCCCATTCAAACTCATTCTTCTTACGGGTTACTTGGTAGAGCGGGTTTACAATCAGACTGTAATTTGGGATGTGCATTCTCCAAAACCCCACAACACCTAGGAAAATTTGTGTTTCTTTTTTGCTAGTTGGTGGAGACATAGCTGTTATTTTGTTGATCACATCCATTGGGAGTTGACGACGTCCATCTTGCCATTTTATTCCTAAAAACTGGATCTCTCGTGCAGGTCCTTTAACTTTATTTTGTTTTAAGGCAAAACCGAATTTCAGAAGGATTTGGACTATTTTCTTCCCTTTCTCAAAAACTTCCTCTGCTGTGTCACCCCTCACAATAATGTCATCGATGTACTGCAGGTGCTCAGGAGCTTCCCCCTGCTCCAGCGCAGACTGGATCAGTCCGTGGGAAATAGTAGGGCTGTGTTTCCACCCCTGGGGCAGTCGATTACAAGTATATTGGACTCCCCTCCAAGTGAAAGCAAACTGTGACCTGCACTCTGCTGCTAGAGGAATGGAGAAAAATGCATTAGTGATATCAGTTGTGGGGTACCACTTGGCTGCTTTCGATTCCCATTCTTACTGGAGTTCCAGCATGTCCGGCACTGCAGCACTCAGTGGTGGCGTGACTTCGTTCAGGCCACGATAGTCCACTGTTAGCCCCCACTCGCCATTAGACTTTCGCACTGGCCTTATGGGACTATTTAAAGGTGAATGAGTGTTGTTGATCACTCCTTGGCACTCCAATTGACGAATTAGCTTATGGATGGGAATCAGGGAGTCTCGGTTGGTGTGATATTGCTGCCGGTGCACAGTCGTGGTAGCGATTGGCACCCACTGTTCTTTGACCCTCAGCAACCCCACAACAGAAGGGTCCTTTGAGAGACCGGGCAAGGTAGACAACTGTTTAATGTCCTCTGTCTCTAAGGTAGCTGTGCCAAAAGCCCAGTGGAACCCTTCTGGGTCCTTGAAATATCCTCTCCTGAGACAGTCATTGCCAAGGATTCACGGTGTAATATATATCGCTCAGTCTTCAAAAGAGGACTATAATCAAAGTTTACAATTTATTAAAGGAATAGAGGTAAGCAAACAGTGCTGGGTGCGCTGGGAGTCTCTGCTCCACCAAGACACGCACCAGTTATATCAAGCAGCTGATTTTTATGCTCCTAGGCTAATACATATTCATTACTACTTCTAAAAAAAACAGGGTCATTATAATTAATTTCCAGAATCCAAACCCTCCTACTGGAGCATGCGCATCAGTCTCCGGTGGTCCCTCTGGGGGTCTCTCGTGCTGAAGGCTTATAGTCTTCCTCCCTCTTGTCCTTCTCCTTTGTCCAACTTGGCTGTATGTCAGAGACTTGTGCAGCATCCCCTGCAAGCTTTGTCTTTTAGTCATTCTTCAGCTTTCCCCTTCTCCTTAATCTCCTGGCCAGATATCAGAGACTTGCATAGGGTCCCATGCAATAGGCACAATAGTTAGTAGTTATTCTGAACCCCCCCCAGATATCAGAGACTTCAAGGAAAAGCCTACAAATACATTTCCCTTCAAGCTCTATTGACACGAATTGCTGGACCATTCCTTTGCAAGATACAAGAACTATATACATTAACTACTCTGTTTTCCTTAGACTTGTGGTTATACAAGGGTATGTAAGACAGAAGGTCACATTTATCATACCATGCGGCCCTAGCATTGTTCCATACTGACACGAATCAGATGAACACATTTCACAGTCCCCCATCTCCTTTTTCATGGTATTAATTCGTGTTTTCCTTTCCAATTGAGTCAATACTTGCTGAATTGATACCAATTTTGGATCTTTGTTTGTTTTTATTATCATCAGGGAGTGGGTTTTCACTTTCCCTGGTTCTGGGTCAACAGGTACCGCAGATATTTGCATTCCTTGTATAACCGAGTGTATTAGTCTGGTAATGCAAGGTCTTAAACATGGAATTATTAACAATCCTCCCCATATCCCCAATACAACCATCCTTATTTTAGCAAACCAATCACCACCCATAAAGCCCCCTCCCATAATCCTCTTAGATCGATTCCATTCCAAGTCTGAACTGGGACATGTGCAGTTTTCTTCATTTCTTTTACAAGTTCATTTACAGCTTTTCCTTCTGTTGTGGTTTAACCCATCTGGCAGCTAAACACCACATGGCTGTTCACTCTCCTCCCCCCCTCCCTCTCTGGGATGGGAGAGAAAAATGGGAAAGTGAAGCCTATGAGTTGAAATAAAGACAAAAATAATAACAATAATAATGACAATAATTATGATAATAGTACTAATAATAATAATGTGTATGAAACAAGTGATGCACAATACAATTGCTCACCACCTGCTGATCGATGCCCAGCTTAACCCCGAGCAGTCCGGCCCTCCTCCCAGCTCTTCCACCCCCAGTCTGCCTGCTGGCAGGACAGAGTGAGAAGCTGAAACGTCCTTGGCTTGGTGTAAACACTGCTCTGCAACAATTAAAACATCAGCATGTTATCAGCACTCTTCTCATCCGAAGCCAAAACATAGCATTCTACCAGCTACTAGGAAGAAAATTGACTCTGTCCTAACTGAAACCAGGACAGTATAAAAGTGCAACAATGATTGCTCAGTATCTCACACACACCTCCTTTCCCCACGAGCATCATATCTAATGCTATTCTGTTTTCCCAAGACATTTTGCTGGTGGCATCTAGTTGTTCAGCGATCCCTCTTATCGCATCCCTTGTATAATTTATGATTATCTCTGCTGATTATAATAAATATAATGAATCCAATCCACAGTCTTATTGATTGTTACCCACCAGAACAGTGACTCAGACCCTGCAGCAATTTGATTCCTGGCTTCCTGTTCATCGGGAACTCCTCTAGGCACCCCAATAGAATCTATGTATACTCTATCATCAAATGATATTCCTAAGCTTCTTTTACTTCTTCTGTGTATTTGTGATGTTTCTCTTTCAAATGCCAGGGTGAAGGGTATAGCTAATTGAACAAGTGCACAAGTGCCTCCCCAATTAGATGGTAGGGTGGACCGTAAGATCTTCCCTCCACCGTACTACCAGAGATCTGCCCTGGGGATCTCAAGTCTTGAGCAGTTTCCCATCGAGTCCTTGGTAGCATTCAAGGTCCTCATGCACAAGGCAAATTCTCCCAGATGACGGGTAGCACTAACACCCTGCCGTCAGAGGCAAGCTGTATGGTTACCTATAGCTGTAGAGAATGCAGGGGGAACCGCGACATTGCTATCATGCAAGGAACAGCAAAGAGAGAGACTTAGAGTCCTCATTTCTCCAGGCAGTCTTTTCTTGTTACAATGCAATCATACATCGCATCCCCTGGGAGTCCTTGGACCACCCCATGGGAAGTCTGGGCAATTGGTCGTCCCAAGGCAGAAGCATAGCAATTGCTATGGTTGAGACTCTGGACACTATATTTGATCCATTCTATCCAGGCATTCACATCCCCATACCCTGTTTCAATCTCAAATGTTTGAACTGCTGCATTTCAAAGAGGGCCTCCTGTTTTCTCTCCTGTTTTCTCCTCGAGTTTCTCCTTCTCTGATGGCAATAGAGGATCGTTTCCATACAGCTATTCTCAATCTGGCTGTTGGGTCTCTCCCAGTTATTTGCTCAATTGTCGTTGGGCATTGAAATCTCCCCAAGCTAACACCTCACAAGCATCAGACGTGACGGATTGTGGTACACAACCCTCTGTCACAGTCACCCATATTTTGACGGGGTATCCCGTCTTACTATTATTGGTCATGCCTTTTCCAACTTGCCAATTGACCAAGGCCTTCTCTGAGGCCTACAATTACTAGAAACAAAATTAATAGTTGAACTTTCCCTGTCATTACTTTTAACCCTTAGATTTCCAAATAATTATTAATACAAAGAATAAGATACATATACTACTAGAACAAAAACCCCTTGGGAGCACTTTGA